>NC_080471.1:11393807-12125057 GCF_030265055.1 Doryrhamphus excisus
CTGGGATGGGGGAGATGCGGTTTGTTGAGGAAAACATTATTGCATAAATACCTGCAAATAGAAGTGAGTAGCAAGATAATTGTATCTTGCCTACAATCAAGCATGGTGGTGTTAGTGTCAACGTGTGGGGCTGCATGAGTGCTACTGGGACGGGGGAGCTGTGGTTCATTGAGGAAAACATTATTTCCTAAACAAAATGTGTCAATACTCACACATGGTGGTGTCATGGTCTGGGGCTGCTCGAGTGCACTGGTACTCTGGGAGCTGCGGTTCATTGAGGGGCAAGATGCAGTCCAGTTTCTGCTTACAAGTGGATAGTAAAGCTATACTGGCTGCACTACACTGACTACTCTAAAGAACATCTATAGTTGTGTCCCTTGACAAGAAATGTTAGGGCCGGCCTTACTTTTGTCATAAAATGTGAAGAGGAACAAAAGATGACTCCACACACTGTGTGTATGTGTGGTAATCCAACAGGATTGTGTTGTTGTATTGTGTTCAACCTGATGACTGATGTATTTCTGCTTGGCTGTCATTCATCCAAAACTGGTCCACTTTCTCATGCTGCGCCCGTTCCAGATTGAGGACACAAAAGACAGAAAGGTGGTGAAGCTGCCGAGTCAACAAACGGCATGAAAGGTGACACAGCTGACTGCCGGGCATTGTGGCTAGCATGACCATGTGTCTGTTTAGCGCAGCGGGGTAGTGAGGAGATCAAAGTGAAGATCATTGTTTCAAGCTTCCAGACAAGCTAAGCTATGCTAATAAAACATTAGAAAGAACATTTGTACCAAAACATATTTTCATTACTATGACAGGCTTAGTATGACTATAATAACATAAATACTGCACATACAGTATATATTAATATTAATATTACTTATACTTAAGTATAAGTAATGAATACAGTATATAGTAATACAAATATACTTGATGTGTTATCCCATGTGGTTTTCTACAATATTTCTCACTTGTTGGCTTCCCAGTGTTTACTGTCATCATAGTTTTTGACTTGGACAGTATGAAAACACTATAAATATTAATAATACATAGATTCATATTAAGGGTACAGTACACCTAAAGGAGTTTAGATAAACAATTTCTATTCCTCACATCATACCGAAAGATCTGCTTTTCAATACATGTACCATTACACCCCGATTAAATATATATGATGTTATTATGATGTGCTGAGAATGAGCGTATGCAATACGTGTGTGTATATCATAATATTCAATTTGAGACAAACTGGGTTTTTCTTATAATAATAATGGGAATTTTGTAATTTATTTTAAAAGATATACATCTCATGTAGGTTGATGAATATTTTGAAGAATATTCATTCATTTATTCATTTTCTACCGCTTTTCCTCATGAGGGTCGCGGGGGTGCTGGAGCCTATCCCAGTTGTCTTCGGGCGAGAGGCGGGGTACACCCTGGACTGGTCGCCAGCCAATCACAGAGCACATATAGACAAACAACATGCAAACTCCACACAGAGATGGCCGAGAGTGGAATTGAACCCTGGTCTCCTAGCTGTGAGGTCTGCGCGCTAACCACTCGACCGCCATGCCGCCATTTTGAAGAATATGCTAAATAAAAAATCTATGAATAAATACATAATACAGTGGAACCTCGGTTAGCATGTTTTGGATGAAAATTTGCAGCCAAATTTTCCCTTGGTTTACGGGCGTTTTCCAGTTAGCATACAATACAACATGCTTCTTGTCGCCTTATTAACTCATTTCCTACCAAAGATGTATTTTTTATACCCAAATGCCCACTCCCAAAGACACATTTCTACGTACGTTTTTTACATTTTTTTGCACAAGAGGCCAAAACAAGTGATGACTTGAAAATCAGTCAAAATCATCAACAATGGCTAGTACCAAGAGTGACGGCTTTTCAAAAATGGCGGGGATTGAGTGAGTTAATACACTGTGTGTCCAACTGTGTTCCCATTGTGTTAGTTTTTTGTTTTTTTTTTATAACCAAACGTCCTTAGCTTCTAACAAAGAAGCTAGCTTGCTACGGAAGTCTATCCATAGATAGGCTACACTTCCGTAGCAAGCTAGCTAAAATCCAAGAAGCTAGCTTGCTACGGAAGTCTATCCATAGATAGGCTACACTTTCGTAGCAAGCTAGCTTCTTGGATGTCATCAGCAAGTGACATGTTTTGCCATTAGTTATTCCTTCAATTCAATAGTGTTTTTCACCTTCTTTATGAAAATGCTGGCACTTTGCCTTCCATTTTGGGTTATATATGAATTCATGGTAAAACAGTGTCTGCTTTTGGAACACACATCAAGAATCACGTCATGAAGGTAAAGGGAAACCTTAAATGTTCATTTATGCTTTTCGTTCATCATTTATATGCATTAGGAATTGTTTATGGCATGTCAAACTACAATTGTAAAACTATAAAAACTGGTTTTGTGTTAAAATCTTTGGCTTTCTGGAACAGATTAATTGGATTTACGTTATTTGTTATGGGAAAAATAGATTGACTTAGCGTCCATTTTGGTTCCAGTTCATGATGCTAACCAGTGGTTCTACTGTAACCATATTTTTTGGCATATATGTTTTAAAAATATTTTGTACATTTCTATGCCAATATTTGACCAAATAAAACAATTTTATTTGATTTGAAGGATAGAAAAGGGCAAATTTGTTGCTGCTATTCCTTGTGGGACTAGTAAATGCAGTGTAGGAGTTCTATCGATCTTTCACTCGATATATGTAAGTGGTGTTTTGCAAGACTACAAGAGTACAAAGCTGTCATACAGGTGTCACTCAGTCATCGTGTTCTCCGTCCACGCTGGGTGATTCCACTCAGGGCGGGGTGCTGCTGCACGGAGCAGCTCACTGCGCGGCACACCAGAACCGGCACCGGGACCACTAGGACTAAGACCATTACCAGCACCGGGACAAAGATGGGCGTGGAGAAGGAGAAATCGGACACAAGTGTCATCATGGACGAAGATGAGTTCAACAGGTCTATCGAACCCATCCTGACCAAGAAAGGGAAAGTGTTCGCTGCCGCACCGGACCGAGATCCGAACGACATCAACGCACACCTCAAGGTAGACTTCTTGTTGTGCTAACTTGGTGGCAAAAGTCCGCCTTCAGCCTCCATTGTGTTTAAAAAGATTTAATGTCGCTGCCGATCAATACGCGGAAGTTTGGTGTGACGTCTCTGTCCTGGAATCACACGTGACTCGGTTTTTTTTTCGGTCTTTCCGTCCTTCGTGGAGTCAGGTGGGCTTCGAGGACGTCATCGCCGAGCCCACGTCCACTAGGACCTTCGATAAAGTGTGGATCGCCAGCCACGCCCTCTTCGAAGTGGTCAAGTTCATCTTCTACCGACTACTCACTGCCCTGCTGGCCGTGCCTCTGGCCTTCATCCTCGGACTGCTCTTCGCCATCCTCAGCCTCATCCACATCTGGTAGGACCAGGATGCTGGGTTGGAGAGACTCTGGTCTTGGGATCTTGGGGGGCTGAAATGTTACAAAATGCGTGAGAAACAGATACCTTTAGTGTATGACTTCTGAAATAACATATTTATTATTATTTTTATTAATGTGAGTCAGCACCATCATAAGTACAAGGAGAACATTTTCAGAGAATATAATGTCCAAATATAGCAGGTAAATGTCACAATTTTAAGAAAAGAAATTTAAGGAATGACAAAAAATAAATTACTAATTTTAGCAGAATAAAATATAAACTTGACAAGAATACACCCACAATATTAAATGGAAAAAAACAAAATTTTAAGATAAAGTCAAAACAGAGCTGCATGGTGGTTAAATGGTTATCATGTGGGCCACACAGTCAAGCGATCTGATGTCTACTCTGGCATCTCTGTATGGAGTTTGCGTGTTCCCGTGTGTGCGTGGGTTTCTCTCCAGTTTCTTCCCACATTCCAAAAACATGCTAGGTTAATTGGCGACTCCAAACAAATTGTCCATAGGTATGAATGTGAGTGTGAATGGTTGTTTGTCTATATGTGCCCTGTGATTGGCTGGCGACCAGTCCAGGGTGTACTCCGCCTCTCGCCCGAAGACAGCTGGGATAGGCTCCAGCATACTTGCGCGGCCCTAGAGAAGATAAGTGGTACAGAAAATTGATGGATGGATGGAAAGTCTGGATCTTTATTCAATTTTTTTTTGTTTTCCAGTAAATTGTTAGAAATATTTGTTGTGCTGTCCTGCTAACAAACATTTACATTTCCCGAGTGGAGTCAAAGAAGCCTAAAAATACAATGAAGTTGCACTTAAATTCACTGAATTGTGTTGAAAACCAATCGGAAGAGTAATAAAATGAAAGCAAGCTTGCAGGACATTATTATGGGATGTTAGCTCACAAAGCAAACATTGACATAAGCTCTGTAAACATCTGACGTTGACACACTTGACTTAACTTACACTTAACTATTTTTTGACAATGACATCATCATCTTCCATAGCCGGCTCTGCTCAATAGTACTCTCATTGTCCACTCTTTGAAGAGAGCACCTGCCAAAAAGTGAGCCGGCCTTTTGGAAAATTGGAGCACACGTGAGAAAAGCGCCTTGTGTTGGGTTCTAGAAGATGACTTTCACTCCTGACTGGAACATTCTTCACATGCGTCTCGTGACTTTTCACACCCGCGACCGCCACGTTAGAGCAAAGAAGTCTCAGGAGGTCGTCTTGCGGGGTGGAGGCGGAAGGAAGAGACATGACACACAGGAGGAAACGCTCGCTAACTTTGTGATGCCAGACAAATTGGAAGTGGAGAACTTTTTTGATGGATGGAAAACATTTTTTCGCAAGGAGCTAGGAAAGTTAGCCGCTAATACGACGTATAAACTGTAAATATTGAAGTGCTATGTATTATAGTTTGCATGTGAGGTGGATACATAGACTAAAGTCATGCATATTTTGGGATTGAACCTGAAACATTCATTCATTCATTTTCTACTGCTTATCCTCACGAGGGTCGCGGGGGTGCTGGAGCCTATCCCAGCTGTCTTCGGGCGAGAGGCGGGGTACACCCTGGACTGGTCGCCAGCCAATCACAGGGCACATATAGACAAACAACTATTCACATTCATACCTATGGACAATTTGGAGTCACCAATTAACCTGGCATGTTTTTGGAATGTGGGAATGTGTGGTAACCGGAATCCCCGTGCATGCTCGGGGAGAACATGCAAACTCCACACAGAGATGGCCGAGGATGGCGTTAAACTCGAGTCTCCTGGCTGTGAGGTCTGCGCGCTAACCACTCTACCGCCGTGCAGCCGAGCCTGAAACAGATCAAACTAAATGTTCAAAGCCTTTCAAATCAATGGGATTCTTTGGTTTCCAGAACTAATACTTGAGCGTTCCAAATAGATGTGATGTGACCACCAAGGAACCCGCTGTGGCTTGACCTTAAACATGGTATACCTCAGACTCCATTGTGTTGAATGTCAAAATCCACATTCTTTGATAAACCAACAGAAACAATCCTGGAAAGGTTGACAAATATCTTTAGAGGATATGCTTCAAAATCGGTAGAGACCAAGGATTTCTGTGGAATGGAATCAGCCAATAAAAACGGAATAGACTATTAAAAGGGGAATCCCACGGAAATTGACATAATGTGAATGAAATGCTGTCATCGTGAAGATGTCATCGCTCAATTGGTATGGTATTTATTTGGTTCAGACATGTTACATGAAGGAGCATCACGTGGTTACATTTACACAATTCAGCATGCCTGAAAAGAAGTAGGGAGTAGCAGAGCTTAGATTTAATCCTACCCCTTCCCCATGTCAATTACTGATATTTCATTCACACCAACTTTTACCTACTTATCTATACGGTTTATACAACAGTGCTTCCTGTTTCCCGGTGTGCTTTGGCGTACTGTTGCTGTAAATGGCTATTAAATTACAAGTTTTGATTTCATTAGTTGTTGCTTATTCTGCATTATTCGATGGTAGTGTATTATCTGGTTTTATCTACCTATTACATTTCTGTGTGATGTTTTAGCACTTTCTTTAAGACACTGTGAGTAAGAATCGTATGTGGAATATTGGAATGGAATTTGGGTAAAAATGACACTAGAACCCCACTTGGTAGACATCGATAAACTTCGATAAAATGAGTGAATCTATGATTGTTTCTAGAAGGTTCCGAGACCTTCTTGACCATAACCCTCATTGTTGACCTTTCATCCACCCCTCCCCTCCTCCAGGGTGGTGATGCCGGCTATCCAGAGCCTCCTGATGCTGTTGCCATCAGTGCAGGTGGTGTGGAGGAGCCTGACGGACATGTTTGTCATGCCCTTCTTCCGCAGCATGGGCAAGACCTTGTCCTCCATCCACGTCCAAACCATGGACCACTGACAAGGACAAGAAGAAATAAGCTTGTTAAGCTCTGCATGAGAAGTCACAAGCTGCTGCCATACATTGGATCCATACCAACGCTAATGATGACCTAATCCAACCATGAAGACGTTGAATGTGTCACCCAGATGGACTCATTTGGAGATGTTTATGATGTTTCAGAGGTTTCTTGCTTTGGGGATTGGATGTGAATGACCTTCTCCAAGATGGCATGAAGGGCTTATTCATTACTCTTATGTCCTTCAGGTGTATGGCTGACCTCCTGCAGCTCGTTGAGGCAATTGGTCTCATTTGTGGTCCAGCCTTTACCAAAGAATGTTAGGACCACGTTGAAGAGAAGACTAAATTAAATATTATGACAGTAAAGTCCAAATATTACATTAGTGAAATATTAATTTTACAAGATTGTGTTTATAATATTACAAATAAAATATAATTTTACGAGTAAGTAAAGTGAATAATTTATTACAAGACCAGAATTTTTATTTTAGCTTAAATATTATATGAATTAAATTAAAATTTTACAGGAATGCACTTATAATTTTCAGACTATAACGTCAAAATATTACGTTTGTATGTTTTCATTTGACACAGAGTTGTAGGAGAAACTATGGTATTGGTTTTGATTCATTCTTTCAGGTTCCATTTGCGTGTCACATGTTTACAATTAACAACTCATCATATCCAAAAAGAAGTCGGAATAACCAGATATTATTACATTTATTTAATCCTACTCCTGTGTAATATATAATATTATGACAATTCACTCAAAATATCACAGGGGGAAAAGTCTCAATTGAGAGAAAATATTACAACAATTGTGTGTGAATTTTACCAGAATTAAGCTGCGATATTGCGAGAAAAGAATAATTTAATTTGACTATTTTGGGGGGAAATGTGGAAATTCTGAGAATAAATTGAAATTTTTACAGTATTACAATTATGTATGGAACTTACTAGAAGAAGTTGTGGTATTACAAAGAGAAAAACAACAGCATTTTATGAGACTTAAATGAAAATATTAGAGGAAAGAATTCTAATTCTGGGAGGATGTAGTAAAAATATGACAACAATCCTGTATAACGTAAAGCCATGAAATTACGAGGGCAGAAAAAAAACATTTTCGGTAGGTGTGTGAGGATTAGGGTCACCATAATTGAGAACCGGTCTAGAATAAAAGTTTGTGGATAATAAAGGTTTGTGTTGAAGTTAAGATAGTGAAGATGAAACATCTTGAAGAAACTTGAAACATCTTATCATCAGAGTTATATTAATATTAATTAGTATTAAATTATTTTCAACATGGGATGGATGTACTCTATATCAGTGGTTCTCACACCATCACCCCTCAATGACAAACAGCAACCCAAATTGCTGACATTTTTCAACTAAAACCTTGTCTTAAATATCTTATATTTAATGGGCCTGATTGCAAGAAGTACACGGCTGTTGAGATACTTGTACTTGTACTTTTACTCCAAATTGTCCATAGGTATGAATGTGAGTGTGGTTGTTTGTCTATCTGTGCCCTGTGATTGGCTGGCGACCAGTCCAGGGTGTACCCCGCCTCTCGCCCGAAGACAGCTGGGATAGGCTCCAGCACCCCCGCGACCGTCGTGAGGATAAGCGGTAGAAAATGAATGAATGATTTGACAGAAAATATGTGTGTAAAGGTCTTTGGTACATAGTATATATACCTGGACTTGGACCTAGATGAGATTCAGTCAACTTTGTCAAAGCAGTTTCTTCTGTAGACCACCCCTCTACCTGGGTCAATGGCTCAAACTGGTCATTAAACTGTATCTGAGTCTTACAGTTGTAGCTCTCTCTGGTCAAGCCGGAGCGGAGCTCGCTTCTGTGTCTACCGAAGTGGCTCTTTCTGGCAAGCCGGACTTGATCAGGACCGGAGCCGCAATGAACTCAGTGTGAGCCCAGACTAATTCTTCATTCAGCAGGACACATTTTCCTCACACATCATGTGGTTGATCCAATACTTTTGTCTTTGATCACTATCTATCTGTGTCATTATTTGCTAAGGGCGCATGTCATTAAGGAATGGATGGTGTTAGCTTAAGCGGCTTAGTTGCTGCTGAGTCATGTCATGATTGTTGTGTATGGAAATGAAAAAGATACAAATGTCGCAAACTTACAGGCTGCTTGTGTCAAACTAATAAAAATACAGATAGATTGAATGACGTTTGACTTGCCGTTCTAAATCCTTTGAACATTTTCCTCATAGGAAATTATGGGACAAATCTGTTCCAGGCTTAAACTAGATTAATTACGTGTGCAGGCAATGTTTGATGTCACATTTGAACGATCAAGTGCCATACAAGTGGAAAAAGAAGTGAAGTACTGTTAATATTAAGCAAAGTGGCCTGGAATGTCTCATTTTCTGTTCACATGAACTGGATCTTTCCCCAAGTGGGGGAGTTTAAGTACCTCAAGGTCTTGTTCATGAGTGAGGGAAGGATGGAAAATGACATTGACAGTTGAATTGGTGGGTTGCATGGCGGTCTAGTGTTTAGCGCACAGACCTCACAGCTAGGGGACCTGAGTTCAATCCCACCATCTCTGTGAGGAGGTTACATGTTCTCCCCGTGCATGCGTGGGTTTTCTCTGGCACATACCAAAAACATGCTAGGTTAATTGGTGAATGTGAGTGTGAATGCTTGTTTGTCTATATGTGCCCTGTGATTGGCTGGCGACTAGTCCTCTCGCTCAAAGATGGCTGGGATGGGCTCCAGCACACATCCTCGTGGGGATAAGCAGTGGAAAATGAATGAATGAAAGGTGAATTGGTGCGGCATCTTATAAGTGCTGCGGACTCACCTGTTGTGCCGATAGCTGCCTAACCCACTTTAATCACTTTATTGTTGATTAAAAGTTGATAAACGGTATAGGAGTTGCTTATAAATGGTGATTTATCATTTTTTAAATGTCCACTTTGAACATAGAGACATATATGGTGGATCCTGAATCTGATCCAGAAGTAGAGACTGGACAGTCTGAAGTTTCTCAAGAAAAGAGGTTACTTCAAGACGCCTCTCGATGGTAAGTATAGTTTTAGCATTTTAGTTTTAGCATCGGTAATGTAGTCATTACACGTTTTTTGCAGGACTACAAGGGTTTAAAAACAAAGGTAGACTCACTGATTGTGGCGGGAAATGGCTATTTGCAACTCCAGACTCTGTGAACTTGTAATTTGCACCACACTCCCTGTATGCACATTCTATAATGCTACACAGACAACTGCTTTTGTTCCATGACTTATACAAAATGAACACAGTTAGGACACTGATAAATTGTTGCTTACAGCTTGTTCTTCTGATTCTTCAACAAAGCAACGTTGGAAAGGCATAGGGCTTCAGCAAGTTTGTCGGCTAGTCCAGCTGGATACTGACCAGTCCAGTGTGAAATGCCGTTGACAGATTAAAATGCATTTCTTTTGCTGATAGGGAACCAGGAACTCAAACCACTTCAGCCTGATGTTTACCTCGCTAGGAATTGTAGCTTAGCTTTCCTTATACTCGAAGAAACACTTCCTGGGAGACATTGCTATAACATCATAAACAGAAAAGCAGCAGAGATTAGGGGAGGGCAGAGGGTGTATCTGGCCTACAGCACACACCCATATAAGGAAGCCTGGTACTCTGTGACATCACAAATAGCCAGTGTTAGAACAATCTCTGAAACCGAACATTCAGAGCTTCTTTTAGGGATCACTTCCAAATGCGCAAATGTCATTATATGAAACTTTGGCATCGTTTAACACGATAATAATTACATAATTTGTTTCCATATTTTTTTCCTTTGTATGACTTTTCTTCCTCATAATTTTAAGCCTTTTTCTTGAATAAGAAATTGTTTTCTGGAGTATATTTTACATTTTTCCACGTGTCAGCAGAGTGTTAAATAGACTTGATCTGGTGGGTGCTGAATGGCGCATGTAAACACCTTGTCTCTCCCAATTAACGCTCAGGTTTGAGCCAACAAGAAGCTTCTTGTTCTTGTAATTCCACCCAACCCTCCACCCCCCTGCCTCACGCACGCACACACTCACACGCATCACAGCGAAGCTGACTTGACATCATCAGTTCGTCTTCGGCATCCTACAGGACTCCTGTATCATTCTAATCACGTTGAGTTGGAATAAATCAGCGTGGGAAGACCCCCCCTCCCCTCCTCTTTCTCTTCTTCTCCTCCTGCAGTTTGCTTCCCACGTCTGCTTCCTTTTTTTGTGACTTTCAGGTTCCACTCCAAGAAGGACATCATGGCAGGAGGACTGAAGAGCGGCGATCCAGAGGAGGTATAAAGTGGCCTCTTTTTTATAGTTTTATTTATTTTTGGTTGCGTTTGAGCACCAAATGTTGGGTTTTTTTGATTTCCACGAACAGTTTGACGTTCTGTCACCTGACCATGAAGCTGCTGTGACACCATCTGATTGAATGTGAGGAACCCACGCGGATGCATTAGAGGGGCAGTGCGAGCCGTGACCTTTTTGTTGCTTTTTATTAACTCTGCTTGCGGAATGTTGCGCGTATTTTTCGTGCGAAAAAGCGAATGGAGGTGTGTGGTAGCGGGGGGGACCCCTCTGAGGGGGTCTGTGGCTCACGCAGGACGAGCATTTACGTCATCAAAATGAGCAGCGTGCGTGCCATTTGCCAGCATTTGACATTTGACGTGCAGGAGCAGCAGCAGCGGGACTATAGCGCAACCAGGCACTCTCTTTACGCACGCACTTAAGCGGTAAAGGTCGCGAGGACAGCCCGTGTTTGTGCAATCCTTTTATGCTGTAGGTGTTAAAACAACCGCTGGTTGTGAGAAATAAAGTAGTGTTTAAAGTAGAATGTTGTGGTGACTAATTACGCGTTAGAAGCTTGTTGACAGGGCGTCTAACTTGAGGGTGAAGACCCCCTGCGGCCGCTGTGAGGGGTGTGGCACTACACCCCAGCTTGTGGCGGCTCCTCTCTCTCTCTCTCTCTCTCTCCTTCCTACTCTTCCTCCTCCTCCTCGTCGTCCTCACTCGCTCTCCTTCTTGTGGACTCTGACAGGAGTTTGTGCACTCGCCCTTCATCCGAAAGCAAGGCAACATTTACAAGCCCTACAACAAGGACATGGACAACGACAGCATCAACGAAAAGTCCATGATGGATGACGTGCACACGAAGGAGATCGATCTAGTCAACCGGGACCCGAAGCACATCAACGACGACGTGGTCAAGGTGAGTTTTTCGGATTTTAAAAGTGTGAAAGCGAGGGAGGTGTGAACACTGCTCTTGTGAGTGACTTTATCCAATTAGGACAAAGATACATTGGCACATGTCTGAACAGCCAGCAGCGGAAGCATGACCAAATTTCCTGTTGTTGGCGCTCAGCTTGTTTTTTTCCATAAGAGCGACTGCTCATTTTTTAATTTAATCTTTAAATGAAGTGACTTGCTGGAATTTTGGCGCCCCCTCTGTCTTGTAGCCGCAACAGCAGCTTCTTTTCTCAAATGTTAGGGATGTCTTTGAAAAACCTAGAAAAGCAGGGAAACACCCATGTAGGGCAGTTCCAACCACACCCCGCCGTGCTTCCATTCTTCTCCCTGCTGCCCATGTGACCTCTAGCAGCAAATCATAAGGGATGATCTGCAGGGTGCTGCTAGTGACCACAATGGCGGGACCTTAATTCAGTTTCTTTTGGTGATGGAAACAACGAGAATAATTCATCTCACAAGATTAATAACATATATCTTTTCATCTTGAGTCGTTTAAAACTGCTTTTGAGAGGTGAGATGAGATTCATAGAAATACAGCTCTAGCCCAGAGATCCTACATCACAGCATATCATAGCAATGTCCAGATACCATGTCAAAATGCACCCTAGTGGCTGATAAGCAGAATAGTGGGTGACAGCAGAGCAATCTTACAGGATACACATTAAATACACTCAAACCTTGGTTTTCAAAAATTTTCGCCAAAATTATGCCTTGGTTTTCCCACACTGTCTGTTTTTCATAAAGTATTACACATAACAAACTAGTCTGTTCGTCTTTTAATGTATCATTCCATGAAATTGAGTGTCCACGCAAAAGCACTGTATGCGTTTATGACTCACTTTCTGACACTTTTTTAATTGAGTGTAACTACTAAATAACTCACCATGGGGCCAATGAAAGTTGCGAGTGCCAGCGATTTGATTGACAAGGTGAGAAACATATAGAATTCGATCTTGCCACGATGTACCGGAGGTCTACAGCAACATTAAGACATTTATAATTACTTTGCATTGTTTTCTATAATTGTTTACCTATAATTGTCTATCAAATATTTGCTATTTATGGCTGTCTGGAATGGAGTCATTGAATTCATGTTATTTCCTATGGGGAAAAAAATTGCCATATGTATCAGTTTTAGTTGAACCTTTTGGAACGAATAACAAAAACCAAGGTATCACTAGTCTTAAAATGAAAACATTTATCACCAGTAAGTGATTAACCATAATGTCCAGTCCAGATCATGCTTTAACTGTTGTAATACAGTCAAAATACTATGAAAAAGCAAGGGGATGACTGAGAAAGCCGATAATAACGGCAAATACATCACAGCATATCATAGCAGTCCTCATACCTCATATTAAAAAAAATAAAAAAAACGTAAACTGTATTATGGAAAGCAGGAAGTGAACAAATGTAACAGTTACTGATTGTAAAAGTACCAGATGGAGGGGTAGGATTTAATAAGCTTTGCTTCTTCCTACTCCTTTTGGACATGTGGAACTGTGAACTGATTATGGGATGCACTCAATTGTAATCTGATGCATGTTCAAATGAAATAAAACCATTACCATTACCATTACCATACAGTATATTGTCAAGATATAGATATATGTCCTCTCGTGGCTAATAAACAGACACATGGACAACATCAGAGCAATCTTATAGGGCACACAGGTGAAGTAGTTGGAAATTAAACATTTTACCACCAGACGTTTACCATCCTGTCAATGGGCATTAACACACTCAACATCACATTGAAATTCTACATTATTAACATACAACATAACATTCTTATGCTTAAAAGTATAGTACTTTTCTTTGCAAGTGTAAAAAAAAGGAATTCCTTCTCAGACTTGGCAGCTTCCTGTGGTAGCATGTCAAGTATTCCAAGTAGAGGAATACCTTTGCAGTCATCGCCCCCCCTTCGCCTGCAAGTTAGCTCTAGTGAGTTGAAGTTTCCACTGCATTGCTTTGTTGGAGAAAATGTTGGGAAGCTCAGTGGTGATTTGAGGTCACTGACTCAGCCTTGCCAAGCACAAGCAGGGAATCCCTCCCAGCGAGTCACCACACATGCATGCACACTCGTGTATATGTGGCTACGTGCACAATCATGGGTGGTGCAAGGGAGCCGCAGCTTCCGCAGCTGGTCTCAATCACCTGGCCACATCACAACCACCATCACACTGGTTGTGACTTGATTCTAGTGCGCCGTTTCCATCGCTAAGTGGGCACTACATCCAGTAGATCAGGGGTCTCAAACTCAATTTACCTGGGGGCCACTGGAGCTCGGGTCTGGGCGAGACTGGGCCGCATCAGGTTTTCCAAAAAAAAAAAAAAAACGCATTTATTAACAGAAAAATGAAAAAACTTTGCTTTGGTTCTAATTTTCTACAATAAAAGCTCTGATAAAACATTCCACTGTTCTCAAATATCTTACTTTTTATTTTTCTACACAAAATAAGATGAAAAATAAATAAACAAATCAAGAATAAAGAAAATCAATCAATCAGTAATAAATATAATAATAATAATACAACGGCAAATAATAAAAACTTAAGAAACCACATATAGTTGGTGGGTAGACCAATTATTTTTTCTGATTAAAATTAACAAAGCATTATTAGAGCCCTGTAGACATGACAAAACACGACTATAGTCACATTTATACTCTTTTTATTTACAACATATTGCGCAACTGCAGGGTCTTGAGACACATGCTAACTCGCAAACTAGAGAGCTAGCAACCTAAACGGTAGCCTTCAAGTTATTTCCTTTCAACTTAAATAGCCAAAAACTTACCACTTCCACACGGATAGGGAGGATAACTATTAACAGTTATTTAACCTTTAACATGAACATTAATCAAACGTAATAATTTTTTCTGGGTACATGATACCATACAGCATCCATATCAAACTTGCGCGGGCCGCACTAACATTAAACTTTCATATCAAGGCGGGGGCCTCAAACTAGTGTCCTGCGGGCCACAATTGGCCCACGGGCCACGTGTTTGAGACCCCTGCAGTAGATGATCTTTAATGACCTTGTTCATGTCTAATTTACTGTATAAAGACTTGACACATTGTTGACGTGTCTGTTAGTGTCTTTAGTCATGCTCAGAGGATGCTGGTGCCAGCAACTCATACAGTGGTTTGTACTGACAAATACATACATATTATCAGGATCGCCATAGCATTTCAAATTATGTAGAGGGCATGACAGATAATAATTGAGAAATGCAGACTTGGACTTGGATGCAGACTTACTGCTTTGAATGTGAGTCCATTTATGTACTTGACCAAGCTTCCTGTCCATATTCTTCCTCTTCTCTGTAAACACCATGTTCTAGCATGACACTAGCAGACATATTTTGGGGAAAATTGTGCCACCTATGGGCATTTAAGTTCAAATGTTCCACTATTTTGCAGCAGCACTCATTAAAAATCAATAGTGATCAATAATATTCAACTGTCCATGAAGGTGCTCCTGTCTGATCCATGAAGCCACATTGTCTGCCGACATTTTGGAGATAGCGCTCCGAGAATAGCACAACGCTGTGTTTATGCAACAATACGGTTGCCACGGTGACACAGGTCACATGCGACCACGAGACTATGATTGGGCTGAAAGAGCAGCTTTTAGATGTTACTGATATTCATTAATAACGGTTTATTTGTAACAGTCAAGCAGAGCATCTGTCCTCTACAAACAATCTTATAGTGGACGCTGTAGAACAACAATCACAAAGACTTCCAGCAGGAATGCAAATAAACGACGGAGTGTTTTAACAAGGAGAATGTCAAACAGTTTGAGTGTGATGAAGTGTAGTGTGTCCAGCATGGTGCTTTTATATAAGAGAAAAGTTTAGTAAACCTCGACTAACTAGGCCTACTTCTTAACATTATTGTTAGTCTCCTTTCATGAGTTGACTAAAGCCGCTAAATATGTAAATCAAACTATGAAAAGGCAAAATTATCTGTAAATCAAAGACACAAGCAGCCCCCTACACATTGTAGTCTTACAGACTTACCACGCGGTGACAATCCTGCCGACCAATCAATGGAGAGCTGTGTGTTTATGTGTAACTTCACCCTTAGTTAGCATCCTGTTACACTGTTACACCAACAGTAGTGATGGTGCTAAAAAGTGGGATGGATATTTCATGATCCTTTACAATGGAAATGCCGGAAAATTTGTACCATACAAAATTCTAATGTACTGCTGGGTTTAAAGTAGTCTGTAATATACAAACAAATCAAAATAAATAATAATATAAAAAAAAATCAAAATAATTAATAAATAAAAATCAAAACAAATCTGAACAAATATGTTTGTTCAGATATATACTTTTTAGGGCGGCACGGTGGTCAAGTGGTTAGCACACAGACCTCACAGCTAGGAGACCAGGGTTCAATTCCACCCTCGGCCATCTCTGTGTGGAGTTTGCATGTTCTCCCCATGGGTTTTCTCCGGGTACTCCGATTTCCTCCCACATTCCAAAAACATGCTAGGTTAATTGGTGACTCCAAATTGTCCATAGGTATGAATGTGAGTGTGAATGGTTGTTTGTCTATATGTGCCCTGTGATTGGCTGGCCACCAGTCCAGAGTGTACCCCGCCTCTCGCCCAAAGACAGCTGGGATAGGCTCCAGCACCCCCGCGACCCTTGTGAGGAAAAGCGGTAGAAAATGAATGAATATACTTTTTAAACTTCAACTAAGAAAATTCAAATTTGTATAAGTACTACTGTATTATGATATATTGTGATGTATAAACTGTGGTTAAAAGACTAAAATACAAGAGTTGATAACATCCCGGCAGGTCAGTGTGAAGGTACCTGTGACACTGACTAGCAACTCCATGACGACGCTTGCTCCATTAGTAGCGATGAGCTGAGCTCCTACATGACAGTCCAAAGTCTCCAAGGTTCTGGAGTACAAATATTGACAGTGAGCTGATAAAGCAGCCCAAGAGGATGAGAGGGAACGTCTGTGTAGTGTTGTTGACCTCCAGCAGCCTGGAACTTGCAGGCCACTTAGACAGGAAGAAGCAGGAATTACGTGTTTGTCAAAGATTGAGAATATGGTTCCAGGTGATTTGTCTACATAAATTGATTTAGGACTCTGATGTTGTTGTCTCCAGGAAGCATCCATGTCTTGTACTGTTTCAGTGTTCTTGAAATGTTCCTTTCTTAGTGTTTTTATGGATGCTAGTTAGATACTGTCCTCATCTTGCAGGGGTTTTCATGAGGTAGTTGTTGATCTTTTTGCACTTTTTATTTGTTATGGTATGCATACTATATGTTTTTCTTCCCTCCTTTTTGCAGTTCCGCATAAAAGATACGCCAGTTGTGGTTTCTCAAACAGTCTATGTCCAAGACCTCCTTCATCCTGGTCTTCTTGCGTTCCTCAGGTAGACTTTGAGGATGTGATCGCCGAGCCGGCAGGGACGTACAGCTTTGACGGCGTGTGGAAGGCGAGCTTCACCACCTTCACGGTCACCAAGTACTGGTTCTACCGCCTGCTGACGGCAGTGATAGGCATCCCGCTGGCGCTGGTGTGGGGCATCTTCTTCGCCATCCTGTCCTTCGTGCACATCTGGGCGGTCGTGCCATGCATCAAGAGCTACCTGATCGAGATCCACTGCGTGAGCCGCGTGTACTCCATCTGCGTGCACACCTTCTGCGACCCGTTGTTCGAAGCCATGGGAAAGTGCTTCAGCAATGTGCGGATCAGCACCATCAAGGAAGTGTAGGCTCCCAAAGAAGGAGGATTCATGGGGAAATGGGGAAGGGGGTGTGGGCTTAGAGCGACACAGATGGATGGAGGACATTGTCATATTTGGTGAAAAGGGGGCATGTTATCACTGTACTTCTTTTTGGTGGTGGTAACAGGAAATCAATGAGAAGAGGTGGTCTATGTTTGTGTTCTGGATCTTTGCCTCATTTTTAATCTATTAAGCAAACATCTCCACATTCACCTTCTCTGTGTTTGCTTGTGGAGCCGCTGGCCAGGCGGGACGGTGGCCCAAATCCTGCTGACACCACACAAAACCAAACAAGCATGCAGCAACGCCACCCCACCCTCCATCCCCATGCCCCCCATGACCTCCAAAAACACCCCTCCCTCCTCCCCTACCTGGCTTTGCTGCAGTCTGACACACTGAACCTACCTGCCTTTTTATTTCCTGCATGGCGCTGCAACACGCCGTCCGCCGCCTGCTGCTGCTGCTCACTTGCTTCACCTTCAAAAAATGTTTCAATTTCACCTTTTGGCTTCTTTTTTCTTGTAGTCTTCTGCCCGACACATCAATAATATGAAGAACTTTGGGCAGCTAGCTAGCATCCATGTGCAACTTGACTTGGACTCTCTGTTATAGTGCATTAAAATGACAACTATGCAATAACCTGAATTCCCAGGAACATTCTATTTCTTGCGTGCTGGCATCAACCTAGCTGGCGAGCAGTTGACAATATAGCAAGACTTGATGCGGACTTGCTTTGCTTTCATTCCTGTGTGTGAATACAGGTTGTTGGTGGTTAACACATTTTTCTGTTTTTCTTTTGTTTTCTTAACCGTGACAAAAAGTTATTTTTGTGTCCGCATTTGAACATTCAATGTGACATCCAATGGCGGAGCCAGAAGTTGTTTTTTTTTATTGAGGTGGCCATGTGAGACCAAGTTGTTACTTGAAATCTCTAGATGCCGAGTGGGGTGGCCGGAGAGTGACCATGGGTGGCCGTGGCCACCTTTTAGCTCTGCCGCTGGTGACGTCTCCCATCAAAGTGATGGAAGGGGGGGGGGGGGGGGGGGGGGGGGGGGCTGTGAATGCTGCATGCTTTTTTTCAAGTTTGCACGCTTTAACTCACCTTCAGTCTACCTGCTGTCCCTTTTTTTTCTCCCATGGGGGGTGGGAGGGTAATAACGCCACACCCGGCTTCTTGAATTGAGGCTCAAAAGGTGATATTTTTTTTATTATAAGACTTGTTTTATTTTCCTTCCTTGCCTTTACTGTACAAATATCATGCAGAGCACATTAAAGTTGAATATGACCACATGGGTGTCAGCTGTTTTCGATCAGGTCACACACGAAGAGTAAACACTAAACAGCACACACACAAAAACATTTTAGACTGTCGTGTGTACGCCCGACCAATAGATGGCGCTGTAGAATCTAACCAAGAGAACACAATCACAAGCCTTCCCGCCAGTTACGACTAGAACAATGTGAATCAACGAAAGGGGGAATCAAACAAACGCAACGAGTGGCCTTGCGCCTCAACATCACACTAAGCTAAACCCCAAAACGATTTTGGTCAAGAAACAGAAAATGGCGCGCATTGAGGCGTCATACAAAGAAGCCAAGCCAGACGACAACCCGCCTACAATTCGACAGCGAACTTTTGGGACATCTTTACAGCAGGATCACAGGTACAAACTCATCATCTGATAAAACATCCTTTATTCACTCACACTCACACATGAGGTTCAAGTGACTTATGGACTGGTCGTATCGCCATGAAAACAAATTCCTCGGAGGAATTTGGATTTATCGAAAGGGCACCATGTCGCGACTTCCGGGTTATGTACAGCGATCTGGCACGTTTATCGCAGGCCACGTGAACGTGACGTAGGTCAGTGTTTGTTGAGCCATATATATTTATCATAAATATGATACTTATTTATTATTTTATTGTCCGGTCAGTGTGAGGAGGTATTGAAGATAATAACATAACTTGCTTATAGTCATAAATGCATAGATTTAGTTATTGAACCATATATATATACACCGCTACTTTGTTGTTAATGCAGCCTTTAGATATGTATGCCACTTTCATTGATGTGTGTTTTATGTTTGTATCCACACAAAGAGTCTTAATAAGTCGAAATAATATAACTTGTTGTTTCGCTGAAACGATAATTTAACAAGCAGACTGGAAAGTGACACTTCACTTACCTGTGTTTCTTTAATTACGTAGTTTTTTTGTTTTTATGTACTTGTCGAATTGTACTTGCATTGAAGCTGATTTTGCCTGAAGGATTTTACTTATATTTGGTTTACTGTGCAATACTGTAGGTCATTTATCAGTGATGGATTTGGGTTTTTTGAAGTGAAGACCGGAGTGAACATGGACACTTGAATTTTACAATTACAGTTACATAGAGTAACATTTAAATAACTGCCAGCAAAACGCAACAGACACAAGAAATCTCCATGCATGAATGGATGAAGCTGCTGTATAATTAACTGATCTCCACAACTTCGTGGTATAGAGCACCCCCCTCTAGCGGCTACAATTTGAACTACATAAATATGAGCTTTGGTTGTATGGTAGTTGCTAAAAGTCTGCTTTGAAAAATTAATTGATAGAAGCCTTTAACTGATGCCGAGTTTTGAGATATTACACACTTAAAAAGTATTATGGGAAGATTGATATGAAGGCGACAACTACTTTAACACCGGGATACTATTTTAACTTTTTTATGTATTCCATTTTGTCACAGATCACCGACATCATTAGTAATCACACAGAATAGAAAGGCACAGTCTTAAATTAAAGATTTATAAAACATTTTGAAAACAGGCTGAGTAGGAGTACATAAAAAAGGCAATCCTACATGTCATTTATTTTAGTCAATGGGCCACTCGGGAGCCTTTAAGGGCTTTTGAAAGTTTCTCATAACTCTTTAACAAGACCACATGCTGGAGTGGAATCAACAGAGACGCCCTACAAATACACACTGCTTGTATTTTTGTAATATATGGAGTAATTTTGTTCTCATAACGCTATGGAGCAGTGCTGGATTTTTTCCAATAAACTGCCATCGATGAGTTTAAAGTCACGTTTCTACTTTTAGTATGTCACAAGTATTATTATTATTATCTGGTTTGCATTGCTGGGAGGAAGCCAAGCTTGTTTTCGGTGAAGGTTGGCCTTCACCAAAGCTGCTGTTTGTCACCGATTCTGTTCCTAATTTTCATGGAGATGATTTCTATGCCCAGCCAAGGTGTCGAGGGGGTCCAGTTTGGGGGCCTTCACAGACGATGTGGTCCTGATGGCTTCATCAGGCTGTGACCTTCAGCGTTTACTGGGGCGGTTTGCATCTGAGTGTGAAGGTTGAGGGATGAGACTCAGCACAAATCCAAATCCAAAGCGGTTTTCATCGGAAAAGGGTGGTGGCATCCTGCGCGTTGGAGTGAGGTCCTGCCCCAGGTGGAGGAGTTCAAGTATCTCAGCATGAGGTAGACAGGCGGATCGGTGCAGCTTCTGCAATAATGCGGTTGCTGTGCCGGACCGTCGTGGTGAAGAGGGAGCTGAGCCGGTCGAGCTATGTTCCCACCCTCATCTGTGGTCATCAGTCATCTCGGTGGGATTAGGAGACTTGGAGTTTGACTCACCCCGGGATCACAATGGATAAGGCGGGCCGCTGGAAGAATTCTCTAAGATTGAAATGCCTGTTGTAGGCACAGGACCACTGCCATGACAGATCCTGTGTGAGCCCAGGGTCAGGCACAAGATGGCCCAATCCGTGAATGTTCTATCTCACCTGACATTCAAAATAACAGAACCCAAATTATTTTGTTTGATGCTCTAGGTATACAATACAGACAAATATTGGCAGCGGAAAGAGGACAAGAAAATGTGGAATCTTTGCAGAAGACCTTCCACAAGTCTCTCTATTTGTGATGTCAATTTGTGTTCCTTGTTTGTCTTTGTCAAAGCGAGAACAGCATTGATGTTACTGATATACTATGAGAGTATCTCAACATGTGTCCTTAAAGATCCCGCCTTGGCTCAATCACACCGTTGAGTTTATTTGATGGCTGCCGGCGTCTACACGAGCGGCATCCAGCTTGTCAGATGCAGACGACGCATGTTTGTCTGCAGGCGGGGCGGCTGGCTGTGTGATGCAAAGTCATTTCCTGGCATGTGTGCGATTGTCATCCTTCGATATCCTGTTTGTGGTCACAACAGGCTAGCATCAGGCTAGCATCAAGATGCCAGAAAGGATGTCAGGGTGACATGAGCTACATGCTCAGTTCTCAATGACGATGATAACGCTGGATGATAAAACACGAGCATACAAATCTGTCCATCAGCAGGATGAGGCCAGAACACTTCATTGCAGTTCACTGTCCTAAGTCAGCACTCAACAAAACCGCTTGATTCATTAACAAGCTCACATGCACTCTCCTTAGGTGCAAGTGTGCTCATCAAACCGAGTGTGTCTTCATGATGAACCACAATGATCCTTTTCAGCTCTTCATTCTCATGAGAGAACTATACTCATTAGCCTGATGTTGAATTGAGAAGAAAAAAATCCTACTACCCTCCAGCAGATGGAGACAAAGCTTCATTTCAGGACAGGTTAAAGCAGCAAAAAGAAACAGCAAAAGAAATTCACTAAAATGATGGTTTGCAGCAATTGTAAAATACTTTTAATTGTAAATATATATGGATACAACTTTTACATTTATAAAAATTAGTTTCAAATGTTTTATTTTATTAAAATTAGTTTACAGTATATTTAAAAAATAGTTTTGTTGCTTTTCTGATAAATCAGTTTTTTTTTAACTCACAAGAACAACAACCTCAGAGAATGTGAAACCAGTTGTTGTTTTGAAAGGCATGAAATAAAAAACAGTCTTGTGGTGTGCGTCTATGCAGATTGTTGACCAAGAGGCCAGATGTTACCGGAACCATGAAGATGCATATGACCCGCCGCAGAACCAGCAAAGATGTGCTGCACTGTCACACTTCCGTCTCCAACAAGATGATGGAGTCTGACAGCCGAGGTTTGTTGTTGTACATTCTGATCATGGTCCAGGTCATCCCACAGGATCTGGAAGTAAGACCAGAACGGGAAGCTCTTAAAAGGTCCTGACATGCTTGTATATGTTGAAATATATGTGAGTCATGTGTGCAAATGGAAATATTTGTTTTGACAAGCCAGCTGCATGCACAGAAAATAGAAATAGTGCATAGTTGTTGTGTTGCAGGTGTTGTGGTTGCAGAATAGCATGCTGGATTAGTACTAGAAACAGCACAGCACCGCGGGTTTTCCGACATTCTGCATGGCAACTTCACGAGGTCCACCACACAGTCGTGGTCCTTCCTCGCTCTTTTCCTGCTCCGCACTCTGGCATAACAACGCTTACGGCCACAAGAGCCACAAAGACACACCCATTGGGTGCACACACACACACACACACACACACACTTGACACACCCAGATGAGAGTGTGTGTGAAAGACTGTGGGCGGCTGAGGAAAAGCAAAACCGTGTTCTCTAATCAAACCAACAATGAAGATGTGAAGCTTTTGGCTCTTCATCATTAGCTTGCACTACTTTTCTGTGAGAACTTACACCTAGAAGCAGTTTTCAATGATGTGTAGTACCGGAGAAAGTCCTGAAAATAACACAAATGAGCATTGTCTGCATTAAAATCATATAGAGAAACACCAGCTTTGTGCTGCAATGTCTATGCGTATAATTTGGGCAGTAGACATCAAAGAAGTGGCACCTTAATGGCCACTTTTCAAGGAGTGTCTTTTCATGATGTCATTAAGGAAAAACCTTCTTCATGGACATGATACCGCCTCTGACCTGCCTCTATGCTGCCTCGAGCTAAGTGAACCCGCCCTATGTAGTCATCTACCAATTAAAAAAAAATAAGCAAGCTTTGCTACACATCTTAAAATCGAGGTCTGCTGACTGTCAGCGTGCTACAAACTTGGGAGCTTTAACATTGATCATATGGTGTTACTTCAGTGAATAGGCTAACCTAGCGTGATGTTGCTGCGAGTGTAATGTTAGCAGTGTAGCTCACATACGTACCTATGCTATCGTTGCTAACGTTTGACTTCTTACATTATGGGGATTTTAAGTTATGGTAGACATTAAAGCTGTACGGTATATTTCCGAAAATATTGCCCAAATTTCAATTTGTACAGCCTCAGCTGTATTGGACCTCGGTCGTTTTAACTATGTTGAACTCAAACAAGCTATCAAAATTGTGTATCTTTGAAACTTGCTGAAGTACAGACTTGTTACGTACACAAAGGTTTTATGTGACGTCTTTTGGGATGGTGGTTCAAAAGCGGATATTTTGTACAACTTGCAGGTCTATAAAACAAGAATGTATACAGTGACATAAATCAGCCATAAAGATCTGCTAACTGTGCGTCCATATCCACTACATCCATGAGAGCTGTAAGTTTGACCGTTTATCTTCAGTGAATAGCGTAGCCTAGCATGATGTTTCTGTTAAAATATGACTATAAAAATGGATAAAATGCAGAACCATGCTTCTTTGAGACAAAACCTCTGTCAGAGAACAGGTGTCAATAAACACAGCTAATTTGCATTAAAGTTACAGACACACAAAATAGCGTGTTCCCAGTAGGGTTTACTAAAAGCACATCAATCAAGGACAACACACTTCCAATATGTTATTGTGGGAACTCTGACACTTACATGATATTGGTGAAAAACATTATGGGTGCATTTCTTTTCCAATTGGTCAAACCTTTTGGGATTATTTATCACTCTCAAGGCCTATTGGTTTTCAAGGATAAACTGTTTGGGGTTGCCTCTCTTTCAGGGATTGCATGCAGTCCCACATCCACAGGATGAACCCTATTGATTAGGAATGACATCCAAAGCTACAAGCTGCTTCGGGTAGGCCACAGGTCATGTATAGGGCCTGTATATTTTGTTACGTTAGTTTAGCGGGGGTGACACAATGTGTTTTAGAGGCGTAGTTGTTGTTGTATACAAACACAGCTAATGTTAATTCCAAGTTAAACAGCCCGTGTTTGAATAGCATAGTGGTCATCAGCACACGTTAAGTTAAATGTTTTTTCCTCTACAGTTGTGTTTGACATGTTGACCATGAGAGTGCTCTTCAATCACTCAGCACT
The DNA here is from genome assembly GCF_030265055.1 of Doryrhamphus excisus. Taxonomy (NCBI): domain Eukaryota; kingdom Metazoa; phylum Chordata; class Actinopteri; order Syngnathiformes; family Syngnathidae; genus Doryrhamphus; species Doryrhamphus excisus. The sequence goes on from NC_080471.1 coordinate 11,418,372, forward strand.
CTTAACTAATGATGAGGATGACGCACAGGTTGTCCTCTGGGGACATAGAGAGGTAATGAACTAAGCTTGATTGACTCTGGTGTGAGACCCTTGTGTGAATGCACACAGATAAGCATTCACATTGATACTACTGTATATGTGTATTGTTGTCATGTGCTGTGATGTTCATGACATATGTGACGCACTGAGGAGTGATGTTATTTCATGTCAGTCGGTTAGATCAGGGGTGTCCAAAGTAAAACAAATGGATTATTAATTATATATATGATTAGATATTGACATTTGCTTTGTCACCTATAACAGAAAGCTAATGTGTGGATGTTTTTTCATTGTGTTGCACACCCCTAGTTTAGACACTCATTATCAGGTCATGATCATGGGACTGTGTCCATCATGATGGTGGAGGTAGTGATGATGGTGGCAGTTGTGCATCTGCCCTGCTTTCTTTCAGGAAGTGGGACAAAGGAATGTTTGGCTGCCGCCCGCTGTGATTCACGACTGAGGCACACTCACAGTCGCTTTAGTTCGGCCGGCCTCCACGGCGTAGCTTGTTATTTACGGCCCAGCGAGTCGTTTCAATGTTATGACTCACGGAGTTTGTGGAGTGAAGTGTCAGGTGCAAAGGAAGTCACCACCACCATCATCATTTCTCACCCCCTTGTTCACTAAACTTTACTTCACGTTTCACACAACAAACTTACTTACTCAACAATTATCTACAGTATGTAACTATCTATGTTTGTATTATTTCTATTTAACTGTTATCTAACTTATGTGAATGTGAATATTTTTCCCATTTGCCGCCCACTGGAGGCTATGGTGCCCTTAGCATCTGCCCATGCAGACGTCAAATAGCACATTTTCATGGCTTGCGTTTTTTCAAAATATATTATAAATCATGCTGGTTCATGGTTGAATACGTACTGTTTGGTGAGACACACAAGCACCAGACTTGATCGCTGGAACAACAGGCTTTTATTTCAGGTTTGATTTATTTTTCTACAGGCACAATAATAACGACATAACAATCGTAATAAAAGTCATCACAACAATAACACGGGTCACTGCTGTGACTGTAATCTTCACTTTGAACCTTTGACATCACTTCCTGTCCTCCACACCTACAGAACATATTTATTTCAACACACAATCATGACTTTTATTTCTGGCTTAAATCGATTATTTTCTGTTTGCTAGAAAACAGGTTTTCTATGCTCTAACTACAAAAATATTTGATTTATAAATAAGGCATCTTTGCGGTCGGATTGTCGAACTGCATAAGCAAGGCCTCTTGCAGTGTGCTATTACTGCTGATGTTGGAAGCAGTAAGACAGTCATTCTACATTTTTTGAAAGATCCTGAGGATTACGGAACAAAAAGTCAGGTGGTAGACCCAAAAAATGAGGAGAGGACATCAAGGCGCAGGGCGACCCAAATAAATGCCCTTACTGGTGCCAACTGGAGCGCAATAATCGTCAGACGGCATCTGCGGGAAAGGGTTTCAAAAACAAATTCAAAGACCTCATCTCCTTCAACGCCACAAAACTGCCCCATTTAGACTTTGCCAGGGAGCATCAAACATGGGACATTGAAAGGTGGAAAAAACCTTGACGGTCCAGATGGCTTCTAACGTTCTGGCATGGAGATCCCACATGAGATGTTTTCTACCCGGCACAGTGGAGGGGGGTCCATTATGATCTGGGGTGCTTTTTCATTCAGTGGAGTGTCGTCAAACGGCGAATGGTTACGTGCAGATGTTGCAGCGGGCATCCCCCATGACTGAAGACCCTCGTCTGTGTGGTAACAGCTGGGTTTTTCACCAGGACGACGTTGCAATTCACAATACTCGGTTGACAGAGGACTTCTTCAAGGAAAATAACATCACTCTTTTGGATTTTCCGCATATTCCCCTGATTTAAATCCTATAGAGAACATTTGGGGATGGAGGGCAAGGGAAGTTTATAAAAATGGCCATCAGTTCCAGACAGTTGATGCCCTTCGTGAAGCCATAGCCTCCTGGAAACACTCACATCAAGCATGGCCATACCAAGAACAATGTAGCTACTCATTACTGAGTCCTAAATAAAATAAAAAATAAAATGAAATCTTTTTGGAGGATGGGCTTCAACTTTTGATCAGCTGAACAGCCTATTTCACTTTAATTGTTGTTTTCAATACATTCCTTTTTCAAAGTGCTTTTTTCATACTCTTGCTTTTGCATATGGGAGCTCTACTCAAAACCTCATTAAGATCCAAATGCGCAAAATGTAAATTCTAGCTATTTTTCAACTGGTCTTAAGATTTTGGTCAGGTCTGTCGATCTATTCAGTGTAAAGACATTAACTATCGTATTATGAAACTGAAGTAAAGTATAACGGCTCACCCTTTGAGGACACCTGACCGCCGTACATATGTCTGTGGGTTTGTTCTGTGGTTATCATCACATTTTCCATCTTGGTCATTGTGGAGACTTAACAAAAAAGCAAAAGAAGCCAAAGAAAAAGTGTTAAACCTGTGGCGCTGTTTCTCATATTTTGACCTGCTCACATTAGTTAAAAAAGTTCACCCCAAATATTATAACAATCCATTGGTTTATTTTAAGTAATGCCCATAAAGTGAGCATGTCCATAAGAATACATTGAGGTCGTCTACAACAACCACTCATTTGGAGTTAGGTTATTTTGATACAACTCTTGTATGGGGTGTTATTACCTATTAGACTGTGTGCCTAATGAACTGACAGCTGTTTTTTACCTGCGCACACAAAAATAAAAGCGGGATTCGGCAGTACCTGGTGACGTCACAGGCGGTCGCGCGAAATGGGGCGTGGCCTTAGATGTTTGGAGTCAGTCGCGCTCAGTAGCGGCAGCAGCATCGTGTCCTCTACATGCAGGCATCCACGCGCAGCCCACTACAAGTCTTCTAAGCGTTTTCATTTGGTTTTGTTGCGAGCAGAACGAGAAAAACAACAACAACAAGAAGAAGAATTGGAATCCATTTGGACTTGATGATAGTCTACAAGTTGAGCAGAATATGATTTGAAAGTAACGAACAGGTGAGTTTAAACACACTTTTCTCACTGTTAACTTTAATTTCGATGACACATCGTCCTCTTCGAAGTGTATTTACGCCGGGATAAATAGAAAAATGACTTTCCTTCACTCACTTACCATGTGTGCTTACGGCATGACTCACTTTCCTCCTCAATTCAAAACTTTCACAACAGCTTTTGTCCGTTTGGATCTTGATTTTGTCGCCTGCAGGTGCCTCCTCCTCTTTAAAATAATAATAGCGCTTAGTCACATTTTGGATGCAAAACAAGTGAGTACTCATCTAGCCTCCTCTCCTCTCTTGTTATTGAAGTCGAAAGAAGATATGTCTATTTTTGTTTATTCAACAGCATAAAAAGCACTAAAAAAATACATGTAGAAAAGTCGGACAAAAATCAATTAACAGTGCAGTCAACGAGGAAATAAGATGTTTCATTATTGCTCACCAAGTGTACTAAAACTTTAATTTAATTTTATTTATTTATTTTTTTTATTTTTGCTGTATGCTTTCATAATTCAGCGTTGCATCTTATATCTTACCCTTTTTACTGACTGTGAAAATATTTTTTTTCAATTTTGTAGTGTTTTCTTTTATACATTTTTGTATGTCTCATATAAACAATCCTAAATGGGCTGTTTAGGGGGGTCTGGGTCCCCAAGCTGCATTGTCTGAGTATCAAAACCTACCCCTGAAATTGACATCTTGCATCCCTCCATTCTACTTATTGATATTTTAAACAATGTTGTCTGCTCTATTTAGACACACCAAAGAACTGTTGTTATTTTAATGGCCGTTTTAGGGCTTTGCTGCATACATGGGGCCCCCCGTCCTTAGCCCGTGCAAGCCTGTGAGTTAATCTGGCCCTGTGTGTCTCACTGCTCTGGTCTGAGATAAGTATCACAATCCAGAATAGAGATACACAAGAAGTACATTTGTGATCTTAAGGGTCTAACGAGCCATTGCACATTGTACTTTCTAATGATTGGACATAGTACTATCTAAAAGTGCATCCTACTAGAAATACCAGCATGCTGGATGTCATGCTGTTGTTGATGTCTTCAAACAGCATGTGTCACCACCACATCAACCTCATGCAAATTCTCATTTTGCAAATTCTATGGCAGCACCGCAAAGCCTGATGCAACCAACACTGCCACCACCTCCCATTACCGGCTGCCTCCCACCCCTGTGTGCTACTATTCAGTGTATTGGGTGATTTATCATGTTGCACGAGGGTCCCACTGACCCACACCCTCCTCTTTGCTTTTAATTGAGTTTATCTTTGCTCCCCAAGGCCGTCACTGTCTAAACTTGAAGGCGGGCGCTCGTGTAGCCCCGCCCAGCTTTGGGTCTATGATTCACCATGTCACAACCCGAGCGCGCCCACCAGGCCCAACTAGTGCTGGGGCTGATCTTTGTGTGACTGCAGCATGACTGCTTGTGGTAACAGGACAAAACGCTGGTCCACAGTGGACCCTTTCATGTCCATGTCGCGCACTGCATAATGTAGGACGACCTAGTCACACTCTGTGTTCTACTTTGTGTTCCAATCACTTCTTGTGTTTGTTGGGTCAGGATGGATCGCCGCTTCCTGCAAACGGTTCTTGCCCTCATGCTGTTGTGGTCCCTGAGCGGGTACCATGTGCACGGCCTGTGTGAAAAGTCCTCAGAGTCTTCGAAAGTCAACTTGTCAGTCAACCACCAGCTCGCGACGTTCACCGCAGACTTCCCCATCCAGAATATGGTGACGCTGGACGGCATTGTTTACGTGGGGGCCGTGAATAGAATCTATGCCCTGGCCCCAAACCTCACCAAGCTGTCGGAGTACCACACGGGTCCTGTGCTCGCCAACGAGACCTGTGGATATGGCACCGCCAGCAGAAGCAGAGTGGATAACCACAACATTGCCTTGGTGGTGGAGAACATGTACGATAAAGGCTTGTACAGCTGCGGCTCAGCAGACAACGGGGTCTGCCGCCGACACGTCCTGGATGATGACATCAGCCCTAAGACTGTGGACGAGGAGGTGTACTGCTTTGCGGACAAGGTGACGCTGGGCAGAGGTCAACCTAGCGAGCCAGATGTAGTGGTCAGTCCCTCAGGCTCTCAGGTGCTCAACGTGGAGAGCAATGTGATCAAGTTCTTTGTGGGAAACTCTGAGATTCCCGGTGTGGGAAGTCCTCGGAATGGTTCCAGTCATCCTCACACCATGTCCCTGAGGAAGATGAAGACGAGCCAGAATGGCTTCACCTTCTTCTCCAGCCTCTCCCACATGGACCTGATCCCGTCTCTACGTGGAAATTACTACTTGCGCTATGTGTACTCCTTCCACAGTGGACCTTTCACCTACTTCCTGACTGTGCAGCAGGTCAGCAGGGACACGCAAGCCTTCCATACTCGAATTGTGCGCATGTGCTCCTCGGACATCGTGATCCGCCGCTACGTGGAGCTGCCGCTGGAGTGCATCAGCACCGACAAGAGGCGGCGGCGCTCGACAGAGGACATGAAAGTGTTCAACCTGCTGCAGGCGGCCCACGTCTCCAAGGTGGGTGACGACATGGAGCTGCAGAGGCACCTGAAGGTGGAGGAGGGCGATGACGTGCTCTTCGCTGCCTTTGCTCGCGGAAAGCCCAACTCCACTGAGCCCACCGCCAACTCGGCCGTCTGCGTCATGAGCATCAAGCACCTCAACAGCATGTACAAGCTGTACATGCAGAAGTGCAACACAGTTGACCCGTATCACTTCACCGGCTCACACGACAAGTCCTGCTACAATGTGGTGAGTGCCTTGGGGGGGCGGGGCCACCATGCATGCTTTATGCTTGTTTTTCTGAATATCAGATGTAGTTGAATTGTGGTACAGCCTTAAACAAGCTTTAATTCGACCAAACAGCATTTCTTCTAAACAGCTGGAACCTTCAAGACACAACACATTCTGTTCCAAGTTTTAATTGGATTTCAAAACAAATGTTACCATAGGAAATAATGTAAATAGAAATAATCTGTTCCGGGGTCTGGAACTGTGGCCATATTAAGCATTTTAGTAAGTCGCATTTTGACATTCTTGTGTTAACATGTCATACAAGTCTAAAAACAAGTGAAAGCAGTGCTAATAATATAAAGTGCCATCTTAACACTGGGTTTCAGTATCGTTTTAAGAGCTCCAGAAATGAGCAGGACCAGGTCTTGAGACTTCTTTTGAAAGAAGTGGTGCAAAATGGGAGTGAAGTGAAAAGTGATGAGTATATTTTTGCAGCTTGTTCTGTATCATTTTGGCCATTTGTCTGGAAATTTCTGTCCATTTGTGAGGTCAAAGGTCACTGATGTTGGTCCTGCTGGTGTTCTTCCATACCAAACTCCATTACGATCCATACGATAGACTTTTCATACTATCAATACGATTATCATTGTGTCATATCATATTTGAGCCACTAGATGGTACTCAGTTGCAATGTACCTGTATGGGGCATACTAGTTACGAATCGCTGGCATCACCATAAACACACCAATCCTGCTCCTGGTGTCAAAAGAACTACCCACAGCAGCGCAATCGGTTGATAAAAACAGACACTACCAACTTATGATGCAGAATATTATTACTATTTGAGCTCGAACCATTTACTTTCCGGCCATTTACCAAAACTGTATCGGCAAGCACTCTAGGAAACGGGAAGTACTCCCAGCGACGCTACACTACATAGATTGTCTCGGTCCTTGACTGTGACATTCAGCTTACAAACTATGGCCTTTGTGCCTTCATTCATATTTGTGTCTGCTTGTTAACTGCTAGCACTCCGTGTATGTACGTAGCCCCCACCTCCACTACTGACAAAGAGCCTTAATAGCTGAGAAGATGCTCAATCACATTTGATATAGAGCCAATGCACACAGACACAAGTGAAGTCTCTTGTCATCCAGCCTGTGTACCACAGAGAGACTAACAGATGGAGCAGATGCGCATACACTTATATGTCAATTTATTGAGGGCTCATAGTTACCGACCTGTTTTTTTTTTTTTAATCTTTCTATAATTCGTTATATCTACTATTATGACAGGCCTATTCACAGAGAACAGAAAGATTGGAAAATACAATGTTTTTTATGATTTAGGGAAAACTAGAGACTATAATCCAATGTCTCATTCACTCATTAATTGATTCAGAGCTGTGTCCCATTACTTTTCTTCATGTGCTTTAGTTTTCCCTAAAGGCTTTGAGACATCTTTCATGCAAATGCCCTCAGGGTTGTTCTTGCTCCATGTAAATATATCTATTTAAAATAAAAGCAAATAAGTTTAATTGTTATTCTAATGCTACTAAATATATCTATTTAAAATAAAAGCAAATAAGTTCAATTGTTATTCTAATGCTAGGTGGCACGGTACATGCAAACCTATGAGCTCCATCCCTGAGTTGTCCTGAAGTAAGATGTCAGACTATGTGCCCTCAGGTGTGCTTCACTATACTCCTGACAGCCGGTGCCTCATAGGAAGACCAGGTCTCATCAAAATGTCGTTTTACATCCTCATGTGATTTCCTCCTTGATTGCATGGATGGAATTCAGACTTAGCTACGTCTCAATGAAAGAGTGACTGTCAGGTCAAAGTGCACATTGTCAGCTTTACCGCCATATTTGGTGATAGACTCGTACTAGCCTTGTGTTTTCTTCTCTCTTCTTTCCGCACATAATCCATCCCATTTTAGGACAAAGTATCATGAAAGGGATCCAAAGCATACTGGACTCTCTGGATCAATCATCCCATTTATAAGAGAGGGGCAAACGGGTATTTGGGTTTAAATGTATTTACCTTTGTTCTATTTTCCCGCACTTGTGGGCGTGAAGGACTGTACTACCCCAAGTTGGCTTTAGGCGCTCACCCCCAATCCATCACCATTGACCCCAGCAGTGGGTTCAATCACCTGATCAATAGTGACATGAAGGGAACTGCTGACCACCCAGCAAAAGCCTCTGTCTGTCAATTATTTGTGTGACAGCATGGAAGCCCCCCTCCTTTAACCGTTTAGCATGGCAACCAACATAAAAATTATATTTTTTTTAATTCATAACTTTATCTGGGCTAGTGCAGTGTCAGTTTTGTGTCGGCTGGTGTGCTCAAGAAGTACATGTTTGTACAAAGACAGGGATATTGATCAACATTTTAATGTAAATATCCAATATTTAGTCAGGGGCTAAAAAACATAATCAGATTAGCAATAGGTGTAAAACTGTGTGCACTTGACAAAATAAATAATTATTAAATCATTTTCAAATACATTAATAAAATTAAAAACGCTAATTAGGTCCATAGTAATAAATGCTGTAAGCAGAGAAAAGGTGTTTTATTTTTCTTTGTGTGTGTCTACCCTTTATGGGTGCTTTATTCTTGTTCTTGTAGCTAAATGAAACATCTCCATGTTTAGTTTGCAGTCTTGGCTCTATTTGCTGACCTGAATCAATAATAGAACTGAGAGTCCTACTTTTAAACAGATAAGTAACTTTCAAACCAGTTCTTTAACTAAGCATTGCTTATTTTATTATGCAAAGACCTTTCATGCTTTGTCTACATGCAGTCTTCATATAAACACTCGGCTACAAAAATATATATATATGTGAAGAAAAGCCCAAAAAGTCTGGGGGAACTTGGCAGCTTTCATGTGTTTGCTCAGCTGTTATGTCAGGTGAATATGTTGGATAGCAAGCGTCTAATAGCTTTAATGTGTTTGAAATATGTCATCTTGCGGTGCTCGTTATCATTAATCTCACTCTTTCCTGTGTTGTTTTGCTGCTTGGCTGTGTTTGCTGGAATGATGAGAGTTGTGTAATTCCTTATAGTCTGTGTTTGTGCATTTGCTCGTGTGTGCGTTTTGTTGCATATCTGGCTCTCAGCGGGCCGTGATGAATGGCTCGAGCATACCGGGGGCATTAGCAGCTGGGCGGAAGATGATCCCTCCGGTCGACCCAGGGTGGCAAAAATGTCCCACCACCAACAACCCCCAACTGACCAGTTATCTGCCACTTGTGGGAAAGTCAAAGTTACATCAAACTTCTTTGATGTAACTTAGCTTGAAGGTTCTATATTGGAGTATTTTTCATGGGAATCACGACATCCAAAGAAATACAGCTGAATAGGTGCAGATTCTGGAAGAACTAGAAAGTTTTCTGCGCTGGTTATTGTGTGTAGCTGCTCTATAGGAGTCCACAACTCAATACAAAGGGACGAAAATGAGCATAATAGGTCCCCTTTAAGATGGTTATTTCCATGATGACCAGTCCTCATGCGTATATAAACCTGCCTGCTACTTGACTTTGCACCTGTTGCTGCTTTGAAGACTAAAGGTTGTGATCAGCCATGAAGACGTCAAAGCGAGAGTGCTCTATTAGACATTCTTTCCTCTTGACTCACATGATTTCTTTTCTTTTCTGAGGCCTTTCTCTCCAACGGAGGCATTTAAGAGCGTCTAACTGCCACTTATAACCTCATGGTCACTGCAGCATGCAAACATCTTTGGACCGTTTGAGCTCATTTGTAGCTCGTGCATTTTAATTTCGGAGCAGCTTTGCATGATTCAAAGTGAAGAATACATAATATAATCAAATGTTGGCCCTCTCAGCCTCATCTTTTATGACATACGTTACAGGTTGAAAGAGATTGTTTTACATCCTTGTTCCTCTTCACCGGCTGAACATCTGTCAGTCTGTATCACACAGGAGACAAATGAAGCTCAGTTCAGCTTTTTATTGAGCTTTTATCTCACTTGGGAGTGCTCTGCCGTTTCACTTTTATCACATCAATTGTTGGCGCCTCAGCTGCGAGTGCCGCAACAACTACAACAGCAGCAACGTTTGTAGCATAGCCACAATGCTATTGAAGGGGATGGTGGATTTGTTTCATCTTCATGTCCAGATGGCAGGTAGACACTACGCCACAGATAAGCACCCCCATCTCGTAAATTCATATAACTGGTCAACATTGGATGGAGACACACTCAGGAAGTTATTTTGGTCGTTTTTTGGGGGGTTTTTTTGCCGGTGGAAATGTCCCAGCAAGCAGGAATCTGGAGACGACTGAAAGCTCAGCGTAAGAGCACGTTTGAACTTTTAAGTGCCGGTTGTCAGCGCCAGCATGCCTCCTAATTCTAGAGTGAGCAACCAGTGTGTGTTGCGTGTTATTTAATGATGACCTGTTGCTGTTTAAGGTCGCTGCGATGGTGGGGCAAATGCGGTGTCCTGTGTGGCGGCAACGTCGCTTTTCATTGTTGCTCACTGGACACTATACTATATTAGGTACACATGCAATACTTTACTGTATTTATGTTTGTTTATTAATAGCAGACTACTTCCTGGTACATTAGGAATAACCTATGGTGTTATGACACAACAATCAGTCTGATTGCTGCATCTGTACCTTTGTCCAAATCTGCACCAAAAATGAATGGATTCTTCCTCAGCCCTAGCATCATCCCTCGACAAAGTTTAGTAGTTGCATAGTTTTTGTGTCACCCAAACTCAACACCTATCAAACACCTCATGTCTCAAGTTTGACGGAGGTCCTACTGCTAAATTGTGCTTACCGGCATACACATCCTCAATTGTTAAGTTTAGACTTTTCATACTATTATCAGTGGTTGATTACTTTTTACGCTAGTGTGATAGTTACGAATGTTAATATGTTACTTAAAACATTGCATGGACACTTAAAGGGGAACTGCACTTTTTGGATATTTTGCCCATCATTCGCAATCCTTATGTGAAACATGAACTTTACCTTTTCTGTGCATTCAAGCATGAGAAAACGAGTTAATATGAGCTAGCTAACGTCATTGGAAATACGTATTTTGATGCTAAAGCCCTAAAAAGAAACCTGAAAAAAATGTTAACATTTACATAAAGGACTCATATATTAACCAAGCTACAGCGATATTGTTATTGCAGCAGCTAACATGAAAAACTAGATTTCTGTCGGGCGAAAAAGTGGATACCTATCTTTCAATTTTGGTATGAAGATGCTCGTTTGCTGTCAGCAATTTTACGTGATGACTGGAGTACCCGTCTTTTGCTGGAAGACACAGCCATCCCAAGGAGAGCAGACATTGAAAGTGTTGTTGCTGTATCTATGCTGCTGTTATTGACAGAAGTAGCATAAGCTATATGCACAATGTGAAATCAATGCACCTAGGAAAGACATTTCGGTAATGTTCGGTAAATCATCAAAATACGACAAGATACTGTAAGTATTACATGTTATCATCAATTTAATAGTTCTTATGATCACAGCATCTATATAAAATGATAAAACACTGTTGTTGTTGTTTTTTTTTTTAGAGGGCTTCGTAGTCAAAATAGGTGTGTCCCAATGACGTGCATTGTTAGCTAGCTCATAGTAACTTGTTTTCTGGCATTATAATGGACAGAAAAGGGAAAGAAATATGTGTTCATGTTTCACAAAAGGAATAAGGCAAACTTCCCAAAAAGTGCAGTTCCCCTTTAATAAAGCTTTTGTGGTGGCCATAGTTTGACCCTAAACAGATTACTTCTATTTACATGATTTTGTTGTACTACTTTAACAGTAGTACCACACAAATTACCGATAAACTCTACTGCTTGGGAGGAACACTTTTTTTTTAGTTTCACACAACATGTGACTTGTTACAAAATAGCTCTTTTGCTACAAAGCTCTTCCAACAATGGGGCCGCCCACCAGGTTTATATCTTGACAATGTCTTTTTAAAAAGCTCTTATCCTTCCCTTATGCTGCGGAGTCTCCACATTCCCACAAGTCTGTCGGGAACGCCGGAGACCAAAAGCAAGCTAGCGTTCTACACGGGAGGTTAACATGATGATCAGATTAGCATGGATTGGAGAAAACCCACCAAATGCTGATTGCTTTTAAATTGAATCTGCAGGCTGATTGATGATATTGTGTGTCATATAATTCCTGCTTTTGACCAACAGACATTTTAATTAGCTGGCACGCTTTTAATGAACAAATAGCAAACACATTGATTTCATGCCGTAGATCAGGAAATACTCTTTCTGATTATGAATAAGCAGCCCCCTCCAAGATACTTATACTGGACTGCTTCATAATTACATAAGCTGTTTAAAAGCACTTAAGGAATTTTATAGCAGCTCAGAAGGTTTACATTTGACAGCACATACACACCTTTTAATATCATGTAGTTGTAAAGCTTTATACCCCAGAGACAAACCTCCCGCTATTGAAAGTGAGTTTAGGCGAAGCACGCAGACGTTTAAGTCTGACCTCGATCACAAAGTCATGACTGGGCTTGACAAGGTCACACCCTGACTTGATCTGACCCGCCTCAGAGCCACGAGACTCAGGCCTCTATCAACACAGTGAAGGCTAAACAATACCAGAGCGGATTTTCATAGACACACATTTGCGGCATTGATCAGATATTGACAGCAGAAGCTTGCTGTTGTGTACAGAAGAAGCAAAGATGCGACAGACGCTGTCCTGTAGGAGAAATAATGGTCTGTTCCAGGGTTAAGCTGATTTATTTTCTAAACTTTATGAAGTGTACAGGCAAATATTTAAGTCACATTTTAACCTTCTCAACTGTAATACAAGTGCGAAAAGAAGTGACACAATGTTAAATAAAATTAAAAATAAAAATAAAATTTGTATTTGGTACTTTGGTAACAACTTGGGATGCACGATTTTTTTCACCTCCGCGTTAGATGTAGCACTTGCACGGGTGTGGTGTCAGTAAGGAGGATGGCTGCAGGGCATGCGTGGAGACAACTAAGGTTACTGATATTCTTTAGCCTGCATTTGCAGATGTTGTTCTAATTGTGTTTTCTAACAACATTAAAGGGGTCCTACGATGATTTTTCCACTTTTCTGACCTAAAAATGTTGTTAGGATGTTGTATTCTTGTGTTAAACGACACCAAAGTTTCAGAGAAAAGTTTAGGATGGCTCTGAATGCTCGGCTTCAGATAGCTTTTCTAACACTGGCTCCCTGTGATGTCACAAGGAGCTGGGTTTCCTTACATGGGCATGCGCTGTAGACCAGATATGCTCTCCAAACAGCTTTGCTTCTCTGTTTACGGTTGTTAGCATTGGCTCCCAGGAAAATTCTTCCTACGAGGAAAGATCAGGCAGAAGTGGTTGGAGTTGGTGATTCCCAGCAAGAGAAAAATATTTGTATCTGTCAACGGCATTTCACATGGGACTGTTTTTGTGAACATGAATGTGAAATATTGACTAAGCTGTTGCTGCTCTCTTGGAAAAGGTGCATTAATGTAGGACACACTATGACTGCAGTCAGTAAACACAGACCTCCGAGTTCATACACGGTAGGTCAGGGGTCTCCAGCCAGTAGCTTGTGAGCTACCAGTAGCTCCTAACCACTTTTCAAGCAGCTCTCCAAAGGCTTTATTCATTTATTATCAATTCCTAAAATTAGTAAGTGGAGTTTGGTTTTGGCAGTAGTCCGGAAGTACGGTACTTAGGAGTGCTTGGGTGTGTGACAAATCACACTGGCCATGGGTGGAATAAATTAAACAGACCGTTTTGGAAATCCAAGGAAATATAGCTGCAATAGATGCAGATTCTGGAAGATCTAGAAGGTTTTCTGTGTGTAGGTTTATTGTGCGTAGCTGCTCGATAGGAGTTCACAACTCAATACAAAGGGCTGAAAATGAGCATAATCAGCTGTGGCTCATGGTCTCATTGGAAATCTCTGATGTGTGAATTATGGTATCAGAACCCAATACCAATAATTGATTGGACCAGTCCCATCCCCGCTAACAAGTGAGGGAACGCAGGAGTCCCACTGCTTTCAATATGAGTCACCTCACATAACTTTCTTTCTACATTCTTCTGTTTCCGTATACCAGCATGAGGTGCTAAACATTACAAATATTTTCACCAGCAGAATAATAAACATATAGTTAAATGTCTCCATTTTAGTCCGTGTCAATCAAAAGTGAACATTATTATCATTATACAGTGTACCTAATGAATTGGCCTGTAAATGCATTGCAAGGCAGTTACGTCCCAGTGTGTGATGTCATGATGCAGCCAGTCTTTGCAGGTGTTAAGATGCATAACAATAGGTGGGTTTAAAGCTGCGCACAGATGGTTAGTCCTGAAGATCCAGACGCTAGTATGGACATTGCAGCTCTGCATGCTCCAGCTCGCTCATGCCATCACTAAACTGGTATTTGTTTGTCTCCTTGGAAAGCAGATGTGCTGCAGAGACGCTCGCTCACCCTGAAGTCACACAATAGTCAGCTCATGACATTTTATAGCTGCGTCTTCCTCCACTCAGCTCTTAATCCATTTGGAAAATATTTGCTTATACAGTAAGTCGCCGCTAACTCCCAGGACTTTTTTTTTTTGAGTTCGGCATGCCTCAGCGTGTCGTGCCAGCGTTTCGCCCGCTTCAGAACCCAGTGGAGCGTTCAGCAGGCAGGCGGGCCATCGGCGCCACAAAAGACTCAATGTTCTACCTTCTTGTCCCGTCCTGTCCTGTTTGTGTCACGGTGAGTGTGTGATTGGATCAAGAACGGCTTTGACGTACATGAGGAATCACATCTTTGCATCCATCTACACACTGAAAACATTTGCAGGCTAGAACATAGAAACAAAATACGCATGCGGTAAATAAAGTTAACTTTTGTTCTTAGAAGCAAACATGAAATAATAATCCATCCCCTCGGTCATGAAAGGCAGACAATACACTGAGTGAATAGTGAATAGAGTGCACTACTTGCCTGCAACCACCAGAGGTGCTGTTTATTCAATCTCAGTTAGTTTGCTGTCTATAGAAGGTTGCACTAAAGGTGTTTAGAATTTGTCATGGTTTACTTTAGTACCGTAATTTCCGGACTATAGAGCACACCTGATTATAAGCCTCACCCACTACATTTTTAGAGGAAAACCGATTTTGTACACAAGCCGCACCTCTATATAAGCCGCATGTGCCCACATTAAAACATGTAAACATATTTACAAAGAAAGACGGTACACAGAGAGTTTTCAAAGTTTAATAATATAACTTAACAATAATAATAATATAACTTTCTTCACAAACGGTGCCTGTGGCAGTAAAACGGTAGCAACATGGTAACAACACGCTAGCAACACAATAGCTTTTTTCGTCTTTTTACATTGCTCCAGTTCTTCCCGCTGCCGTTTCCAGCGTCTCACCATCGATTAGTTTATGCCAAGTTTACTTGCAGCAGCTCTGTTTCCTTCTTTAACGGACAGCTCGAAAGCTGCGTCATATGCCTTTCTTTTTTGCATTTTCCATGATAAGGGTATCTTCACGCTAATTTAATTTATGCACAAGACAAGAAGTTGCAGTCTTCCTCGACGCATACATTCCACCGATCTTAATCTTACATTTTTCTACTCGAGAGCCCCTGGCGGCCGTTATAAAAATTACATAAATTGGCCGCATCACTGAATAAGCCGCAGGGTTGAAAGTTTGGGAAAAAAGTAGCGGCTTATAGTCCGGAATTTACGGTAACTCATCCACTGTCTCACATTCGATTTTTAGGTGGGCCTGCAATGATCATGTTCCCAAAAACTGCTGTAAGTCACACTCGGTCAGTGGTGTAGATCGTTTTTTCACCAATGATTACCCGATGATGTAATCAAGATCAATAGATTCAGACACGCCAAGAACGCGGCAACCTCATTTCAACACTTCCATTGCTCCAACGCTATCACCTTGGAGTGTTTTGTTCCTGCTCACATCTACAGGCATTTCCCGGCCGTTTTCTCCATGAGTCGGCGCTCGTTCAGTGCAGCTGTTTGGTTTCGGAGCCATGTTGGTTAATGGTTAGCTCGGCCTGCAGTTTGCTTTCTTTCTTGTTGTTTGCTGGAAAGCCAAACGTGCGCACTGATGCTGGCTGCTGCTGTGTGCACATCTTATCTTTGTTCCCGAGATAAAGTATGGAGTAGTAAATATGCAAACGGTTGGCGGCCCCAACTGCTGTCCTTCCTGGGAAGTGAGCAGCAGCCATGTGGAGTCAGGCTGCAATATGCCACAAAAGTGGCATAAGCTTTTATTGTATCTTGTTAGGTGAGACGCCAACTTATTAAAAATGTCTATTTTTGACACACAACTTAGCTTTACTATCCACTGGCAATTAGTAAACAACAGCCATTATTGTCTACATATCTGGCAACACAAGTGAGCGGCAAGGTGATTGTGTATTGCCTTTAGTGTTACAGTCGGAGGCTGCAGGAGTGCTGCTGGTACTGAGGGAGCTGTGGCTCGTTGAGGAAAATGTAAATGCCTAAAAGTGGGCAATACAAGTGAGTTGCTAGCAGGAATGGGCTGTTTACCAGTTTTAAGGTACACCATGGTAAAAGTCATGGTTTCACAACCACTAAAATAGTCCATACCGTCCTACGTTATGAGAAAAAGTGGGGGTCCTGTATTATTCCTCACAGTTGGAACTGGGCTTTGATGTGTTGAAACCATGGGCATGAGTTGTATTGCCAAAAGTCGGCAACCGTTGAGGCATAACTAGCACTGACGTTAGCTGCAAAGTGACATTTGTGACATTGAGCCATTAATTGAGCCAGTGGTTGCATTTATTTGCATTGTTTTAGTAAGACAATATTTATAGTGACTCTCGCCCGAAGACAGCTGGGATAGGCTCCAGCACCCCCACGACCCTTGTGAGGAAAAAGCGGTAGAAAATGAATGAATGAATGAATGAATGAATATTTCTAGTATTGTGACATGAATTGCAAGACTAGCCACTGCATTAAGAATATTTGTTTAGAAATAATTATGTTCAGCAACATTCATTCATTCCTTTTCTGCCGCTTTTCCTCACGAGGGTCGTGGGGGGTGCTGGAGCCTATCCCAGCTGTCTTCGGGCGAGAGGCGGGGTACACCCTGGACTGGTCGCCAGCCAATCACAGGGCACATATAGACAAACAACCATTCACACTCACATTCATACCTACGTATGGACAATTTGGAGTCACCAATTAACCTAGCATGTTTTTGGAATGTGGGAGGAAACCGGAGTACCCGGAGAAAACCCACACATGCACGGGGAGAACATGCAAACTCCACACAGAGATGGCCGAGGGGGAAGGGTGGAATTGAACCCTGGTCTCCTAGCTGTGAGGTCTGCGCGCTAACCACTCGACCGCCGTGCCACCTGTTCAGCAACATGATATTTATAAATGAAGCATGTTTTTTATGTCGTTTTGAAAATGAGTTTTTCTCTTCATTCCAACAAAGATATTTCAAAATAACAATAATAATAATTTTAGCTACAGTATAAAAAGAATGCTGTGAAGCCATGATAGTTTTGCCCAAGGTTATCATACCGTCACACTCTCATACCGGCCCATGCCAAGTTGCGAGACAATTATACCTTGCCCACAGTCAAGCATGGTAATGGTCTCATCACTATCTGGGGCTGTACAAGGGGATCCAGTATCAGGAAGCTGTGATTCATTGAAGGAAATGTGATTTGTACTGTCACACTGACACTGAAGCAGAAATTGGGCCACGTGGCAGTTTTCCAACATAAAAACTACAAACAGACCTCCAAGATGCCAAGTGCAAGTGACAGCTCCACCAGTGATGTCATTATGGAAAAGTATTCCAGTAACATCCTGGTCTATTCCATGTCCAAGAGGATTAAGGCAGTACTAAGTAACAATGGTGCTCACACTACAAACACAATTTGTGTTATGTGAGGGGTAGTCATTTGTGTTGATAGCTTTTTAAAACACTAATGGCTGTGTGTTGACTATACTGTACTGCTGTAGAAGCTGCACACTGACCTCGCTAAAATACATACAAGTTTACTTTCTAGAGGACTTTCTCTTGATGTACATGATGTACTGTCATTAAAACTGCCATGCGGCCCAGTTTCCCAAGGGATGGGACTATCCTCTACTTCACAATGTCGCAGTACATGTTGTAATTGATCTTTCTCCTCTGGAGCACTCATACTACCACCCTGCTTGACTGGGTCAGTTATCTTGCTGACTTGTGTTGCCAGCTTTGTCAGCAATAAGGCCTGTGTTAAGTCACTTTAAGTGGATAGTAAATGTATATTGTTATACAAGCTGTACACTAACTACTCTAAAATACTGTATATTCAAGTTGAATTTCTATAGTATTGTCCCCTTACAACAGGGGTCTCAAACACGCGGCCCGTGGGCCAAATGTGGCCCGCAGGACACTAGTTTGAGGACCCCGCCTTGATATGAAAGTTTAATGTTAGTGCGGCCCACGCAAGTTTGATATGGATGGTATCATGTACCCAGAAAAAAAATATTACGGTTGATTAATGTTCATGTTAAAGGTTAAATAACTGTTAATAGTTATCCTCCCTATCCGTGTGGAAGTGGTAAGTTTTTGGCTTTTTAAGTTTAAAGGAAATAACTTGAAGGCTACCGTGTAGGTCGCTAGCTCTCTAGTTTGCAAGTTAGCATGTGTCTCAAGACCCTGCAGTTGCGCAATATGTTGTAAATAAAAAAAGTATAAATGTGACTATTGTCATGTCTACAGGGCTCTAATAATGCTTTGTTAATTTTAATCTGAAAAAAATAATTTGTCTACCAACCAACTATATGTGGTTTCTTAAGTTTTTATTATTTGCCGTTTTATTATTATTATTATATTTATTTATTACTGATTGATTGATTTTCTTTATTCTTGATTTGTTTATATATTTTTCATCTTATTTTGTGCGGAAAAATAAAAATTAAGATATTTGAGAACAGTGGAATGTTTTATCAGAGCTTTTATTGTAGAAAATCGAAACCAAAGCAACCAAGATTTATTCATTTTTCTGTTTTTAATGCGTTTTTTTTGGGGGGGAAAACCTGATGCGGCCCAGTCTCGCCCAGACCCTAGCTCCAGTGGCCCCCAAGTAAATTGAGTTTGAGACCCCTGCCTTACAAGATATGATCAAATGTTGCTAAGATGTGAGCGCTGTTTTCCCTTTTGGGAAACACTGTATGTTGTAATCATCAGTGTGTGTCATGTATTTCACCACATGTTGATATCTTAAAGTAAGGCATGAGAATGCTTATCTGCCATCCCCCACACTCTAAATGAAGGACCTTTTTAAAAACAACCTCCCCTTCTTTTTTTTGTTTTTGCCCTTCATGCCGCCGTTGTCCTCACCTCGACCCCGGGTTGCTCTTATTTCCTTGGCTTTTTGAAAGGCTTCTTCCTAATCACAGAGTGAAGCAGAGCAGCAAATGAGCGTGCAGGGCTGCGGCCACCAAGCTACTACTTGTACTAGTAATTAAAAGGCAAAGTCAAGTTTGCATGGCAGCAAGAAATATAGCGCTAACACGCCAGCCTGCCCCGCACATGTATGGGATCCTGTAGCAGCACAACATGGACCCACTGTGGAATGTTTCCACAATGATGTTGTTGTTGACAACGTTCATGTCTTCAGACCAAACCATTACTCAATACCCACAAGTACATTATTAGTTTTGAGGAAATTACTCATGATTCTTAAAAAAGCCCAGTCAAAGGTCATATTGGCATTTGTTGTTTTTGTCAAATTCTCATTGTCAAATCAAAGGAATCTGTTTTTTTTAATGGTATTTATTATCTGGGTTTTGGGGTGGGGGGTTTTGCAGATCATTCACAATCCTTATGTGAAACCTGAACTCATATTTATTTAATTTTCTGTGCATTATAACACGAGAAAATGAGTTAACATAAGCAAGCTGACAACGGACATCATTGGGATACACCTAGTATTTTGACTATGAAGCCCTCTAAAATTTGCATGTTGCATTTATACATGCTGTGATCATGCATTAACACGTACATCAGAGGTCTCAAAGTCAATTTACTTGGGGGTCACTGGAGCTCGGGTCTGGGTGAGACTGGGCCGCATCAGGTTTTTCCAAAAAAAAAAAAAAAACGCATTTATTAAAAACAAAAAAATTTTAAAAAACTTCACTTTGGTTCCAATTTTCTACAAGAAAAGCTCTGATAAAACATTCCACTGTTCTCAAATATCTTACTTTTTATTTTTCTACACAAAATAAGATGAAAAATAAACAAATCAGGAATAAAGAAAATCAATCAATCAGTAATAAATAAATAAATATAATAATAATAATAAAATGGCAATTAATAAAAACTTAAGAAACCACATATAGTTGGTGGGTAGACAAATTATTTTTTTCAGATTAAAATTAACAGCATTATTAGAGCCCTGTAGACATGACAAAACACGACTATAGTCACATTTATACTCTTTTTATTTACAACATATTGCGCAACTGCAGGGTCTTGAGACACATGCTAACTCGCAAACTAGAGAGCTAGCGACCTAAACGGTAGCCTTCAAGTTATTTCCTTTAAACTTAAATAGCCAAAAACTTACCACTTCCACACGGATAGGGAGGATAACTATTAACAGTTATTTAACCTTTAACATGAACATTAATCAAACGTAATACTTTTTTCTGGGTACATGATACCATACAGCATCCATATCAAACTTGCGTCTGCCGCACTAACATTAAACTTTCATATCAAGGCGGGGGCCTCAAACTAGTGTCCTGCGGGCCACATTTGGCCCACGGGCCGCGTGTTTGAGACCCCTGCTTTAGAGGGTTAAGACACATGCTGTCATGTGACCCAGTTGGACAAAACAAATAGAAGTTGTGTTTGTGTGCTAAAACATTAAAAGTTAATTTAGGAGTGCCAACCTCTGACCTTGTAGTGTTTCTCCTGTACATTTGACCAAGGAGAGGACCGACATGCTTCAAACATCTGGTCAGGACGTCTCATTCCAATATAATCCTCACACAGCAAAGTGCTCAAGTAACACACACATACGTATTATGGCCTTTGTCAGCCTGCTTGGTCGCCAAACAATGCAGCACAAGTAGAGGAGCTATCAAGTCAATGCACAGCTTTCATCTTCTCCTCTTTCTCCTCATCCTCTTGATCCTCACTCATTGCTGGAGGAAAGTTTCTCTTTCTCAAGAATGCTGCTGTTGCCGTTTTGCTCTTTGCGCTTGTCTGACAACATAGATTAGCTGCGGTGTTGTGACTAACTCTTGAAAAAAATGACTAAAAATGTTGTGTGTTGTTTTGTTCTAAAAACAGCAGAACATTTTGAAACGCTAAAAACAGGCCAGAAGAACAAACAAATCAATCCGTGAAGACACTTATTATCGTATTACCCTTGAGGCCCCCTTAAAAATGAAGTTACACATTTTATACTTAGGTCCCAAAATGAATTAAGACCCAACTTTAGATTTCAAATGTTTCCATGTCTACATTTTTAAACTATTTTATGCCATTTTTGTTAGAGCCCAGGTTTTTCCTCAATGGGAAAACCACAAAATCAGCTGTTTTTTCCAAAAATGAGGTGCAATGTTGTATATTTGGGATGAAGCAACTCCAGCCTAGACTAGGCCAGTAAGTTTCACACAGCACAGTCAGCAACCATTCGGAGCGGCACGAGTGTAACGATTGTAATTTGCATGTCATGCCACTAGTTGGCAACACCACACACACTCACACCATCTGTTCAATGGCCTCCACCAGCGTGTACCGTATGTGACGTCTGAATGTCATGTGACTGTGACTAATCTAGCGTAACAGTACCGAAGCAGGGCTTTGTGACGGATGATCCCTCTTCCCGCCAGTGAGGTACAAAGATATCTCCAAGGACGCATGAGGCTGATATTTTTCACCTCAGTCTGTCACGTGCACTTCAACATTTTGGATTCCGGCCCGTTATGGAGTTGCTGGACTTAAACGATAGCAAACAAGGCGGACTCGGCTGCTGCTGCTGCTGCTGATGGCCTCATCAGAAGGTCAGACTGACTCAGTAGCTGGAGTTACGACTGACCGATCAAAAGGAATTAAAAGATGAAACGGAGATGAGATATGAAGCGGACATATTTTGTAAGGTGCAAATATTGCTACAGTCATCCAGCAGTTGATTTGTGAAGCACTCCCCCTCTGATGAAGCTGCTTCTTCATTAAAGAGGCCTTTTAGGGTCGGACATTGAACACAACCTACCTAATAAAGCGGCCAATGAGAGCATATAAAGTATTCCACAGTGAAAACCTTTCTTTTCCATGCACATTCTTTCCGACAGCAAGGAAAAACTGAAGGATGTCAGCAGCTTGCTGTCAAAGACATCCGCTTTGGAGGGTTGGAGTCTTCCTTGGGTCAGATCCATCAAACGCTTGAAGCCATTCATTCATTTATCTCGTCATTCATCCATCACAGCAGCTGAGACGTATACATGTGCTCTCCATTAAAGGAATGCTGGATACTGTTGGAAAAGTCCAGTGTTACTGATTGTGTGTACAATATGGATGCAAAACCCAATGGGTGCTGATTCTGCTTATTCTACATGGAAGGATTGCCAGTGAGAACCAGAGATTAGATGTGATGTCAAGAACCATCTGGCGGAACCAAAAGTCAGAAACAAAAGACAGAACTTTCATATATAACTATCTGCAAGAACCAGCATCCAGACCTAACATGCTCATCCAAATCAGCACCAGCTGCCATATGGAGAAGTTAGAACCAGAAGTGAGTACTATATATGACAACCAGCATGCAAAGTCTGAAGTCACAACTAGAAGCCAGAACCACAAGTGAGACCTTGCAATCATAACTGGCATCCTGTACCAGAATGGAGAACCAACATCTAAAACTACCAATCAGAGACAAGTAAGGACCAGTGCCCAGAACCAACAATGAGAACCAGAAGTGAGAACCACCATTCAGAAGATAAAAAAATAGACAGAACTTGCCTACAGAAGTCAGAACCAGCAGACAGAATGAGGAGTCCTAACATTTGCTGGTAAACAGTGCTGAGGTCAACATGAGGTCCTGACATTTGGGCCAGAAGAAGATGAGGCCGCTGTCAGAACTTCTCTCTGACTGTCACACGTGTGGACCAGACCCAAAGGCGGATCAGTAAAATGGGATACACACGACAGCTTCACTGGACTCACTGGGTCGTGATCTTCACAAGTTGATGACACGGGAGCGCCACACGACTCAGAAGCCAGCAGGCCAAAACCACATCAGAACCCTTCTGAGAGCATCTACTGTGGCTGAAGCAAAGCATCATGGGTTGTCCAGGTTGGCATCTGGACTGGTGCCTGTCTTTAGGGAGAGGCCTGTGAATTATTGCTGCATCTGCTTAGAACCAGAAATGTTATTTTGTCCTGCTCCGTACTGAAGGACTTGTGTGTGTCTCCTTAGACAACAACAAGCATTTCACGTGATCCGCCAAACAATAGGAAGCATAATTTTGTTAGCTAGCAAACACAGCAAACTCAAGCTGCTGAATGAGACGATATCAGCACACAAACACTTCCTGGATGCACATGATTTGATAAAACCCTTAAGTCAACAAAACAAGACGAATGGCGCCTCTTGTGGACACTTTTCACATGACAATTAGGAAACTAAAGACGAGACTGTTTTTAGCTGATGATGGATAAAAACTTTACGTGACATGTTTTTGAGCCTGAAAATGCACAAAAAAACAGAGCACACATTTTAAAAAATGATGCTGATCCTTTCCACTTAATACAACAATGGTGGTGTAGCGCTATAGTGTTTGTTTTACACACATTCACTTCTGTGATCCGTCTTTTGGAACAAAGAAAAAAGTAAAATGCACTTATAAATTAATCCTTCAATGGTCGTTGAACTGAGCTCTCGCGGTCAAGGTCAACTGTGTTTTGTGCAAACTTTGACTTTTTTTTTCCCGAACACAGCTTCAAAGGCGTATGACCCGCAACAGGGGTGTCCAAAGAGCAGTCCATTGTAAAAATAAAATTAAACGATAAAGCTGATAAAAAAACCAGCAAAAATTCCATATGTTATATTTCCCTGAGTTTGTTTTAGCCCAGGGGCCTCAAACACGTGGCCCGCGGGCCAAATGTGGCCCACAGGACACTAGTTTGAGGCCCCCGGCTTCATATGAAAGTTTAATGTTAGTGCGGCCCGCGCAAGTTTGATATGGATGCTGTATGGTATCATGTACCCAGAAAAAAATATTACGTTTGATTAATGTTCATGTTAAAGGTTAAAAAACTGTTAATAGTTGTCCTCCCTATCCGTGTGGAAGTGGTAAGTTTTTGGCTATTTAAGTTTAATAACTTGAAGGCTACCGTTTAGGTCGCTAGCTCTCTAGTTTGCGAGTTAGCATGTGTCTCAAGACCCTGCAGTTGCGCAATATGTTGTAAATAAAAAGAGTATAAATGTGACTATAGTCGTGTTCTGTCATGTCTACAGGGCTCTAATAATGCTTTGTTAATTTTAATCTGAAAAAAATAATTTGTCTACCCACCAACTATATGTGGTTTCTTAAGTTTTTATTATTTGCCGTTTTATTATTATTATTATTATATTTATTTATTACTGATTGATTGATTTGTTTTAGCCTGTTTATGACATAAAAAATAGCAAAATGGCCCCTGCATCCTTTGATTTTCCAATGTGCCACCACCATTAGAAAAAGACAGTGCAGTCATGTGAAAACGATGAGGATGAGGAAACCCCATATTGTAACTCTTACTTCTGCACCACTACGCGCAAAAGAAGAAAAATTTGTCAGAACATGCACCCCTACATATATTGCATGTGCAATTATTTTGAAAGATACAACAAATGGTTTGCATGTTCTCCCCGTGTGTCCGTGGGTTTTCTCCGGGTACTCCGGTTTCCTCCCACATTCCAAAAACATGCTAGGTTAATTGGCGACTCCAAATTGTCCATAGGTATGAACGTGAGTGTGAATGGTTGTTTGTCTATATGTGCCCTGTGATTGGCTGATTAAGATGAGAATTTGGTACACAATTTGGTGTAAAAATTTAGCAAGATTGAAAAACATGGCTGCCATCAAGCAAAATATGAGCCGGACTTAGTAAGTAATTGACCATAAGTCACTGATCATTTGTCTGGTGATTATATTACTTTAAGGATATTACATGTATGCTGTATATATGTATGCTCGCATGTCTATTTTCCACACAATCCATAGGTGCCATGTGATTTACATGTCTTGTGGATGACACATAAGGGTTGTTATAATGTTTACACCTGACAAGTGCTTCCAGATGATTGAAGAACGAGGCTCAAAATTTCTAATTTGATTTGACTGATGTCTTCCTGAGTTGGTGTTAACGTACAGGCCACATTGTTCACATGTTAGCACCACTGTTGGCTGCGTTGGCACCAACCGGGCATGAGGCCAGCTGCCCCGCCAGCACCTTTGGGCTGCCCTCGACTCATTTTCGGAGTCTCTTGGCCGTCCCCGGCATGTTGATGGCACATGGCGGCAACATGCTCTCGCACGTGTGCGCTCAAAAGCACGTAGCAACAAATGCGCCCACTCGCTTACGGGTTGTGGCACATGTGCGTTAAGACGCACGCACATGCACCTATAAGAGCCAAGGGTCCGGTTGCAGAAGAACATGCATTGTGTAGTTGTTGCAGCACACTTCATGAAGGTAGTTGGCGCACAATTGACACGCGATCCTGAGTTCAAAGGTCACCCATTCCAGTGAACTTAGTCTTGTGTGTATTTTGGTTTAACAGCTTCAGCCTATTTCAGCACCACAGTGACAATATTTGACATTCTTGTGTTCCGGGTCGGTCCAGTCCAAGGCTCAGGTGTGTTTTCACGCGTGACCCGCAGGCCTCCGTTAGGGTTTGACACCAAAGCCTGGTGGATCAGCTTACACAGCCAGGCTGGGGGCTCAGGGAGCCCCTCGAAAGTGAAACTCAATCACAACGCTGTTGTTTTCTTCACAATGGCAGCCGGTTCAATGCGGGCCACGAGGTGTTCAGTGTCTCACGTGGGTGCCCTGCGGTGACAGTACCACCGCTGGAATACACGCTCCTCAAATGGCCCACAAAGTCAAGGAACATCAACCGGCACCGTAAATCTCTTCCCGAACAAACGTCAGAGAAATGTGAGATATGTGCATTAATGTCGATGTGAGACATAAAATTGGGGTTCTGGTTTTATCCCTCCATTAGTGTCGGCAGTTGTTCAAATGGCCCGCAAGTGGCAATGGCAGGTGCTCTGTTTGGGTTTCACTACTTGCGGTCAAAAGTACAAATACGCATTTGAACAATGCAATTACAGTACCTGCAAAGTTATAGCATCATAGCCTTCTGTGCCCTGAGGGTCAGAACACTGAAAAAAACAAATGTTCAGAATAATAAACTTTTATATTGTCAACATAGACTAAAATAGATATTTCAAATTATCATAAATATAAAGTCAAGATGGGCGGCACTGTGGTGCCTCACAGCCAGGAGACCAGGGTTCAATCCCACCCTCGGGCATCTCTGTGTGGAGTTTGCATGTTCTCCCCGTGCATGCATGGGTTTTCTCCGGATACTCCGGTTTCCTCCCACATTCCAAAAACATGCTAGGTTAATTGGCGACTCTAAATTGTCCATAGGTATGAATGTGAGTGTGAATGGTTGTTTGTCTATATGTGCCCTGTGATTGGCTGGCGACCAGTCTAGGGTGTACCCCGCCTTACGCCCGAAGACAGCTGGGATAGGCTCCAGCACCCCGCGACCCTCGTGAGGAAAAGCGGTAGAAAATGAATGAATGAATGAATGAATGAATAAAGTCAAGATCGGCTGCACGGTGGAGGCTCCAGCACGAAACATGCATGTTAGGTTAATTGACAACTCCAAATTGTCCATAGGTATGAATGTGAGTGTGAATGGTTGTTTGTCTATATGTGCCCTGTGATTGGCTGGCCACCAGTCCAGGGTGTACCCCGCCTCTTGCCTGAAGACAGCTGGGATAGGCTCCAGCACCCCTGCGACCCTCGTGAGGAAAAGCGGTAAAAATGAATGAATGAATCTTACTTGGCTGCACAGCAGTCGAGTGGTTAGCGCGTAGACCTCATAGCTAGGAGACCCGAGTTCAATTCCACCCTCGACCATCTCTGTGTGGAGTTTGCATGTTCTCCCCGTGCATGCGTGGGTTTTTCTCCGGGTACTCCGGTTTCCTCCCACATTCCAAAAACATGCTAGGTTAAGACAGCTGGGATAGGCTCAAGCATACCCCCACGTCTTCGGGCGAGAGGCGGGGTACACCTTGTACTGGTCGCCAGCCAATCACAGGGCACATATAGACAAACAACCATTCACACTCACATTCATACCTATGCACAATTTGGAGTCACCAATTAACCAAGCATGTTTTTTGTAATGTGGGAGGAAACCCACAGACGCACGGGGAGAACATGCAAACTCCACACACACAGATGCCAGATGTCAATCATGATGTGTAGTAACATTAACTCATTAAGTAACAGGAAAAAAATCATCTCAACCTTTGATTTTTGTGACTCCAAAAGGATTAAGATGAAAGTGTGATGATAACCATAGAGGTGGAAATGGTACTGTTAAAATTGGGACTCTATCACATTTGATCAACCTGCAGCTCGCTGTGAGTGAAGCGCTGAAAACTTCCAGCCTCAATTTCCTCCCGCCGTCGTCTGAGCCCCGAGGGCCTTTGAGTGTCTGCACGCTTGCCTACCTCATCTTCCTACCTCACGTCCTCCTGTTTAGCCTCACAGAAACCCCAGTTTTATGAGCCCTGCATTGTGGAGGTCTTCAAAGCCAGAGCACTGATGCAGCACAAATAATGACATTATGACCTTTTGGCCTGTGAGCTGAAGCGTTAGCCAGAGGTCATAGAGATATGGCTTTGCTATTAAAGGTCATGAATGACCATTTTGAGCTCGCCCTTTACCGGTATGTACGCCCCCCCCCCCCCGCTCCCAGTGAAGTGATCATCATGCAGTGAAGCTACGTAAACAAGCCAAAGCTTCGTTCAAGCAGCCCAGGTCAAGGACCCTAAAAACCACGAGAGCCCACCCCCTCCCTGGTCATTAATAATTAATGAAACCTGAGGCAGCCATGAAGGCCATGACTAAAGGAGGAGGGGTTGAGGCGGGTGTTTTTTAACATCAAACTTTGGTTTTGGTCTCTGAGTTCCGCACCCGCTCCAGTGGGCACAGACACAACAACATGCACGAGCGACACTCTCGCACAAGAGGAGGGAAAAAGTCGCCTCGGTGGAATGTAAGCTAGCATGAAAGTGTTCCCGTGATCCTTCACTCCAAGTGGTTGCGCTCAGCCCGGGGGGGGCTATCATGGCCACGGCTCCATTACGAGCGCAGCCTGATGAAAGAGGAGCTAAGGCGGCTTAGCTGTGACCCCCCCATCAAAAAAAAAAAAAAACGCCCCCACGTATGAAAGCAGATAGCTTGCCATCATATTATAGTACTGGATACTTTTAAAAGCAAGGGAGCGAAGCTTAAACACCACACTCTTCTTGGCTCACTTGTTTTGCATTCCTCTCCAATATTTCAAATTATTATTGTTTTTGTCTTCTAATATGAGAATCCTATTGATTTAGAGTTATAGCTGATACATGATGCTCATAGGTTACACCATGCCAGTGCTCTACCAGACCCTCATCTTTAAACATTATTTGAGAATTTAACCAGCTCTTGTCGGTTTTTGCTTGCATTTTTCCTAAACTGAACTCAAAGGTAGGCGGCACGGCGGTCGAGTGGTTAGCACGCAGACCAGGGTTCAATTCCACCCTCGGCCATCTCTGTGTGCCGTTTGCATGTTCTCCCCGTGCATCCGTGGGTTTTCTCCGGGTACTCCGGTTTCCTCCCACATTCCAAAAACATGCTAGGTTAATTGGTGACTCCAAATTGTCCATAGGTATGAATGTGAGTGTGAATGGTTGTTTGTCTATATGTGCCCTGTGATTGGCTGGCGACCAGTCCAGGGTGTACCCGGCCTCTCGCCCAAAGACAGCTGGGATAGACTCCAGCACCTCCCGCGACCCTCGTGAGGAAAAGCGGTAGAAAATGAATGAATGAATGAACTCAAAGGTCTAAAGGTTTGTCTAGTACCCTCAAATATTGTTTACAAATCTTTCTAAAACTGTGTTAGTGAGCAATCATAATTCATAATCCATCCACCTGAAGTGTGGCATCAGAAGATGCTTATTAGACAGCATGATTATTGCACAGGCGTACCTTAGGTGGGCCACAATAAAAGGCTACTCCCAAAAGTACAGTTTCACAATACTGCATTTTTATTAATGGCCTATTGCTGTGCCAGTCATCCTTGACTGTCACCTCATATTGTAGCATATTAATGCATGGCCCCATGTTGCAAGGATGTATTTTGATTTAAACTTCAGCTCTCATCATCTGCTATTATTCTTTCCCTTTCCCTTGCAGAGCTCGTCAGACGACTGCGACCCCCACGAGGGCATCCACGAAGGCAAGGAGGGCAAGTACCGTCTGCAGGTGACCCAGTTTGTGCAGAGGTTGGAGTACTGGCACAAGGATCTGACTAATACCCTGGTCACCTCCATCAACGTGGTGCCCGTAAACGGGCGTTCCGTTGCCTTCCTGGGCACGGCAGATGGACGTCTCATTCAGGTAACAGCCTGACAGGAAGATGTGGGGGAGATGCAGGTGCTTCTGTTAGACACGGCTGAAGGCTGGGTGTTATTAGCAGAAGGAACCCCTCATTTTGCCTCTGACCTCTGCCCAGTCGGCCGGCAATGTTCCACACATGGCGCAGCTGTTTATTAGCAGCGCTCGTTCACACCTGCTGTATTTCTCTCAGCTTTAACGCGTTTAAATCAGGAAGGAGGCACTGCTTTTAAACAACTTTGTCTTTGTTTGGGGATATAGGCTAGGGAGGAAAGAACTGTGGTGCTATTTTACTCCAGGGCTGTAGGTGTCAGTAATGTAGATGGCAAGCATACGATACGAAAAAAACATGATGTAGATCAGGGGTCTCAAACATGACGCTAGTTTAGGCCCCCGCCTTGATATGAAAGTTTAATGTTAGTGCGGCCCACGCAAGTTTGATATGGATGCTGTATGGTATCATGTACCCAGAAAAAATTATTACGTTTGATTAATGTTCATGTTAAAGGTTAAATAACTGTTAATAGTTATCCTCCCTATCCGTGTGGAAATGGTAAGTTTTTGGCTTTTTAAGTTTAAAGGAAATAACTTGGAGGCTACCGTTTAGGTAGCTAGCTCTCTAGTTTGTGAGTTAGCATGTGTCTCAAGACCCTGCACTTGCGCAATATGTTGTAAATAAAAAAAGTATACATTTTGTCATGTCTACAGGGCTCTAATAATGCTTTGTTAATTTTAATCTGAAAAAAATAATTTGTCTACCCACGAACTATATGTGGTTTCTTAAGTTTTTATTATTTGCTGTTTTATTATTATTATTATATTTATTTATTTATTACTGATTGATTGATTTTCTTTATTCTTGATTTGTTTATTTATTTTTCATTTTATTTTGTGTAGAAAAATAAAAAGTAAGATATTTGAGAACAGTGGAATGTTTTATCAGAGCTTTAAGCAAAGTTTATTCATTTTTCTGTTTTTAATAAATGCGTTTTTTTTTTTTTTTTTTTTTTTTTGAACCTGATGCGGCCCAGTCTCGCCCAGACCCTAGCTCCAGTGGCCCCCAAGTAAATTGAGTTTGAGACCCCTGATGTAGATGGTTACCTACATCGTATGTTTTCTTTTTAAAACTTGTACAGCAAACAACAACAATCAACAAACAACCTGCAGCCTCAATTTGCATACTTTTTGCATTTTTTGCACATATGTGCACATTAAAAAGAAGAAGAAGAAGTAGGTAAATATTATTATTGTCATTTCCGGTACACTGCCAAAATTCACACTCTCAGGAGCTAAATACACAAAGTCTTCCCAAAAGGGTTCCCACGAAGTTGGAAGCATAGAACTGTCCATAATGTCTTCCTGTAATGAAATATGGGCAACTAAGGACAGCAGTCCAACCTGTCACTGATTCATTCATTGATTAAGAGCTGAAGAAGAAGATGGACAGTTTTGTGGAAAATGCAGCTGGCGTCCATGCTGGTGAAAACACACAGCAACAGCTGCATTCAGACCCTTGGTGAGTAGGGAATGTCGTGCGAGAGAACGTGTCAACGAAGCCCGCCGCTCAACCATTAACATGCCGATAAGCGTGAAACCCCAGGCGCCGCCCCCATCACCCACTACCCTCCCTGTCTGTTCTACCAGCGATTCTCGACAACACTCCCGCCTTTTCCCATGCAGCTGTCGCCTCTCCTTTCCAAGTTGCGTTGTCGCGATCTTGTGTTTCACAAACGTGTGAGCTTATATTCAGCTTGCGACATGTAGCACTTCACTGTGCATTGTGCGCAAAAGGTGAGTCAGTCTTGTGATGAAGAAGTAGAATGCAGGTGGTTTTTGGCATCCATGTTGGATGCAGTTGCGTGTTTAAAAGGTTTGACCCTGCGGCCACCTGCATTGTGCACAAAGCGACGTCATTTTGCGAGTTCACAGCTCATTGTTCCAACATTAAAAAGAAGCTGTCAGCTTTTGGTGGATTTCAGTTTCCTGGTGGCTCCCGCTGGACGAGGCCTGGGGAACTTGGACTCGCTGTGATCGGGTCCGCTCAGGAAGTGTTTCCCTCGGCTTCACTTGACCCACTGTGGGAATAACACAGTGGCCGTGTTTGTTAGGCAAACTTCCCCCCGCCCGCCTAATACAATAAGCTGTAATTTACACCGGCATTAAGTCCTGTTCGGCCGAGGAGAGGCGGCCATTATTTTCACTGGTACAAAGCTGACATTGGCCGCCAGGGAGGTCGCAGTCAAACTGCTTCTTAACAATGTGTGCGTGTGTGTGAGAATGAAGGAGTACTGTACAGTGGTGTGAAAAACTGCAAAGCTAAAGCTGCAAAAATGGCAATCAAGCAGTTGTGATAACTTGCAATGAGTCTCTTACAGCGCTGCGGAGGAATTTTGGCCCGCTCACTTTGGCAGGTTTTCTAGCATGAAGCGCCTTTTTAAGGTCATCCCACTGCACCTGAATAGGACTCAGGTCAGGACTTTGACTAGGTCACTACAAAGTCTGATTTTCTGAGGTCTGAGGAGTCCTGATTTTCAGCTTTGCACAGTGACAATTTTGTGACAAAACAGCCTGCCGAAGGTGCAGAGAAAGCTCGCCAGCTCCGACCTGGGCTATTCGGGGCGCAGGCGAAGTAATGGTAAATATGCACAGTCCAAACATGTCACCAATGCTTCACAAGCAGATTTTTCAGAGTGTCAACAACGAAAAAAAACAATAGAGAAAACAATGACAGCAACCACTATTCAATGTAATGTCTGGACCAGCATGTATTTTTTGTTGGTTTGTTTAGTTGAGACTTGACTTGGATAATGACCCCTTGATTAATTGATGCACAGTACTGCACAGTACTGGGTTTTTCAGAGTGTCGCGCAAAAAAAAACAATGGAGAAAACAATGACAACAACCATTATTCAATGTAATGTCTGAACCAAGGGCGGCACGGTGGTCGAGTGGTTAGCGCGCAGACTTCACAGCTAGGAGGACCCTCAGCCATCTCTGTGTGGCGTTTGCATGTTCTCCCCGTGCATGCGCGAGTTTTCTCCGGGTACTCCGGTTTCCTCCCACATTCCAAAAACATGCTAGGTTAATTGGCGACTCCAAATTGTCCATAGGTATGAATGTGAGTGTGAATGGTTGTTTGTCTATATGTGCCCTGTGATTGGCTGGCGACCAGTCCAGGGTGTACCCCGCCTCTCGCCCAAAGACAGCTGGGATAGGCTCCAGCACCCCCGCGACCCTCGTGAGGAAAAAGCGGTAGAAAATGAATGAATGAATGTCTGAACCAGCATGTATTTTTTTGAATTAATTGTCCAATCACATCTGAGACCTCACACAAAAATTCAACCTGACGACAGCTGAAAGTATGATGCCAACCGGGGGCCGACTCTACATTGCTGCATTGTCCTGCTGCAGAACCTAAGTTGGTTTAAGTTAGAGGTCATATTCTGCTTCAGTTTTTTTCATGTCTGAAGCAGCAAAACAGCCACAGCATTGCTTTTATGCCAGATGGGACACTCACCTTCCAAAAGTTTAACTTTTGTCTCATCCGACTACAGAGTGTTTTCCCAAAGGTCTTGGGGACCGCCAATATGTTTTCTGATAAAATTTCATTTTGGAACCCAGTGTCTCTCTTATGGTGGTGTCATGAACACTAACCTTAAGTGAGGCAATTGAGGCCTGCAGTTGTTTCGAGGTTGTTGTGGGGTCTTTTGTGACCTCTTGGATGTGTTGTCGCTTCACTCCTGGGGTCATTTTGTTTGGCCGGCAACTCCTGTGAAGGATCATCACTGTTCCATGTTTTCACCAATTGTGGATAATGGCTCTCACTGTGGTTTGCTGGAGTCCCAAAGCTTTACAAATGGTTTTCTAACCTTTTCCAGACTGCATTTTTTGTTCAGTTGTGTTGTCAGTGATATTTAAATTTGTTTGATGATATGAAACATTTCAGTGTGGTAAACAAGAAATCAGGAAGGGGGCAAACACGTTTTCACACCACTGTATGTCAATCATATAGAGGCATGAAGCCAGTGGTGTGTAATTACACCACATTGTTAGCATTTGTAGTACGAAAAATAAGAGCGGTGGTTTTTTTATTGTTTTTGTTATTATTGTGGCGTATACAGGACCTCTAAAGTACAATGTGGTCAACTTCAACAAGTACTGATTATTATTATTAATATGATTTTACAGTCATATTTTTTACAGAAATTGTTGGTTTAGTTAACTTCATAATTTGCACAGTAAGTACAAATGATGCTGTCCTATATATTGTTCCAAATAGGTGGCTGTGTGTGTGCTTTAGTCACACACATTGCACATATAAGAGAGTGCTTGTGTGCTGTGTGTGTGTGTGTGTGTGTGTGTGTGTGTGTGTGTGTACTGATGTGTGATAAAGAGCCTGTGGCTTTTCAACAGTAAGTGTTCTTCTCCGCTCCACTGCACCCTTCTGAACATTTTCTGATCAAAGTTCTCACCCTCCCCCAGGTCCGCTTCTCCAGGTTGGCCTCCCCCCACGTCAACATGCGCTTGGACTCGCAGCCCGTGTCGTCCACTGTGGTGTTACATGATGTGGATGGTGGCGGCTCGGGCGGAGCTCTGCTATTGGCTACTGGGAACAAGGTGAGTGTGTACCTGTAGTTACGCCTCATTTTTGCTTAAAGGTGATGAGCATCAAGAGTTTTGTCATCAGATCACCAAAGTGCCTCTGGTCGGCCCTGGCTGCGATCAGCTAACCTCCTGCACTTCCTGTCTGCTGTCGTCACGGGTGACGGAGTGCGGCTGGTGCGACGGCCGTTGCACCAGAGCCCAGCAGTGCCCCGCCCCCTCCGTATGGACGCAGGACTACTGCACGCCTGCTGTCACCAAGGTAATCATGGCGACCTCTAAAGTGGACATTTCTGCAGCTTTTATGTCTCATGTTTATCTATTAGAGCAAGTAGAATGTGGCTGGACATGTTTGAGCTTCCTGCTGTGTCACCCGATATCTAAGCAGCACCACGCCAACTCTTAACTTGCTTGCAAACAGCTCAAATGACCCGTATGAGGAGTCCTGGTCCTGGATGTGTTTGGACAGTATTGCTTGGAGCTCCCCGCCAGCGGCTCGTGTTGTTCTTCTGTCCTCACACAAAAAGAACAACGAAAGATCTGTCATCCAGCTGCTTTCGTTACGGACATAAAACCTGTGAAAACATCACTTCATCTTTTCTCGGATGTGCGGAATGTGCTTCAGAGATGGGAAAACACATAGCAAAACAAGAGCAACACTCAATAGCACGATCTTACAAAGCATCTACAGTACTTGCCATACTACATTGGAAATCATGTAAATCCAATAAATACATTTCAGACAGCTAAAAATTCATTCATTCATTCATTTTCTACCGCTTTTTCCTCATGAGGGTCGTGAGGGTGCTGGAGCCTATCCCAGCTGTCTTCGGGCGAGAGGCGGGGTACACCCTGGACTGGTCGCCAGCCAATCACAGGGCACATATAGACAAACAACCATTCACACTCACATTCATACCTATGGACAATTTGGAGTGGCCAATTAACCTAGCATGTTTTTGGAATGTGGGAGGAAACCGGAGTACCCGGAGAAAACCCACGCATGGACAAGGAGAACATGCAAACTCCACACAGAGATGGCCAAGGGTGGAATTGAACCCTGGCCTCCTAGCTGTGAGGTCTGCAAGCTAACCACTAGACCACCGTGCCGCCTACAGCTAAAAATATCAACAAAAAAATATATTTTTAGAGAGAAAAATTATACTTTTACATTCCAAAAACGTAGCAAAAGTAATTCTAAATGATAAATGGATGGAACTTATTGCAGACCTCTTGTACATACTGGCAAGACTTAATTCAATAGTGTTTATCCACTTCTTTATCAACGTGCTAGCACTGTTTGTTCATTTGACCCCATGATGGGGTATTTAACACTCAAAGAACTCATGGACAAATTTGGGAGATTTCTGTTGAAAACAAAATAATGCGAAAAACAAAATATTGCAAACACACTGAAGTCAAATCCTATCTGAGTGCATGTGCTGTGAAAATTTAATTTCAAATAAAGTTTAAAAATCTGATCCAGGGGCTGCACGGCGGTCGTGTGGTTAGCACACATACCTCACAGCTAGGAGACCCGAGTTCAATCCCACCCTCGGCCATCTCTGTGTGGAGTTTGCATGTTCTCCCCGTGCATGCATGGGTTTTCTCCGGGTACTCCGGTTTCCTCCCACATTCCAAAAACATGCTAGGTTAATTGGCGACTCCAAATTGTCCATAGGTATGAATGTGAGGGTGAATGGTTGTTTGTCTATATGTGCCCCGTGATTGGCTGGCGACCAGTCCAGGGTGTACCCCGCCTCTTGCCCGAAGACAGCTGGGATAGGCTCCAGTACCCCCGCAACCCTTGTGAGGATAAGCGGTAGAAAATGAATGAATGAATGAATGAATCTGATCCAGACTGGATTGTAAATGCAACATGTCCAGTATACAAACTGTGAGCCATTGAAGGGCGACCATTCGACCATTACGGGAGTGATGTGCTCACATTAATTGTTTTTTGTCAGGAGACAGGCTGCAGCATTCTCACACTCTATTGGAGAGAGCCACGAGCCAACCCTATGTATATGCAGTATAATAAATTACAATAATCCATATCACAAATCTATGGATCTCTTTTTTAAAAGTCAGCCCAAGGAAGATACTGTCTTATTTTGACAGGACGCCTTATCACAACAAACCTTGATCTAATTTCAGAGCTGATTGGTTTGTCGAACCTAAACATGCAGTCCATAATAACCCCCAGGTTTCTTGCAGACGGATGGCGAAATACCACAAATACCACAATCTGTTTTATTTTTGTTCAAGTTTCTGAAATGAGCTGTCCTCTATGACAGCATATAATACAGACAGGACAGTAGTTTTCATGCTAGCCTGGCTATCACTTGCAGTTACAGGCAGATACTGTACATCTTAATGTAAAGCATTAGCAAAGCAGTGAAAGGATACGTTGTGCTTTTTAAAAACAGAGCCCAAGGGAAGAATGTATAAGGAGAAAACACAGAAGAGAGGCATTGACACAGGCTTACAGAAAATAGGACTGAAACCATTTTAATGTGCTTAATGCAGGATAATGTCTGCACGGTATTTGTTGACAGAGTGGACGCGTGATGCCATAAACACTTCCTGTCCCTCACTTGTGTGTTCCATGTGGGAACTTAGTACGCCACAGTATCCTATCGAATATACAGAATAATCAATTGGATAATACCCGTGTATTTTGCAAAACGCAAAATACAAACACTACATGCAAGAATTCCAAGGTGTCATATAATTACACTGTGTGTCTTTCCAACTCAGGTATCTCCATCCTCTGGGCCGATCCGAGGTGCCACCGTGGTGACAATTTGCGGCCGCAACTTTGGCTTTGACAAGACGGAGAGCTTCAAGGCATCGCTGGTGAGCGTAGATGTGGCCGGCGCCCCCTGCAAGCTTTCTAGACAGGACTACCTCAACAGGTGTGTGTTTGTCCGCCGACACAAAGCGTCCTATAGGGGCCCTACCAGGTTTTAATGGATCTTATTGTGTGTTGAAGAAAGAATGTTAAGAACCCCTTCCAGTCACCCCCACCCTCCCTGCAGACATTTAGCACATGACTACGCTAACTGAAAAATTGCTGGGAAAATGTCAGCATCCTGACTTCCCGTTTGTTAAAATGCATACTGGCCTTTGGCTCCAAACTGGCTCATTATGAATAAAAAAAAAAAAAGAATAAATAAATAGCCACATCCCAGTCTATCCCATTTACGAAGCGCGTGCATTCCTTGAGGGCATGATGATTGAATTAGGATGCACTTAAGTGCTCATTGTCTCCTCTCTGGGGAGGGGCTGTGTTTAGGTGGAACGAGATGCAGTGTTCACCCTTCTTCACTGGGAACTTCACCCCGGTGGGCCATGGCATCAAGGTCACTAGTGGCCACAAGGTCGCGCACTTGGAGGGATTCACCTTTGTGGTAAGACTTTGAAGTATCCACAGTGTTCTCTTCAAATGTAACTTACACCTAAAAATAGATATTGGCGATATAAATATCGCTATTTTAAAAATAGCGATAAATATCGCTATTTTAAAAATAGCAATATTTACTTGAAGCACGATATCAAAATGAACCATGTCGTTGACATCGATAGACTGTATTTGCGCTCACGCCTCACACCTGCACGAGGAGAGAGGAGAGGCGGAGCAGAGCCCCAGAGGCTAGCACACAGACTACCGCATCTGCGGTGGAAGAAGTTGGCAAGGAATAAGCAGTAACTCCGTAATATGGAGGTACTTCAAATCCAGGGCATTAAAAAATATTATTCACCACCTTAAAACTTGGCACAAACTCCAATATGAGGAATGTGTGCGATGTCTGCCACGCTTCTGTTGTGTTCCTCATGAAAGGAATGCTAATATATGGTCCCCGTTGGAACAGTGGAAAAAATGGCTTTAGAAACCTGCTGGAAACGATGGACATGTCCAGCAAGACTTTCAAGTCACAAATATTTAGCAAGCTCTACCACAAATACCAGGAACTTAGACAGACAGCTGTCAAACCTGATGCAGTTGACACGTTGGTATTCATGGCACAAAATAAGAACATGCTTGTGTCTTTTAAAAATGTTTACCTAAAAAATAATACTCTTTAGAGTCACACAGCTAGGAGACCCAAGTTTGATTCCACCCTCAGCCATCTCTGTGTGGAGTTTGCATGTTTTCCCCGTGCATGCATGGGTTTTCTCCGGGGACTCCGGTTTCTATATGTGCCCTGTGATTGGCTGGCGACCCCACCTCTCGCCCAAAGACAGCTGGGATAGGCTCCAGCACCCCCGCGACCCTTGTGAGGATAAGCGGTAGAAAATTAATGAATGAATACTGCTGTTTAATTTCAAGTGTTTTTGAGTTTCTGACATTTTAAAATGTCCTCTTAAACCAGGCACTCCTTATTACGTTACGTTAATAATACCTTAATACTCTTATCTAGAAATTACCTGCATGCAGTAACTAACTCAAAGTAACTAGCATCCAAAAATCACGTGCTTCAAAGAACAACATACTGTATTTAGAAATGACCTGAATTCAAAGGTTATTAGCACACTGAGAAGTAACGCACATATGTGTAACTTCTGTAAAACTTATGTATAGAAGTAACTTGCATAACTTACATATTACTTAATTGTGTATAGACGTAGCATACGTCCAAAAGTAACCCATAACTTAACTTGCATCTGGAAGTAATTTCACTTAACTTACAGCTACAGAAGTACACCTTATGACTCATGTGACCTTTGAATCCAGGATCCAGTGATCCACAAGATCTTCCCGACGTTTGGGCCCAAGTCTGGAGGGACCATGCTGACCATTACAGGAGCCTTTTTGGACACTGGGAACAAACAGGAGGTGACTGTTGGGGAGTCCGCTTGTAAAATACAAAGGTGATTTCTCCCTATTGCTCTTTACACAATTCTGTGTGCACAATCCTATTGCTGCTCTGTATATGTAGTAAAACTACAATTTTGTATACAGTACATAATATGTGCATAGTGCTGTTGCAGTTGCGTGCATAATACTGTCACATTTCTTTACATAGTTATAGTTGTGTACATGCGGCTACTCTCCATGCTAACTCCATCGTGTCCTCACTTCTCCATCAAGCTTATCGTCCACCATGCTGACCTGCAAGACGCCCTCCCACGCCGTCCCCTCCAAGCAGCCCGTCAAGTTGACAGTGGATTCTGTGGAGCGCCAGGCCCCCCTGATGTTCACCTACAACCAGGACCCCATCATCAACAACATCCGACCCTCACACTCCTTCGTCAGGTGACAAACTATAACACTTTACCTTTAACTTAACAGGTAACTGACATGAATATGTATTTCCTAAATGAGCATAATTATTTTGGTTCCAGTGATAAACTTTATGTTTATAATTTAAATCTTAAGTTGGTGTTTCATTTTCTTTTCCGATGCTGTTATAGTTACTATGTGTTTTTTGCTTAACGTTGAAACAAAATTTTGCCTTGGTTTGTGTACATTTTCCGGTTAGTGCACATCTTGTCATATATTAATACACTGCATGATTCCAGCTCTGTTCTTAATGTATATTTTTATCCCAAAACATCCTGTTAGCATCCTTAGCCTGCTAACAAAATGGCAACCTTGAACTGAAGGTCAGCTATGTCTATGATGTCATCAGCTTTCATCAGATTTTTATAGTTTTACAAATATAGTTTTACCTGCAAAAACATATGAATGATGAATGAAAGGGATAAATGAACATTTATGGTTACATAGTTAGGTCTTCATTGACTTGGTCCACTGGGACCCAATATGATTCTAAAAGCCCCTGAAATGAGTAGGATGGGTCGGGCCCCTTTAGACATGTAGTTTATCTTGTCATCATGCTCAAGAACTGCAAGTGTGTCTTTGGTGCTTAAATACTAGAGATAGTATCTAGAGATCTTTGTCTCCCTGTTGTGTTTAATTCATCTAAAATACTGTGAAAGTTTGACCTCGTATGGATGACGATGATGATGATGCTTTAAAGCGTCATCTTTACAGCCAAAAGGAAGCGAGTGGGAGGTGTCGAGAGGCTAACAACAGGTCGCTCCCTTTGGGCGTCTCCTGTGTCTCTCCCCGCTGATGCTAACTAACGCTAATGTCCGCTGTCCTCCCCCTCGCTCTCACTCTGCACAGCGGAGGCTGCACGCTATCAGCTCACGGCTTCTTCCTGCAGTCGGGCCTCCAGCCTCAGATGGTCCTCACCACGGTCCAGGATGCCGTGGTCTTCCATGTGGTGAGTCACATAAAAGCAGAAAGTTACTCATATGCACAAAATGTCTTTACGTTCATGCTTGTTTTTCTTTGTCTCGACAAGAACACTATTGACATTTGCGTGACTCTCATGAGTACAGTTTAAAGGGGACCTATATATGCTTTTTATACTTTTCTTTAGATCTTGATAGAATGTTATATTCTCGTGTTACAAAATGCCAAAGCGTCAGATAATTAAGTTTGGGAAGGCTTTGCACGCTTGGTTTTACAGAGTTCTCCTGATGTCAATGCGATCTGGACTTCCTTACATGAGCTAAAGATTGCCTGCACGGACCTATGTGTCCAGAAGTCCTCTGGAGTGCTTAGGAGTGTGACTAATCACAGCAGAATGGGCGTACCTAGAGGAAGACCGGGAGTGGAGCAAATTAAACAGACCGTTTGGGTCATATTCAGGAAGTCAACGGAAACACCCCAGAAAGAGGTGCAAAATCTGGAAGATCTAGAAAACCTTTTGTTCGGCTTATCGTGTGTACAGTAGTTGCTCTATAGGAGTCCACAACTCAATACAAAGCGCCATAAATGAGCTTAATACTGCAGGTCCCCTTTGAGCTGAACTTTTTGGAATGGCTTTTTCTACACCAAAGCAAGAAGCCTACTGCTTTTTAAAGTATCTCCAAGGTTTTTGTGGGAGCTGGGTGGTTTAAAGTTCAGATTGGTACAAGTACTACTTAATGGTGCTCTCTTGGTGGTGCAAAAATGTTAAGAACTTACTGTTCTGCATCAAAGAATCATACTGATTTTGACCGGCCCAAATCCAAGTTCTTAAGATTCTTAAGAAGTCAACCTATCAATTAACTGATTCCTCAATGCCAAAGCAAGAACCCTGTTGTATCTGATCCAGTGTTCTTGAGCCTCATCAGTTGGGTTCAAAGTTCAGATTTGGCAGTTAGAGCAGAACTTTCAGAACATATTTTTGTACTCCGAAGCAAGAATCCTACTGATTTTAGGGGTACTTCTTGAGGTACCCATGAGTCAAAATTCAGATCGGTACTCTTTCTTACATGGTTCCCTCTTGGGTGATCAGTGTGAAAAGAACTTCAAACTCAAAAAAATTACTGTTCTGCTTCAATGGGAGAACCCTGCTGATTTTGAGCCGCTTCTCAACCGAGATGCTTTGGGTGGCTTTGTTCAAATGTCACACTAATACTGTGTGGGATCCTTCAGAACCTTTTTCCTACCGTCAACTGTTAAACCTTCAGTTCAGACTCTTCATCAAAGCAAGAACCCTATTGATTTTGAATAACATCTGAACTAACGTTCTTGGGGTATCTGGGGATCAAAGCTGAGATTCTATGAAAATTAGCACTCTCTTGTCAACATGTTTAGGGTGAGTTCATCTACAGCCAAGAATCCTGTTGATTTTGAATGGAAATTCTTCCAAGGTCCCTCAGTTTGCTGGGGGATTCTGCACTTATGACATGTTATTCATTCATTCATTTTCTACCGCTTATCGTCACAAGGGTGCTGGAGCCTATCCCAGCTGTCTTCAGGCGAGAGGCGGGGTACACCCTGGACTGGTCGCCAGCCAATCACAGGGCACATATACACAAACAACCATTCACACTCACATTCATACCTATGGACAATTTGGAGTCGCCAATTAACCTAGCATGTTTTTGGAATGTGGGAGGAAACCGGAGTACCCGGAGAAAACCCACGTATGCACGGGGAGAACATGCAAACTCCACACAGAGATGGCCGAGGATGGAATTGAACTCGGGTCTCCTAGCTGTGAGGCGTACGCCATAACCACTCGTCCACCTTGCAGCCTGACATGCTTCTGTGTTTTAAAAAAATAGTGGAGGAGAAGCTAGCGCTCTTAGCATAGCGGGCTTCCCCCAGAGGAAGCAGTCAAAGCATCACGTGAGAAGAAGGTAGGAAAAAACATATATATTAAAAAAAAGAATCAGTGCGTGGAGTGCATGTTATTGTCATCAGACGTTCTAATGTTACTGCTAAGGAGGAAAAAAATGGTGGAAAAGAAACTGAAGTGTAGACGGGGAGCACAAAGACAGGAAATGGGAAATCCACAGTCTGCTCCACTTGTCATT
This sequence comes from Doryrhamphus excisus, assembly GCF_030265055.1. Lineage (NCBI taxonomy): Eukaryota > Metazoa > Chordata > Actinopteri > Syngnathiformes > Syngnathidae > Doryrhamphus > Doryrhamphus excisus. The sequence continues at coordinate 11,460,832 of NC_080471.1, forward strand.
CTAGTCCAATAGCACGCCGAGGCCTTCAGGATGTTCTGGATCTCCTCAGCTGCACTGCACACACACACACACACACACGCGTGTCATGACTGTGTGAGAACGTTTTCACTGTGCTCTGAATTACTGAATTAACGTCTTAAATGTCTGGGCTTCATTTATTTTATTTTTATAGCACTTGGTGTTAAATATGTTGAAAATGACCAATGATCAACAATGAAAAAGATCAGCAATGAGATTCGTTCATCTTTAGGCACTTAGACGAAGCTTATCATTGATGATGTAATATGTCCATGGTTGCAGTCTGCAATGGTTAAATAAATAAATCATTTATTTATTAATACGTCCTCAGGCTACATGCTGATATTGCGTGTTTGCTTGGTTCTCACATGCAAGGCCTAACTTTTAGTCCGGATATGCCTACCAAGATGGGAAAAAAACGTGAAGCGCCAACACTTCAAACCTTATCAGCCACCTGAAATGCCAGCATGGCTTCAACAGTGTTTTGAAAGCCTACAAAGAAGCATTGCTAAAGAAGCTGCCCCAAAGAAAGGCACGGTGCTTGTTCCTATCGCTGCAGTATTTGAAAAGAGATAGCTAGAGGGCCGAAGCGAACCGTTTTGGAAATGATGTCACCGGACAATCAGTCCTTTGCCATTGTTGAAGATAATGGTTTCCTTGAGGTTATCTTTATTGGTATCGTTCATTCATTCATTCATTTTCTACCGCTTTTTCCTCACAAGGGTCGCGGGGGTGCTGGAGCCTATCCCAGCTGTCTTTGGGCAGGAGGCGGGGTACACCCTGGACTGGTTGCCAGCCAATCACAGGGCACATATAGACAAACAACCATTCACACTTTCATACCTATGGACAATTTGGAGTCGCCAATTAACCTAGCATGTTTTTGGAATGTGGGAGGAAACCGGAGTACCCAGAGGAAAACCCATGCATGCATGGGGAGAACATGCAAACTCCACACAGAGATGGCTGAGGGTGGAATTGAACCCTGGTCTCCGAGCTGTGAGGTCTGCGCGGTAACCACTCGACCACCATGCCGCCCTTTATTGGTATCGCTTCAAAATAAATATACTGAGCCTCCGTAATGAATACAAATGTAAATCGAACGTTATTATCTTATCGTATCTTATCAGAAACGTTAACTGTTACATTGGACGTCATTGCGTATGTGTACCTAATGAATTGTCCAGTGTGTGCATGTGAACTTGGTCCTCTCCTGATCCACTGTAGTTTTCTGGGATCAGACTTGTCACAGATTGTGTTTCGCTCCAGTTGCCGCTGAAATGAAACCACATCCTTTGAAGGGAAAAGGACACTTTTTATTGGTTCACAGCATTCCGTATTAAGAAGTCATTTTAGCATCTCTTTACATCACTGCACATAATTCTTCTTTAAGTCTCCTCCTCCACTATGACCTTATTGCAAGCAAGCAAGTCGCTGCAGGTTGGATTTCCCATGAGGGTGATGTTTTTACTGCTACACACACTGCACACTGTGGTGTCTGTGTTTGTTTGCCTGAGGAGGACATACTGCTACCTCTGTGATGATCTTATCTGTCATTCAGCTTCTGTAGAGAGATAACAATTTGGCAAACAAACACCTACACGCAACATGTAGTTATGGAGGAACACACACAGACACACACTGTGTCTGGGCTTACGTTGCCTGTCTGCCGGGTCATTGACCTGTGCTGAGGTCACATGTTGATGGCTCTCTGGGGAAAAGGCTAACTTTCACACAATCAGCGTGAATGAAGCGAGCTCACACATAGTTCACCAATAGTCACAATTTCAATCTGATGGATGACTAGATCCTATTTTATTACTGTGTTGTTTTATCTTTTCAACACAAATATCTACTTCAGGGGTCTCAAACTCAATTTACCTGGGGGCCACTGGAGCTAAGGTCTGGGCAAGGCTGGGCTGCATCAGGTTTTCCCAAAAAAAAAAAAAGCATTTATTAAAAACAGAAAAATATACAAACTTTTTCAGTGCTTTGGTTCCGATTTTCTACAATAAAAGCTCTGATAAAACATTCCACTGTTCTCAAATATCTTCATTTTTATTTTTCTGCACAAAATAAGATGAAAAATAAATAAACAAATCAAGAATAAAGAAAATCAATCAATCGGTAATAAATAAATATAATAATAATAATAAAACGGAAAATAATAAAAACTTAATAAACCACATATAGTTGGTGGGCAGACAAATTATTTTTTCCAGATTAAAATTAACAAAGCATTATTAGAGCCCTGTAGACATGACAAAACACGACTATAGTCACATTTATACTTTTTTTATTTACAACATATTGCGCAACTGCAGGGTCTTGAGACACATGCTAACTCGCAAACTAGAGCGCTCGCCACCTAAACGGTAGCCTTCAAGTTATTTCCTTTAAACTTAAATAGCCAAAAACTTACCACTTCCACACGGATAGGGAGGATAACTATTAACAGTTATTTAACCTTTAACATGAACATTAATCAAACGTAATAATTTTTTCTGGGTACATGATACCATACAGCATCCATATCAAACTTGCGCGGGCCGCACTAACATTAAACTTTCATATCAAGGTGGGGGCCTCAAACTAGTGTCCTGTGGGCCACATTTGGCCGGCGGGCCACGTGTTTGAGACCCCTGATCTATTTGTTGCTTTCCCGTGGCACATTAACAAGCTCCAAATAAGCACATTGCTTGTTTGTTTTTAAAAACAAAATGTAAATCTGGTAAAAAGTCATATTTGGGGTCCAAAGACTCTAGCGGGCAAGAAGCTAGCTGCCGCCACTGACTGACCACACTTGAGTTGTTGTGTCTACGCGGACTATTACATGTTCATTTATTAGACTAAAAGCTTGTTCTGCCTAACATGGAAGTGTTTCCTTCCCAGAGGTTTCTTAAGTGCTGAGATATCCCCTTCAAGCAGCTTTTATTTGCATATCCACTGAGACCCCCATGTCAGCACGGGCCCTTTAAAAAAAAAAAAAGGTGTTGTTAAAGTGCACGGCAGCACCTGCTGTGCCGTTTCTCAGAGACATGGCGAGAAGGACTGGTGTTGAGGGTTTGTCGACCTCGTAGGATGTCATAAGGACGTCACTCACTCATAGAGTTGTCTGTATGAAATAAGAACATCATTACCATGTGATTTAGCATCTACTCACAGCCTGTGAGGCTCCAGCTGTCACTTGTGGCATTCCTCCCACTAAACGAGAAGACTTAAGGATCAGTCTGGGAAGACAAGTGTCTTATTATTTTAACCTTTCCAAAGAGACCGGAACATGAGCGCTGTGATTTTTTTTTTGCATCCCTTTGCATGCATCAACACCTCAAGAACAGTCAATGTTCTTGAGGTGTTTGTTTGTGTTGGATGTGCGTCAGTGCAGTAAAGAAAGCAAGCCCGGGTCACAATGCGAACATTTGAAAGCGCAATCAGTCATGACTTTGCACTGAAAAGACACAATGGATGTGGGGCAAATGGATCACATCAGACGACAACACAAAGAACAAAGTTCAAGTCAATGAATGAATGAATGGATTGATGAGAGGTTGGACTTGATTGCTTAGTTGTTCCTGAATCGTCATTCTTCATCTTAGCGAGAAATTTTAGATAATTGTACGCTTACCGGCTTTGTGGGGACCCTTTGGGTAAGACCCTGTTTTGTTCCCAGTGCACAAAGGAAGCTCCATTAGGGCATTCTTTGGAGGAGTTTGGTGGGGTCGGACACCAGCAGTCATTTATGGCGATGTTGAACCAATGCTAATTATTAGCACATATATAGGATTTCCAATGTAAATAACCATCAGGCTAGCACAATTAATGTAAAGCGTTTTGTTTCTATTGAATGTCACAGAGAAATGATTTGTATCTTATGTACTGTAAGTCATAATTGGAGAATTTCCTTTATTGGGAAACTGTTGTGTCTGCTGCTAGGGGTCAAGGGAACAGAGGGAACAGAACAACACTGATAGTGAAATTCCTCCCTGCCCCTTGCCCCCCCTCCCCAAACTGACACCTCGCTCCTCTATTTGAGATGCACCAGATTATAGGGAATTACGTTTTCCAGGTGACATTCCTGCAAGTTGTTGGCTGCATTTCTCCATCAGCAACTTGTCAATAAAAAGATGTCCATATGACTCAAGTTTCTCCATCAGCAAGAAGACAAGGTGCAAGAATAGTGCCTGGGGGGCCATGCACGTAGACACCACAGCTTGTAAAGACCAGGAGGGTGTACAGTGCATAAAACTGATAGAAGTTTGGTGTATTATTGCTTCCCTTGAAAATTTTCATGTGGAATCGGTTCTGACTATCTGGATCTATTTTCTCTCCTGAGACGTCCCCCATGGTTCTGTGTTTGATCCTCTGACGTTCTTTCTTTACTATGATTCCTCTTCGATTGTTATCCTGATGACATCCAGCCCTTTATCTGCACTGAGAAAAAAAGCACGTTATTCTGTCTTTAGGCGGCACGGCGGTCGAGTGGTTAGCGCGCAGACCTCACAGCTAGGAGACCAGGGTTCAATTCCACCCTCGGCCATCTCTGTGTCGAGTTTGCATGTTCTCCCCGTGCATGCGTGGGTTTTCTCCGCGTACTCCGGTTTCCTCCCACATTCCAAAAACATGCTAGGTTAATTGGTGACTCCAAATTGTCCATAGGTATGAATGTGAGTGTGAATGGTTGTTTGTCTATATGTGCCCTGTGATTGGCTGGCCACCAGTCCAGGGTGTACCCCGCCTCTCGCCCCAAGACAGCTGGGATAGGCTCCAGCACCCCCGCGACCCTCGTGAGGAAAAGCGGTAGAAAATGAATGAATGAATGAATATTCTGTCTTTAGAGGTACCCATCATGCCACTGGGGTGGAACCCTTAAAGGTTCCTCCACAAACAATCGACTTTTACAGTTTGCAGTGGAATAATTTGTTTACTGAAGTCTAACTTTGACAAAAAAATACAGATTCCAACTATTTGGTTGTTTTTGTACCTATCCCTCAAATAGAGTTGTGTCTACGGTGAGAACCGGACCTCTATCCAGTGCACCACGCCCTCTCTGGCTAAACTTGCCCTGCTACCGCCAGTGGTCACCAAGGTTGCCTTCATCCTGGACGGCTACTCGACAGATCAGTGGGATCTGATCTACGTGGAGGACCCGCTATTCCAGGACCCCAAGCTGACCTCTAAGGACAACAAGAGCATTGTGGAGCTCAAGGTAAGACACAGGCGTTCTCTTGGGAGATCCGAAACAAGATCTCCCAAGATCTACAACAGGTGTCAATTAATTTGTAGGAAATCCACATTGATTATAATATTGACATAATTGTGTTTATTTTAAAAGTCTCACAGCAACACTGATTCAAAAAAATACAGTACGTATAAAAGGCTTTTTTTTTTACTTTGTGGACATATTGGCATACTTTCGCACATGCACAGTTTGGATGAAGCCTGGAAGGAAACAATACAAAACGAAAAACAGGAAGTAGAGTCTGTTTCCCATCGTTTGTAGCGACCTCCTCGGCCACCATGTCCGCATCCCCACTGCACCACCCCTCAGTCTGTATGTATGTATGTGTGTGCGTGTGTGTGAAGGGCCTCCACACTGCCCCATCCCCCCATCCGATGCCTCCTTGGCCGTTGTTCATTGTTCTCTGTGCCAAGGTCAAAGCTCTTGGCTTTTTCAAACACACAATGAAACAAATAGTTCTCCCCCGTTTTCTCACTTTTTTTTTTTGGTCCCCTGACCGCAGCAAGACACTTTGTGGCAGCTGTGCTCAACAGCTTGCAGGAGATCTTGGATCGTTTTCTTTTTTCCCAAGCGTGACCTTGCCCTCGTGGCTAAATCCACCTCCGACCCTGGCCTGCACTTCCTTCATCTGACCAAAGTCCAGGTTTTATCAGCAGCTCAGAGAAGTGATGCATCATCGGATAACAGCCAAGACTGAATTGTCCTCATCTTATCCAGCTTCAGACAGCTGCCACACACACACACACACACACACACACACACACACACACACACACGCAACACAAATTTATACAGTTGGCTCACAGTCTCCATGACTGACGTGAAGGAAGCAGACACAATCTCTCTTATCGCTCGATGAGAGACTCCCAGGCATTTATCACCATGACACTTTATTTAGAGACGTTGACCGTAATGTGGCAGCTCCTCGCATCTGGCATCGTGTCCACCACTCCTCTCTCACAAGAGTTGTCATGGCAACATATGGGGAAACACAACAACGTCACGGCTAGCGGCCAGTGTGGAGTGAAATTATCTTTATTGGCTATGATTTTTTTAATGTTGATTAGTTTACTGTATGGATAAAACCATGACTCTGAACGAATGAATGTTTAGAACTACTATTAATTGTTTAAATCCTGTCAGTGAGGAAAGGGTAGCTCTTTGATGGGCAAGAGCCAATCATAAACTATAAGGGAACTCATGACGAGCTTTCAATCCATGGGAAATCACAGGAGGGCGTTACTCATTGTAACAGTCTGACTGATGCTGTCATGTTAGAAGGAACACTTAAATCATCACACCGTAACTTAACACTTAAAAGGTAGGCTTAAACAGCCGTGCGTCTCACCGGAAATAACAGTATTCTAAGGATAAATTAAGACATTTACTAACTGAATACAATTAAAGAACAATAATAAACAACCTGCGACAAATACAATTATGTGAAATTGAGTTGAAAGGAAAACAAGAGAAAAGTTTTTTTCAATTTTAACTATATTGAATCCATGTTCTTCCGCTTATCCAGGTCCGTGTTTCCTGGACAGAAGTCTCAGTAGGGAACTACTTATTAGGGAACGACAACTCTTCCAGCACAACCGGGAGGACACCAAAGCGTTCCCTGCAGGCCAGGTGTGAGAATTCCATAATTACCGGGGGCCTCCTCTTCCCCGGGCATTCCCGGAACACCTCACCAGAGAGGTGTCTGGGAGGCATCTAGACTAGAAGCCGAAGTCATTTCAATTTAATGTGGAGGAGCAACAGTTCTACTCTGAGCCACGGACCGAGCTCCTCACCCCGAAACAACATAGCTTCTAGGATCACTCGGCTACTCAAACCCCTCCACCACGTTAAGGTGGTCATTCATGGAGGAGTTTAACTACAGTATATTATTACCAACTGTATTAATTTTTATTATTTGTAATATTTATTTCCATTAATCTTTAATATCATGGGTTCAATTCTAGGCAAGGCATGTTTATGTGTGCACTCCTGAAAATGTGTGTTTCTGTGCCTGTGAATGTGAGTCTGTGCGTGTGTGTGTGTGTGTCGGAACAGGTGCAGGCCTCCACTCTGTGTCAAATTAGAAAATCCCGACCTGTCACGCAAGGAATGTGATGATTGTTTTTATTGCTTTTTGCTGTGCTGTACTCCAACAAGCGTGCATCTATAAGTGCATGAGCATGTGTACTCATGTGAGTGTGTGCGTGTGTTGAGGCAATAAGGAGGAAAACAAGAGTGAGCAAGAAACGGAACACATGAAGGATAAGCACAGAAAGAGCAGTGGCTTTTTATCCAACTTGCACACAGTGTGTATTGTCTCCATGGCGATACATCAGTGTCAATCATCAGTGACCACACATCCACGATACTTTTTATTACATTTTTCCAAACTGCAAAATCCTGTATATCATTTTTCAGCAACATAGAACAACATAGAATATTTGCAGATACACACATTTTTTCATATTTCACCAATATTTCTCCAATTACATTGGAGTGAGCTAAAATATGTGCACAGAAAAAGAAAATTGCAGAAAATATAATGAGACGAGACTAGGTAAGGAAAAATTAAGGTAACATGGCAGCATCTTGCTGCACAGCTAGGCTACGTTCCGCAACATCTGCAACATATTGTCTTGCCAACCATGGAGGAAAACTTTAAGTGGCTTTATTACAGTCATTATGGTAATTCTGTTGATCACTGTCACGATCATCTTCTCTTTCCTCCGCTCAAACATTCTGCTATAACATCCCCACTTTTCCGTCTGTGCAGGGCGACCGCATGGACAGGGAGGCAATGAAATGCCAGGTTCTGACCGTGTCCAACCACAGCTGCGAGACACTAAACCTCGTGGGAAACACTCTGCAATGCACCGTCCCCAATGAGCTGCAGGCCGCCACCGCCAAGGGGCTGCAGGTGGAGGTGAGGCACACTTACTGGGCACTCCTTTAAGTATACCTGCACGGTCCAATACAAATGTTCTGCTTAGTTTAGAATACCGGTAATTGAACAATATGTGTGTAATTGTGCACAGGATCGTACTGACAGGTGAGGTTTGTTATTAAAAAAGACAACATTGGAACATCAACAACCTCATTAAGTGCTTGCAGTGTAACTGATTGGTATCATTCTCATGTAAATGCGCATTTGGTGTCATTAGTGAATGTAGATGTTACAGACAATCGCTACTGTTTTTTATTGATGTCAGATACAAGGTTGCAAATGTAGCTGCAACACAATAGCTGTTTATTGATGGCCACCATGCAGTCCCCAACAACATTACCGCCTTGTTTTTAGTCTGGAAGTGACGCCTCTGCCATGGTCCATTTTGACTTCTTCACCGAAAAGTCTGCATTCCTTGGCCGTTCCACATGGTTTACGAACAACTTCAGAGCCCAGTAAAAGCCTCAGTGGGGGGAGGCGGCCGGACTTTAGTGCACCACATGATGAGTGAAAGGCGTCAGCATCCAGCTGTCTTGTCGCAGATTAAAAGTCAAGCGTTGTTTAAGAGCGGTACCAAGTCTTTACACACCACTTTGGTTACTAATGACTACGCTATGTTTTTAACCCTCTGATGGCCACATTGGTAAAAAGCATTCAGCTTGTCTGCAGGACTGATGTGCAAGTAGTATAAGGATGTTAAACATTTTGTGAGGCAGCAATCTGAAGATTTTTTTGTTTTTTTGCTAAAGACCTACCTCACAGTCACTGATCTCACCGCTTCATCGACAGCAGTTTTTGTGAACAAAGCACAGTTTGATGCCACATACTGTAGGTATGGTCGTCTATGTGTGGTTGGGGGAGGAGACTGCGGAATCACATGTTTTGGACAAGAGAAGAATGCAGATTTATCCTGTACACAACATTGAGATTTATGGAGTATTTTGGTAATGGTAATGGGTATATCAGGGGTCTCAAACTCAATTTACTTGGGGGCCACTGGAGCTAGGGTCTGGGTGAGACTGGGCCGCATCAGGTTTAAAAAAAAAAAAAAACGCATTTATTAAAAACATAAAAATGAATAAACTTTGCTTTGGTTCCGATTTTCTACACTAAAAGCTCTGATAAAACATTCCACTGTTCTCAAATATCTTAATTTTTATTTTTCTGCACAAAATAAGATGAAAAATAAATAAACAAATCAAGAATAAAGAAAATCGATCAATCAGTAATAAATAAATAAATATAATAATAATAATAAAACGGCAAATAATAAAACTTAAGAAACCACATATAGTTGGTGGGTAGACAAATTATTTTTTTCAGATTAAAATTAACAAAGCATTATTAGAGCCCTGTAGACATGACAAAACACGACTATAGTCACATTTATACTCTTTTTATTTACAACATATTGCGCAACTGCAGGGTCTTGAGACACATGCTAACTCGCAAACTAGAGAGCTAGCGACCTAAACGGTAGCCTTCAAGTTATTTCCTTTAAAATTATATAGCCAAAAACTTACCACTTCCACACGGATAGGGAGGATAACTATTAACAGTTATTTAACCTTTAACATGAACATCAATCAAACGTAATAATTTTTTCTGGGTACATGATACCATACAGCATCCATATCAAACTTGTGCGGGCCGCACTAACATTAAACTTTCATATCAAAGCGGGGGCCTCAAACTAGTGTCCTGCGGGCCACATTTGGCCCACGGGCCGCGTGTTTGAGACCCCTGGTTTATATCATTTGAACATGCATCAGATTACAATTGAGTGCATCACATAATCAGTTCACAGTTCCACATGTCCAAAAGGAGTAGGAAGAAGCAAAGCTTATTAAATCCTACCCCTCCATCTGGTACTTTTACAATCAGTAACTGTTACATTTGTTCACTTCCTGCCTTCCTAATATAATTAAAGTTTTTTGTTATTTTTTTATTAAAATTAGCTTACTATGGTGCATGCTGACATCCTGTATAATTTTGAAAGCCCTAAGGCCCCTTTAATACTAGAAGCACCAAGAATGTGGATCAAACAGGAAGAGATCCTGTCCAACACTATCAGTCACATCACTTGTGAACAGAACCTTTTATCTCCAGGTCGCTGAGGCTAATATCCTTTAGCTATATGGAGCTACACACATACACACACACACACTGTATTTTCTGAGATAGCAATGGGTCCTCATATCAACTAAACCTAATAAAAGCAAAAGCAATATCAGTGATGTAATCTTCCCTCTTCCTGTGTGTGTGTGTCTGTTTAAGTAAGTAAGGTACTGTCTATATAGCTAAAAGCCTCAACAGGATCAAACCCAAATATGAACCATTCCTAAGCTCTGCCCCCCTAGAAGCATCACTGTTGTTGTAAAAGTGGCGTTGTGCTCATCTTTCACACAAAGCAGCTGTGTTTCAAACCTGGCTGTTTATCATGGTTTGAAAGTGCGACGGTGGTGATGATTATCATGTGTTTCAGTGGCGCCAAGCGGATTCCATCAGGCACCTGGGCAAGGTGACTCTCGCCCAGGAGCAGGACTACACGGGTCTCATTGTGGGCTGCGTTCTAGTCAGCCTGCTGCTGTTGCTCCTTGCAACGCTGCTCATGTGGAGGAGGAGCAAGCGCATTGATGGTGAGTGGAAGGGAAATGTCGGCCTTTAGAAAGATAAGTTACAGTTCAGTCCTGTAGGTGGCGGTAGTGCTTATTTAAAAACTGTGTGCAATCATACTGCAAGCCTTTTTCACCATAGCTCGATCTAGTGCAGGGGTCTCAAACTCAATTTACCTGGGGGCCACTGGAGCTAGGGTCTGGGCGAGGCTGGGCCGCATCAGGTTTTCCCAAAAAAAAAAAAAACGCATTTATTAAAAACAGAAAAATATACAAATTTTTCAGTGCTTTGGTTCCGCTTTTCTACAATATAAGCTCTGATAAAACATTCCACTGTTCTCAAATATCTTAATTTTTATTTTTCTGCACAAAATAAGATGAAAAATAAATAAACAAATCAAGAATAAAGAAAATCAACCAATCAGTAATAAATAAATATAATAACAATAATAATAATAAAACAGCAAATAATAAAAACTTAAGAAACCACATAGTATAGTTGGTGCGTAGACAAATTATATTTTTCAGATTAAAATTAACAAAGCATTATTAGAGCCCTGTAGACATGACAAAACACGACTATAGTCACATTTATACTCTTTTTATTTACAACATATTGCGCAACTGCAGGTTCTTAAGACACATGCTAACTCGCAAACTAGAGAGCTAGCGACCTAAACAGTAGCCTTCAAGTTATTTCCTTTAAACTTAAATAGCCAAAAACTTACCACTTCCACACAGATAGGGAGGATAACTATTAACAGTTATTTAACCTTTAACATGAACATTATTCCAACGTAATTATTTTTTCTGGGTACATGATACCATACAGCATCCATATCAAACTTGCGCGGGCCGCACTAACATTAAACTTTCATATCAAGGCGGGGGCCTCAAACTAGTGTCCTGCGGGCCACATTTGGCCCGCGGGCCGTGTGTTTGAGACCCCTGGTGCAATCATACTGCAAGCCTTTTTCACCACAGCTCTATCCAGTGGGTCACTAGATAGATACTTGACACACTTTGTACACTTTATGTGGATCTGCACCAAAACTGAATGGTCTGCACTTGCTCCACCCATCAAGTTTTTATGGAAAGCGCATTTCTGTTAACTAATGAACAAACTGCACTTAAGCACATGGAAGTAACAAAAGCAGAGACCTCTACCAAGGCAACACAACAACGCTGGATAGCAGGTCATTTATTTTTCTCCCGTGAGCATTATTTGTAAAGAGAATCTTTGTGTGCTGGGTGATCATGCCATAGTATGTGTGTGTTGGGTTTCTTTTCTGAGTTTAACGTCTCTCGTGTTCTTCTCTCTCCATCATCCCTCGCTGTCCTTCTCCTTCCGCTTCACATCTTCTCCCTCCATCCCGGCTCTCAACTCTTCCTCTGCGTAGATCTGTCTGAGGTGTGGTATGATGGCCGGGGTGACATCCAGCATCTGGACAGGCTGGCTAACGCAAGGAGCGTCAGCCCTACTAACGAAATGGTGTCGCACGAGTCGGTGGACTATAGAACCACCCTGCTGGAGGGTACGTGGATCAGACAAGCTCTGCCTCCTCTGCTTAACTAACAGCTTCAGCAGCATGAGCAATGCGCTGCTTCCATGCCTCCTGGTCATGAACAAAGTTATAGTTAAGTTTTTAATTCCCTCTAAATGTGCATGTTAAATAACAGAAACAATGGTGGTTCAAATATCACAGCATATCATAACAATCCTCAGCTGTGTATATAGCAGCAGTATAAAATGACATCATAGCAATGTGACCTCATCTTTGACCCCCCCCCCCCCTTTTTCGACCGACCTTCATTAGATCAGAGCACCGACAGACCTGAGACATGCCGTGCAGCCCCCCCTATGTACGGAAGGGGCAACAGGGAGCTGTTGTCGCCCCAGCTGGGCACACTGGCCCGTGGAATGGGAATGGAGGGTGAGTTGGTGTCCCCCCTGCTGATGGCGCCAGTCCACATCGACCTGTCCAGTCTGCATCCAGACCTCCTGACAGAGGTGCAGCACGTGGTCATCGCCAAGGAACGACTGCTGCTTCACCTCAACCAGATCATCGGGAGAGGTCAGTGGGGCATGGTCACATGATTGTTGACATTTGTCAACACTTTTCCATACAAAGTGGCTCTTATACCGGTGATTATATTAGTTTATGTGACGACTGTCTTTTTTATCTGTACCTTTCTCTAAGCAACACGCCACTGTAAAAGTGTTTGGTGTCATGTATAAAGTACTTGTTGGGGGCAGGAAAAATTCACTACCCAGCCTGAAAGTAGACTACCCGCAGAAAATCAAGTGAAGAAAAACAACTACAGAAGACCCCCCCCAACAAACCCCGTAACACCCCCACACACCCCACTTGAGATTATCCCCTGAAGAAAGGAGCCTTGATTTAGGTGGCGACTCACAGCGAGTATTCCCATGCTGCTTTGTGCGGACTGGTAATCCAACACCCTCGGCCATCTGCGACGACGTGATAGGAGAACGCCGCGCTCATTTAATTCCTGAACCCTCCACCCCCATCCCCCACAAAACCCTATTGCCAACAAATAATTCACTGAAGAGGGGGGGGGGTGTTAATGAATAAACCCTGGTGTTGGGTTACCCTGGCAGAGTTAGCATGGACTTATTTAAGGTTTGCTTTGCATTCAACAACAAAGTTATTTTAAACATTTGTTTATTTTTGCAAGAAAAACACAAACAAAACAAAAACATAAGAAAACAAGTCAATCTACCAATATGTAGCTCTCCATGGTGACAGCCACTAGTCTTCAAAAGTGTATTTAATGTGGTATAAATATGGTACAAAATAAATCTAAATTGTACTGTATTGAAAAATTGCACTGTTGGATCTTAAAGACGTTCTAAGTAGAGCTTCAAAAGAGGGAGAGCTTTTTTGCCTTTGCCATCAAATTAAATACCTGACAGAAAATGACATTGAATCAAAATTTTTGTGTAGACATTCCAAAAACATGCTAGGTTAATTGGCGACTCCAAATTGTCCATAGGTATGAAGGTGAGTGTGAATGGTTGTTTGTCTATATGTGCCCTGTGATTGGCTGGCGACCAGTCCAGGGTGTACCCCGCCTCTCGCCCGAAGACAGCTGGGATAGGCTCCAGCACCCCCCGCGACCCTCGTGAGGAAAAAGCGGTAGAAAATGAATGAATGAATGAATGAATTTTCACTTTTAAAGACAGTTGATGAACAGCCTATTTCACTTTCATTGCTTGTTTGCAATAAATTGCTTACTCAAAATTGACGGTTGGTTATTGAATACTGTTGGTGTTTTGTTTTTTTGGTGACGGCTTTACTGTCAAAACTGGTATTTCCCCAATGCACAAAAAAGGGAAATAAATATGTGTTCATGTTTCACATAAGGATTGAGAATGATGGACAAAATGCTACAAAATACATAGAAGTCCATGAGCAGTATATAATGTAAATACTGTATGTAAAATGTATCGTTCCCTTAGGTCACTTTGGATGCGTCTTCCATGGAACCCTACTGGAGCCAGATGGCCAGAACCAGCACTGCGCTATCAAGTCTCTCAACCGTAAGAATCTTCTCTTCTTCTTATACGTGTGGAGGTCCAGCAAAGTCATAAGAAGAAGAGGATGTTTAGTTGTGTGTTTTCCATCCGGAATGCAGCACTGAGGGGGGATTCATTTCCTAGCGAGACTCACATTGGAACCTCAAGTGCGGATCATTTGATTTACGCTTAATCCATGAAATAATCTCTCTAGCAGCCTTTTCAGTGGTTTGTCTACGACACGGATCGGCAACCTTTACCATATTTCACTCTGTTTCACTAAAGAATCTCTGCTCTGTGTGGAGTTTACATGTTCTCCCTGTCCGGGTACTCCGGTTTCCTCCCACATTCCAAAAACATGCTAGGTTAATTGGCGACTCCAAATTGTCCATAGGTATGAATGTGAGTGTGAATGGTTGTTTGTTTATATGTGCCCTGTGATTGGCTGGAGACCAGTCCAGGGTGTACCCAGCCTCTCGCAAGTCAGCTTGGATAGGCTCCAGCATACCTGTGGTAGAGTGGTAGAAAATGAATGAATGGATGAATTCAACTCTACAGTATTTTTTCTTTTGAGATGTTTAACTTTTTCCTCCTGGCTGTACGGCGATTCAGTGGTTAGCGCGCAGACCTCACAGCTAGGAGACCAGGGTTCAATTCCACCCTCGACCATCTCTGTGTGGAGTTTGCATGTTCTCCCCGTGCATGCATGGGTCTTCTCCGGGTACTCCGGTTTCCTCCCACATTCCAAAAACATGCTAGGTTAATTGGCGACTCCAAATTGTCCATAGGTATGAATGTGAGTGTGAATGGTTGTTTGTCTATATGTGCCCTGTGATTGGCTGGCGACCAGTCCAGGGTGTACCCTGCCTCTCGCCTGAAGACAGCTGGGATAGGCTTCAGCACCCCCTGCGACCCTCGTGAGGATAAGCGGTAGAAAATGAATGAATTAATTAACTTCTTCCTCTTGTCTACAAGACGAAATTAGCTATGATCTGATAATTTGGGCGGGGGAAAAAGGTTTGTTGTGATGAAAAATATTTGTCACCAAATTGAACACTGCCATTGGGATACATTAGGGTGGTCTACCTTGCAAGCATGCATTATTCTGAGGACTTCTGCTGAATTATCTGCAACATTACTCTACATCATGCCAAATATCCGTTCGACAGATGAGGCCTGTCCTCCTGAAATACATCAAACTCCCCATCCATCATCTTCTAAAAGTGTATGACATCACATTGAAGCCAATGGTGATGAATGAGCCTCCTATGGTGAGCATCACTGGAAGAAGCTAGATTGATGTTGCATGCTAGGGCGGGATGAGGTCCGGTCCCACGGGATGTGAACCTTCTATTGATTTAAGTGTTTCCCCGCTGCATCTTCTCTTTGTTGTCCTTTGTTATATCTGGAAGCTGTCATTGATGGAGTCAACCTGTCGCTATGACAACAAGTCAACAGTCACATTGTTTGTCCTTGGACTGATTGGTAGTCAATAGGACACAAAGCTGTCTTCCAAGCTAATCTTTCTGAAGAGCAGCACTGGGGCTAAAAGAGCGTGACATACGAGGACCCTATGCAATCTGCAAATGGGAATTTGGGATGCTTCAGGTCAGGAGGAGGTTTCTGCTCCATTACGTCAGTCATCATCAGAGTGCTCACCAGCGTTCAGTCTGCTCTAAAAGCTCTAAATGTGAACATACTCTGTGACGTGTCAGAGGAGACATCATGAGAGCTTTGTCTTATGTCCTGAAGGCATCACAGATTTGGAAGAGGTCACTCAGTTCCTGAAGGAAGGTATCATTATGAAGGACTTCAGCCATCCCAACGTGCTCTCCCTGCTGGGCATCTGCCTCCCTCCCAAGGGTTCGCCTCTCATGGTGCTGCCCTACATGAAGCACGGCGATCTTCGCAACTTCATCCGTGATGAAGGCCACGTAAGACTTCCACATGAACCTCAATGTCCTCGTGAGGGCCTTGTTGTGTGTGGGTAAAGTCATCCATGGTGTTTGTTTCCTTCTAGAACCCTACAGTGAAGGACCTGATGGGTTTTGGACTGCAGGTGGCCAGAGGAATGGAGTATTTGGCGAGCAAGAAGTTTGTTCACAGGGACCTGGCGGCCAGGAACTGCATGTAAGACCACCTTAGGAAATAATCTGGCTTTATTGTAAAGTGTAAATCGATTCATGCGTTTTTTTTTAGTTGTGTGCGAGGAAGGTTCCTCTAGCGAAGGGAGGGTTTTCTGTCGCCTATTATCATTAGACATAGACATAGACTTTCTTTATTGTCATTGCACAATAACACAGCAGTGAAATTGCCAATGAAATGTCGTTGCCTGGCTCCCGTGTAATAATAAATAATAAATAATAAATAATAAATAATAAATAATAAATAATAAATAATAAATAATAAATAATAAATAATAAATAATAAATAATAAATAATAAATAATAATGTGGAGAATAAATAGATGACATCAAATATGAACACTGAACAGCGTAAAAAGTAATTTGTACAAATAATTTAAATAATTTAGAATAAATAATAATAATTTAAGGGCGGCACGGTGGACTAGTGGTTAGCACGCAGACCTCACAGCTAGGAGACCAGGGTTCAATTCCACCCTCGGCCATCTCTGTGTGGAGTTTGCATGTTCTCCCCGTGCATGCGTGGGTTTTCTCCGGGTACTCCGGTTTCCTCCCACATTCCAAAAACATGCTAGGTTAATTGGTGACTCCAAATTGTCCATAGGTATGAATGTAAGTGTGAATGGTTGTTTGACTATATGTGCCCTGTGATTGGCCGGCGACCAGTCCAGGGTGTACCCCGCCTATCGCCCGAAGACAGCTGGGATAGGCTCCAGCACCCCCCGCAAACCCTCGTGAGGAAAAGCAGTAGAAAATGAATGAATGAATGAATAATAATTTAAGTTTTGGTTGTGCGTGTGGGCAGGTAGAGGGGCTTATTTGGCATTGAGCAGTCTGATGGCCAGGGGGAAGTAGCTGTCTCTAAACCTGGTTGTTCTACAGAGGAACATAGTGGGGACTTTTCATATTATATTAACTTTATTGTTTAACACAACAATGTCACTGACTACGTCCTGGAAGCGCATAATAAAGATGCTTGATAAAACTGTGGTGATTGGCTGTGACAGGCTGGATGAGAGTTACACAGTCAAGGTAGCCGACTTCGGCCTGGCCCGAGATGTCTACGACAAGGAATACTACAGCGTCCACAACAAGAGCGGTGTGAAGCTTCCCGTCAAATGGATGGCGCTTGAGAGCCTGCAAACGCACAAGTTCACCACCAAGTCAGATGTGGTGAGAAATTGATTCATTTAATAGCATCAAGGGTGCATATATCCAAAATTTAATGTGTTTTTATATGTCCTTTAGTGGTCATTTGGCGTGTTGCTATGGGAACTGATGACGCGCGGAGCACCGCCTTATTCCGATGTGAACTCCTTCGACATTACGGTGTTCCTCCTACAGGGGCGCAGGTTGCTACAGCCCGAGTTCTGCCCCGATGCCCTGTAAGTGTCACCCAGCTATGTAGTAACATGTCTAAAAAAAAAAAACACAACCATCATGAACGCCATGTGCGTCACGTGGAAACTCGGCTTCTCCTCCTGGAAATCCGATGCCGGCATGCAATTCCTCTTGTTGTGTTTCCTTATCTCGGCCTGCTGCTAAGAGCCCCTTGCCACAGTTTTCACGCTACCCTCCTCAGGATGACCCATCAATCACACCAAGTGTCAGCCGCATTCAATTTATACAAACCGCTCTGTCAACAGTGTTGGATTTTTTTTGGATCCGCTCCCAACTGCTTTGACAGGCAGGCAGCTCCTCCCGACATGCTGTGACGAACACACTCTGGATTTCACACTTTTTAAATATTTTAGGTTGTAAACAAACTGCTGTTGAAATATATGTGTATACATAGTGTATTATATGCATTTTATGGTAATGGTTTAATTTTATTTGAACATGCATCAGGTTACAATTGAGTCAATTCAAATTTGTTCTCAATCAGAAATCACTCCACACTCTTTATTGCTCTCTGGTTCTACCATATCTTACTTATTGTGTGGAAATATGGGCTAATAACTATAAAAGCAATCTTCACTCGCTAAATGTACTGCAAAAAAGGTCAGTAAGGATAATTCATAATGCCGCCTACAGAGAACGTACTAACTCCTTATTTCTAAAATCACAAATACTTTTAACTTGCTGATATAGTTCATCTTCAAACAGCTAAAATAATGCATAAGGCTAAAAATAACCAATTAGCTAAAAATGTCATCTAATACTTCTCTACAAGAGAGGAGAAATATGATCTGAGGGAAGAACTACATTTGAAACACTTATATGCTAGGACTACGTTAAAAAGCCATAGCATTTCAGTATGTGGAATCAAACTATGGAATGGATTGAGTAAGGACCTCAAACAATGCACAACAATGAGCCAATTCAAGAAACAATACAAGCAGTTGATGTTTGCTAAATACAAGGATGAAGAGTCTTGAACCAGTCATGATGTGCTATATATATCACTATATTGACAGTTACTATGGTAACCATTATGTCATTGGATGGTCATATCACCTTGTACTTCGGTACGAGGTGCATTATTAAAACAAAAACAAACAAAAAAACCTTAAACTGTATTATGGAAAGCAGGAAGTGAACAAATGTAACAGTTACTGATTGTAAAAGTACCAGATGGAGGGGTAGGATTTAATAAGCTTTGCTTCTTCCTCCTCTTTTTGGACATGTGGAACTGTGAACTGATTATGTGATGCACTCAATTGTAATCTGATGCATGTTCAAATGAAATAAAACCATTACCATTACATTTCCACATGTCCAAAAGGAGTAGGAAGAAGCAAAGCTTAACTGTTACATTTGTTCACTTCCTGCCTTTCTAATATTATTTTTTATTTGGTATTTGTATTTATTTATTATATTATATAAAATATATTATATTTATATAATATATTATATTTTGACACATACTGAAAGGGTGATGTAACCATATAATGACATGATGGGTACCATAGTATTTTTATATTAAATGCATATTCATATACATTTAATTATAATAATTAATATATTTGAAAAATATGTAAAACAAAATACCTCAAATAAAAAAGTACTGCACTTTTTAAAGATACAAGGAAATGGATGCATAGTGAGATCTCGTAGTGCAAAGACAATGTCAATAGGAATTCCTGAAGCGTGTGTATGTGTGTTTGGGGGCGGGGGGGGGTTGTTCAGGTATGGGAGGCCAGGGCTTGCATTTCCTGAGCTCTAAATTAAACATCAACGTGAACGCCACCGATGCACGTCTGTAAACATTCAGGAGATTCATCCCCCCCCCTCTTGACGGCTTCAATGAAAGCAGGCGCTAGCGGACGGGTGTGCCAAGTGGACACTCCTTTATTTCTCTTAAAGTTAACATATCAGTGGTGTGGAAAGATTTAATGGATAAGAAGTGTTGCAGCATGACTCAAATGAGGCTCCAAGATTAGATTTAGAGTAGTCAGTGTACAGCTAGTATAGCGTTATATATTGACTATCCACTAATACTCACTTGTTTTGCCAGCTGTTTAGACAATGATGACTCCTGTCCTTCCTTGCAGCTACACAGTGATGGTGGAGTGCTGGCACCCGAAACCGGAACGCCGCCCCTCCTTCTCCGAGCTGGTGTCTCGCATCGCCGCCATCTTCTCTAGCTTCAGCGGCGAGCACTACGTGCTGCTCAACACCACCTACGTCAACATCGAGAAGATGAGCCCGTACCCCTCCCTGCTCGCACCTTCGTCATCCTCTGACCCCGCTTCTTCGTCTTCCTCCTCTTCATCCGAACCCTCCACTTCCTTGACATCACACCCCCTCCTTTTTTGCCATGAGGAGCGAGACTGTTGCGCCTGAAGGAAGGACGCTAGCGTCAGCTACTGTATGTCCAAACACTGTACAGACGTGCATTGACCCTTGAACTTTCACCTTCTCATGCCACTGCCAAACTTCGGACGGAAGTGATTGACTTCCTTCGTCTGTGGACCAGCATGCTGTCCATGTAAAGACACAGGAAAGCCACCATCTTTGCGTCCTGCTGGTCATCTCTAATGTGAATGTTCTATGACAACACAGGAACGAAAGTCACCTTGACTTCACGTATAGAGGCTGTTTACGGTGGTGCATGTGTGTGAAGTCACTGGATGCTTCTACTGAGTTCCACAGAACACTTCCATAGTTCAGGAAAGGTGTGTTCACTGACCGAGGAGGAGAATGTTCCCATTATTCATGCCATCAAAAAAACTCTTAGAAATAACAAAAACAAAATAGTCCATTTTAGTTCTGTACGTTTGCTTGAAAATGCAAAAATGGTGACGTAAACCATGGACTCATTGGAGCGGATAAACTGCCACTTTGTGCTCACCATTTCCAAGATCGTTTGCATCAAGAGTGGCTTGATTGGCAGCTGAAGTGGGCGGGGCCATCGACAGACTGGGCTCAATGTTTGCAATGAGAAGGAAAATGTATTATATTTTTAGAATGAGCCGTCATCCGGTGTTGTGTTGTAAATAAACATGTTAGCATTTGTTTGTAAAGGTACATGTTCTTATTGTGTCCTGTCAAGTCTACCATGAAATTAAAAAAAAAACCTGTTTCCTACATTGGCCTCTTCATGCGCTTTAATTGCTGTTTGATTGCTGATGCTGAACACATGCGCCTGTCCTCATTACACTCATTACATGTCCGCACTGAATGCTCATGCTATCCACTGCTGCCTTCAAGGACTTAAAAACAACTTTGAGCTGACTGAGTATCAAATTCATGCAACATTTTGTGTTGTTTTTTTTTTCCTATGAACTCCGACCTCTGGATGACCTCTACACTTTTGACCCGCAGGTACTGTCTAGACAGCCCCCTCCTCCTCCTGTCTCATCTAAGTGAACCGTGACCATGACTTTAAGAGCCTTTTGTCTTGTGGATGCGTGTATACCTTTATGATGTACTATACTATGTACGTATAGTACATTTACTATGTATACATGCTTTCTAGTTTGTTTAATATGTGATTTTTTTCCATTACTATTTTACAAGACAAAATATCAATAACTTCTAAAAATATTTGAGCAGTTTGACCTCATATCTTCTCTTGTGGCCACATGTATACATTTACTATGTACAATATACTATGTATATTACATCCACTAGTATTTTTTTTTCATGTTTAAATATGTCATTTCATTTTTTCCTCATCAATACTTTGGCCAAAATAACTACAGTATCATTTGAACAAATGTTTACTTTCATTTTGCTAGCTTGTTGGGAAACTGAAACTCCAACCACTTCTGCCTGATGTTTGCTTCTTTAGGCAAGTTAGGTTTCCCTCAAACCTGAACAAATATTTCCTGGAAATCATTGCTCTGTGCAAACAACAGAGCGGGGGGGGGGGCATTTTCACAAATTCCCCAAAACTGTTTTAATACAGGCTGCACGGCGGTCGAGTGGTTAGCGCGCAGACCTCACAGCTAGGAGACCAGGGTTCAATTGGTCATCTCTGTGTGGAGTTTGCATGTTCTCCCCGTGCATGTGTGGGTTCTCTCCTGGTACTCCGGTTTCCTCCCACATTCCAAAAACATGCTAGGTTAATTGGCGACTCCAAATTGTCCATAGGTATGAATTATCTATCTGTGCCCCGTGATTGGCTGGCGACCAGTCCAGGGTGTACCTCGGCCTCTCGCCCGAAGACAGCTGGGATAGGCTCCAGCACCCCCGCGACCCTCGTGAGGAAAAAGCGGTAGAAAATGAATGAATGTTTTAATACAGGCCGCACGGTAGACGAGTGGTTAGCACAGCCACACAGTCAGGAGATTGGGAAGACCCTGGTTCGATTCTGTGTGGGTTTTCCGGGTACTCCGGTTTCCTCCCACATTCCAAAAACATGCTAGGTTAATTGGTGAATCCAAATTGTCCAATGGTTGTTTGTCTATATGTGCCCTGTGATTGGCTGGCAACCAGTCCGGGGTGTACCTCGACCTCTCGCCCGAAGACAGCTGGGATAGGCTCCAGCACGCCCGCGACCCTATTGAAGATGAGCGGCATAAGCCCTAGCTGACAGACGTCCAACTATGTTCAGTAGTCCATCACACACATTACACACACAGTTGTGTGTGTTATCATCAGATAAAGGCAGCCGAAGAATGTCAGTAACATTCTGACCTGTTGAGTCAGCATGGAGCCATTATGAGCTGTTAATGGGCTTTGGCATGGGAGGAAGCAAAGGAGGCGGATGGCACTGGCTGGTAAAACACACACACAGATGCATGCACACACACGCACGCAGCTATGTCAATGCACAGTTCCCCCTGCTGACATGCTGTGGATCTGCAGGAAATGCCTCAACGACCACACTGTACAATATCATAAATAGCATCATTAATTGCCATTCATCCATTAGCTATGCCACTTATCCTCACTAGGGTTGTGGGCATGCTGGAGCTTATCCCAGCCTACTTAGGCTGAGAGGCGGGGTACACCCTGGACTGGTCGCCAGCCAATCACAGGGCACATTTAGACAAACAACCATTCACACTTATTCAAACCTATGAACCTAACATGCATGTTTTTGGTATGTGGGAGGAAATCGGAGTACCGATCATGCCTCTCAGATCTCTCTTTTGAGAATCTTCTCAAGTTCTCATATGGCTCTTCTCATAGGGAAAGCTCATATCTTGTCATATGAGAGATTGTGTCTTCTCATGTCAGAGATCATAATAGATCTCTCATAAAAGATCATAATAAGATTCTCTCATATTTATTCTCATGTCAGTTCTCATTGAACATTTTCTCATTTTTCTCAGATGGTATCTTCTTGTATGAGGGATTGCATCCTCTCATATGATAGATCATTTCTTCTAATAGAAGATTTTCATGGTAACGATCATAGTAATTCTCTTTTTTTTCTCATTTTTCTGTTCTGATAGAAAATGTTTGTATATCAGACCGTATCTTTCCATGTGAGAAATTCTATAATCTCATTTAACAGATCATATCTGTCATAAGAGAAGGTTCCAAGTATAGGATAAATAAAATTAATGAGAATCTTCTCATATAAAACACATTGTCTCATGTGAGAGCTCGTATCATTTCATATGGAAGATGATACCTCTCATATGAGAATGCAGTCATAGGAACCCATGAGAAACTTCTCATATGAGACATCATATCGCCTCATGTGAAAAATTATATAATCTCATATAACAGATCATATCTCTCCTAAGAGAAGATTCCAAGTATAGGATAAATATAATTCATGAGAATCTTCTCATATAAAACACATTGTCTCATGCGAGAACTCATATCTTTTCATATGAAAGATGATACCTCTCATATGAGAATGCAGTCGTAGTAACCCATGAGAAACTTCTCATATGAGACATCAAGTCGCCTCATGTGAAAAATTATATAATCTCATATAAAGATCATATCTCTCATAAGGGAAGATTCCAAGTATAGGATATATATCATTCATGAGAATCTTCTCATATAAAACACATTGTCTCATGTGAGAGCTCATATCTTTTCATATGAAAGATGATCCCTCTCATATGAGAATGCAGTCATAGGAACCCATGAGAAACTTCTCATATGAGACATCATATGAGACATCATATCGCCATATGAGGTTTTGTATTTTGTCATATGAAAGATGTGCGAGAGATTGTATCCTCTCATATGAGAGCTCATATCTTTTTGCATAAGAAGATTGTAAAAGTAATGTTTTTTCTCATTTTTCTGTTCTCATAGAAAATGTTCTCATATGAAACCGTATCTTCTCATGTGAGAAATTCATTCATCTCATATAACAGAGTGAAAGAAAGAGAGATTATCCTATGATCAATTTCTCATATGAGCCATTGTATCGTCTCATGTGAAAAATTATGTTTCCATATGAGGTCTTGTATTTTCTCCTGTGATAGACATGATATTGTGATATTTTCTATGTTCTCATACAGTACAGTACCATGCTATATCATAACATAGCATAAGGTAACATCCAAAGATGTTTGAGTTATCTGGAGGTTAAAAGTCATTCAAACGTTTGCTTTTGTCAGCACATTACTAACAGATCTTCCTCGTCCAGTTGTTCATGAGGTATCATGATGAGGTATCATGATGAGGTCTGCAGCAGTTTTTCCAGCTGGTAGCTTCTTGGAAAGTGACTAAGACTATTAAAGATGATGACTTCAGTAGAAAAAAAGAGCACCTTGTTAATACATTAATGTGCTCAATGTGACTTGACTTGGACTTTTGTCTTACTCACCTTCTAATAAGCACACTTTGTGCTGCAGGCTTCAGATGAATGCTGCAGTCTCAACACTATCAGGTGCCAAAGTGACTCCGCCTCCGTCCACTTTCATGTGAACGCCAAGAGGACACACAGCAGAGTCACTCAGCATGGAATTACAGTGAAAACGTTACACGGAGCCTTTCATCCTCTCACTTCATTATGCTCCATATTTAATACTTTGTCTGTCATGAGTATCCATGCTGACTAAGTGGAGGCTGAGGGTGAGTCACGGTGCTGTACCCAATGCTACTGTGACTACTGAAAGTCCACAGGAGGACACAATCTCACATGTCACCATCCACTGAACGACATTTGAAAATGCAAGATGGTGTATCCTTCTCAATTACATATGAATCACAGTTGAATGGGAGTAGGTAGAGGTCAAACTCATTTCATCTACTTCTCTTTAATACCATATTTGTAGTATTGTAAAAAATATAGCAGTAATATAACAGTAATGTACAGTGTCCAACAGTACAGCTACACCCTTTGAAAACATTCAATTTATGCAAATAATCAATAATATATTGATAACAGTTAATACTAAGCTCCTTGAACTTAGAAATGTCAATTTATCATATTCTTTCTCAGTGGTTTTGTACTAAGATACCTTACAATAAAATAATCTCAAGAGTCAGTCACGTCCAAGTTATGGCTAAGATTGCCCTCTAGTGGAAAAGCGTGGTCCTACTATACAATTCCGCCAGGTAGCAAAAAGCAGGAGATGCTTGTTTTTATTTATTTTAATCCAGCGGTATCAAACTCAATTGCACAGTGGGTCAAAGCGTACTTTAAGTTGTGGGCCGAGCTGGACATTACCCCCACCCCCCAGGCTTTGTATCTGTTTTTTTAATTTTTCCTGAAATTGTCAACTTGGGCGGTTAGCACGCAGGCCTCACAGCTAGGAGAACAGGGTTCAATTCCACCCTCAGCCATCTCTGTGTGGAGTTTGCATGTTCTCCCCGTGCATGTGTGGGTTTTCTCCGGATACTCCGGTTTCCTCCCACATTCCAAAAACATGCTAGGTTAATTGGTGACTCTAAATTGTCCATAGGTATGAATGTGAGTGTGAATGGTTGTTTGTTTATAAGTGCCCTGTGATTGGCTGGCGACCAGTCCAGGGTGTACCCTGCATACTCATATGCATCATGAGTGCACAGAAAACAGATGCTTGTTTGAAGTTACCAACATGACAGGACATGCCCCAATAATCCAGGCTGAACAAATAGAAGTCAGTATGGTCAAACGTTGACAACACGTCTCATTAGCACTGACAACTGGACAAGTAAGCAGCCTACACACCTTTTATTCCGGTTCCCTGCACACGCAATGCCGGGATTGGAACATACAATATAATGCACCGCAGGTTGGGTCAAAAACTACAGTCCGAGTGCACACAAATTTATTGGGTTAGCAAGCTTTGTTTAGTGGAAAGTTGAGTTTTGCGAAGGTAGCTCTCTTTTAAAGGTAATGGTAACTTAGGCTAAAATTATATGTTCAGGCTTTAAGATGAAAATGGGCAATAAAAGTGCCACTGTTTCATTGTTTAACTATTCTGAGATGACATCACCACCCAAAAGGACATGGGGCAGATTCACATTCATACCTATGGACAATTTGGAGTCGCCAATTAACCTAACATGTTTTTGGAATGTGGGAGGAAACCGGAGTACCCAGAAAACTGGGAGAACATGCAAACTCCACACGAAGATGCCCGAGCGGGGAATTGAACACCGGGTCTCCTAGCTGTGTGGCCTGCCTGTTTTCAGTTTATTAAAAAAATGGGTCTAAGAAGTTTCTGGAGACATTTTTAAGCAAACTGAATTATTCCCCTTTCTTTGGTTGACCAGAGGGGCGGGCAAATATTTTGACTCGTGGGCCCCATTGAGGTAACAAAATTGTCTGGGGGGGGGCAGAACGTATATTTAACACACAAACTATTTTATGCTTACAATTCTTTTTATTATTTGTCTAATGTTATCTGTAAAAGTGTTATACTATCAGCTGTATGTTCTCAGGTCCCTTTTTTCAGAAGCACTTTAAACATCAGAGCACATTCAACTATGTAATTTAATTTTACACTTGTGTTGTTTTTTTTTAAACTAAATAAGACATCCAACTTGCAAGTCATGTTGCAAGTTTGTATGTTAAAAGTTGAAATACTTATAAATAAAAAATAAAAATAAATACAAATAATAAATACAAATAATAAAACTGGAGGGGCCGGATTTAAACCATTGGTGGGCCGCATGTGGCCCCCGGGCCGTAGTTTGCCCACCCCTGCCCTATATCCATATGAAGAGCTTGCAACCAAAAGGCGCTAAATCCAATTTTCACTAAATTGCATGTTTTTCATGAGTTTAATAGACCTCTGTCATGTGTATCCAAATCACATATTTTGGTCTTGAAATCATTTTAAGAAATATGAAAAAAAGTGACCAAAATGACCAAAAGACTCTATTTCCATTTCAGAGTTCAACCAAAAGGCGCTAAATCCCTTTCTTTATTCTTTATTCTGATTGGCCCAAGTTTCCCATCTATTGATAATCTGACCAATCAGAGAGAAGAATACAATTGGCACTGCACATACAGAAAGCCAGTATCAGTGCCATCCTGTTTTGTTTGTGTACATTAAGTACATGTATGATAGTTACAGTATGTTATGCAATTCAGGAGAACACAAATTGTGTTTTTACAGTATTCTGTAACATGGAAGTTTTTTTACGCCATAAAAGGCATGTCTCTACCTTGACACCTCCAACTTTCATGAGAAACATTATTTTACCTGTACTAAAAAACATACAATGTAAAGAGTTTGTAATGAGATGATTTTTGTCACTGTCACCTTCATGGTGCAGTCAAATTATGAGCACTGCTTTTAATAACATTTTTATTATTGTCTGCAAATTGCAAATTTTTCATGTCTTAACAAAAGTTTATCAGTAACAGTGTACTAGTGGTAGGTTATAACATTTTGTTTCTGTAATGTGTGAAGGTGAACGTGAATGTGTGTGTGTGGGGGGGGGGTTGGGGAGGCATATTGTATGTTGAGAATGGCTTCCGTGTTGTAATTATTTTATTAGCATAGCACATTAAAGCATCTTACATTCTTTTACAACAATGCCATTGAGGAAGTTAAAGGTGACTTCAAATTTATTTCAGCCAAAAGGCGCTAAATCCATCATTTCAGCCAAAAGGCGCTAAATCCGAAAAAAAAATTAATTTAAAAAAATATATAAAATACATGGTGTGTGCAGGATTTTTATAGCATGCATTTTATGACCTATATTGATAGCTCTTTCATTTGCAATATAGACTTGATGACCAAATAGATTGATATGTGCGTAATTAAAAATAATTTATTTTCTCGAAATCAGTCAAAATGGATTTAGCGCCTTTTGGTTGCAAGCTCTTCATATGTAAGCTGCAACCAAAAACAATGGACTTTTATATGTGGAATTTGGAGTTTAT
This sequence comes from Doryrhamphus excisus, assembly GCF_030265055.1. Taxonomy (NCBI): domain Eukaryota; kingdom Metazoa; phylum Chordata; class Actinopteri; order Syngnathiformes; family Syngnathidae; genus Doryrhamphus; species Doryrhamphus excisus. The sequence continues at coordinate 11,489,019 of NC_080471.1, forward strand.
GTTTATGTTCGAACGCGGGACTATTTATTAATTAAAATGCCTCGGAAGAAAGAAAACAATATTCCCTTTTGATATCATTGACTTTTAATCACTTGTGAATGTGGTTTATAATGTGTAGTTATGCGTTCATTATGAATTCAAATAAATATAAAAACAACGGTTAAAAATGTGAAATGGAGACGCTAGTGTGTGTATGCTCGCGCGAACCAAGCTAGAGGGAACCACCCATGTGATGACGTCACGGCGTTGTGACAAGCTGGTGGTGCCGGAAGAAAAGATGGCGGATCTGGAGGAGCCCATATCCAACGAGGAAAAGGTAAGAAGTCTTTTTTTTAACCAACACACAAAGTCCAGTATGGACAGTTTGAGCTTCCACGTGTGCCTCGTACTTTATTTCATCTACGACAAACGACCGCTGACGTTGATATGTATTTTAATGCTAGTAATTCCCGGGCCTGTGTAGCGGCCATCGCTGCTTTTGCTGCTTCTTATTTTTAGCTCAACTTCCGCTCGTTTGCGAAGGCAGACTCCTTGTACGGTCCTGGCTCAAAATAGGAACAGAGTTCTCGTTATAAACTCGGCCAACTTAATGTTATCGCACATTGTTTGCTAAATGGGCTCGTCGCTTGTCGTTGGTGTTAATAAAGTTTGTCTTCGCCAAATAGCGCTAGCTTGTTTAGCATAGCCTCTCGATGCTAACAGTTAGCGCCACTTACTAACACGCCCTTTTCATGTTAGCTCACACTTTCTCATTTCACGCTACAGCCACTGGCAACTTAATGTTTGCTGCACAAATCAACACTTTATGCGACACCAATGATCCTACGGTGTGTTTTTCTGTGTTTAACCAACAAGTACTATTCCACGGTGTAGAACGATGTTTGCAGACTGAACGATGACTTTACATAAGTACATAACATAAAATAGTATGTCGATCTTCTTCACCCAGGATTATACACACACGGCAGGCATCTAGTTCCAACATGTATCTTGTTTATTTGGTTGCCCTAAATTCATTGCGCTGAGTTAGCCCAAAATGTGTAGCATATCATAGAAATCCCCACATACACTGATCGCGCACACGCCTCCTAGTGGCTGTATAAGCGATAGGATCTTGTACAACCTTTCTAACTTTTTTTAAAAAGTGTGCTTGAGCTTCCTGGTGACGGCAAGGAAACCACACACACGTACAACAGGAAACATTTCTTACTCAATCTCTCGTTACCACTGAGACGTCTTCGTCTGCACCAGAAGACTACAATGAAAAAACAAACCTTGTACATGTTAAGATGGAAGCAGTCCTAAAACTACCACTCTCCTTTTCGTGTAAAATGATAATGTGGCTAAAACTGAGCACTACATTGCTATATGGTGTATTAAATTTGTGTATAAGTCATGCTATTGTGATTCATAAGGCATAAAGGGAAACCCTTTATCTTGATTCTCACCAAAGAATCAGCTTTTAATTGGTCTATGTGTCCTAAAAGAACTCAAGAAATCAAATACATTTAGCGTGATAATCAAGTGTGTTGACACGTGGTGGTAAAACCAATAGAAACATTACAATGTATAGTTAAATATAATAGAACAAACAAATCAAATAACTACATTATTGTCACCTTGTTGAGAAATCCCTCTTTGGTGCTATATTTATCATAGCAGGATGAGGAAACGTCCTGAAGTAGAAAGTCTCATTTGTTTTCATTTTCAAATGTGTTTAATTAACAAAGGAAAGAAGAGAGAAAGAAAGAAAAACAACCCCAGCTCCACCCCAGTCCAGCGCCACAACACCCAAAGAGTGTACAATCCACATTAAACAACCGAAAAGAGAAGACGCACAAATACACTACCAAAAACAATTATATCATTTGTTGTCATTGTAAAAAGAAAAAATGTCCCGGCCCTTGCTCAGTTCCTCATCTGGAATTGTGAGAGCCTTGTCAGTGGGCTCAGGAATGTTTTTCAGTTAGCCTGCAGCTTTTTGACAGCCCCTTATCTCACTTTGTTGTCAAAGCTGGCAATTTAATAATAATCATGAACCACTAAACGCCAAACTGGTTCTGTCAGGTTATGAATCTTAAATGTTTGTTATTTGGTTTGTGGAGACTTGACTACACAAGTCAACAGTCTAGAAGGCAAATGATTACCTCATTTTGATGCTTTTGCAAATATTTGAGTCAGATGTATTGAAATTTATGAGAATCTGGAATGCTATGATAAGATGCTTATGCGTAAGTGTTAGCATGATGGTCAGTTTCAGACAAATAGCTCTCCACTAAGTGGATGAATATGTCATTGTGATGCTTGATCGTGAATGAACATACAGTGTGCATACAGTGAGGCAATAATAAAGGCCAGCTGGTGACTGAGCCAAGACAGCACAAAGACCTAAAGACTCCCCCACCCTACAGGGGGATACGTTTTGTCCTTTTGTTGTTTCAGCTTTCATGCTTACTTCATTCTGCGTGCCACTCCCTCAAGCTCCGCCCCATCTTCAATCTAAGGAGAATAAATGGATTGACTGGACTGGATGAAGTGTTTTAGAATGACGGACCCTTATGAAGTCACTTTTGCCGTCACGGGTGCTGCCAGCACTTTATAACTTCACTGCCTCTTTAGCCGAATGGTTCAGTCCATTTGAAGATGTGGGAGTTTAAAGTCCTACGTAAATAGTGTGACATCATAGAGTGCTGTAGGGGGCCAGTGAATTTACCACACAGTAAATGTTGTTTTGTGCCTACTGTCATTGTCAGTTAAAGTACAGGCTTTAAGAAACTCATCATCTTGCCTACCAATCTAGCCTGTGTTCAAGACTGACGTCTCCAAAGGATTACTCAGAGTAGAAGTCAGAAAATAGAACACTTGCCCTAGAAGGATAGCCACCTGTAATTATGCTCTGTTTTCTGGATGCTTGTCTTGGAAGGAATATCATATACAGTATATACAGACAGATGTCTCTAAAAAAAAAAGCTTAACATAAAAACGTCTTCACATGAACTCAGCAACTGCAATATTTGCGGTAGTCCTGGTATTTTGTTTAGGCTACCAAAGCAGTGCCCTCACAACAAGAAGCTTCTGTGAGCCTAAATAGCGGTTAAAAGAACGGATTGTACAAAAAAAGTATATTTCTCACAATTATGAATTAATCTGCCTAAAATACAAATTTTGTTGGGCCAGAGTAAAATAACTGTCAGTCATGGTTGTCTCTAATGCCTGTTGGTGTCCACGTACACTATATGTCCATGGCATGTGTACACACACACACACACACAAAAGCATTCTTGAGGAGACAGTCAACAATTTGCAGTCATGTTGTTACGATAGACTGTACATTCAGTGATAGCTAATACTAGTTGTTAAACCAAATTACTATCAATGGCTGACACATTAGCAAACATGCGGATGCATGTGTTACGCCTGCATGTACATTCATTTTCAAGCCTCGACAAAGGTACTGATTCAAGATGTGGAATGAGGGCTCCTCAGAGCTGTGCGGAATGCCGAAAATGATGTCTATTTCTCATGTTGTCATATTCCAAATGGACTGAATAATCATTGTAAAAATATGTTAATATCACATCCACAACAACATACAGTATATAATGTTTTTTCTTCCTGAATTCATTTAACAGGCCCGTCGCCCATCTCATCATGCAACATTTCTTATGCACTGGAATGTCAAATCACACCGGTTTTTATAAGCGACCTGACAACAATGCGGGCAAGCATGGATTTTGGATTGTTTACCCCAAATGGGTCGTGATGACGTCACAATATGCATACACACTTTGAGCTCTACATTTGATCTCCTCATTAGCCAAAATCAGTCTGCAGCACTACACACACATGCACAAAAACACACTGTTAATAATAAGTGCCTTGGGGAGACACCTTTCCCGGCTCACCGACATGTGAGAACCTGACTGAGCCATCAGACCCTGCCAACGATCTAGCGAGTCCTCAGCACATTTTTATGTCCTTGTATGGCTGTGAGCGATGTGGGGGAGGGAGGGGCTGTTGTCTCACTGTCATGTGACCTAGAAACAGGAAACGTTATTGTGCAGCAGCAGAGAAATGGAGGAGAAAATGTGCATGTATGCACATGTATGAAAAGGCTGCACACTGAATTACCCGTTCATTCATTCAGTCAAGCTCTTTTTCACATCTCTGTCCCAACTTGTTTGTAATAAGCGAATAAAATGTCATGTCGTGTTATGATGAAATAACAGGAGGGCTTTAACAATGAACCAACCAGTATTGACGCGCTCCACTTCTATTTTGTGTTTTGGATACAGGTGCGCATAGCAGCTAATTTCATCATTCACGCCCCGCCAGGAGAGTTCAACGAAGTTTTCAACGGTGAGTTGTAACACCTTTCTAAGTGTGTGCGTGTGTGTGTATCTATATATGTATAATTATAATATAAAATATATTAATCAACAGCCCTAAAACATACATTTATATACATACATACACACAGACACACACATATATATTCGGGCTGTAAAAGTTAACACGTTAACAGAAGTTTCTTTTCATGGCGGTAATTTTTTTGATGCGCGATTAACATGCGCTCCTCCTGATTGACCCTCGGCCCCCACCGTAGTTTGATTGAAGCACAATAACTCTGTAGCCACAATCTGGAACAAATGATAGGAAATGGAGAAAGAAAAGAGTATTTAGATTGGTTAGCTTCAAAGCCCTGGCAGATGGCTCTTGTAGCAAGACCAAAGTTATTTGTATTTACTGTCGCTGTGTTTGACTTATCACAGATTACATGGCCTGCCTGAGACTGGAGCAGTGCAGGTATAGTTTTTATTGTCATATACAGTGCTACCTTGGCATCAGAGTGTCCCAACTAATTAGTGTTTTTTTTCCATTTTTACATATATCTGCTGATTTGAGCTGCTAGCTAAAATTTGAGTTACAGCTGCTATTGACGGGCTGTCAATGTGATGACCGTGGCTGAAGTCCAGTGTTGTGCTAACCTTAGCGATGTAGCATTGAACTAGCCAAGGACATTTTTAACACCTGGGTAAAACATACGTACATTATAGCCATGTGATTGATCATAGTTATGATGTACTGTATAAAACTATAGCTGGAACAACATCAAAGTAAAAACACTAAATGAATACAGAGCCACCACCCTGCTTGGTGAACTTTTTTTTTTGATTTTCAGAGAGGTTGTGTACCACAAATTTCACATTAGCAGTCAGTCATCAAATCTTACCTTTATGCATTCCCACATAGAATCAGCATTTGGGAGCAAATATGAGGTGAAAGAAAAGGGGGGGGATACATCCATACATCCCTCTGCTTAAATCAGATATTACCTCGCAGTTCAAAGCAAAAAGCAGCAGAGACATCAACTCGCATCTCATTAGGTGGGACACTCTTATGCCAAGGTATCTCTGTGTAGAGTATGACAGTAAAAACAATGCCTGTACCACTCCAGTCTCTGACAGGCGATGTAATTCGTGTTAACTCAAACACAGCCACAGTAGACCAAATAAGTTTGGTCTTGATGGAAGAGCCATCTGCCAGCGCTTTGAGTTTAACTTTACCAATCAAAAACTCTTTTCTTTCTCCATTTCTGCTCAATGTTTATTCCAGCTTGTGTCTACAGAGTTGGCATGCTTCAATCAAACATGCTTCAGGTCAAACAGGAGGTGCATATGTAAATTCATGCCTTTTAAGAAAACTTGCGTTAACACATCATTAGTGCGTTAACTTTGACAGCCCTAGTGTGTGTGTGTATATATATGTATAGGTTTGTGTGTATGTCTATGCATGCATGTGTGTGTGTGTATATGTATATATTAGGACAAAGTTAATGCGTTAACGGACGTTGTGTGTGTGTTTGTAAAAGAGAGTTTGGAAGTGAAAAGATAAGCTATAGCCTGACTGCCCTACAGTATATGGACGCAGTCCTAGTTATATAAGCTAGACCAGGGGTCGGGAAACTTTTTGGCTAAGAGAGCCATGAAGGCCAGATATTTTAAAATGTGTATCTGTGAGAGCCATATACATTTTGAATGCAATAAAATGTGTGCATTTTTATGTAAGACCAACAGTTTTAGATATAATGGGCTCTAATTGTGTAGACCAGGCACATTACCCCACGCAAATGGGGTGTGGCCAGCACACTTTCGTGAGCAGCGCAGTGTCTAATAATAAATCAAATACTTGTTGCCATTAATACAACTTCTGCTGCTGCATGGTTTTGCACCATACTCCATACATGTATTTCATTCTTTTGGCCATCTTCGTCAGAAGGCTTGGTTCTGCAGCTTTAGCTAGGCGACTATTTGACTAAAGGAGGAAAGTCTACATTTACATGTTGACATCTCAATGACCGAGGTAGACTACCGCATTACCCAGTAATAATCGAGTTTTGGTGTTTGACCTGGAAAATATAATCAAGAAAGATGGATATGGCCGGCCGTATTGCAGTAGAAAATAGATGGACGGATTAAAATGCATAAGAAAGTTGTTGATTTTGAATATTATTTTTAACAGTGATTTCTGTGATGGTTTACTTTAAAATGTTAGCAAAAATGCATTTTATTGTGGTAAGAAATGCTTGAGAGCCAGATACAGTCATCAAAAGAGCCCTACCTGGCTCCCGAGCCATAGGTTCCCTACCTCTGAGCTAGACTGTTCTTTAGCGCTTTTTTTGTAAGTTGTAAATATTTTGCTCAAACACCTTGCTATAATTTCACTTAGTTGTTTTGCAAGTCTTTATTTATATGTGCAATCTATTTTATTTGACTAATGGTTTCTACTTTACCAGTGTGGTGTTATACATTGAGCTCCATTTTGCGTTTGAGCTGTTTAAAAACCACCCAGAAGGTTTAATAAGCAAAAAGCAAATATGTTATCCAGTCTCATGTATGAAGTGCTCTAGCCAAAATCGGTATGCGCATCTGTGGCGACTCCGTAATCAGGAAAAAGCCAAAAGAAACAAAAATGTTGATAGGCGTATTAAAAATGATCTTTCAAAGGTACACTTATTGTAGATAAAGCCTTTTATCTGTGATTAATCATATTTAACTATGGTCAAATGTGATTAATTTCAGTTAACAATTTAAATCAATTGACAGCCCTGGTATATGTATATTAATTATTTATTCCTTTTAATGTTGTGTAGACATTTGGAAGAACAGTCTGGACATACTTGCTGTAATGCCCTATGTTGATAGGCCACTGGGTGGAGCCAAAGTCAAAGGCACATATAGACAATCATTCGCACTCACATTCATACCTATGGTCAATCCAAAAATACTAAGTAAATATGTGTAATGAAGAATGTATGTTCTAATACACGATCACAGCATGTACAGTGGTCTGAAAACTGAAAAAGGGTCTTTGCCTACTTCCTGTTTTCCCTCTTCTTTTTTTGGTTACATTTAAATGTTTCATGTCATCAAACAAATTTTAATATTAGTCAATAATTACACAACTGTGTGTGTGTGTGTATGTATGTATGTATGTGTGTATATATATATGTATATGTATGTGTGTATATATATATATATGTATATATATATGTGTGTGTGTATATATATGTGTGTGTATATATATATATATATATATATATATACTATATGTGTATATGTTTGTGTGTGTGTGTTTTATAAGTAAGTTTTATACACGGCCATGTAGGTATTTTTTCTCCATTAATAATAAAATGTTTACATTCCAAAAACATGCTGGGTTAAATTGAGACTCCAAATTGTCCATAGGTATGAATGTGTGTGTGTGAATGGTTGTCTATATGTGCTCTGTGATTGGCTGGCGACCAGTCCAGGGTGTACCCCGCCTCTTGCCCAAAGACAGCTGGGATAGTCTCCAGCACCCTCTTGAGGATAAGCATTAGAAAATGAATGAATGAATGAATCTCTCTATATCTCTGACTGGATAACTTTATTGTCTTCACATTTTTACTTTGTTCTTTGTAACATGGCCCAAAATGCCCTTACCACTTAGACAGGCATGACTAAAGCGGAATGGGTTAGGCTAATTTGTAGCTTAGCCTACAGGGACCGTTTGCCGCGTCCCTGACAGAAACCATGCTCTGTATAAATTTTTGTCATCGTCAAAGCTTTAGCCTGCCACCATAAATGCCGTCACCTCAGAGGCGCACCAGAAGGCCGGGGGGCTGTCTGTGTGTCTCTTATCGCCCATTGACAGGCGCGCTCACACAGACATTTAAACACAATCCCTGTTAACCACTTTGTCCACTTTCATCTTTAGGGGATTTTACACTCTGTTCCACTGAGTTAATTTGCCATGTCCGCTGGTGTCCACCCCCCAAAAGTGTGGAGCAGACAGCTTTGTCTTCTGTTGTTAAGCTACTTTTCTTGTCTCCTCTCTCCTTATCTCCTTCTTTATTTGCCTGTTGTAGATGTGCGATTGCTGCTCAACAATGACAATCTCCTCAGGGAAGGTGCAGCACAGTAAGTTCCTTTTTAACATCCATAGACACTTGATTTACTATACATACATGTGTATCTCACATGTATTCAAGAATTGATGGACACCTGAACCTTTTTCACTTCACTTTGCAGTGCATTTGCACAGTACAACTTGGACCAGTTTACCCCAGTGAAAATTGATGGCTATGATGAACAGGTGAGTTTGTTTTTTCTTAGCTACAAGGGTTAGTATGAACATGAAGATCATATGGGTTACATTTGCACTATTCAACATGCCTGAAGAGGATGAAGCAGAGCATATTTAAATGTGTCTGTCTATAATTTTCTTGTAGTCAAGATGATGCCATTGTCAATGTTTGGCTTCTTTTGGTCCTCCATTTAACTTAAAGGGATCCATCCATTCTTTTTCTATGCCGCTTATCCTCACTAGGGTAATGTTTGTAGAGCCTATCCCAGCTGTCTTTGAGCAAGGGAATCATTCACACTCACTTTCATACCTATGGATAATTTGGACGCGCGAAATTAACCTAACATGTTTTTGAAATGTGGGAGGAACCCTGAGTACCTGGGGGAAGAAAAAAAAACACGCATGCATGATTTTTTGACATGGAGTTGTATGACATCCCCATCGGTGTCGTCAATCAACGGCGACTTAATCCTCCCCCGGTCCCCTGACACTCCGGTTCTGGTTGGATATCGGTGATGAACGTAGTTCCAGGTTGTTGCTGGGGTTACACAAGTAAGGAGTTTGGTTCTCAAAACAATACTGTATGCATCATTTGCATCACACAAAGGCCTTCTCAAAAAATCAAGACCTCAATAGACCTTCTGCGTTATATTTGTCTCCCGCCGTATGCCTGCACATACCTGTCCATTCACGTGTGTGTGACAAAGACGCTTGCATCTTCTTTCACCACAGAGTGCTCCGGCCATCAATTTGCCCTGGAAAGAAGTTCCTGTAATGAATAAAAAGAACCAAAATATGGCGATATACTATAAGTATTACATAAAATGTACCTGTTACAGCATGTACACAAAACCATAAATCCCTGTTGGAGGTTTTTGGACGTGTTTTGAATAGAAGTCTGTATTGTCCCATTATGCGCACTAATTAGCTTGCATGATGGCAAAAAAAAAGTAATTTTCCTATAAGTTGCATGCTTTTGGTGCACGGTGTACACAGTGAGTCAATTGAGTCTTTCAAAGATAGGGTTTTGTGCATATTTTCCAAGATCGAGCTGTATAAAGAAGAATGATTATTGGATGGAAGCATATCTGCTAGTGATATGTATTTCTGTAATGAGGGAGGGCGCGGCCTAAGGAGATCCTGGCTTTGTCCCAATTGGCACACTTCCATGCCTTCACTATGCATTTTGCATGGACAAGTGTATGGTGAGTGCACAGTGATAGACCATCCTCAATAGTCACCATCTACATAGCTTGAGGGGAGGGACAAATTAAATTCACCATTAAAATGAGGGGAAGAAGCAGCAGATAAATATTGCAGTATTATAGTAATGGATTTGAGACCGGGCTTCACTGTCAAAATCTTCGCCTTCGCAAACTAAAAAAGTACATATTGAAGTGTTTCTCAAATTGAATGCTTAACAAATGCAGCATCTATTTGGGTCCCATCGCAAAACAGCATTATTGTTGATGAATAAATGAATGTCAACACCAGCAATGTTTGCAGTATGTTACGCCAAGATGTCATCATGTCCCAGCATTCCCACGCCGCATATTAATTCCCCCGACACATCGCCAGCAGCACTGCTGGAGTGTTGATGATGGAAACCTCGTTGTATGCCGTCTTTTCATAGCCACTGCTCTTTCTGGTCCAGTTTGTAGCTTTTCTGGCCACTTCATTAGGTACTTGAAATAGGATCACTATGCATCCCCTACCCAAACTACATGTGTTAAAACTAGGGCTGTCAAAGTTAATAGCCTGTTAATGGAGATTTCCTTTAACAGCACTGTTTTTTTTAATGTGCAATTAACATGCGCACATCCTGGATGACCCTCAACCCACGCCATAGTTTGAGCAAACGCAGGGGTTGATGTGCCGCTACAAGCGGTAATTAATATTGAGTAGAAATGGACAAAGTATTTTGAATGGTAAGTTTAGCTTCGAAGCTACAGATGGCTGTCTTGACAAGACCAAACTTATTTGTATCTGCTGTTGCTGCGAGTTGAGTTGTCACAGAGTACATCACCTCTCAAATGCCAGTCAAAAGAGAGAGCGTTACTGGTGACCATGACTGAAGACGAGAATAGCAGCATTTGGAACTAAAAAAACGGGGAAAAATACAGTATTGTTGATAGCGGTGGGAACCTGCGATAGACGGCTCAGGATCACAATTATCTCACGATATGGTGATACAGCTGTTATTGATTTATTGGTCAGGAAATCTACGATACGATATCTATCAAAATTTGAGCTCCAGTTAAAAAATGAAATCCATCATTGGCTGTTTAGTGTGTCAAATCTGTCATTGTTACCTTTCTGTCTGTCACAGGTCTTAATCACAGAGCATGGGGACCTTGGCAATGGCCGCGTCTTGGACCCCAAGAACAAGATCTCCTTCACGTACGATCACCTGAGGAAGGAGGCCAGTGACCCACGGCCTCATGATGTGGACAGCTCCATGGAGGACTGGAGGAGTGCTGTAGACTTGGCTGTCAGAGCCTACGTCAAGGAGCACTACCCCAATGGCGTCTGCACCGTACGTTTGCGTCCGAAAAGCTTCAATAAGTCTGTTTTGTCTCTGCTAACCCAAAAATAAACTCTTCTTATGTCAGATTTACGGGAAAAACATTGACGGGCAACAAACCATCATTGTGTGCATCGAGTGCCATCAATTTCAGCCCAAAAACTTCTGGTATGTTGAGTACATGATCATGACAGTTTTTTTTATCTGGGGAATAAGTCAAAGTGAAAACACATTTTCTCAGAAACCCTGACAGCTTTGCAGAATTTCAAGTGTGCTAGATGGAAACTTTGGCTGTTAATTGGCAGTTAACTGTGAGAGCTTTACCCCTGGTGGGCCTCATAAGCATCACTGAGCTGTTTCTGATCACATTAATCTCACTGGATAAGGAGAAATCCTCTTTTCGTTAGGATTGACACTGCTGATGGGCTGCAGGCAGCAATGCCACTGCACTGTCAAACAAACATTGTCATTACAGAAACTTCAATTAAACATGTTTATGTATTCCGTCAACCAGGAATGGACGCTGGAGGTCAGAATGGAAATTTACAATCTCTCCATCCACCACTCAAGTTGCAGGAATCATGAAGATTCAGGTATTTTTTTTTCTTTTAAGACGTCCTTTAGCATTGTTGACAGCAGGGTTGTCCAAACTTTTTCTGCCAGTCGAGCAACAGATGATGGTGTTTTTTTTTGTGCAGGTTCATTACTATGAGGATGGCAACGTCCAGCTGGTGAGCCACAAGGAAGTGCAGGAACCCTTGTCCGTTTCTGTAAGTAATACCACCAAGTGTCATGATTACCAGGCCAAAGTAGTGTCCTTTCACTCAAAACTCATTAATTCATACACCCATGATTCTCCAAAAGGATAATTATGTCCCTCTGTGACTGTGTGAATGGTTGTGTCCGTGTATGAGACCTGTGACTGACTGGTGCCAAGTACAAAGTCCATCACGTCTCTCACCCAAAGTCAGTTTTCTGCGACCCTTAACAGGATTTGCGATAGAAGATGAATGGATGGAGTCCTCTGAATGTGTTTCTTACAAATGTTGGTGGATGCAGCTGCCCCTTTGCCTCAAAATGATCCCCTTTTGTTCTTCTTGTAGAATGAGACTTCAACCGCAAGTAGGTTTGTCCATATCATGGAAGCTGCAGAGAACGACTATCAAGTATGCACCAGCATGACGGCACATTCTGTGTTCAACGCTCTAAAACTCCAGAACATCTAAACACAAGTGCGTCTCTCATGTCCTTTGCTGTCTTTATCTCCAGACGGCCATCAACGAGAATTATCAGACCATGTCGGAAACTACCTTCAAAGCCTTACGCCGCCAGCTTCCTGTGACACGCACCAAGATCGACTGGAACAAGATCCTGAGCTACAAGCTCGGAAAGGAGATGCAGAATGCTTAGAAACAAACACCCCCACCTCACAAAACATACACACACACACGCACACACACACATGCATACACACAAATCCCTCAAACAATGTTGCATGACTGGATAGTTGTATTGTCTTTGTACAAAAATTAGAGAAGTTGGGGGGTAAAGAAGGGTTTTGGTCTCACGACAAGATGTCAAATTAACTCATTGGATGTCTCCTTTTATTCATGTTCTTTTGTTTTTATACACTTTTAGTGCCGCCGCTGTCAATCCAACCTAGAGCGATTTGGAGAAAATATAAAAGTGACATAGGAAAAGGGGACAGGCACTCGTATGCAAAAACAGTCGTGCAATATCATCGTGTTGCTGAGACCACACCCTCTGTGCAGCCTGCTGAATGGTGGTGGAGTTTTCCATTCCGCATTCACGGGAAAAACCTGCTCAGTTATTTTGGCCTGAAAGGAAAAAAAAATAGCTCCTAAATGAATTACTCAGCCTCAACAAAAACAAGTTTGTCTGTGCTTATTGGTCGCAGTCCTCTGCAAAAACCTTTTAAACATTTTGTTCCTGTTATTTTTGGTACTTTCCTCCACTGTTTGTCTAGTTTGTGGGATCTCAAGCTTGCAGCACTCCTGACTGAGCGACCTTGTTGACTTGCCCGGAGCTCTTTTGACCACCTAACAAGCTTCAATAACCAGTCGTCAACTGCAAAATCTTAATGTGCATATAATATCAAACTTACAATAAAGTGAAGACGTATCACATCCTCCTCCAGTGCTTATTTTTACTTAACAGAACCAGACTGTATTATATAACAAGGCACACTGTAATATATATATACCTATATGAAACATCCTCTGTCGGTTTGGTGATTATTTCCATGAGATCAATTGTAATTCAGTCACACTTCTGTTGCATTAAATAACAAATTTTCTATTCAAAGAGTCTCATAATTCCTGGTGTCTTTCTGTAACGATGTAGATTAGTATAGTCACCTTCTATGTATGTAATGGGACAATACAGGGTTTGGGAAAAAAATCTTGTAAATTCTTGCTACATTTAAAGTCGTGTCCTGTCTTGTACTCTGGTGAATCCCAAACAGCATTTTTTAAACGTTGCTGTGGCGCATCGAATCTCACTTAACTTGAAATACTAATACATTGTTCAATTGTTCAGTAAAGATCAAATGTATAAGCTTAAAGGATTTGCGTTGCTATTAAGTAATAATTATCAGAAATGTAGCAGATACAATTAAACTAAATGACTTAAGATGAACTATTGGAATGTTTTTACGTGTTTAATTTTGCTAGCATGTATGTGCCGCTATACACTATACATAGAAGAAATATTGCACAATTTGTAAGCGGACAATAAGGGAAAACGACTGGGTTTCTTAACACTTCATCATGAACTTATCCTAAACTATATATTTCATAAATCAACATTTAAGTTTTTCTATATGATAAACATGTTATTTCGTCGAAGGGAGTAAACAGCGACATCGCGAGGCGGTCGATGGGGCTAACTGGCCCACTGTTAGCTTGGCTAACGCTAGCGAGCCTGGCAACCAACCAGCGAGCAGACAGACACGTCCGCAGAGCATACGGTGTACAGCCGCTGGATACCGGGCACATGTTAGAAGCCGCTGCTGGAAATGCTCATTTCAGGAATAAAGGATCTGACTATCGCAAACTAAGGTGAGCACCTTCATGAGCACGCGTTACTTTTAACAACACTCCCACCTTGCCGCCACTATTAGAGCCTCCAGTTTTAATAAAACAAACTTTGCTCAGGTTAGCTGGCTCGCTGGCTGGCTAGCTAGCTAACTGTGGCTACCGTTGAGCCAAGTTTAAATGGGGCAGCGATGAATACATTTTCTGTTTTGTTGTGGGTTCTCTTTACTTGACCATAAAACCTCGCTAAAGTGTTTGTTTGATTTAAATGTACTAAAAGTGGTTACCTGTTAAAAGAGAGTACATAATATTGTCAGTAACTGCTGATTCACAGTGTTCATGTGCTTTGTGTATACGCTATGGCAATATAATAGTAATTTATTTGTATTAATATATACGAGAAGTTATTTTGAGAATAAGTGACTAAGGCTTCAAAGGTGTTAACCCCCATCTGGTGACCAATGTCAGTTGGCTTCATGGTCCTGCTGCTGTCATAGCAAACAAACACAAGCTGCTTGTCTTGTAGACTGTAGTCTAACAACAATTTTTTTATCTATCCATATGTCTTCCCTTCTATGCAAACCTGTGCACTCGTTCAATCGAAAGAGATCCAATACAGGTGCTAATTAGTACCTTTGCTAATTTAATCATGCTCACTTTTATGAATCATACTGTGTCTTAATATGCACGCACAACTATTTTGGACAAAATTGAAACTACATTTTGCCATCAGTCACATTTAATTGGTGTGCATTCTCAAGCAAAGTACTTCAAACAACCATGTGAACATAGTGAAATTAAGCCTCCATGCTCTTTAAACTAGCCTCAAACCAAGGTTTCATTCATTCATTCATTCATTCATTTTCTACCGCTTTTCCTCACAAGGGTCGCGGGGGTGCCAGAGCCTATCCCAGCTGTCTTTGGGCGAGAGGCGGGGTACACCCTGGACTGGTGGCCAGCCAATCACAGGGCACATATAGACAAACAACCATTCACACTCACATTCATACCTAAGGACAATTTGGAGTCGCCAATTAACCTAGCATGTTTTTGGAATGTGGGAGGAAAACCCACGCGTGCACGGAGAGAACATGCAAACTCCACACAGAGATGGCACAGAGTGGAATTGAACCCTTGTCTCCTCAAACCAAGGTTTGAGTGTAAAAATAATCTGTTCCAGGGTCAAGTTCTGGTCATTGTTATTGTTTATTAAGTCTGCAATGTTTAAGTGACATTTTAACATTCGTAGCTGTCACAGAAGCACTGATGATTTCAAAGGAGATTTATTTTTCCCCAAGTTTTTGGTCAAAAATTGTATGATAGGACCTCAGAAGCTGTAGACATTCCAGTGTATTTGAAATAAAAATGGACAGTCTGAACTGCTATGGGGCTGCATGGTGTCCGAGTAGAAGAAAAAAAAACATGAACGTTAGGTTAATTGGAGACTTTAAATTGTCCATAGATTTGCTGGTGACCAGTACTGCCTCTCGCCACAAGTCAGCTGGGATAGGCTCCAGCTCACGCGTGGCTCCAGTGAGGACAAACGGTATATAGAAAATGGATTGAATTACAATGTCATGTTGAAGAGAACAGTCATCTTATCAGATTACACTAAAGTATTGTCCTCTATTGAAAACTATTTCATCAAAACTTTCACTGTTAGATAAATTTCACTTCCCTCTCACCACATGCTGAAGTTCCCCTCTCCAACAGTGTTGGGGACGTTCTTCATCAGTCACACTTTTTTTGGTGTGTATTCTCAAACAAACTATTTCAAACAACTGTATGAACATAGTCAAATATGCCCGCAATCCTCTTAAACGCTGCCCTTTTTTTCCATTGCTGTGGGCCAGGATTGCTTCCACCATCCATGTAATTTCAATATTTGAAGGTCATACTTATTTTCAAATTTCAAGGTTGTATAGTTTTAAATTGATGTTTGGATGCTTTGGAAAATGACTTAGATGTGCTGCCATTAGACTGAAAAGGTCAATGCTATTTTGGTAAGCCAAATGTCCACACAAATGTGTGCAGTATGTGTTTTGGCCTTTTAGTCTTTGTGCAAATTGTGTTATAGGTCATAAGAAGCTGATGTTTTCTAGGCAGGGTGAAGACATTCAATAATGGATAAATCGATCAACAACAAAAAAAAGTTGATAATTATGACGCATGTTTGCGTGTCTGCTCAAATTTCTGTGACACGCAGGCTGGATGATAAGAGGGTTCACTCCGCATCTGTCGATGCGCATTGGTTCTATAAGTGAACCAATGTGTTTGGATGCAGGGCTACTGGCTACTAGCTACGGTGTCGCCTACCCAAGCTCTGTGTTTCCATGATACACTAACACACAGCCATGGTGTGGGAATTTTAAGCTCAATGAACACAGTGAGCACATTACCGATGGAGGTACTCAACAACACAACATACACACATGCAGGCAACCAATGTGTCCATCTAATGTCTCACACAGGCACACGGTACACTAGTGGTTTAAATGTGAATGACAACTCTCATGACTCAAATTAATGAAAAAAATTGTCTAAAAAAGGTTATGATAATGTTGAATATTGATGATACCTTGGTGCACAATTATCGACTAGCAATATTTTATATCATGACAGGCCTAATATTCATACATTTTCAATCTGTAAAATGCGCATTGCGCATCTATTTATGCTAATGTTGTTAACTTTCTTTTTAAGTGTGATATTGAAGAATAAGTCAATTCACTCTTGTTTTCCTCTAATGGCTTCTGATTGGTTCAATGGGCTTACAGTTATGACAGTGCTACCTTTTGATTTGGTATGCACTTTAAACCCTTTGAATGTCATACTGCTTGACTTTGACTTGAAGTCCAAAATCAAAGTGTTTGGTTGTCCAATTTCTGACTCCTATCCATCTGCTGAGAACACGTCTCAAAAAGCCTGGATCAACATTCAAGCCTTTGCTCCCAGAGTTGTAACCCAAAGCACACCCTGAGGCTGTCGCAGCTGCTTTCTAATATGGGACCCACCATGTGGACCCACCATGTGGACCCACCATGCGGGGGCTCTAGCCAAGTGAGAGAAGGTCACCACATTGGTAGACACCAAAAATCCCATGATGAAGTCAAAGCAGAAACGTTTGCGTTTATTCTCTTCCTTATTTTTGTTGACCATATGAGATGGTAAATCCATTCCCAGCCCTAATTCCAAATTTGGGTAGTGGCCGTTGTCTTGAGGGAGGTCTAAACAATGCTTGGTGGTCTTCTGATATTTTTTTTGAACGCTCCTTCTCCATATTCATCCTTGATCCCACTACTGGGTTTTCCCCTTGCCGATGCACGGCCACACTTTGTCTTCCATGCTTAATTTTTGTTGCCCGGCAACCGTCAGGAGCCGTATTTCTTTTTTTCGGGGGTGTTTACTGGCATGTGGTGCAAGCGGGGGCGGGCTGAGGTGTGCACTGTTCAGCCTTCAACGCGTCATGAATGCAGCAACGCTGAAGAGATGCTTTCATTGGGCAGTGTCTCAAATTAGTAGTTGACACACTTAATTACCACACTGTTCACCTGGACTACAATGGTTTTGCATGCTAATTTTGCCTGTGCCAGTCTGGCAAAGTGCCAGGATGAACCACACGCCTGTTTACTCTCATTATGTTTAACATAAGGAATACTAAAAGCTGTTGTTAAGCAGATTTACCAGCAGAAAAAGGGCACTTATTATGCTTTTCTGACCTATAAATGTACAAATGTACTAAATAATGTTTGAGGTAAGTTTCAGATAATGAGGTTTACGCATTTGTAAGTGAGCACTGAAAGAAGTTTGGCATGACTCAAAACACTCTGTTTCAAAAGGCGTGGTAAAAATGTCCCTTTGTGATGTCACAGAGGGGCTGACTTCCTTATATATAAGATCTCTGCCCTCCCCCAAGCTTTGCTTCCCCCGCCGCCCCCCAAAGCGCTACTTTGTGAACATGGGCCACTATGCAGCTGGACTAGCCAACAAACTTGCTGATCCCTACGGCTATCCAACGTTACCTGGTCGTGTGGAAGAATCACAAGGGCAAGCAGAAAGTAATAGTTTATCAGTGTCCTAACTGTGTTTATTTTGTGTACGTCATGGAGCAAATCGCTTGTCTGTGTAGCATTATAGCATAGAGGAAGCAGGGTTGCTAATAGCTCTACTCAAGTTTTTCTACACACTGGTAGTCCTACAAAACACATTAAAGGTGACCGATGCTGTAGAAAACCTAACGCTCAAATGCTAAAGCTACTTACCATTGAGTCTTGAAGTAACCTTATTTCTTGAGAGACTATACAGTCTCCACCTTTGGATTGGATTCTGGATATATGGCTGTATGTATAACACATATGCCTCTATGTTAAAAGTGGACACTATAAAGTTGGCAACACAAACCGGAAGTGTTTCTATGCACTGGCAGTGGGACCAACCCACACAGATTTTGGAAGAACTAGAATGCTTTCTGTGCTGGTTATTGCGTTTAGCTGCTCTATAGGAGTCCACAACTCATACAAAGGGCTGAAAAATTAGAATAATATGTCTTGTGGAAAAGATTTTGGGAAAGAAATACATGTTCATGTTTCACATAAGGATTGTGAATGATGGGGTATGTAGTTCCCCTTTAAGGGGTGAAATTGGGATTCAGCCTTGTAACGACATGTTATTGTCAAATGGTTGCATTGATTTTAAGATTAAGATATGCCTTTATTCGTCCCTCAGTGGGGAAATTTGTAATTTTTACTGCGAGTATAAATGTTATTGTCAGCTGGCGCAAGCTTCACCCCAACCAAAGTGTGAATTTGAGAATCGGAGAAGCTTGGCTTGGTAAGACACTGGAAGAAACGACTTGTGTATGGTCGTTCCTGAGCAAACCACAAACAGCCGGTAGCGGTGCTAGTCCACCAGGACCAGAGCATCTAATGTTATCCACTAAATGATCATTGTGCTGATTTCACTGCACTTCCTCCTCTCTCTTCTGCTTTTGGGAGGGAACCTCTTGTGTAATTAACATGACCCCAGGAGGCTCCTTGCGCGAGGCAGGAGGATTGTTGTGGAAGGAAGGGGGAAGTTAGTGTTCTGCTGTATTCAGGAGAAGCCAGACACAAATCCTTTACAGTGGGAAGAAGAATGTCCACTATAATTTTATGTACATACATACATTGAATGCACAAAGATGAGTATTTGTTCCACATGATGATCTTTTAGCATGTTTTCCGAAGTTGACTGTTCATCGTATATCAATGTATCTGCCCATGTGTGTTTGTGTAGTGATGAAGGTTGTTACCTAAGGAGATCAACACCTTAAGGTGTGCACAATTATTACTTTTCATCACACAAAATGGACAAAAAGAGAGAAATGAAGCACTAGAAGTCTTTCAGTAGGATTCTACACCCAATTACATTGATAAGATATTGTATGAAAATGACTTGAGTTTATTTTGAACGCACCTCGTCTTCGACAAAATGTAATGTAAAAAATTGTGTGTTAAATTGCTCAATAAACTTAATCAATCAATCAATCAATACACATTCTCCACACACAGAACACACATCCGTGACCGTCCTTCAAGTTAATAGCGCCGTCTGCCCAATGTCTCCATAAACAAAAAGGGGGTCACAAAAATATCTTCCTTAACCAGTTGGAATGGCATGGGTGACTACATCTTCCTTAATGGCAAGCACAGGCATTACAGTTTGTTGAAGATTTAGTAGCAATGTGTGCAGGGGCTGACATCCCATTAGAACAGTTACCTAGTTTCTTACCAATAAATACATGTGATTTACAATCTGAGACAAGTATAGTATTTCATTATATGGCTTAAGGTTTGTAAGGCATATTGATAAAACTGCTGATATATTGTTGAAATTATTGTGTTTACACTGTTTACATATACATGTAATACATTTAATAAACTGAAAAATGTATTGAAATAAAATGGTGTTTTGATAGTAAATAGTAATATCATGATACTTCCCATATGTGTGTATATATGTGTGTGTATACAAAGAGTGTGTGTGTGTATATATATATATATATATATATATATATATATATATATATATATATATATATATATACACACATACTTTATATACATACATATATGTGTGTGTGTTAGTAATGTTGTAATTTATATATATTATGTGTGTATGTGTGTATATATATACACATACACACACTCTGTGTATATACACACATACTTTATATACGTACATATATGTGTGTAAAAATAGTAATACATATATGTGTGTATTATATATATATATATATGCATGTGAATGCACTGCTTTCTAGAAGAAGCCAGTTAGATTATCCACATGTTGTCTCCTCTGGCTTCTTCCCCTCTCTCAATGTGTCACCTTGGATTTCTTTCTCTTTTTTTAGCATTTTTTGAGCTCATCATGCACATCTTATTTGCCAATTGAGCTTCTTGTCACTCAGTTCCACCATCTTAATTTTTTTAATTTCCCTTTTCATAGCGACTCATACTGTCGGTCTCCTCTTATTTTGCCCTTCATCTCTTTCTGTCACGTCTTTGCTGTGTACCCCCTCTCGTTGTCTTCTCACCTCCTCCTCCTCCGTCCATCCAACCGTCATCCATCCCTCTCGCTGTGACGTCATGTGTGATGGTGTAGCTATTGTCTGTGCTCGTCTTCAACCGTAGCATCTGTGCTTGTGCTCAACCACCCCCCCCCCCCAAACCCCCCCCTCTCCTCCTGCCAGGAGAGCCTCTTCCTCTCACCCCACCCTCCTCTGGTCTCACTCCAGCGGGGGTATGACAACACAAAAGTAGATGATGGACGCGTGAAAAAGTGGAGCAATGCGACCCGGTAACCGGTCCTGGATCTGAGCTCGCTAGGCCTCACTTGCTAAGGATTCTTGCCGTTCAACACTGACATTTGGTGGCATAAAGCTCCACCAGGCCTCTGGTGTTTTTTCAGCCGCGGCTGTCCGAGCACGAGCGTGAGCGGTGGTCCAAAGCGGCGAGTGTAACCAGGACGTTAGTGCATCTGGAGGCAGCGACAGGCGGCCGGCTGCATTGTGTTTCTTTGATGACCCCTGCTGTGTAGCTGCCTGCTCACCACCTCCACTCTCTCTTTCTCTCTCTCTGTCACCCTCCCCCTTCTCTCTCCTCCTCCTTATCCTCCTCCTTTCTCTCCATCACAGCTCCCGATCCAGCCATGTTCGGCACGGAGTCGTCATGTAAGTACCGCCGCCATCCTCCCACCTCTTGTGTGTTTGCGCATTGTGCATGATGTCGACCAGAGGAGGAAAGGGGGAAACATCCAGGCTCACTATAAGTGTGCATCCTCCTCCTTGCGATCCTCCTCCTGCTGTTCATATTCTCTTCCTGTTGTAGCCTCCATGGCTGTTTGTGGCTGATTGCACTGGGAGAAATCTGGAATCTGCCATTTTAGCGCGGAGGGTTGGCACTACAAGCTAGCACGTCTTGCTGAGCTTAGCGTCTGCCTTGCATTCTCCAAATCTTTGCCTAGTACTGTCTGCGTGTGGCATCATCTGTTTGGGTGCATCTACGGTGTGTTGGGGTCTGCTTGCAAAATTATATCAGAAAATAGATGCTTTTTCCTCCCTGCTCGTCGCTCTTTCACATGTTCACATTGTTTTTAGTGCAAGTGAAGTGTGTGCGCTAGCTGTTGAGAATGTGTGAGCCATCGAACAGTGGTGTCTCACGATAGCTGCACTCTCAGGACCTAAGATTCTAGTCCAGGTCTCAGAGCCCGAGTTTGTCTTGTGATCTGAGATTGGGGATTCCTGCCAAAAAATGGAGGTCATCTGAGGGTCGGATTTAATGCTTTCACTAAGTCTGGTTGACAGAGGATTGTCCTTGATGTTTTTTAAGCCATAGCCAGAGCTGTTTGTAGCTTTTTAAAGGTGGGTCATGACCAAATGCCATTACAACCATTACATCATTCAGGAAATCATTGATCATAAATCAGTTGCTAGCAGAGGTGTGTGTAAGAAATCGGGTGCTCAACATACAAGTTGAGATGCGGTTGTGTCTCATTTTGACTATTTTGGAGTCTAACTTTTTTAATGCAGTGAAAGTTTTTGGAAAGTAAACTCCATCCATCCATGTTCTACCCCTTTCCGAGGTCGCGTTGCGGGGGCAGCAGCACAAGCAGGAATGCTCAGACTTCCCTCTCCTCTGCCTCTTCGTCCCGGTCCTTCCGGCAGATCCTGAGGCATTCCCAGGCCAGTTGGGAGACATAGTCTCTCCAACATGTCCTGGGTATTTCCCGAGGCCTGCTACCTGTTGGACGTGCCCCTCCCCAGGGAGGTGTCCAGGAGGCATCCTAACCAGATGCCCAAGCCACCTCATCTGGCTTCTCTCAATGTGGAGGTGTAGTGGTTCTGCTCTCCCGGATGACAGTACAGAGAAAACTAATTTCAGCCGCTTGTACCTGTGATCTTATCCTTTGCAAACCCAGAGCTCATGACCATAGTTGAGGGTAGGAACGTAGATCAACCAATAAATCGAGAGCTTTGCCTTTCGTCTTAGCTCTGTCTTCACCACAACAGACCGGTTTAGAGTCTGCAGCACTGCCGATGCTACACCAATTTGCCTGTCGATCTCACGTTCCATCCTGAACAAGACCCCAATGTACATAAACTCCTCCACTTGGGGCAGGATGTCATCCCCGAACCAGAGATGGCACTCCACCCTTTTCTGGGAGAGAACCCTGGACTCTGACTTGGAGGTGCTGATTCTCATTCCGGCCGTTTCACACTCTGCTGTGAACCGATCCAGTGAGACTTGAATGTCGCGACTCGCGATGAAGACAGCTGGACCACATCATCTGCAAAATGCAAAGACCTAATACAGTATCCACCAAACCAAAATCCCTCAACAATCTGGCTGCACCTAGAAATTATTTCTGTAATAAACAGAATAGTCCAGAAGAGTCCAACCTTCACTGGAAACAGGGCCGACTTATTGCCGGCAATACAAACCAAACTCTGACAATGGTCATACAGGGAATGAACAGCCTGAAGTAGCTGGTCCGGTACCCCATACTCCCGAACTACTCCTCACAGAATTACACAAGGAACACAGTCAAATGCCTTCTCCAAGTCCAGAAAACACATGTAGACTGGTAGAGCAAACTCCCATGCACCCTCAAGGATCCTGCTGAGAGTGTAGAGCTGGTCCACAGTCCAATGGATCCTCCTCTCAGAACACCTTAATTGGCCTATCAGGAAGGCTGATTCCACGATAGTTGGAACACACTCTCCGGTTGCCTTTTTGCCCCAGGTCTGTCCCAGAGCTCCTGCCTCCAATGCTGCAGAGCTGTGTCAACCAAGACATGGCCACAGCATCCAGGGCCCAAAGGAACTCCGGGTGGATCTCATCCACCCCCAGGGGCCCTGCCACCGAGAAGCTTTTTGACAACCTCAGCCCCCGAGATAAAACAGCCCACTGTGGAGTCCCCAGGCACTGTTTTCTCATTGAAAGACGTGTCGATGGGATTGAGGAGGTCTTTGAAGTATTCCTTCCATCGATCGACAACATCTCAAGTTGAGGTCAGCAGCACACCATCGGCACCGTATACGGTTTTGATTGTGCACTGCTTCCCCCTCCTGAGACAACAGATGGTGGTCGAGTCCAGTATCTCTTCGAGGCCGTCCAGACGTTGTTCTCCATGGTTCCCATTAGGGCTGGGCCATTTGGACCATATCGTGTATTTTGGTAGAATATCAATATTTTTGTTCCATACACTGAATTTAGACAAAAGTCAAAGCTAAATATGTGTTCAAAGTTTTATTTAAAAAAATTTAATATATTGTTCATTCTTCAGTGCAATCATGCTGCACTCACGGTAGTCTCTCCCGCAGCCGGGTTAGAGCCATTAATGCTTCAATTTCACGTTCCCCATGACGACAGACAATAAACATGGTTAATACCGTCGTTTCTGGCGTTCACTCCCTCTATGTAGCCTCTCCACCTCCATATTTCCACATGGATATCCGATCATTTGATGTAGCAAAGGGATGCTGACAGCTGCTAACAGCTGCTCCCGAGTGTCAACAATGGTGCAAGTGGCAAGCGACAAACGTAATAAGATGAACATCCATAGATGCACACTGGCTTAAGAGTTGGTATGGCACTAAACAATAAGAAAGTAATAAGTAAAGCACGATTAATCACTAAAAATGGGCGGCGGCGCCATCTTGAAACACGAGGCCTCTGCATAAAATCCAGCGTCTTTTTGAAATCGTGCTTAACCGAAATATCGAGCCTTAGCCTCAACTCTTGAGTTTGCCTCAACTCTTTGCCTCAGTGATTACCAAAGCCGCGGACTGCTAGGCCTGTTGGTACCTGTCAGCTGCCTCTGAAGCCCCATGAGCCAAAAAGACACAATAGGACCCTCTCTTTAGCTTGATGGCATCCCTCACCACCGGTGTCCACCAACGGGTTCTGGGATTACCGCCACGACAGGCACCGTCCACCTTACGGCTACAGCCCATTCAGACTCAATTCGGCCTCCTACCTCGGAACATGGTCGAAGCTTTCCTGGAGGTGGGAGTTGAAACTCTTTCTGACAGGGGACTCTGCCAGTCGTTCCCAGCAGACCCTCACAGTACGTTTGAGCCTGCCACGTCTGACTGGCAGCCTCCCCCACCATCGGAACGGTTGACAGCTCCGCCCTTATCTTCACCAGTATCCATTGCATATGGCCGCAAGTCCGATGACATGACCACAAAGTCAATACCTGGTTTGTGTTTTGGATTTATTTGTCTCATTGGCTTTCTTTGTCACAGATTAGTAGTGAATCTAATCTAATAACTCTAACTGCTTCTTTTATTGCAAATGCTGATCTACTAAATCTACTAAATCTACTAAACTTTATTAAACTGTCCAAAATAGACATTACTAACTGAATTACTCACAATACTGTATCAGAAAGTGAAATATCCATGTGTGCATCCTTGTGTTGTTTTTTTTTTTTATACTACAAGCTTAACAGTGTTACTGCATGGCCAGGCGTGTTTTATTCCTAGTGGACAAACCTCAATCTAATTTGATATGGCAAATGAACAGAGAGTGATGATGTTCATGTAACTCACCAGGTGGAAGCCAAAAGCTCAGCGGTAACAGATAAACTCAGATCACTCTTTGTCTTTGTTGTTAGGCTTTTGTGTCTCCTGGGTCCACCCAGAACAAATGAAAAGCTGTTGTAGAGTGAGCGATCTTTATGTGTTTATAGTTTTGACAGTCATTATTTACTTACGATGATACGTTTTTATGCCTTTGTGTGGAGTTTGCATGTTCTCCCCGTGCATGTGTTTTCCTGGTTTCCTTTACCTGGTTTTCTCCCACATTCTAAAAACATGTTAATTGACTCTAAATTGTCCATTTGTATGACTGTGAGTGTTAATGATTGGTTTTCTATATATGCCCCGTGATTGGCTGGCGACAAGTCCAGGCTCTACCCCACCCCTCGCCTCAAAGACAGCTGACCCGCGACCCTAATCAGGACAAGCAACACAGAAAATGAATGGATGGATATCTTTTTATGCTTCAACAACTCGTTAGTCGGAGGTGTACTTCATCACCAGCTTCCTAAGACTGCGTTATCTTTTTCAGTATTTATTATATTTGAGCCATCTCATGTGCTTGATCTCATTAGCTAATGAAGTGTCCCATGTTTCGACTGCTAGTGGACATACATATAACATGATATAACATGAATAACTTAGACAGACGGGAATAGAAAGGACGTATGTATGGGATCGATGTTTGATTGGCACCACTTGCCCACTGATGAGGTCAGTCACAGGGAAAAGACAACCAGGGAATGTTTTCACTCCGGGAGCATCACTGTAGGCCACAGCAGTGGCACAAAAGCACAATATGAGACACTAATAGTTTTTAAGTGCACTCCAGGTCACATTTGTTTGTGGTGGCGTCATTTGTCACAGGGTGCTAAATGAACTTGGACAAACAGCTCAATGACAGGAGCCACCTGTCTCTGTTGCTGTGGCAACGCTTGTTTAAAACAACAAAAAAGGCAAAAGAGCGGTGAGATCGTGTTTCTGTGGTAACTGCTGACTCGGGCTATTTTTGTCTCGTGTGCTCATAGTGCCTCAGAGTGGAGTGAGGATGCCGGCTGGAGATGAAGGACTCCATCTCACGAAAGAGATGCTTGTAGGGTGTATGAAATTTGACCGTTAACCCTTACCCCGGGCTCGCACTGAGTCTCCGGTCCTGATCTAGTCCGGCTTGCCGCAAAGTGACACTCACACCGACGCCAGCAGACGCAGTGGCGAGCTCCGCTCCAGCTGTGGACCAGAGAGTGCTCCGGCGTCTCGGAAAAAAAAGTTTGACCCCAAACAGATTCTTTACGTTCAGCCGTACGGCCACCAGAGACAGCGCAGCACCGCACGCAGCTAGTGTAAGCCTACAACAGGGATTTTAATTTTGCAAAATGCTTCCGTTGGCCACAACTGAGCTGCGATGGATTCAGTGTGAGCCCAAGATTACAATATAATTTCACTGCAATTTATTTTCATGTTTATAATGATTGTGTGTTACTAAGTTTAATTAAGAACAATACTGTTTTGTGCATGTATAAATCTAATCTACCTCAGTTTTCATTATTAATTTGTGCCAAAAGATCAGACGAGAACCAAAACATACGAAAACCGAGGCAGTTTTTCCCCATACGAAATGACATGAATCCAATAAATCTGTTCTAGACATCCACAAATATCAACAAAACATATTTTTTTTTACAGAGAACTGTTGTTGATTTACATGGAGAATACAATGCAAAATAATTATAAATGGATGGAACTTATTGTTGATGTGGGCTTCCGAGGCACACTGGCAAGATTGAATTCAATAATGTTTCTCACCTTCTTTATCAAATTGCTGTCACTTGCAACTTTCTCTGGCTCCATGGAACTTGATTTCACTGAACAATACAGTACAGGGTAAACGGACTAGTGTTTTATGTGCAATATTTTGCAATAATTTTGTTTTATAGTTTTGTTTTTTTTTAAACTGGAGCGTACAAAACAAAACGAAAAAAAACATTTTCATTGTTTATAAAAACATGGCTGCCAGTAGTGGTTTTCTGCGTCCTGATTGTATTGTGTCTATAGAGTCCACCTTCCATGTTACAATACCGTACTGGCTCCCAGTGTCTCTCATTCCTGAGGGCTAAATACAATGTCCCGACTAACTCTAATTATCTGAAAATGTTCTTACATCGTTTACAGACATTTTCAGAGCATTCAGAATCGCCATATATGCCTAAAGGTTCGGCAGTGAACGGACAAATAAGCTTTCTTGCCAACGTTAAGTGTTCTGATAATAGCGGGCTAAAGTAGAGCCAGGCGAAGATGAGGTCGTCATTGAACACTTGACCCAACATCCTGCAAAGTTGCTAGTGTATCATTGCTTCCAGGTGGACATTGTCTTGCTGTGGTGTCCTGAAGATATGTGTTATGTAGAAAAAAAACAAATAGTCTTGTTGAGGAAAGCACTGCATGTGTTTGTTAAATGAGTGCTTTAGAGCCTGGAGAAAAAACATGCCTTGTGACCAGAAGTAGCTTCTTATCAATGGGTCAAGTCACTGCTTATTAGTATGCTTTTTCCGAGGGATCACATTTGCGGTTTTCCGTGACACACTTGGACTATTTTACGGTGTGTAAAGCAGCACAGATGAGCCTGCTTTCCTCTATTCTGCCATGTGTGGGTGTATGTGTTGGGGGGTGGGGTTTGTGGTACGGTGGTTGCCATGGTTACGTGTGCACTAGGTGACCAAGGGGCACCCCGCCCCCTCGCCCCTCATTCGAATCCATGCGGTTGATTGGTTGCTCCTCTCATGCTGCTGGGTTACAAGTGGCAGAGCAGCAACAGAGGTGACGTGTGATTGCTTCTGTCTGCTGTCTGTCGCCTCACAACTGAGCCAGTAGCAGCAGATGGACCTGACTAGGCCACCCTCAGCTCCACCACAACCAGTAAACATGCTCTTTGAAGGACGCCTGGCTTGGCTCGCTTCATGCCAAGGATCTTTAAGAACAGAGAGGACATGATGGTGCTGCTGGAGGTTTGAGTGGGATGGAGGGTGAGGAACATGCTCTTGTTGTTATGCTCCTCTCCTACTCTTCTTATCTGTAGCTTGCCTTCTTCTGACTTTTCAACTTTGTGTTTTGTTTTGCAAGTCAATGTACAGCACTCAGCTCTTTTATTGCAAGGTATTACAACGTATGTTGTACAATAAAGTAATGTGCAGCTAGTTGTTGGCATGTTTTCCACTACAGTACAGAACAGTTTGTACTGGCACAAGTGTCTGCAATGTTGATTTGGAACACATGAATTTATCATGAACAATTTCCATTTGTTCTCATTCATACTTAAAGTGTGTGTGTCTGTGTGTTTGCGTGTGTGTGGCACATCAGTGAGAGCCATGGGGAGTTGTGTGTGTGTGTGTGTGCCTTTTGTCATTGCTGTCACAGTGGCGGGCCGCTGGCCATCCTCATCGCAGAAAAGGTCATGTCTCCTGTTGTCCGTCGTGACATTTAGTCCTGAATCTGTCTGTTAGAATTTGTCCCTTCAATTCATCACCTTGCCCCTCCCCAACATGCTCGCTGTCTGCTGCGTCGTCATGGCGCTGAACTGACTTTGATACTTTGGCTGCTGCTTTGGACCTCTTCTCAATACAATGCTTCCTCCATGATTGGTTCAATTGTTTTTCTCTAATCAATAATACATGGCATTACTGTCACTCACAAGCACCTGGACTTCTGCCCGACGATTGACCGAGAGCACTGGTCTTCATCATCATAAAATAAATCCTCAAAAGACCATTTTTGTAATTGTATACAGTCACAATGTTTACATATTTACATCAATATTTCTGTTAAGGTTAATATTCCGGTTTCTCATAGTAGGGGACCGATAAATGTTGTTAGAATGTTGCATTGTCGTGTTTCAGATAATGAGGTTTGCGCATTTGGAAGTGAGCCGTGAAAGAAGTCTGGGATGGCTCGGAATGCCCAGTTTCATAGAGTTTGGCACTGGCTCTCTGTGACATCACAATGAGCTGGTCTTCCTTATATGGGTATGCTCTGTAGGCCAGATACACTCTAGGACTGCCCAACAGCTCTGCTTGCTCTGTTTTTTGGTTGTTAGCTATAGCTCTAAATCTTTCAGCGAGGCAAGCTCAAGCTGAAATAGTTGCAGTTGATGATTCCCAGCAAGAGACTGTTTTTGTGAACACAAATGTGAAATATCTGCCAAACTGTTGCTGAAGCCAGAAGCGGCGGCGCACTCTCGCCGGCAAAAGTGCATATATGTACACAGATCTACGTCACCACTCTTTCATGCAGTTCATAAATGGGAAGTCAGGGGTCTCTACTGTATCCACAAAATTAGAAAGTAGGGTTTGGCAGTACTTAGGAGCTCTTGAGAGTGTGACCAATCACAGCGGAGTGGCGGGTCGTGGGTGGAATGAATTAAAATTAAATTAATTCAAACAGACCTTTTTGGAAATCCAAGGAAATAGAGCTGAGATAGGTGCAGATTCTGAAAAATCTAGAAAGTTTTCTCACAACAAAGGGCTGAAAACTGGTCCCCTTTAAGAAAAATAAATCTTCTTTCTGTGTCTAAAATCTACAATACCAGCATGGTAGATAATGAACAGCCCGGGCCAGTAGCAGTTGCCTTTGTTTGCGCTTTGGTGCTCGTACTGACATACCACCGGTACGTGACACTATTCTGTCTTATTTTTTTCATTAATGGAAGGCGAGAACGTGACAAAAATAGGAAATGAAGCCAGAACTGTGCAATCCATATCAACGCTACATCCACCAGAGCCCCCCCCAGACACTGTGGGTGAAGGTGCATTCTTACAAACGACTGCTTCACGTAACTTCTCGCTCACCTTCTGATAGATTTTCCTATCGCAGTGCTTTGTACTGTCTATAAAAGACATTATGTCCCTACACACTAGCTTGTTTCCTTCTCGCTTCATGCTTTTAAAAAACGAAATATCAATATATTCTGTTTTTTTCAAGAATCTTTTTTGTCTTTACATGGCTCTGCGCAATATTTAGGTGTCAATCAAGTGACTATGTTTAAATTTACTGTGGCAGTTCTGTAATGTGTGCATTCTTCATAAATTTTTGTGCAAATACACTTAAAGTATACAGCGACTGTATTCCAGCCTGAGTGATTGGTGTCTTTGGCAAATGTCCTCAGCGCACGTTTGATAGCAGCTGTTGTCGTCAAAGACTCTATTCTGCAGCACAGAGAGGCTCCACTCCACAGTACTCAATGGTCAACAAGCTGCACACTGTTTGCACATGTGCGCCTGTGCATGTGTGTGTGCGGATCCGGCCAGCTGGCTGTCATCGGAGTGGCATCTTTGTCCCGCCCTCGTCACCCCCGACTCTAGTCTGTGGTAGAATTAGCATGACAAACCCGCTTAAGTCTGCTAACCTTAACCTTAAAGGAAAACTTTGTTGTTGTCCATCATTCACAACCCTTAATGTTGGTTTTGGTTTTTTTTTTTTTGTTGGGGTGCCCAAATATAGGCACCTGACTACTTTTTATTTAAATAATTATTGCACACTTTCTGTAAATCTGATAAACTTCATTTCACTTCTCATTTATCACTGTGTTCATCTGCTATATGATATTCATTCATTTTCTACCGCTTATCCTCACAAGGGTTGCGGGGGTGCTGGAGCCTATTCCAGCTGTCTTCGGGCGAGAGGCGGGGTACACCCTGGACTGGTCGCCAGCCAATCACAGGGCACATATAGACAAACAACCATTCACACTCACATTCATACCTATGGACAATTTGGAGTCTCCAATTAACCTAGCATGTTTTTGGAATGTGGGAGGAAACCGGAGTACCCGCAGAAAACCCACGCATGCACGGGGAGAACATGCAAACTCCACACAGAGAGAGGGTGGAATCGAACTTGGGTCTCCTAGCTGTGTGGACTGTGCTAACCCCTCATTCGCCGTGTAGCCCACTATATGATATATTTAACTGAAATTTCTGATCCCAACAATCAGTGATTTAGATAAGATCTTAAAAATAATCAGGGGTGACCAAACTTATTCATACCACTGTACAAATACTGTTTTAGGCATTACAGCACGTTAATGAACTGTAATCTACACTGCCCACTAGGTGTCATCAGTAACATGCACCAGACTCCAACGACAGGCTTTTATTAATTTATAATTACCTCACAACAGGCACAAAAATAACAGAATAATAATAACACTAATACTCATCATCGTAATTACACTTTTTATTATTGTGATTATATCTACCATATTGGATAATATGAGTGTAAAGGTGACTATAGAGGTGTTATTTTTGATGCTGTATGCAAATTTTGAATCTCACTTTGTGTGCAATTCACTTATAGCAGTTGGGTGTGGGATCAATTCAATTATATAAACGACAGATTACTGTACTCGAAAAGCGACTAGACAGAGTCTTTTGGCAACTTTTGACATGAAAGCACATGTTGCTCTTCTCAATGAGCAGCAGATGCTGCTTTGGGCTCCTCCCCCATCACAAAGCAGTCACAAGCAGCTGTGTTTTTTTTGTGAAATTAAAAAAAAAAAAACTGAAGAGACAGAAGAAAAGTCATTTGTAATTGTAAAAATATTACTCACATTTTGCAAATGTGTCACGCCTCTCTGAACTTGAGTGTATTTTAACTGTTTGTGTTCTAAGGGAGGCTCCTACTCTTCTGGCCGCTTTTTGACCCATAATGCATCACTCTGCAGTGCAGTATTGTCACATTTGTTTTTGGTGCTGACCTACCATCTTTATTCCTTTTCCAGTAAGCATGTTTCTCAACACCCTGACACCCAAGTTCTACGTGGCTCTGACTGGTACCTCCTCCCTCATATCAGGACTCATTTTGGTAAGACGGCATTTTTCATAATTTATTTCATCAAAGTCATTTTGTGCTGTATTTCTTTCCTTGTTTCAACTTCCGTTCAGTCAGAAACACATTATATTGTCTTTTTAAATCTCTGATCCAAACAGTCGCACTTTTCACCACCTTTCCTTTGTCTTTGTCTGCCCTTCAACTTGCAGCGCAACAGTGCATGTATTTGTCGAACATTTTTCCGTACAATACAGCCGTGTAGCGATTTTCCACACTTTGCATGTGATAAACTCTTGTCAATTGACTACACATTTCACTGACTATTTTTTAATTGCACGATAATAAGAGATAATAGCACCATGAATGTCATGAGCAGGTACGACAACACAACAGTATAGTAAAGCCAATGACCTATTTTTGATATTTACAATTGTTTTAAAACTAATTTTGGTCAATGTGTGTGTAAACCATAAGCTATATAGCATATGCAGCATATACATTGATACAATATATTACTTGACAAGTTAATTTTTAAAGTGGGGCACTTTGTAGTGGTGGGCCGCCACGATAAATTACAGGAAGTGTCTGGCTTGCGTCACATCTCTACTCGTCCATCCATCCATTTTCGGGGTTGCAGTGGCAGCAGTCTCAGTAGAGAAGCCAAGATTTCATGGTCCCTCGCCACCTCTTCCAGTTCCATCCGGAGGACAGCAAGGCGTTCCCAGGCCAGCTGTGAGATATAATCCCTCCAGCCTGTCCTCGGTCTGCCCTGGGGCCTTTTTCCCGGCTGGGCATGCCCGGAATACCTCACCAGGGAGGTGTCCAGGAGGCATCCAGGCTAGATGCCTGAGCCAACTCAAATGGCTCCTCTCAATGTGAAGGAGCAGTGGCTCTACTCTGACTGAGCTCCTCACCCTACCTTAGGGTGAGTCCAGCTACCCTACGGAGGAAACACATTTTAGTATCCGCGATCACGTTGTTCTGGTCACGACCCGCTCATGATCATAGGTGAGGGTGGGATCATAGATCGGCCGGTAAATTGAGAACCGTGATCCAATACAGTGATGGCATTACTGCAGACACTCCGACCTTCTCTCACTCGTGAACAAGACCCTTAGATACCCAGAGGTTGCAATCCACCCTTTTCCAACTGAGAACCATAGCCTCAGATTTGGAGGTGCTGAGTCTCATACCATAACATTCTCAGCTGCAAACCGCCCCAGTAAACGCAGACGGCCACAGCCCGATGAGACCATCGGGACCACATTGTCTGCAAATAGCAGAGACGAGATCCTAAGGCCCCAAACTGGACTCCCTCGATGCAACTAGAAATTCTTCCCCTGAAAATTATGAACCATTCGGTCCCTGTACAACTGGAGCAGGAGCCTGGTTTGCATTGCCAGCAGTAAGTCTGCTGGCAATGCAAAGCCTGTTTCCAGTGAACGTTGGCTTCCGCCAAGGCTGCCCTTTGTCACATCTCTACTTGTTAAGCAAATCAGAGTGAAGCCCAGTCTTTGGCTATGACGGTTCATGGCCGGTGATTGTGCCAAGGAGAAGCCAAAGCTTGGGAACCCTCTTACGTTGTTAAGGTGTCCTGTTTGGGAAAACTTGGCCGTCCAGGTGAAGTACGTAAACATACAAAAACAAGTGGATGAAGATGAAAGCAGTCTGCTGCCATTGTTCATTAGAGATGAGGGACGGGCTACAAGCTGGACATATTACTGCACTGCAGCCAATAAGGAAATATAATGCGCCACAGTTTTTGTATGAACAGATTTTTGTTGAATATTTCACCCAAATTTTGCCTCACTTTTGCATTTTGGCTTTCATACAGTATCGTGTGTAACAAACTAATCCACTTGCCCTGTATTGTATTCCGCAAAATTGTGTGCCCACACAAAGCAACTTACATATTTGTGATTTTTTTGAGTGCTACTACTAAATAGCCTGCCATGGGGCCAAAAGAAAGTGCTCAGAAAATGCACAGGAAATCTGCAGCCACAATGACTTTGTCATTCATAATTACTTTGCAGTATTTTCTGCATGTAGAACACTCCATAAAACTTATTTTTGGGGGTCTGGAACAGGTTAGTTGAATATACATTATTACCTATGGGAAATATAGCCTCAGTTTTTATGTTTTGTTTTTTGTTATTAATTAGGTCCGTCCATCCATCCATCCATTCATTTTCTATACCACTTATCAGGGTACACCCTGGACTGGTCACGCAATCACAGGGCACATATAGACAAACAACCATTCACACTCACATTCATACCTATGGACAATTTGGAGTCACCAATTAACCTAGCGTGGTTTTGGAATGTGGGAGGAAACCGGAGTGCCCGGAGAAAACCCATGCACGCACAGGGAGAACATGCAAACTCCACACAGAGACGCCCAAGCTTGGATTCAAACCCAGGTCTTCCCGAGCTCCTGAATGTGTGGCCTACATGCTAACCAATGTACCACTGTACATGAACACAGCCAACACAAACACACCTCTTTCTTCCCTCTCCAGTTTGTGTGTGGCTTCAGAGAACAGTGCAGTTTGAAAATAGCTCCTGTCTTAATTAAGTGCACTTCTTCCCTGTAGGCTATTGGCCAATGAGTGTTCGCAAGTAGCGTTGCACACGCTCACTGATGATGATTCACGAACGTGGAGGCCAACTGGTTTTCATGGTGCTTGTTTGTGTGCAGCCAGATGGCGTCTTCACACTCGGTGTCATTAGCATAGTTGTGCGCTAGCTAGCTTGCATCATTAGCACTCCTCTGAATACTTCATGCAAACACTGCAGCTTCCACGTTGAAGGAGAGTGCACTTAAGCAAAGTGCTTGTAAGCAGATAGCTTACAAACATGTTTGCTAATGGTGACTGCAGATCTGCTATTAAACACATTAGACTTCCTACCAGGAGCATCACAACGTTGACATCCACCGTCTGTATTAATGGACCATGATTCTACTCTTGGACTCGTACCGCTTTTATTTTAATTGATGACGTGTCTTGTCTCCTCGCAGATTTTTGAGTGGTGGTACTTCAGGAAATATGGGACTTCCTTCATTGAGCAGGTGTCTGTGAGCCACTTGCGCCCCCTACTGGGAGGAGTGGACAGCAGCTCCCCCAGCAACTCCAACACCAGCAACGGGGAGGCGGATTCCAATCGACAAAGTGTGTCAGGTACGAGCAGATAACAGGAACCGCATTGGATTAGTGTCTTTTAGTCCGGCTCAAGGCCACCAACAACTTCAATGTTGGTCCTTCTTTCTTTTGCAGAATGTAAAGTTTGGAGAAACCCGCTGAATTTATTCCGAGGAGCCGAATACAATCGGTGAGTAACAGCAATGAAACCTCTCGCATCTTTTTTCTTTGTTTTGTTTTTCCACCTCTGGATTCTTTCATGTTCTTACTCATTCTCCTCGTTTGAGATGTTCCTTCTAATCCCGCTCACATGCTTTCTTCCCGTCATCCCTCTTTCTACACTTACTCCTTTCATTCATGTCTCACTTTGTGATCCTCACTCTCTTTCTTCTTCACTACACTTCACTCTTCTTCTCCTTGCACAAACATAGTGGGACATAATGAATGAATTACTGCATTTTAGCTAGACATGTTGTATGCAGGCGGCACGGCGGTCGAGTGGTTAGCGCGCAGACCTCACAGCTAGGAGACCAGGGTTCAATTCCACCCTCGGCCATCTCTGTGTGGAGTTTGCATGTTCTCCCAGTGCATGCGTGGGTTTTCTCCGGGTACTCCGGTTTCCTCCCACATTCCAAAAACATGCTAGGTTAATTGGTGACTCCAAATTGTCCATAGGTATGAATGTGAGTGTGAATGGTTGTTTGTCTATATCAGTGATTTTCAACAACTGTGCCGTGGCACACAAGTGTGCCGTGAGAAATCGTCAGGTGTGCCGTGAGGAATTATTCAATATTACTTTTTTAATTAACATGTATTAATAATTTTCTTTAAATATTATGTCATTGTCGCGTGTCATTGGTGTAAAGACTGGCAGAGCAATGTAATATTCATCCGTGTGGCAACACGTAGCTGATTGCCTCGTTCCTCTAATAGACTTAGTGATGCACGTGTGAGGTAGTGGTGACATTTTGTAACAGTGTTGGTTAAATTAGTATGCGGATCAGAAGGATCTGCTGTGGCGAGTCCGTAATCAGGAAAAAGCTGAAAGAAGCAAATAACGTTGGTTATTGGTGTGCCGCAAAATTTTTCCAACGTAACAAACGTGCCATGGCTCAAAAAAGGTTGAAAAACACTGGTCTATATGTGCTCTGTGATTGGCTGGCAACCAGTCCAGGGTGTACCCCGCCTCTCGCCCGAAGACAGCTGGGATAGACTCCAGCAACCCCCGCGACCCTCGTGAGGAAAAAGCGGTAGAAAATGAATGAATGAATGTTGTATGCTTCCACTTTTGGGGGAACACCTTGGGGAACTTATCAGTTCACAAAGCAAGGTCCATAAATGCATGCTTGAAGGACTTTGGAGTGGAAGAGCTATAACGAATAGAAACAAATAGACCTAAAAATCCCATAGACGTTCTTTGGGTCCTATGGAATCCGTTTTATTATTTATTTTTCCCAATTTCTGAGGGTTTTGTTTTTTAGAATTCTGTTTTTTGCATTTCACACATTATTTTTTAATAGCATTGCGTGTGTGCTTTTTGAATTAGTCGCTAAATGAAATAGTAATCACATTGCTGTGACAATTTGAAGTGGTCACAATGAAACACCACCGATTAGATCCAATACCAAGTGCTGATTTTGCACAAGCTACAAAACCTAGTGCTTCCATTTCTCTGTGTATTTTTCTCACCTTTGCTTCACAAATTATTGTTTGACCATTGAGCATTTTTTTCTGGATTAAAAACACTTTACTAGTACACAAATGTGTCAAATGTTTCATTGTGGTGCACAACTTATAAATATCACTGCTTACTACGACTACCATGTGTAAGGTAGCATGGCTTGCCATGTTAACATACATCTCCACACATTTTCAGACATTCCTCCAAATACAATGCATCAGTACTATTATCTGATGAATTATCAGCATATATTGATATATGATATCATTATGGCAGTCTTTTCATTTTACATGGGACAAGTTCGGGCAAGTAGTTCTCACCTTAAGGATTCCCCATGGGCAAGTCATTTTTGTTTTTAACGTAGAGCCCTGATGTAGCTCTCTTGTTATCATAATAATACTAGATGTGTAGCTGAGTGGTTTAATGAGGGTGTGTGCTGTCTATGTGCAAAAACATGGGCAAAATTTTGGGATCCTTACATGGTGGGTACCCCCGTGTGGATTTGGGCGCACGCAAACACGAGCGTAGAGCTTTTAGAATCTTGTAGAGTCCAGTCGTGTAGAGTCTTGCCCTTACCGTTCCCGTCGTGTGTTTGTTACTGTGTTGTTGTTCAGGTACACGTGGGTGACGGGCCGAGAGCCGCTGACGTACTACGACATGAACCTGTCGGCGCAGGACCACCAAACCTTCTTCACCTGCGACTCGGACCACCTCCGACCTGCCGATGCCAGTGAGTTTTTTTCCTCGACATGAAGATGTGGAGGCCACCTTCCCCGACACTCAAAATGTATTTTTCGTCAGTCATGCAGAAGGCGTGGAGAGAGAGGAACCCTCAAGCTCGCATCTCGGCTGCACATGAAGCTCTGGAACTGGAAGAGTATGTCCACTTCACTACTTTTGGTAGGATAGATGATGAGAAGGTAGATGATGGGATTGATGAAAGGAGGTGTGGTGGAAAGGTGAAGGGATGAATGATGGGAAGGATGAGGAAGGTGATCTCTGGAGTGTCGATTGCATCATTCCTGGGAAAGACTTCCTGGTTTTGAAGGCTTGGACATTTATTTTTAGTAGCGATGAAGACTCTGCAGTCAGATGTTTCTTTCATGAGTCACACTGCAGACTCACTCCAAGTTTATTGACTTCCTTCTTATGTACGATGGAAGTGCAGAGGCATCCTTCGGTGTTCAGCAATCAGTAACAAAGTTGAAGAATCGAAACTAAAAGTTTGTGGATTCAGTTTGACAGTTTTACTCAGGCTACTCCAATCGATGCCATTGACATTTTGTTTTTAAAACAAATAAGCAATGCGGTTAGTTCTGAGCTCGTTTTTGTCCCACAGGAAAGCCATAAGTGGATCATGGAATTCATGGGGTTCATACTAATTTTCCAGTGTCACTGGAATTTTGCTTTCTGGTTGTCGTTGTACTAATGATGTCTTGTCCTCAAAACACCTTTTGTGTGTGGGTGTTAAATGAACACAAACACGTATTGTGCCCAGCCTTATCGATTATTTTTTAGTTTGAACCGAAAAATAATTTATTGAACAATTTATATTCCGTGTATTGATATTACAGTACTTGCATGCATCAAATTCAATTCAGGTTTGTGGCAAACAGTAGAAAAATTATTTCACAAAGGCAAAGAAAGAAAGAAAAAGTAATTGAAAAAAATATAACTGTCTTGTTTGTTTCTCATAATAGTCCAACTTCCAAAAAAAATTTCTTTCTTCAATATTTTATTTATTTTATGTTACTAAAATGACGTTATCCCCCCCAATATTTTTATATATATATATATATATATATATATATGTGTTTCCTGTTAGATTATGACTTTTTCTCTTTTATATATTTTTTCTCTTATTTATATATATATATATATATATATATATATATATATATATATATATATATATATATATATATATATATAATGCAATATTAAATAAATATATATGTATGTGTATGTATATATGTATGTGTGTGTATATATACTATATATAAAATGCAATATTAAATAAATATATGTCGTATATATACATTATATATAGTTTGACTTTATTATTGTAAAAGTACTGCTTATGTTCATATTTTTGCTGTTTTTTATTTTTTATAAAATGTTATTTAAATATATGAACTAAAAAAAATAGATATACAATTATGTTTTTAGAACGCTACAAATGGCCGCCAAGGGCACCATGGACACCACTGGCTTAATACAATACTCTCATATGCTAGCATCCTGACAACAGTACACAGCAGTGATGTAATCTGGATGTAGCATTACTGATATTTGCATCTACATATTTCCAGATTGATGCCTATAGTTCCTGGGTGTATGGGCTCCAAAAGCTAATTACCACCCAGTAACCCCACATGTACCCGGGCAGCTGTATCTAGCTCTGCATATGCTTTAAATTGATATATGTTTTATCGTGTTGTTTGTGTTTTTGCATCCCAGCTGTGCGACAGCCTACATCCTGCTGGCGGAGGAAGAGGCCACCACCATCATGGAGGCCGAGCGCTTGTTCAAGCAGGCGCTAAAAGCCGGAGAAGGTTGTTACCGTCGGAGTCAGCAGCTGCAGCACCACAGCACACAGTACGAGGCCCAGCACAGTGAGTATAGCACCACGCTGGACACTTGGACACATGTTGGAGTCCTTCACACATGTTGGCATCAACACTGCAGTGTTACTAAAGCACATGCCCCCCCCCCAGGAAGAGACACCAATGTGCTGGTGTACATCAAAAGGAGACTGGCCATGTGCTCCAGAAAGCTTGGCCGCACGAGAGAGGCTGTGAAAATGATGAGAGATGTAAGTGTCACACACACACACACACACACACACACACACACACACACACACACGTCTGCTGACTGTGCACCTGTGGCCCCCTGTCTGCTATTACATGTAACAACAGTTGTGTGTTTTCCAGTTAATGAAGGAGTTCCCTCTCCTCAGTATGTTCAACATCCATGAAAACCTGCTGGAGTCTTTGCTGGAGCTTCAAAACTACGCTGACGTCCAGGCCGTGCTGGCCAAGTATGACGGTATGAACACACACACACACACACACACATTCCCATCATGCAACTCTTGATGTCTCACTGTGCACGTTGATTTAAAAAGGATTTGTAATGTAAATGTAAAAAGCAGCAGGTGCCTTCAACCTGTGAAAGTGATCCCCCCCCCACCCCTACCCAACCTGACTGTGTTTTTTGTGCCCCCCCACAGATATCAGCTTACCAAAATCAGCAACAATATGCTACACAGCTGCTTTGCTCAAAGCCAGGGCTGTCTCTGACAAGTGAGTACTCTACAATACTACTACACTACATTAATCACTATACTAAATGACACATTACTCTTCATGACACACTCTGTGACTTTATTATTATGGGGAGGGGAGGGGGCTGATTGGTGTTATGAAGTAATGTCAGTCAGTCACTGATACCAGCCCATCGATCACAGCAGCGCTACTACATAGTACATAAGTAAATGACACTCCATTACGTTACATACTACATTACATGACACTAACGTGTAGTAATATTCCAGAAGCAGTCTGTTGAAATTGTGGTTAGAAATAGAACTGTTTATTGTTTTGCCAACGTTGTGATCTTAATGCGTATGTGTGCAGGTTCTCCCCAGAGGCAGCATCCAGACGAGGTCTGAGCACAGCAGAGATGAACGCAGTAGAAGCCATTCACAGAGCAGTGGAGTTCAACCCCCACGTGCCCAAAGTGAGACACGCACACAAACGCACGTTGCCTTCTCATTACATTCTCGGACCCCTCTGACTGTATGTTGTCTTCTTCTCCTGGCGGCCATGGGATGACCAGTACCTGCTGGAGATGAAGAGTCTGATTCTTCCTCCAGAGCACATCCTGAAGAGAGGCGACAGTGAGGCCATTGCCTACGCCTTCTTTCACCTGCAGCACTGGAAGAGAGTGGAGGGGGCGCTCAACCTGCTGCACTGCACCTGGGAAGGCAGTGAGTACACACATGTGTAGTACACACATATGTAGTGGCTGCCATGGCTGTTGCTAAAACAGACACAAAGAGTGGGTGGTGACCCCTACTTAGATATATAAGCAACAAAGTAGGAGTAGAAGAATGTAGATATGACATCCAGTATATGATTAGTATTTCTGTCTTGCCACGTGTGCAGCATTCAGAATGATCCCATATCCTCTGGAGAAAGGTCACCTCTTCTACCCCTACCCCATCTGCACAGAGACCGCAGACAGAGAGCTGCTACCCAGTAAGCGACACTTTCACACAGACACACACACACACACACACACACACACACACACACAGCCTACACAAGTAGCAATGTTAAATGCAATATACTAAGTTCTATGTGAAGTATTTCCATAATGCCTCATATTAACTCACTAGCAAGATCTCAGTGTATAGACTGGTCATATATCTCATCTCGTTTCATATTATCTACATACTGTATTGTATGTAACTCTGGGGAAAAACTGTTGATTTTGTTAATACTGGGGTTGTTTATATTGTTTATTTTTCTATATTGTGTATTTTGTACTGCTTAACTGATTCTGTACTCTTGCTGCTGTGCAATGCAAATTTCCCCGCTGAGGGACAAATAAAGGCATATCTTATGTTAGCATTTGTTACTATTTAACTCCACCCACTTCCTGTCAGGTGACCACATTGCTGTACGATTGAAAGGTTTTGCTCCAAGCTAATATTGTGCTGTGTGTGTGTGTCACGCATGGAAGCAGTGTTCCACGAGGTGTCTGTGTATCCCAAAAAGGAGCTTCCCTTCTTCATCCTCTTCACGGCTGGCCTCTGCTCCTTCACCGCCATGCTTGCTCTGCTCACACACC
Organism: Doryrhamphus excisus; assembly: GCF_030265055.1. Classification (NCBI taxonomy): domain Eukaryota; kingdom Metazoa; phylum Chordata; class Actinopteri; order Syngnathiformes; family Syngnathidae; genus Doryrhamphus; species Doryrhamphus excisus. The sequence continues at coordinate 11,530,813 of NC_080471.1, forward strand.
AGTTTCCTGAACTCATGGGAGTCTTTGCCAAAGCCGTGAGTAAACACACACGTTTTGTTTTCATGTTCTCCCAGAGTGGAGACACTTAAGGTTTAACACAGTCTGGGACGTTATTTCTATTTCACAACATTGTAGACCGGGACGCAAATGGGAATAATCTGTTAGTATAAAATGACTACGGTAACGGTGGAGTCTTCTTACTTCACCTAACTTCTTGTCCATGTTAATTTTCTCTTGTTGGTGTCTGTGGTCTTTCAGTTCCTGAGCACGCTGTTTGCCCCTCTCAACTTTATCATGGAGAAGGTGGAGAGCATCCTGCCGTCTAGTCTGTGGCACCAGCTGACCCGAATCTGACAGACTATCACCTGGACGGACTCTCCTTTCGGAAAGCAGATGCCAACTTCGGTCTGGACACTAAACACTCTCACGCAGCATCACGCGGGGACTTGTTACAGTGAAGTGACGAGGGGGCGAGGATAAGCAAATGGACTTTATTTGACATGTTAGTTTGTTTTTTTTGAGGGGGGGGGGATTATTTAAAAAGGTGTTTGTTGTACAAAACAGTTGCCATCATTACAAAAAGCGAAGACAAAAAAAATAAAGAACTTTTCGTGTATGACTGCATGTCACCTGATATTCAAGTCATGCATCCCCTTGTTTCAGCAGATAGGAAGTGGGTCAGGTCTTGTCCAGCGTCCCCAATCAGGAGTTGTCTTGAAGCACTGCTATACAGCACCACCTGGTGGTTAACTGAGGATACAACTTCATAATGAAGCCCAAGGAGTTGAGAAAAAGCTGATAGCAGCAGGTGGCCCCCAGCTGGCTACCTCAAAGTCCAAGGAAGCCATGTCCACTTCCTTATTCAGCAGGAGTCTGCGACCACAGGCGCTCAGTGTCCAGTGACAAAGACCGAGGTCACGTGTGACCTTTGCAGGTGAGCACGTCTACCACCTGGTGGCAGTCTCTGCACCGCACGGCACAACACCAGTGAAACTTACACTCGCACTGGGCGCTGTGGCTGACCCGGGATGTGTCGTAGCCCCGCCCACAGCACATCACCTCGCAGCCGTCGGCGCCACGGGAAGTGCGGTTGCATACACGTCCAGCCGTGCCCATCGAGCCTGAAGAGACAAAAACAGGTCAGCAGTCACTTGACCTATTGTGATGAAATACATTTCACTTAGTTGACAAGATGAGTTGTAGGGGGGAGGAGCAAACTGGCGTAACGTACGCAGGCGCCGATAAGCTGTTACATCATTGAAACCTCAGCGTTAATCTTTATCCGGCACCATCAACTATTTTTGGTGCAAATTATCAACAATTTTCCAGGTTGTGTTAACAAATTTCACAAATTGTGTCCTCAGCGGCTGCACAGCAGAAGAGTGGTTAGCGCACATGCCTCACAGTTAGAAAACCTGGGTTCGAGTCCACCCTCGGACATCTCTGTGTGGAGTTTGTATGTTCTCCCGGGCATGTGTGGGTTTTCTCCGGGTACTTCCTTGACGTGATTGGCTGGCGACCAGTCCAGGGTGTACCCCGCCTCCGCTCGAAGGCAGCACCCTCATGAGAATAAGCACTTGTGTGGTATGGGACGGTCCACAGAAATCACTATTCCCTTTCGGGTTCATTTTTTTCTTCCACAGCACCTTCATGGTCCAGGAGGGGAGGGGAAACCTTGGTCCCTGCCTCGCCCCAAAATGACAGAAAACGCCACTTTCCTGTGTTTTGCCAGGAAAGTGTCACAATTTTGGTTTTTTGAAAAGGGGGTGTGGCTAACCTGATGCCTGGTCTGCTATGCAAAAGTCAGGTGAGTCTTCAGAGTAGACCAGCTGGTTCTTGCCAGGTCGCTTCAAGTGCGTGCCCGTGTGGCTCATGAAGCCGGTGCCGTATTGGTTGACAGCCACGTGCACGGCGGCGTCATACTTCCTACGCAGGTGATCTCCTGTGCGTCGGAAGTCGGCCATGGCGAGCCAACATGTGCGCAGGCTGCACGAGCCGCTGACGCCGTGACATTTACACTCCAGCGTCATGAAGCGCTTCACTGCCTGGAAACAAGAAACGGGATCAGGGAAGCAGGAGTGATGGCAGCATCGGTCACCGCCTCACCTTCCTGCCGGCACGGTTGTTGTGCAGGTTCATGAGGGCGCGGGCATCGCGCTCCTTCCGCTCTTTGGCATCCACGAAGGCCTGGCTGAAGCGTGTAGCGTGCTCCACGTGGTCGCTGCAGCCGCCCCAGGCAAAGGTGCCCTTGCTGTCCCGCCAGGAGCCTGTCTTATTGGGGTCGCATGAGCAAGAGTCCAGCTCACCGCGGCTGCAGGCCCGCGCTACCGTGTAGACCACACCTGCCGACGAGATGGCATAGATGAAGGCCACTTCACGGTTGCCTGAGGGGGCGAGGAACAAAGACACAAACAGACTTTTATTCTTCTTACACTTTTATGATGGTTAACAACAAACCAGGAATGGTAATGGTAATCATGCTAACAGCTAGCATGCTAGAAACCCGTGTGATAACATGGGAACATCTCTTGCGTCAATCACCAGTTGATATGGTAATGGCCATCATGCTAACAGCTAGCATGCTAGAAACCCGTGTGCTAACATGGGAACATCTCTTGCGTCAATCACCAGTTGCTATGGTAATGGCCATCATGCTAACAGCTAGCATGCTAGAAACCTGTGTGATAACATGGGAACATCTCTTGCGTCAATCACCAGTTGCTATGGTAATGGCCATCATGCTAACAGCTAGCATGCTAGAAACCCATGTGATAACATGGGAACATCTCTTGCGTCAATCACCAGTTGCTATGGTAATGGCCATCATGCTAACAGCTAGCATGCTAGAAACCCGTGTGCTAACATGGGAACATCTCTTGCGTCAATCACCAGTTGCTATGGTAATGGCCATCATGCTAACAGCTAGCATGCTAGAAACCCGTGTGATAACATGGGAACATCTCTTGCGTCAATCACCAGTTGCTATGGTAATGGCCATCATGCTAACAGCTAGCATGCTAGAAACCCATGTGATAACATGGGAACATCTCTTGCGTCAATCACCAGTTGCTATGGTAATGGCCATCATGCTAACAGCTAGCATGCTAGAAACCCGTGTGATAACATGGGGACATCTCTTGCGTCAATCACCAGTTGCTAAAGTGCTAAATGCCAATGTGATATGCAACATGAACAACATGGGGCAGCGTGACTGGACAGCACCCTAGCTAGCATGATTTATACCTGGCGGCACAAGTGAACCAGCTGTACAGCGGCTAGCTAACAAGGTCGAACGGTACCATCAGACTATACCCTGCCTCAGAACCATGTGGAAGCTCCTAGCGGCCAAAGTGAATAGCATATGGATCAATCTATGAGCAGAGGACAGAGAAGGTGATGAAATAATACCAGGAGAACCAAAGACTGTGCACTGCTTAGAAAGCCTAAGACTACGGAGGCCAGGAGGTCCAAATACCACACGGCTGATTAGAGGTTCTGACATGAGACACTAATGAGCGGAAGGATAAAATCTCAGGGCATGGGAGAGGACCATACTGCTGCTCTTAATAGCGATATTAGCATTAAGAAGAACAACATTAGGACTTGTGATAAGCCAAAAATAACTGATTCATGACGAAATGGCTGACTTTAAATCTAATAAATAAAAAATAAAAAGTCAAATAGTCAAATAAATAGCCAGGGTGCATTTAGTTGGGACAGTACAGCGGCTCACTGTGCAATAGCAGGCGTCCAAACAGGCTGTGGTCCCGCGCCATAGTGTTGCAGTTCCAGCGGTGGTTACGAAACTGGTGGTGGCATTCCGATATCCATTCCTTCACCCCGGCCCCGATGGCTTGCATCACTTTGGGATGCTGCTGGCAGAGCTGGCGCTGTTTGCTCACAAGACCTGGAACGTTGTTGCACATCACCTGAGAGCCCAGACTTCCCATGTACCTGCAGAGGAGCCCATGGCTTTATGTGGATATTTGGTTTAAATATATATTTTAGGGTGCATCAAAAAACACAATTATTGAAATTTGATATGGCTGGGTACTAAAAGTGTTCCAATATATGTAGAAACAACACATTTTCCAATACATGATTATTTAGGGGTGCCACCATGCATCTGTTTTTGTGGAATAAAGTGGTGAACAGTTCAATGGTCGCCATGGCGATTTGAGGTCAGCAAAGACTGCAGCTCAAGAACTCTGAGGTGATCTTTATGTTTTTGTTGGTATTCATACTCCTATTACATATTACTAGCAAAATTGTGGTTTTGTCTTTGTAATTTCAATGATTTGTAGTTATATTTATAGGTATTTAGTGCTCATTGCCTCTACTGTAGCTAACATTAGCTAGCTACAATTTGCTAATGACAGTTAGCTAATAGCTGAGCAAGCATAACATCAACAACAGTAATATAGAGTAGACAGTATTGCTGATGCCTCATATTTATTGAGAGTGGTACTGTAGTCCTACATAATCTGATACACACTTGCCCATTTATTATTTTAGGCACTGTGCAGCACAACCCACCAGCTCTCCTAAGATGCTGCCCTCAACAACTAGTTCCTTTCAGACTTGGTCTTTGGTCTGGGCCCCCTTTGATAACCCTATAGAAAATGATGCTGTATAGACGTTCATTGTACTCAACATTTCCAGGTAAACTTTTTGGCAATTAGACTAGAAATTGCACATTTTCCGAAATTTTACAAAAATTTATGTGTGAGGTGGCACCCCTAAATCTCAATGGATTTCCGCAAAACTTTGCAAAAGACATTTTTGGGTTCATTAGAAAAAAAATGGAATGCCAGCCAAATTCATATTATGAATTTAAAATTTCCCATTCAAATTTTATGCACCCTAATATATATATATATATATATATATATATATATATATATATATATATATATATATATCTTATTTAGCAACATTAATATTAGCAACTCACCACTGCAAACAAGCACAATACAAACATAACAATAATACTGATAATATTTAGTCATATTGAAACTGATATATTGAAACTTTTACTAACTCTGTTAGTAAATATTCTCAATATTTACTAACTCTGTTTACTAACTCTGTTAGTAAATATTGAGAAAGGTGTTGAAATTAGGGATGCTCTGATCGATCAGCCTCAGATCAATAACGGCCGATTTTTTTCTTTACCGTCAACTGGTCCAACTGTAAATATTTCTCCCACAATAATGGCACAAAAACCATGAAATAGTAAATCATAAAGAGATGATGTGGGCCCTAATAACATGAGAACATGGACTTAAGAAATAAGCTTTAGGAAAGTAACTGTGACAAAGCCACTTGTAAACAAATAGTCCCAACATACATGACACTAATACCTGCAACATAATTCGGACTCAATCAACACCATGTCTTACCATATGCAAAACACAGACTGCTGAGTCGAAATCAAAACAGAAAAAGCAAACTTACCACCAAAAAGCATCGACGTTCAACACACACACCATCACACACACGCAGCAAAATACTCCTCTCTGTAATGCCTTCATGTTTGGCACACGTGTGTCTATTTGGGCCGTGCATGGATCATGTCCACGCACTGACAGCACCTGGAGAGTACAAGTTTGAAAGTGAGCTTACTTAAAATAAGAGCATAGTGGGGCGGGAAACAGTGGAGTGTCTGCGTCTCATTGGGGGCGCGCACAGGACAGGAGAGGGATGTGCACGGCTAGACAACTGTGGAATGGGCTGAGGGTATATCTGTTGGTGCTGTTTGGCTCTTTGTTGTCAGAAACCTTATTATTAAGATTTTAAGTCACATTTTAACATCAAGCCTTATACAATTGTAAAAAGAAGTGTTAATAGTAGCAAATGTTAACTTTGCTAACAGTGATGCTCAAGTCTTACTGCTTTCTGCTTATCCTCACTAAAGTCGTGGGTATGCTGGAGCCTATCCCAGCTGTCTTCAGGTGAGAGGCGGGGTACAACGCATGAACAGGATGTGTTAAAGGTCCATCCGTGATATGTATTGTATTAAACATGCGCACTAGTTGGAGTCAAATATTGGCAAATCCACCTAACGAGTGAGCGATCTTCCCAAAGCAGCACCTCCACGTCTATGAGATTATGTGTCACACGCCGTTTGAAGTGTGGAGGAAAATGTGTGCTGGTGTCACTCAGCATTTCCTCCATCTTTGATCAGAGTGCAAGTGGAGCTCCTGAGCAGAAGAGATTAATGAGGAAATTGGATTTTTCCCATCATCCACAAGTTCACTACAGCTCTTCTCGCCAGAAGCAGTTTAGCAAGACCAACCTAGTCCCTGCTGCATTAAACCACCAAAGCATAAAAAATCTACTTGTATTAGTTGAACGAGACCGTTTTAACAATTACAACTCATTTTCTTAACTAGTGTATATAGTATAGTGTTCTGTAATGTTTCAGCAGGCTAAGATGTTTTTAAGAAGATTCTTGTTGGGGATTATACATTTTAAGTGCCAAATATTTATTCAACTTTTAACTTCTTTCTCAACATTATATATTTTTTTTCACAAAAGATTCCTAAAAACGAAAATGTAGAAAACTTAACATATGCTTGTAAACTCTAAAATAAATCCACTTTACAACAACTTAGTAATGTAGAGATAAACATAAAATTTTGTGACATTATTAAAATGAACTGCTGACTTTCCTTAACTTGGGCAGATAGCCGCAGCTAAAGAAGAGAAGGGCGGCCCCCAGTGCCCCCACGGCGACGCTCGTTAAGGGCCACATCATCCTGTTGCTACGGGGGATGGGCGGAGGAACTCGACAGCTGTGTGGGGTCTCATTCATCTGTGGACAGAGAGGACATCATCGGTGTCGTATCAGTCAACTTGGGTCTCACAAGCATTTGAGGAGGGGACATGGAGTCTTGGTGGTTGTTCCTGTACTAGAGGCACCCTGGGAGCCACCCCTCAAAACCTGGAACTGGGACCCTCCAAGGATAAGCCACATCTCTGGGCCCAACACCCCCCAGTGAGCCCAAACGGGCTTCATTGGTCATTACAGTCTTGTCTGACAAAGCTGAAGAACCACAGCCTCCATACCCCCAATTTGTCTATCTACTTCTAACTCATCTCCTTTCCTCACCCCTAAACCTAAACTCTACCCATCCGTCCTTTCTCCCCTCTTTAACTCCCTCACCCCTCAACCTGTGCCCTCTCCCTGCTTCTCGATGACCCCCACACACTGCCACCCCATCCTCCTCCAAGTGGTGTCTGCGTGCAGACAAGGCCTTGTCAAAATGGTGCTGACTTATGGGCTGTGAGGATTCTGTCCTGTCAGACTATACAATCTCTCTGCTAGGAACATGCATGATCACACAAACACACATGCACGTACATGTTGGAGCTTGTCAAAATGGAAATATGCCAGAGGAAAAAATGTGATGTAGTGGAGCTAGTGTAGTCGCTGGAAATGTCAAGAGCACAAATCAGACTAAATTACATGAAATGAATGTAAACACAGACCTTGCAGAGCAGATCATGGAGGCAGCTGACTTCAGTCAGTAGGTCCTTGGTCTGGGCCAACAGTTCGTTGCACACACCTTGGGCCTCCCTTTTGTGGTCCAGTGAGAAGACCAGCTACATGAAGAGACACAGCAGCAGTTACAGCACGTGGACAAAAACACCAACACTGGTCCAAAGAGGAAAGCCAATAAAAGCTTACAGGAACACACCAAAACTACATTATATTTTCACATAAATGAAAACATTTGGGGATTTATTGTCACTTTTGCTGTTACATGTTATCATTATTGTACTTGTTAATGCATGACAGAGCATGTATATCAAACTATAAAATGTTGTTGGACTTTTTTAAAAGGGTTTCAACATCCAAATAGGTACATCCCAATGATGTGCATTGTTTGAAAGTCATTTTCTCTTATTAAAATACAAAGAAAATACATATGTTTAACATAAGGATGGTGAATGATGGGCACAATTCCCAAAAGTGCAGTTCTCCTTTCTTGGCGTGTGGCTGCACCGTCTTTGTAATGCACATTATTGCCATTCATAGGACTGTAGAGTATTAGCATTGCCCTGTAACCAATCTCTATTGTTGTTTATTCATTAGACGGTGCAAGTGCAACTAATGCAGTGTATCACTACGAGTGTACCTTGGAAACTTGCACAGGGAAGCGGCTAATGGTATCTTGAATGGTTTCAGTAAGGCAGCAGCATTGTTGCTTCTGTTTGATCAGAAAGTTAAGCAGCTCCTCACTCCTGAGGAACACAGTGAAAACATTTCTAATCGTGAAGAAGACACAAGCAAGCAAATTGACTATCTCTATCTGTCTATCTATCTATCAGCCGCACGATAAATAAAAACTAACTTGATCATTTTGCCCAGCCACATGCGTACCGAACTGTGACCCCTAAACGGTTTTATATAAATACATGTATTGTTGCACCCCTCAACAACACACACACATACACAGTATATACATATACTGTATATACATACTACATATGTCCTTTAAAATACAGAATTAATTCTCCATAAAAAGCACATCACTAACAGGTGACCAAATGTCCTCCTTGTCCCCCCGCCTCCTCCTTCCAGTGAACATTTTCCTCACATGATAAATTGTTATATTCAACCTCTGTCCCCCTCCCAGTCTAGATATTGATAGTTGTTATCTTAATGGTACATTTGCCTTGGAGAGGCTCTCTCTGTCAGTGAAGATTGTAAACAGTGTCAAGCAGCCTCGCCTCCCTTCTCTCGGCTGCTAGTTTGTCTAGCAGAGTGATGACAGCGCACCCATAGAGATATGTTATGTTGTGTTATGCTTTGCTGTTTTATGGAGGGAAATATTTGCGAGCTCAAGTGTCATTCTTTAATTTTTTTCTCGTTGAAGTAACTTTTCAATTAAATGTTTCTCCTCACTAAAATATGCAGTGTTTGCTAAATGGTGCAAGAGATAATAAAGGTGGCCAAAAGTGCTTTCTTCGCTTGTATACTTTTTCATTTTTATTGGTTGCTTAAATTAGGCTACAGGTATACATATCATATATCTGCAAAAGCTATTTGGCCTGAGTAAAGTAAGACTCCTCATGTGCCTTAGAGGGAGGCCTTCCACTGTTCTTGTCTACTGACTCTCTGACGTCTGACAAGCATGGGTGGTTGAAGACAGCAGAGCGAGTGCCTCTGTTAGACCCGGTGAAGTGATGGGGTGTGTTGAGACGGCTATGTTTGGATCTCGGCTTCTCATTGCAACCCCTCATCACCCCTCACCTTACAAATCATTACATTTCAACCACTTAAACCATTAGATACCCACTCAAGCTTCTACCACAGGGGCGAGGGACAGTGAGATGCTCACAGGTTTGATGGACAACTTCCAGTTGGGGAGGAAATATATGGAAGAGGTTTAAGGTGTGGATGTTGTTTTTTTTGCAGTACTTGGTACAACCAGGAGTATTAAAACATATACTAACGTGCCATCTGTCACTCCGAGTAGGTTGATTGTGTCCAGGTCCACCTTGTCCAAGTGCACCTGCTGCACTGCGTGCAAAACCTTCTGCTGCTCCTTTGGGTCTGTGATACCAACCTAACACACATTAGGTACAAAATCATGATATCATGAGGTCATGAGATCAAAGCGGCATCAAAAATTCTGCCTTTACAGAGGTAATAATTATCCGCTCTAATTACAATGACTCATCAATAAAACATGATTATCTTTGTAAGGAAAGAAATTTCAATGAAGTGGTTTGTAAGTATATTAGCCAAAGAATGAAATCCTAAAAATTGGGAACAAACATGCTGTGGGTGGTTCGTACTGTTATCTACACTTAAAAAGTGATGTGAACTTAATGAACTGGTGATAATTGAGGCTTATCAGTGTCCTTTGCCTTAACATGAGAAGACACCCTCATCATGTTCTTGCTGACATTGACAAAAATGTTGCAGTCACCCCCTACCTTCTCCAGGTCCTCCTTATCCATGGTCAACAGGTCGCTCCAGGTAATGTCATTCTCCTGTGAAGGTATGGGAGAACTTCACCAGGTGCAGCAGGGGTGCCTGCATGGCCAACACCTGCATCTGTCAAACTCAGCCATCATTTTTTCCCCCCCGCAAGACAGGACTGAAATGTTTAGTGTTAATCTGGGCTGAACTAGTCCAGCGAGTCTGCACTATTATGAAAGTAAAATATGTAAACTGCACAGTTCATTACAAGAAATGTCATACTTTCTCACATCTGTTAAAGCTCACCTATAGATCTTCTAAAAGTAACAGCACAGTCATTAATCAATGATGTGCCAGAACGGCGTTATGGCAATGGGAACAGCAGTATACAAAGATCAAGATAAATAACTAATTGCTCTTCATACCTGTACCATGTCAGTGAGGTAGCCAAGATCGAGGCCATGTAGGAGGAGTTCCAGGTCATTCAGCTTGGGAACACTGACGGGAAAATGCAAAACACGGCAAATATAATTTACTTGTCAACATATTTATCAATATAATTATATTGATATCATTATCAACTTTATAGCTGAGCAGAGAGACATGGATCAATGTTGACTTTCTTGCTGCAACATATGCAGTTGAAGCAAGACAGCAGCAGGGGGCAACAAACACACAAATTATAGTTTCTGCTAACTGAGAAGCTGCAAAGCCAAATTCAATTTTTTGCTCTAAACAAAAAATCATCTAATTAAGGAGTGTTTATATATTAATAAAATTTATACAGATTATTTACAGTGTAAAACAAGTAATATGGGCAAAATATAATTTCTTTAGTTAAAGAGTAAGTATGATATGTTGATATGATGATATGTTTTACCTTCCCTCAGAAGTTGAAGGTGGTTGCTGAGTGTTTGTCTTTAATAACTTGGAAAGGGTTTCATCCATGGTGCTGAAAGGCTGAACAGCATCAGCATTCGCTGAGGAGGCCAGGAACCTGGAAATCTGAATACATACATTTCAGAGTTCTCATCATGTCACTAGTTCCCATATTTATTTATATATGTATAATTGCTAGATGACGGTGATCCGAGTATACTACCTATTTGTGGCAGCCCAACACATTTTGACCACCGCAGATGGTGGCACAACCTTTTTCCTTTCTTTTAGATTTGGCACATTTAATTTTAAAGATTTGGGGATCATAATAGATGAAAAAATGAACTGTGATTTGATGTGATGTAATCCATTGGAACTTGTATGCATGTTCAAATAAAATCCAACCATTACCACGACCAAACCTTTTATCTGTTTATGAAGTTTCCTTCTCTAGGAATGTTCTGATATGTTGTTGCAAAAATCTGATCTACCAAGTGAGCTCAGGTATATAATCCTCCATCTTGGCACTCAAATTCATTCATTCATTCAAAAAGCTCAATTTTACCTTTCCACAGTCAGACTTTTTGAAAATCTCCACTCTGACGGAAGTTTTGTGTCATGGCCGACTTGGATAACGCCACAGCTAGATCACAGTCCTGTGGGAAACTGACCTGTGTGTGCTTAAAGAGCAAGGCCAGCTCAGCCGGGTTCTTTCCCTCCTTAGTCCTAATGGTGGTGTCTGCCCCCAGCTGGAGGAGCTTTAGAACAGCCTTCTCTCGGCCGTACTGCACCGCATGCAACAAAGCCTGACAGAAACACCATAATCACTTGTCACATACGCATTTACGTGCTGTGTCGACATACGGTAAGTGACAGCTGACATGTTGTACTCCCAACAACATCACATACTGTGTATCCATTGCTGTCCTGCATGTTGAGGTCTGCGCCATGGGACACCAGCAGGTTGATGACCTTGCTGTAATCATCTCTGGCTGCCAGCATCAGACAGGTCATCTCTGACCTGAAAGACACAGGAAAAAGTTAGAGAAAACACAATAAAAAGATAAATACCTTAACAACAAATGAAGTTTAAGATCCATGAATGATCCAGAAGTAAGGAGGCACAGAATAAACAATGGAGGTGAATGAGGATTTTAAAAGTGACAAATACCATTAAAGGTGAACTTGTTAAGAGGGGTGTGGAAAAAATGGAGAATGGATAAGATATCACAATTATTGCAAGAGTTTAGTTGCTTCTTTTCAACTGTTTTGCATCACCTCACCTCTATGTAACAGTAAGTACTACTCTATTTGGAGTTTTGACCGATGAGCACAAATACTGTACATCCATCAATGGCTGGCAATGCATCATTCAAAATAGCAAAAAAGATGACAATGAAGGAGAACATGAAATGATGTACTGCCATGGCGCTGTTGACTTTTGGCCAGTTCATGTCCAGGTGATTTAGCGAGTCATCTGGGAAAGATTCTGTGTTGGTCAAACAGTCACATTAATCACCTCAGAGAAGACAAAAGTTAATGTTTTATGCCTATTCCCTGAAATACAAATACACACTGACAGCCTACGTACATTCCTCTGCACTCAACAACTGTCCACTTCCTCTTTGGCCAATGAGAAGAGGATTAGTTGCATCATTCATGTCCACTGTCAGTGCGAGACTGCTGCACTTTCCCAAAGGTACATTGGTAAACAAGGTCATTCTCATACAGTGAACTGTCACGGGAAGAAATATATGACTCTTATCTGTCCAACTGTCCAACCCCCAAAAAAAGAGAAAAAGATAGCGCCAGAAGCACAGCCTGCATAATAAAAAAAAAACCCTTTATGCCAAAAGAAGCTGTTCATTACACCATTAATGTAATATCTGCTGAGGGGAACAACTAATAAGTTTTTAAATGAAAGCAAAAGACAACAGAAACAGCTTGATGGACCCACGCGGCAGGTCAAAGCAACTTCCTGCGGTTTGACAAATGAGCAAAAGTTGTGTGTGAACAATTGGAACAAGTAGACCCCACATCGTGTTTGTTGGAGGTTTGGATTTTGTTTACAATGAGGCAGAAGAAAATGCAGCTGGTGTTAATCTTTGGTTTGATGCTCAGACGTAAGAGACGACGGGGAGGAAGAGGAAGTTACCCTTTAACCACATCAATGTACATTTTTCTTAGCGCTGGACGTGGGAGGTGTTGGCACCTCCGCCTCCCTTATGAGTCTTGCTACACAACAAAAATATTTTCTTTGGAAGGGAAATAATCAGTTTGCTGATGCTACATTCGAGCATGCACATGCCGTCTGCCTGAGAGGAAGCTTGGCAGCAGAGGTTAACGAGACATGCGGCATCACTTTGAAACTAACAGGCTGGATGATGAACACAAGAACACATTTCACCACCAAATGACCGTAATATGCTAGCTGCCCTCCTGCAAGTTTGCACTGAATAGACCTTTACAGTAAATTCACACATCCTCTGCATTGTGTGTTTGTTTGTTTGAGCAGTGCCATGCAGTCATTTACTTGCCATAACAGGACATGACCAACATACAAACACACACTGCATAATGTTGCCATATGTCAGCAAATCATCTCAAGCACCAATGGTTACCTCACTTTGGTCTGTGAACAATGATTAATCAAGTGGAAATTTATTTCATATGATGATTTTTCAACATATGTTTCAACTCCAAGCTATGTAAAGTTGCATGCTTATTGGACATATGCATGATCTTATTTGTGTAATGAGGCAGGCAGATTAAGGTGTGCACTAGGGTTGGACAAGATGGACCTTAGCATATATCACGATATTTTTAGGCTGTATCATGATGTAAATATATATAAAACAATATAAAATGATTGTAGAAAAAGCTACAAACCTTAAGCCATATAACAAAATACACTTGTAAAGCACATTTATGTATTGGTAAACTGGCTAACTTTTCTAATGGGATGTCAGCCTCTGCACACATTGCTACTAAATCTTACTAAAACTATAATGCATGCGCTAGTCATTAAGGAAGATGTAGTCACACATGTAATTCCAATTGCATGTCGAAGATATTTTATGACATTCTTGTTTGTTTATTAAGAAATGGAGGCAACGGCGCTCTTATATTGAAGGACGTCCAAAAAGAAGCTATAGTAATTATACACGAGTGTTGCATAAACGCAAAATTAACATCTACATTACTCGTCCAATTCACTACTTCCTGAAACTGTTAAGGGAACTGTAGTTTTTCGCCATAAATTAGCCATATCATTGTATGATGGTAGGAGCCGAGAAGGTTGAAACCTTAGGTTTCAATGTGTAAATTAAGCGATTTTTACTGTTAAAATGATTTGAGTCAAGACAATACATCTATAATACAGGTCAATAGACAAATAGTACTTCCTGATTTTTCGTTTTCATTTTTCATTATGACAAGTAAGGCTCTGCCTCACCTGCCTTCCCTGACCTCACGTCCCTGTATCTTCTTTCAGACACTGCTGACTCAAGGTGACTTACTTGTCCACCATGTTTGGATCAGCATTTCTGGAGAGTAGGAGCTCCATACATCGAACAATTTTCTCCTCTTTCGCTGGGGCAGCACAGCTGGCCATGAGCACCGTCCGAAGGTCTGTGGACACCAACACAAACAGCGTCATATGCACATCCTACTACTTAAATAAACTAGATAAAATTATTTCCACAAATACAAATTACTACTACTGTACTAGATGCTTGAAATGTGAATTTCAGGCTGGCATTATGATAAACATGCACAGCAAAAGATCAACAGACTCACTTGTGTCCCATCATGGGAAATGCGGTAAGAATATATTGACTGGTGAGATTAAGTGCAAACAAGGACAAGGAAAAAAAGGAGCGATGAAGAACAGAATGGGTGCTTATCAGCAAACAGGAAGTGTCTTTCCAGGACGAAACGACATCAGGGGAGTTAATAACTGCTCTAAGACCCTTGGTGCTACATTAGATTCCAGTTTGGTTCCGGTAATGATGAAGTGTGTATCAGCATGTATATTTGTGTTTGGGCCTCTACATCTGTATGTGGGTTACTGTGTCTTTGTGGCTGTTTATATATGCTTTGCGTGGGTGTAAACCAGACGGCCCAGCTTACATCTGCACAGCACCACAGTAAATAAATCCTGCTCCTGGGATTTGGTGCGCGGGAATGGCAGCAGCGTGGTGACCGTTATCAATCGCACATGCGTTCTTTCATTTCTTCACTTGGACAAATTACGATGTGGCGTCAAGCTGACGTTTAATTGTTTCCTTCACCTGCCTCGAGCATCCCATGTCCAGACCATAAGAAAACATTCTCTGACTGAGTTTAGGGGAAAAGAAGAACAGATGAATGTTGGTTCTACATATTAGATGAAGGACTACTTCTTAGTTGCAGCACTCAATCCAGGGACATCCAAAGGGCAGCCCATTCTAAAATGACAATTAATACTTGTATATTAACAATAAAGCTAAGACACGTACAGAAAGTTTCTTAAATAGCCTATGTATGGCTTTAGCTTGTTTACATAAAGACTAGTTTGCGCACTGTTCATTTTCAATATATTTTGTCATTGTTTAATTTGTTTTATTTAAAATCTCTGGACACTCAATTTAATGTTTATTGCTTTTGATTCCATTTACTCGTATTATTATGCCATATAGTATTATCACATTCATAAAAAAATGTCTCAAAATAATGTTGACAATAATATTGTTTATTTGCAATAATTTGTAGGACAATTATCGTCCGGCGAAATTTGTTATCGTGACAGGCCTGACTTGATCAATCAGGGCATTTGAGACAGGGGCTTTTTGATAGTTAATTATATTTAGATAGTTTGAAGTGCAACAAAAAATAAAAAGAAATAATAACAAAATGAATGTACTCAATTAAAGGGGACCTATTAGGCAATTTTATGACCTATTGTATTGAAACAGTAGTATTAAAACATTTGTCCCACCAAGTTTGCCGATTATCTGACAAGGTGAATAGTGTCTTTTATACATGAAAAAGCTTCATTGTGCAGAGCTCATGGAAGACTTCTTTTTGTGTGCTTATTTTCAAGCAGACAGGCCTTGAGATGAAGCAGCACTTTGCCTGAACTAAAAACAACTCCCAAGGATCAGAGGTGTGGTGTTTCTGCAACATTTCCTCTTTGGCGTCATCACTATTAAGTCGAGTCAGATCAAACATTCTGTTGGGGGCAATTGAAAAAAGGTGGCAGAGGAAGGCAGACAAAGCAGACGAAGGTATTTGGCCTTGTGATTACTGCACCTTCAGCAGGGGCGTCCAAAGGGCAGACGAGCACCATTTTCAGCCCACAGCTTGTTTTTTTTATTGGTGCTCTGCATATTTTGAAAATTGAATGAATTCATTATTAAGGATTAATTATTAATTAGATAGACATTTTAAAATCAGATTAATCACAGTTTTGTTTTAAATTAATCACAATTAATCACCACTAACAACTATGTCTGAACTATACTCATTTTTACTGTATTTGCGATTATCGTTTAGTCCATAGTTAACTAAGAATTATAGTCCAGCTTCACAAAACAGTCCCATATTTTTCTCTTGCTGGCATAGAATCTGAAACTCCAACCACTTCTGCCTGATGCTTGCCTCTTTAGACAAGTTAGTTTTCCCTCAAACCAAAACAAATATTTCCTGGAAGCCATTTTGCTGTGTTAACATGGTGAAATCTTCAACAAAACAGTTGAAAACAATCTGAAACTTTGGCATCATTTAACACGGGAATACAACATTCTAAGTACATTTTTTAGGTCAGAGAAGTGAAAAAAGCATAATAGGTCCCCTTTAAAGACAAACTACTTTGAGTCAGAGTGGGAAATGTTTGACAGCTTGTAAAAATGTCTGTGGTGAAGATGTGGAAGCATCTGTGAGCTTGTGAGTACAGCAGATGTGTCTAACCTTTGCTGAAGTTGGTGTTGGCTCCTCTGTCCAGAAGAACTTTGGTCATGTTATCGTCAGCTACGGTGACAGCCCACATCAGTGGAGAGAAGCCAAAGGCCAGCCTGGTCTCCACATCGATGCCTGTTCACAACAACAAAAACAACAACAGTACTTTTTTATTCTTCTACAAGGCCAGTTTAGTGGATTAGTGAGCTGTGTTGATTGGAAAGCCGGACTCACTATTGAAGATAGCTCGCTTTTTTTTAGGATCGCAAGAGCACTAGTAGTTTAAAAAAATGGTACCGTCTTGTAATTAGCCGGGCTGTGACAACAACCAAGTGTCGCCCTATAAATTCCATAGTTTTCCTGTCACAGACATTGTTATTGAACAACTTTGGCTGCTTGCCGTTGGCTATAATTTGGGAACCATAGTGGCTAGGATGAAGCAGCTTTGTGTGTGCAGTGCACACTTTTGAGAGGATGATTACATTCCTACAAGTCCAGGACAGAGGATGAGACGTGTTTTGAAGAGTTCTGCTGTTCCAGTACCACGGATACAACTAGCTAATTTGTGCCGCCAATTAGCACCACCAAAATACTGCCTTTTTCTTGTCACCGAACTCTATGGCACGAGCGCCGAACTCCCTAATGAAGTTCGGCATCCGTGTATTCCGGTTCATAAAGACATCCCTTTAGCTTTGTGCTAAAATGAATGTTGTCATCACTTGTTTGACAGTCAGACATGTTTACTTTCACTATCCCAGCAGTAAACACTGTGAAACCGGTGCAGCAAATGTGCGTAACAATGGACAGGAGGGAGCCCCATTTGATACAAGGGCAGAGAAAATAACGACAACCGATTTGTGAGGTCTGATTCTTCTAGTAGACATTTTTGTGATGCAAAAAGAATTATGCCTTTTAACGCATATGGTTTTGAGAAGCCAAACTGTCCCCAGAAACTAGCTGGAACTACTAACGGATGTTAGGGTTTGTCCAGTTGCACATAGAGCACAAAACCTGGCTTTTTGGAGCCACTTTCACCGTATACCCACACAGTTTCATACACTGTAAGCATGCTGTACATGCACACAAATTCCTTCAACTGTTTCTATGAATACAAACTGTGCTTGCCATTGTCAAGCAGATGTTCAAGCATGACAATGTCACCATCACTGATGGCTTTTTTCAGTAGACTGACTTCATCTTCTGCATTTGGCACCACAGTATCTGCTACCTAAAACATAGACAAGCATTCACGTCAGACATATTTCACATCTAATTTATATTGATGGCGTAATCCCCTGTAAAACCGATAAGCAGACAAATTAAGTTAGAAGTGTTGAACATTGGCATCATTCTTCTGTTTACCTCCAACAGTATTGTCCACGTTTTTGTAAGATGGCGTCTTGTGAACATGTGAAATGACCGACAAGCTCACAATATTACTATTAATGTCAATTCACATTTAGCCCTCCCAAAGTCATTTATATTGTAATAAGTAAAAGCATAGCCATTGTTAATTAATATTTGTGTTGTTTATACTTATGTACATTATAAGCTTCGAATGGCCAAGGGTAGCTAGCATACCAACGAGAAAAGTTATGAGCATGATAGCATCGCTTATGGCGGCAAGCTTCCGGGTAGCTTGGTGATATTAATTACTTTTACTATGTTTTGATCCACATAACCTGATTGAACGACGACGACTTCTTGTCACACGAATGGTCCATGAACCACTCATCGCTGCTGGCATCGCTTTCGTATCCCGCCGGGAAGCAGATGTCCATGTTTGTAGCTGGTTGACCTCACAGGTGCCCAAGAAGGAACACTTGCTACATGGGAAATGGCAAATTATCACACCAGAAACTAAAATGTATCATACGTACTCGATTGAACGTTGCCCAAGCCCATCTGTTACAGCAAAACATAATCATAGACTGTGTACAGTACACCTTGTAGTGCAGTTTTACCTTTAAAAAATAAATCCTGTGGGGAAAAGGCTGCCAATGGCACAACAGCACCACTATCTGGCTGGACGTGAGAATTGTAGAATTGTTCTACGTTTGCCAGCCCGGAATTGCATACTGTAAACATAAGTATGTATTCATACATAAGTATCCTATTTGTGAATTTATCATACACATATGATGATAATTGTACACCTGCAAAAAGTGAGCTGTGTTAATGTGAAGAGATTGCCCTCCCAAATGCAAGCAGCAACCTCCCTCATGTATGTTTATCAATGTTGAAAGACTAATTCAAACGTTGTCAGTGTAATTAAAAAACGTTTTCTGCTGACTTTATCGTTCACAGCAGATCATTTCACTTTACTTTATTTCATGTGGTTAAATATGGCAGATGGCAGATTTCCAATCAGGACCAGCGTGGTAAATGTGTTGTGTTACTGTAAATGCCCAGCAGAGGTCAGTATTTCCTGCTGAGGGCATGAAAGCTGCTGCCCTGGTAACAGAATGCACAATTAAGAACTCTTCATTGTAATTGCCACTATGCCTTTACTAGCATGGCAAGGAGAATATGTCAGTCACTAATAAAACAAGACAAATATTAATTAATTGATTAATCATTTACTGAGGAACCATTTACTTTGCTGGTACTTTTCATGATCCTATGTCACATACTCTAAATGGATGTCAAATGAAGTAATAGTCTAAGTGGTAGTCTAACCTGACTACAAATGTTCAGCTAATGTATTTTGAGACCAAAGGCTTACTGCATCTTCCCACTTTATCTGTGTTCCCTTGTGGAATGTTTTGATCCTCCCTCTCCTGATACTGAAACTGATAAAAAAAAACAAAAAACAAAAAAGGAGTTCATATAAATGTACCGGAACTGTTTCTACTACATTACTGAGTCATATTGAAGTGTGTGTATGGGGGTCAAATGAAAAAGCCATAACATTTCTAAGCATTATGAGGATCATCAGCTGCAACAGGCTGGAAGGAAAGTCCCAAAATGAAAAATTAGTATTCATGTTGTAATCAAGCATACAAGTAGAGAGTATACACCTAGACATCCTCATTTACATGCAAGGTCAGTAACAGCAACAAGTATTTCCTTCAAACATGCTCCGAACGACAGTTATGATGTATGTTTACATCAAGTATGTTTACATGTCATTCTAGTCTCATGATTATATTACTCACAGATAAAATTAGATAACCAATATAGAATAGTCTTGGGAAAGCTGAATAAATGCAGTGGAATGCAAATTCTTCTGATGGTGTCATACTATGGTCATGTCAAAGTGTATCATAGGGTTTTGCTTTGTGTGTGTGTGTATGTATGTGTTTTACTGATACATCACAAAAAAATGTGATGATAACCACAGAACAGTGATCGTCACTCTAATTGCCAAAGAGAAGAGAGTCAGGAAATAAATAGTAAATAAGTAAATAATAAACACATATATATGACATGCATTAATTCATTTGACCAAGCAGATGCTAAAATCTCAAATACACGGCGAACAAGTTGCAGCAGTACCTATAAAACACCTCTAGGGGACAGCATTGCTCAGCAAACACAAGCTTTGTTTTATTGTATTGTGCTTACTTATGCAGGTGTCTTTTACAGTGGTCACTTCTTTTTGCCCTTGTATTAAAATTATTTTATTCTTATCCAGTTTTGTGACGCTGTGCTTAATTTCTTTTTACATTTACATGACAGTTAAGAATGTTAATAAATTAATTTTATATGGTTTCCTACTTGGATGGGTTTTTTTTAAGAATAACATGGTAGTCAACCAGCTTATGTTCTTCAGTCACGTGACCAGTGTGTTGGCACTGAGGTGTGGTTGGCTCGTGGAAATGACGCGTGTGTCCAGTGCGCGCGCACATAAAGGATGGACAGTGTGTCCACGCTGTGACACTCACACCGTGCAAGGAGGACCGCTCTCTTCGTGGGGGTCTTGTGTGAAAGGATCGTCACATTGAGTCGGGTGGACAAAAGTTGCGCTCTGTCAGTCAAAGTGGGGACCAGTCTGCCTGTCAGTCAAAGTGGGGGGTACACAAATGTAAGGGGCGCAGTAGCCTCAGTAGTCTCAGGTGCAAACGAAGGATGCAGAAGTCACCAGTGGAAGATGTCAACTTCCTCTCCAGGTTCTGCTTCTGGTAAGGACCCACGTTGGATTCACTGCATGTCTTTTTGTCTCTTGTGTGCGGTTGGCGCAGAATCGCTAAGTGATAGAACAGTCGTATTTTCCTGTGCTAGTGGATGCATAAACACATTTTTTTAGCCCACAACTTATTGTAAAAATACAATTGATTATATTATTAGATATACATATTAATTTGCTTCATCACCCATAGTATTATGTGGATATTTTGTTCAAATATCTTAATATATTCATCTATATTGGATTCCTTTTAGCATCTTTAATGTACAAAATGTATCTAAGTGGCATCCACATAATTAATTTGTTCCTTCATAGTATAAAGTTTGGACACCCCTGCTATATACATAAATGAAATTGTGTTAAAATAGTATAACATGTGTTTATCTTGGTGTGTGTTGCTCTTTCATTCTTTGTCAATGAGAGTGTAAAAATGGCCTTGACAAAGTAGTAAAAGTGTCACGTTAAGATCCTTTGTGAGGAACCATTTCTCTTTTTAAGACACATTTTGTACTTCAGTTCAAGTTCTGTCTTTTCAAGTAGGTTGCATCCTAAATAATAACACCTGGTAGATGACCACAATGTACCACACGGGGCATTTTTTCTGATACATTTCAGTAAACAGTAGTAGTTTCAGTCTTGCGTCATATGCCTTTTTTTTTCCTCAGGTGGATGTCCCCGCTGCTAAGGAAGGGCTTCAGGAAGAAATTGGACCTGACTGATGTTTACAAAGCTCCTTCTTATGATCTGGCCGGGAACCTGTCCGAGCGACTGGAAAGGTTTGTGGACCTCCTTTAGTTCTGTTCTCTCCAATAGCATTGATTTAAACTTGAACCCACAAGTCTTGTCTTATTAACTCGGCCAAGTGCAAGTTTTTTTGTGTTCAAAATAACTTGGAAAGTTCTGAATGGATTTGGATGAAATTGTCGGAAATGTTGTATGGAAGAACTGATTTGATTTTGGGGGTGATCCGGATCACCGTATGGATCCAAGAGTTTTTTTAAAGGACTTTTTAACATTCATTCATTCATTCATTTTCTACCGCTTATCATCACGAGGGTCGCGGGGGTGCTGGAACCTATCCCAGCTGTCTTCGGGCAAGAGGCGGGGTACACCCTGGACTGGTCGCCAGCCAATCACAGGGCACATATAGACAAACAACCATTCACACTCACATTCATACCTATGGACAATTTGGAGTGGCCAATTAACCTAGCATGTTTTTGGAATGTGGAAGGAAACCGGAGTACCCGAAAAAAACATGCAAACCCCACACAGAGATACCCAAGCGGAGAATCCAACCCAGGTCTGTGCATGTGTGGCCAACATCCTAACCACTTGTCCACCGTGCAGCCCGTTTTCATGGTCATTGAATGTAAATATGGTATAAATCACAAAATGGGGGGAAATAAAGCACTTGGCGAAGGTGTTTTGTTTTTTTGCCCTTTCCGTATGTTTACAGTTGCAGGACATCTGCCCTGCTTCCCTCAAAGTCAAATTAAAATACGGGCTGGCATTTAAAGGCTGCTGTACGTAAACTGAAGCTAATGTGTGCCAAACAAACACACTTTTGTCGTTTCGTTTCAATATGAAGTTCGGCAATGCTTCCAACACATTCACCAAACTTAATTGAAATAAATATACAACTCTTTTTTTTAAAAGTACGGTATCCTGCGGCCCCCTAACATCCCACGTTAAGTGGCCCGGTGCCAACAAATGCTAAAAAGGCGACCTTTAACAGAAAAAAAACGTCTGATGAATGTCTGCTGGTGAGTGATTGGCTTCATTATTTTCAAGCAGGCAAACAGTGAAGGCTTCTGGGAAAGTGAACTTTATCTTTAAATGAAAGCACGCTGTGAACCTCTACATCACTCACTCAAGTCACAAAGCCGACTTTATAAACCTGGAAATGAGAAAAAAAATGCAGCACAAGGACAAAAGTATTGGGACACGTTCCACCGACAGGAAGTAAAAAGTGAAGAGTTCTACTGGCTAGAACAGGGGTCTCAAACACACGGCCCACGGGCCAAATGTGTCCCGCAGGACACTAGTTTGAGGCCCCCGCCTTGATATAAAAGTTTAATGTTAGTGCGGCCCGCGCAAGTTTGATATGGATGCTGTATGGTATCATGTACCCAGAAAAAATTATTACGTTTGATTAATGTTCATGTTAAAGGTTAAATAACTGTTAATAGTTATCCTCCCTATCCGTGTGGAAGTGGTACATTTTTGGCTATTTAAGTTTAAAGGAAATAACTTGAAGGCTACCGTTTAGGTCGCTAGCTCTCTAGTTTGCGAGTTAGCATGTGTCTCAAGACCCTGCAGTTGCGCAATATGTTGTAAATAAAAAAGTATAAATGTGACTATAGTCGTGTTTTGTCATGTCTACAGGGCTTTAATAATGCTTTTTTAATTCTAATCTGAAAAAAAATAATTTGTCTACCCCCCAACTATATGTGGTTTCTTAAGTTTTTATTATTTGCTGTTTTATTATTATTATTATATGTATTTATTTATTACTGATTGATTGATTTTCTTTATTCTTGATTTATTTATTTTTCATCTTATTTTGTGTAGAAAAATAAAAAGTAAGATATTTGAGAACAGTGGGATGTTTTATCAGAACTTTTCTTGTAGAAAATTGGAACAAAAGCAAAGTTTTTTAAATTTTTTTGTTTTTAATAAATGCGTTTTTTTTTTTTTTTTTTTTTTGGAAAACCTGATGTGGCCCAGTCTCACCCAGACCCTAGCTCCAGTGGCCCCCAAGTAAATTGAGTTTGAGACCCCTGGTCTAGAATATATGGATTGTTTTGTTATCCATTTCTGAATGCTTGTTTTTCCACACCAAACTCCTCTTATCATTTGATTACACGAAAAGCTGTGTCCCAACTCACTGAATGATTTGACCCCCCGGTGCTTAGTAGAACACCCCGTTTTGTTATGCTCTGCTGATCCATAGCCAGACACCAGCTTCCGGCAGCGTTCCTGAGGAATTGTATCCCACTGCTGGTGGGCAATGCTCTCCACTTTTTCAATATTTTCAGTTTCATGCGCAGCTGCTTCCATCTCCTTCAAATCCCCAGATTTTCTATGTGGCCCCAAGTTAGGCCATTGGAGAATGTTCTAGAGTTTGAGTCCAAATGAGGAGGATTTGTATGGTCGTCATCTGTCTTCTCTAGAGTATAAATCTGTCAGGCGTGTGTCCAACGCCTTTCTTCTCCCCCACCCCTTCTTTAACCACTCTGGTTGGTTGTCCCCCGGTGCCCTCCATGTGTCCTTCATGCACTTTACATGCTGTCACATCATCACGGGGCTTATATGAGCCCGGGAAAACAAAGCTGCTTCTTACTTGACTTGGAGGTTGAGGGAACTATGATGTAACAAGGCCAACTACATATTGAGTTTTTTTTAAATGTCCTTTCAGTTGTCAAGCTGTTGAAATACAATACATCCACTACAGCAGGGGCCTCAAACTCAATTTACCTGTGGGCCACTGGAGCTAGGGTTTGGGTGAGGCTGGGCCGCATCATTTGTTCATTTTCTACCACTTATAATCACGAGGGTTGCGGGGGTGCTGGAGCCTATGCCAGCTGTCTTCGGGCGGAAGGCGGGGTACACCCTGGACTGGTCGCCAGCCAATCACAGGGCACATGTAGACAAACAACCATTCACACTCACATTCATACCTATGGACAATTTGGAGTCACCAATTAACCTAGCATGTTTTTGGAATGTGGGAGGAAACCGGAGTACCCGGGAGAACATGCAAACTCCACACTCCGCGAGTGGGATTGAACTCAGGTCTCCTAGCTGTGAGGTCTGTGCGCTAATCACTCAACTGCCGTACAGCCTGGGCTGCATCAGGTTTAAAAAAAAACAACAACTCATAAAAACAGAAAAAAATTAAAAAACTGTCTTCAATGCTTGTGCTTCTGCTATACCCTACACTTTTTCAGTACTTTGGTTCCGGTTTTCCACAAGAAAAGCTCTGATAAAACATTCCACTGTTCTCAAATATCTTAATATTTATTTTTCTACACAAAATAAGATGAAAAAATAAACAATTTAAGCTGTCATTTCTGGGTTCATGATACCGATACAGTATCCTTATCAAACTCATGCGGGCTGCACTAACTTATTTCCTTTAAACTTAAATAGCCAAAAACTTACCACTTCCACACGGATAGGGAGGATAACTATTAACTATTTAACCTTTAACATGAACATTAATCAAACGTAATATTTTTTTCTGGGTACATGATACCATACAGCATCCATATCAAACCTGCGCGGGCCGCACTAACATTAAACTTTCATATCAAGGCGGGGGCCTCAAACTAGCGTCCTGTGGGCTGCATTTGGCCCGCGGGCCGCAAGTTTGAGACCCCTGGACTACAGCCTCTTTGTGCGATATAATGAACATTGTCAACATTAAAGGGTAATATTGGTAGAAGTGTATTGGATAACGAGACACACATTTCTCTTCATATAAGAGGACACTGACATTAGACAGCCGCTACCGTTTGATTCCATGTGTCCTTTCCTCCCTGCAGAGAATGGGACAGAGAGGTGGTCTCAGCCAAGGACAAGCCCAGACTGATGCGGGCGCTGGCTCGCTGCTTCCTTGGCCCGTTTGCCTTCTTTGGTGTCCTCCTCTACTTCGGGGTGGGTCTGCTGATCTTGTTCTTGTACTCTGTATTGTACTATTCCACATGTTTAAAAGACTATGAGAATAAAAAGACATCTATAATTAAAGTTACAGTACCTTTTCATGGTGAGCAGTTTTGCATGTGGGGACATCTTGGGTTAACTGATGAGATAGTTGGCATGGCAACTAGAATGCCTGTCAGTTTTAAGGTGATTGTGTAGGTTCTGTAAGAGGAAGTAGACTCTTAAGACAATGATGTCAACAGCATCAGTAGCAAAATTATTATTATAGTTTATGCCTGAATGTTTGTCATTTAAAGCAATGACATTTTTTTGAGAAATAACACAATTAAATAAAAATGTAGTATTGCTGGACTTGCACAGTTATTCTTATGTCATCCATTTTTAAATTAGGAAAATATAAAACTATATAGCACAAAATGGTGAGAGGATTTGACGAAACATCTGCTGTGTCCTGCTATCATCATCTCCTCTCTTCATGTAGGAGGCCTCCAAGACGGTGCAGCCTCAGCTGCTGGGTCGCATCATCAGCTCCTTTGACCCCTTCCACGCACCGGAACGGAGCCAAGGCTACTTCCTGGCGCTGGGCCTCTGCCTGCTCTTTACGGCGCGCTTCCTGCTGCTGCAGCCAGCCCTCTTTGGCCTGCATCACCTGGGTATGCAGATCCGTATCGCCCTCTTCAGTCTAATCTACAAGAAGGTGAGGTGTTTGTCATGATTACATTGTCAGGTCATTATTTTATTATATAGTCATAATAATAAACAGCTCTCAGTATGATGCAGCACAGTTGTACAAGCAATAATAAGCATATTGTCCAACAAAAGCAAATGCAAATTTTCTTTTATTAGACAGGTGTACCTAGTGTTGTGTCCGCAAACAGGATACAATGTGTTTCAGATGTCTAACTTCACATGCATCATCAGAACAAGACAACCCAGCTGATTAGATGAAACATTTTGTATCGGATGGTTAAGATCCAGCTATTAGTCACTGCCGTGGATGAGCCATTGAGGGGCGTGGCCTTGCTGTGTAATAGTGACTTTGATTTAAAAGTCGGTGTGCTTCCACTGACCCCTCACCTTTGACCTTTTGGTTTTTTTTTTCAGACCCTGAAACTGTCCAGTAAGGTCCTGGATAAAATTAGTACAGGTCAGCTGGTGAGTCTGATGTCAGCCCATCTCAACAAGCTGGATGAGGTGAGATGTACAGAAGATGAATCACTTTTACTGGACAGCCTTCTGCGCCATTGACACACACACACACACACACACACTGCTATTGTGTGGCGGAGAAGTCAAAACACATTCCCTGATTATGCAACAACATACCTGGAGGGTTCAAGCGAGCGCTCTCAAGAAGATGTTGAATGTGGAAACACTCCGCCACTCCATTTGAGACAATTAGCGCCTGCCTTACATGTGGATTGCGGTCCTTATAGTGGCTGCTTGGGTGGTGTGTTTGTGTCCTGTGGGACAGACAATGAGGAATATTGCCTCCTTAGTAGGTGTGTGGCTGTAGGTTTCACACTAACGCTGCACATGCGACTTCTAGGAAGAGACACACTTTATTTTACAATAATATATTAGACATTACCACTAGACACTTCATTCGCTAGATTAGATAGATCAGGGGTCTCAAACTCCATTTACCTGGGGGCCACTGGAGCTAGGGTCTGGGCAAGGCTGGGCCGCATTAGGTTTTCCCCAAAAAAAAACGCATTTATTAAAAACTGAAAAATATACAAACTTTTTCAGTGCTTTGGTTCCGATTTTCTACAATAAAAGCTCTGATAAAACATTCCACTGTTCTCACATATCTTAATTTTTATTTTTCTGCACAAAATAAGATGAAAAATAAATCAAGAATAAAGAAAATCAATCAATCTGTTATAAATAAATATAATAATAATAATAAAATGTCAAATAATAAAAACTTAAGAAACCACATATAGTTGGTGGGTAGACAAATTATTTTTTTCAGATTAAAATTAACAAAGTATTATTAGAGCCCTGTAGACATGACAAAACACGACTATAGTCACATTTATACTTTTTTTATTTACAACATATTGCGCAACTGCAGGGTCTTGAGACACATGCTAACTCGCAAACTAGAGAGCTAGTGACCTAAACGGTAGCCTTCAAGTTACCACTTCCACACGGATAGGGAGGATAACTATTAACAGTTATTTAACCTTTAACATGAACATTAATCAAACTGAATATTTTTTTCTGGGTACATGATACCATACAGCATCCGTATCAAACTTGCGCGGGCTGCACTAACATTAAACTTCAAACTAGTGTCCTGTGGGCCACATTTGGCCCGCGAGCCGCGTGTTTGAGACCCCTGAGATAGATAGAGATAGTGCCTCAAACTTCCAATCGTCTTCCAATGACACAATAAATCTGCCTTCCATGACATGCATCCATGTGGTCTGTGTGTTCTATAGAGCCTTGGCTTGGCCCATTTCGTATGGATCACACCGCTGCAGTGTATCCTGTGTGTGGGTCTGATTTGGGAACTGATCGAGGTGAACGGCTTCTGTGCGCTGGCAGCTCTCACACTACTCGGCATTATCCAGGCCTGCCTCTCCCAGAAGATGGGACCTCACCGGTGGGAACCAATGAAGGAATTAGAAGCATTGGCCTAACATTTATAACTTAAATTTTTGTATGTGTTCCATGAAATTGGATTGATTTATTTCCTTCAGTCTTATCTCCATTTTTTTTGCACTGCTTCCAGTATGTGTATGTTTGATTTTTTTGTACTCTAATGTAGTCTACCCAGAGCCTTCAGAATCTCTGTTATTTCTGAGGGTGTTTCTTTAACCAATCAGATTTCAGATTTGCCTAACAGGGCCAGCTAGCAGGCGTACAATATACTGAGGGCCAATAAAAATGAGCCGGGGACCATTTTGGACACCCTTGCCAAATTTGCTGACTATGCAGGCTGGATGAAGAACGTTGTTGTGTGTGAATGTCACTGCTTGATGGTTAACGTCAAACTATCGTCCTGTGGGAAAATAGGGTGAAGCGTGCAGGGATGATCAACCGCCGCTTGGCTCTCACCTCAGAGATTGTGGAGAACATCCACTCAGTGAAGGCGTACGGCTGGGAGGAAGTGATGGAGACCATCATCAAGAACATCAGACAGTACGAGACTACACTACTGAACCCTTTGTTAGATGCCAAACGAAGCCATAATTAGCATCATGGCTACATAAAAAGAAAAAACACTGGCTCTTCCTTCTCCTTCTTCTCAGGGATGAGATGACCCTGACCAGGAAGATCGGGTCTTTGCGTTACTTCTACAGCGCCGCATACTTCTTCTCCGCCATCTTGGTCATCGTCTCTGCCATTGTGCCGCATGCGCTCAGCAAAGGCATCATCTTGCGCCGTATCTTCACCACCGCCTCCTACTGCATGGTGCTGCGCATGACGCTCACCCGACAGCTGCCCGGTTCCATCCAGATGTGGTATGACACGCTGGCGCTGGTCAATAAGATAGAGGTGGGCGATCACAACATCTGATTTAGTTCCATCAACAGGTTCGTGTAGAATAAAATGATATGTTGTTTAGGAGTTCTTGATGAAGGAGGAGTACAGAGTTCTGGAGTACAACCTGACCACCACAGAACTCGAGCTGGTTAACGTCTCTGCATCTTGGGATGAGGTGAGAGGGTCTCCATGGATTTAAAGTTCATGAAGATGATTACTGACAGTGATTTTGTTACATGGAGAATGCGTGGTGAGGCGTGGTGATCACCTTCCTGTTGAAGGTGATCAATCTAGTGCCGTTTGTTTGGGTCTGCTGGTGGATCTCAGCAGCATGTAGGTCCATTGTGGCCGGCAGGTTTCACCGGGGTGGATTGTAGCATGCAGGGGAAGACAGCACAGGCTTGGGGGCTGATTTGCCTCAAAGCAGGGACGCTCTGGTTGTTACTGGCGGGGTGTGAGGTGAGGGCTGGTTGGTTCCGAGAATGAAGAAGATGACTTGAGTGGTTTTAGTTCCCAGGAGGAGGACAAGGACAGCGATGAATGACTTTTCTGGTAGGGCATTTATTTAACTGTGTACCATGCACTGTTCAGAACAAAAAAAAGTAAAAAAAAAAAATTATATTTCAACATACACACCTGCTGCTGTTTAACGGGTGCAGCCTTTCTGTACAAACCTTTAATGTTGTCATGCTACACATACACTTATTTGTTTGTTACTAATCTTCCTGATTACGGAGTCACCACAGCTGATCTTTTTGATCTGCATACTGATTTTTGGCTTCCGGATGCCCTTCCTGACGAATACCAATGATGCTTACTAGTGGAGATTCGAACCCGTTCTCTCCAAAGTCCAGAACGCTAACACTACACCACGGCGGCTAGCTCCACATACACTTAAAGCATACTAAATCCATCATACATTACAGGTATATTAGTTAGTGTGTTTTCATTTACTTTGCTTATCTACAATATAGTGGCTATATAAACACTCGGGCAGTAGTTTATTAAACACTCAGCACCGTGAGAAACGCTGCATTGCTTCACAGCATAATCAATTATCTGCTTTTCGTTGCTAAAGCCAGCCTTTGCTGGGAAACGCTGCTGGGAATCTTCTCTTTCAGATTTGGATTTTATCCATCATCCAATTTCTCGACGCTACTCTCTTCTTCTGCGCTTCCTGGAATGTGTAATTTCAAGATGAATGGCAGGGGCGCCATCTTTTGTTTCCAGCTGACAGCGCGTACGTCAGCTCATTACAATGAGAAGAAGCGGGCCCAGACCGCAGCCTGGCCCGAGGGCACAGTGACCCGTAAAAGCCCTTAGAGGTCAATGATTTAGCCAATGAATTGCCTCTTTGGGGCGGCCATTGTTGTTGACAGATGACAGCAAATGGAATTAGACCATTGTGAGAACTCACTTTCGGGATTCAGGTTTCTCATAGGAACACAAAGCACTTTTCATGTGGCAGCTCTTTACCCAAATAAAAGTACATTTCATAGTCATACCTGATAAATGACAATCATAATTCATGCAGTCATGCACACATGAGGAGAACATGCAAACTCAACACAGAGATTCAAACCCAGGACTTTCAGTTCTCCTAACTGTGTGGCCAACATGCTAACCATTAGGCCACAGTGTAGCCCAATAAAAAATCTTATACAAATATTTCTATTTTCATCTTTCAATGAGCGCGCAGACCTCACAGCTAGGAGACCAGGGTTCAATCCCCACCCTCGGCCATCTCTGTGTGGAGTTTGCATGTTCTCCCCGTGCATACGTGGGTTTTCTCCGGGTACTCCGGTTTCCTCCCACATTCCAAAAACATGCTAGGTTAATTGGTGACTCCAAATTGTCTGTAGGTATGAATGTGAGTGTGAATGGTTGTTTGTCTATATGTGCCCTGTGTGGCTGGCGACCAGTCCAGGGTGTACCCCGCCTCTCGCCCGAAGACAGCTGGGATAGGCTCCAGCACCCCCCGCGACCCTCGTGAGGAAAAAGCGGTAGAAAATGAATGAATGAATGAATCTTTCAATGGCTGTATTACGGCGGCACGGCGGTCGAGTGGTTAGCGTGCAGACCTCACAGCTAGGAGACCAGGGTTCAATTCCACCCTCGGGTATCTCTGTGTGTTCTCCCCGTGCATGCATGGGTTTTCTCCGGGTACTCCGGTTTCCTCCCACATTCCAAAAACATGCTAGGTTAATTGGTGACTCCAAATTGTCTATTATGAATGTGAGTGTGAATGGTTGTTTGTCTATATGTGCCCTGTGATTGGCTGGCGACCAATCTCATTAGATCTCATCATTGTAGCCCCAATCTCATTAGATTGTGTACTTCATGAAGTGTTTATTTTTCAGGGCATTGGTGAGCTCTTTGAGAAGATCAAACAGGAGAACAAAGCCAATGGTCACGCCAACGGTGGCCTCTTTTTCACCAACCTTTATGTGACACCTGTCCTTAAGAACATCAGCCTCCACTTGGAGAAGGGAAAGATGCTCGCAGTGGCAGGATCCACAGGCTCGGGAAAGGTAAGACGCTGTTTTGGTGACGCTGTTGCCGACAGGCCGGCTTGAAAGATGTCGTCTTTCCCGCAGAGCTCTCTTCTCATGTTGATCCTGGGAGAGCTGGTGCCGTCCGAGGGGAAAATCCGACACAGTGGTCGCATCTCCTTCTCCTCGCAGACGTCATGGATCATGCCGGGCACCATACGGGACAACATCCTGTTTGGACTCACCTACGATGAGTACCGCTACACCTCAGTCATCAAGGCCTGCCAGCTAGAGGAGGTCAGTCATATTAATACACAAATGATAAAGAAAAACAGGTTAATACTTGTTAATACAAGATAGAGGTGTACAATCACTACAGTAACTGTATTGATTTCTATTAAGAAAAGAGGTGTTTACCACATATAACTGGCATGGCGCCGTGGTATCACCGTAATTCAATGACTCGGCTGCGGTGTTAGTAATGTAATCTCCAGTTAGCTACTGGTTTTAGATTGTAAATGTTTGTGCTTGGCGGTGGTCTAGTGGTTAGCGCGCAGACCTCACAGCTAGGAGAGGTTCAATTCCACCCTCGGCCATCTCTGTGTGGAGTTTGCATGTTCTCCCCGTGCATGCGTGGGTTTTCTCCAGGTACTCCGGTTTCCTCCCACATTCCAAAAACATGCTAGGTTAATTGGCCACTCCAAATTGTCCATAGGTATGAATGTGAGTGTGAATGGTTGTTTGTCTATATGTGTCCTGTGCCCGCCTCTCGCCCAAAGACAGCTGGGATAGGCTCCAGCACCCCCCGCGATAGAAAAGCGGTAGAAAATGAATGAATGAATGTTTGTGCTTGGAGTGTCTGTGAGGCATCAAGAAGCCTCTACTTTCCTCTGACCGCATTCACACCCATTAAAACCCCCTGAAACACACACACACAAAAACACACAGTGTCTCATAAGCCGAGGTGTTGAGTGAAGGCCCCTCAGCAGAATAACGTCCACTCTGTTGTCATGGATACCACGCATTATGTCACCGACATGCAACATGATCTTGTTGCTTGTCCATAATGGACGTGAAGCGTAGCACAGAGACGTCTGGGCAGCAGTTAAAAGATGCCAAGTTTTATTTTATTGTTTTAGTTAATATGAAAAGTTTCATAATATAGTCATTTTGGTATTGATATGGGCAGTCATTGACGTGGCCACTGAATGCACCTTTGGCTGTTTTTGCCCCAAACAGCAAGTGTTGCCACAGCAAACAAATGTGGTGTGCAATATCCACACGGCTGTGGAGACACGTGCCCAGCGTTGTTGTGCTCATGACTTGCAGTGATGCACTTGGTGCTTTCAAATAAGTTTGGATCGGAAATAAGGAACGAGGTGTTAACAGCTCCAGGTCAAAGGTTTAGAGCAGAGTCGGGTTTTCGGCTACTAGAGCAGGGGACTCAAACACGCGGCCCGCGGGCCAAATGTGGCCCGCAGGACACTAGTTTGAGGCCCCCGCCTTGATATGAAAGTTTAATGTTAGCACGGCCCACGCAAGTTTGATATGGATGCTGTATGGTATCATGTACCCAGAAAAGATTATTACGTTTGATTAATGTTCATGTTAAAGGTTAAATAACTGTTAATAGTTATCCTCCCTATAAGTGTGGAAGTGGTAAGTTTTTGGCTATTTAAGTTTAAAGGAAATAACTTGAAGGCTACTGTTTAGGTCGCTAGCTCTCTAGTTTGCGAGTTAGCATGTGTCTCAAGACCCTGCAGTTGCGCAATATGTTGTAAATAAAAAGAGTATAAATGTGACTATAGTCGTGTTTTGTCATGTCTACAGGGCTCTAATAATGCTTTGTTCATTTTAATCTGAAAAAAATAATTTGTCTACCCACTAACTATATGTGGTTTCTTAGGTTTTTATTATTTGTCGTTTTATTATTATTATTATATTTATTTATTACTGATTGATTGATTTTCTTTATTCTTGATTTGCTTATTTATTTTTCATCTTATTTTGTGCAGAAAAATAAAAATTAAGATATGTGAGAACAGTGGAATGTTTTATCAGAGCTTTTATTGTAGGAAATCGGAACGAAAGCACTGAAAAAGTTTGTATATTTTTTTGTTTTTAATAAATGCGTTTTTTTGTTTTTTTTTTTAAAACCTGATGCGGCCCAGCCTTGCCCAGACCCTAGCTCCATTGGCCCCCAGATAAATTTAGTTTGAGACCCCTGTACTAGAGTGTAGGAACTAATTGTATAACAGGCTCTTTGTTGGTTTCTTTTTAGGCAGGGATCTTTACTAGCATGTGGCTAATACACAGCACGCGCCCTTAAATGCACAGATGTACGTGCATTGTATTAAGAAATTGATTTTGGGGACATTTTAACTCTCCGCCAGCACCACCTGTATATTTGTAGCGTCTCAAGTCATCTCAACAACATCTCAACAGGGGAACCTTGGTTTTCCTCCTTTGTTGGTTCCTAAACTGTCCATTCATCTCCTATGCTGCTTATCCTCATTAGGTACACAGGGGTATGCTGGAGCCTATCCCAGGTGGCTTCAAGTGAGACTGGTCGCCAGCCAATCACAAGGCACATATAGACAAACAACCATTCACACTCACATTCATACCTATGGACAATTTGGAGTCACCAGTGAATCTAACATGTGTGTGGGTGGAGAATGTAGTACCCGGAGAAAACCCACGCACGCACAGTGAAAAGGTTCAAACTCCACTCAGAGATACTCAACAGTGATTCAAAGCCAGATCTTTCTGTCCTCTTATCCACCGTGCTGCCCAGATGGAAAACTTTGTTTGGGTACTGTTTGGTGGTAGGATAACAGAAGCAGTGGATAACATCCATTCTTTTTCTATGCCGCTTATCCTCATTAGGGTCGCGGGTATGCTGGAGCCTATCCCAGCTGATTTCGGGCACGAGGCGGGGTACACCCTGGACTGGTTGCCATGCATGACATATAGTATTTTATTTGTTATACCGCTGTATAACAAATATGGCTCACCATTATATTTGTTTTGTTATTTGTTTCTTCCAGAGTGGAATTTTTTTTTTCTATTATTAATAGTTTTTACTACCATCGGAATGTGGGGATGGTGTGGTTCTCCGTGGTAACCCTGCCAGTCAAGAGCAAGAACTGGAGACAGTTTGGTCAAAATGACTGTAGTTCCTGGCTACTGTTGCCACCCGAAAGCAGCACACAGAGTCCCATGGGTGGTCCCCACCCCCCTGTAAACCAGCACAGTGTATGCGCAGTCAGGCATGGGCGGGGGCAGCTGTTGTATTTTTTTTTTTGTTAAGATAGACACACGTACAATGTTGTTTTGCTTTACGAGCTCTTAAAGGACCCTGTTTACTTGGTCCCTCATGCGCTCCCGTCGGGACGGCAGATGTGGAGTTTGAAAAGGTAGGAAGCCTTAATGATGATGTCCACTTCATCCCTTTTCATCATCAATCATGTGTCCATCCCAGCTGTGCTCAAACGTCTCATTGTCTTTTGTGACATTTAAAAAGTGTTATTGTTGTTGGTCAGATTGTTGAAACAAGGTTTCATATTTCCTTTGTCCATTGTGTTTTCAAGCACCGACACACATTGTAGTTGTTTTCATTCCAAGACTATCAAAATGGGCTGATAACATTTGAAAAAAAAGTATCTTCAAGCACATGAATCACCGCATTAAAAAAAGAAAAAAGAAAAGATTATGATGACATTTTCAATGACCTTTCACCCCCTCATTTGTCTCTGTAGGACTTTGCCTTGTTGCCTGAAAAGGACAAGACGCTCCTTGTTGAAGGAGGAGTGACGCTCAGTGGGGGTCAAAGGGCACGCCTCAGCTTGGCCAGGTACTTCCTGTCACATTTATATCCGACTTCCTTTTGACCATTAAGTGCTATTATCCATGGCTGTTTAATAATTGTAATTAGTATTGATTTCTAGTTGGTTTTCAGGCAACGCAAATAGAACGTGATGTTGCTGAAGATGTGATTCATGCCCCCAGTCGGGACACATTTAGTGGTGGGGGCACTGGAACTTGATGGGATGAGTCAGAGGAAGCGTAAGGTTATTTGAATATTCAGTATCACCCTCGTCACAATCGAAATCAGAAAAAGTTGGTCAAAGAGTGCCCAAACAAAGTTTTTTTTTCTTTAAAAATGGCTAATCTTTATTACAATATGCGCATGTTCTTAGAACGCACACACAACGATAAATAACTCTGTATCTGTCTCCTTTCTTCCTCCTTTTATTTGTGTGTTAGAGGAACATTTGCTTATTTTCTTTTGGATGGCTGGAAAAAAGCTGGTGAGAAACACTATACAAAAACAACTTAGCAAAGTATTCTTGGTTAACACCGGTTGGGGGGACAGGGAACGGGGGGGTTAAAGCAGTGATTCTCAACTGTGGGTCGGATGCATCCTGGGTCGGTTATAGACAGCTCGTCAAAAATGACATTGAAATATTAATATACAACCAATGTCTGACTTTCTTTGTTGTTTTTTTGTTTTTAGTAAAATGGAGCAATATTATACAGTTCCAAGTGAAATACCTGCTTTCATGGGTTTATTAACTACAATTTTTATATATTGTTATATTATGATTTAATTATACTTTTTCATAAATTATAATTTTAATGTATTGATTATTTCATTATTTTAATTTCCTTAACAAAATGACTTAATAAATCTGTCTGGAATGCACTTTGAACAATGTTTTGTTTAAAAATATGACACCATTGATTAAAAAAAAAGCAAAAATGTCGGTCCCAGGTTCAAGGGGAAGATG
This sequence comes from Doryrhamphus excisus, assembly GCF_030265055.1. Taxonomy (NCBI): domain Eukaryota; kingdom Metazoa; phylum Chordata; class Actinopteri; order Syngnathiformes; family Syngnathidae; genus Doryrhamphus; species Doryrhamphus excisus. The sequence goes on from NC_080471.1 coordinate 11,567,146, forward strand.
TGTGTGTGTAACTGAGGGAATTTTTTTTAAATCGCCAAAACGCATCAGAAATTATAAAAAAAAATCTGTGTTCATATGGACATGCTGTTAACTGTCAAGCATGTCTTCATATACTTTTGGTTGATTTTTATGTGCCAAAACATTAAAATGTAAAACACCTCTTTTGCACTGCAACAATCATTATACATGCTAATACTCCATGTGGTGCAGTGGTATCAACACTTTACACAACACTTGACTTTTCTAAGGACTTTTGGTCAAAATAATAACAATAACACATAGCTTACAGTATGGCCCATCATCATCAAACTAATGCATTCATTCATTCATTTTCTACCGCTTTTTCCTCACGAGGGTCGCGGGGGTGCTGGAGCCTATCCCAGCTGTCTTCGGGCGAGAGGCGGGGTACACCCTGGACTGGTCGCCAGCCAATCACAGGGCACATATAGACAAACAACCATTCACACTCACATTCATACCTATGGACAATTTGGAGTCGCCAATTAACCTAGCATGTTTTTGGAATGTGGGAGGAAACCGGAGTACCCGGAGAAAACCCAAGCATGCACGGGGAGAACATGCAAACTCCACACAGAGATGGCCGAGCCTTAACATAATGTGTAATGAGGCATTTTCTTTCTGAAAATATTGGTTGAATTAAGGTTTATAAGCCCATGTGTGACTTGGGAGTATATTCAGTTTTTTGTCCACAATACTAACCTTTACAAGCTGACATCATTCATGCAGCATATGTTTATGAATATGTACTGTTCATTCAAGTGCTGCTTTCTGTAGCCTTTTTTTTTTTTTTTTTTTGCATCCCATCAAATTTGTTCTCATGCATTATTTATTGTCTAAAGTGTCCTCATGTCCATTTAAAGCCTCTTATCCGGATTTCGGCTTTTAGCATCGCTTGACATCATCACTGCAAGGACCAAATTTGTGTAACAAATACAGCATTGTGTGTGTTTTGTGTGGTCAGGGCCGTGTACAAAGATGCAGACCTCTACCTGCTAGATGCACCTTTCACACACCTGGACATTGTGACCGAAAAAGAAATCTTTGAGAAGTATGTATCACAACGCTTTGGATGAAAGTACCAAAGTACATATACTGTAGTACATAGGCAACTTTTGGGATACATTGTTGTTTCCTCTCAGGTGCGTGTGCAAGCTGATGGCCTCCAAAACGCGCATTGTGGTCACCAGCAAGTTGGAGCACCTCAAAAGGGCTGACAAGATCCTCCTCCTCCACAACGGTGACTGTTACTTCTACGGAACCTTCTCCGAGCTTCAGGACCAGCGACCCGACTTCAGTTCGCTCCTGCTGGGATTGGAAGCCTACGACAACATCAACGCTGAACGACGCAGCTCCATCCTCACCGAAACCCTTCGCAGGGTCTCCATCGACGAGACAGCCGGCTTCCGAGGCCCTGAGTCCCTGCGGCAGTCCTTCCGCCAACCGCCGCCTCCGTTGATCGTTAATGGATCGCAAGGACACTGCGGAGGCGATAGCTACCCAGAAAAACGTAAGCAGTCCCTCATTCTCAACCCGCTGGCTGCAGCACGCAAGTTCTCCTTCATTGGGAACCCCCAGCAGAACCCAAACGGCACCCAAGCTGCCACCATTGAGGATAGTGTGCGGGATCTGTCCGAGAGGAAGTTCTCCGTGGTACCCGAGGATGACCAAGTGGAGGAGGTGCTCCCCAGAGGGAATATCTACCACCATGGCTTGCCTCATCTGAGCGGGCAGCGCCGGCAGTCGGTCCTGGCGTTCATCACCAACGCTCCAGGCAACGAGCGCAGGGAACAGATGCAGACGTCTTTCCGGAAAAAACTCTCAATCTCACCGCAGTGCGACTTTGTGTCCGAGCTGGACATCTACGCTCGCCGCCTGTCCAAGGACAGCGTTTATGACATCAGTGAGGAGGTGGATGAAGAAGACATGGAGGTACTTTGAAGTGTCATTGCTATACAGTACAGGGCCAAAAAAACAATTAGATAATTATAGAAGACTGTAAGTTAGTTAAGTTGTATGTTTTTTTTCACAGCAATGCTTTGCAGATGATCGCGAAAACGTGTTTGAAACGACCTCGTGGAGCACCTACCTGCGCTACATCACCACCAACAGGAGTTTAGTCTACGTGCTCATATTTATCTTCCTGGTTTTTGCCATTGAGGTTTGTGTCCTAACGTTTACGTGTTCTTTTGTGTCAGATACAATTCTTAATTTGTCTTTCTGCCGTTAGGTTGCAGGATCAGTCGTTGGCATCTTCCTCATTACAGAGTAAGTCTTCCGATTCCTTAAAGACTTCTCAACCCATTCAGTAGATGTGGGATTTATTTACTCCACTGCAGAGAGTAGCAGGCGCCTCTTTCAGGTGCTACATTTATGTATTCATTTGACGTAAACACTGTTTTAATTCATTCATTCATTTTCTACCGTTTATCCTCATGAGGGTCACGTGGGTGCTGGAGCCTATCCCAGCTGTCTTTGGGCGAGAGGCGGGGTACACCCTGGACTGGTCGCCAGCCAATCACAGGGCACACATAGACAAACAACCATTCACACTCACATTCATACCTATGGACAATTTGGAGTCACCAATTAACCTAGCATGTTTTTGGAATGTGGGAGGAAACCGGAGTACCCGGAGAAAACCCACGCATGCACGGGGAGAACATGCAAACTCCACACAGAGATGGCCGAGGGTGGAATTGAACTCGAGTTTCTGCGCGCTAACCACTCGACCGCCGTGCAGCCTAATTATTCTTATTATATTATTAATTTTCCTAAATGTGAAAAGTCATGATAGCAAACAAATAAATAATGTTTTAACTTTAATAATGATTTGGAGGAGATGAGAAAGTGATAAAGAAAACGTAGCTCCGGTTTCCTCCCACATTCCAAAAACATGCTAGGTTAATTGGCGACTCCAAATTGTCCATAGGTATGAATGTGAGTGTGAATGGTTGTTTGTCTATAGGTGCCCTGTGATTGGCTGGCGACCAGTCCAGGGTGTATCCCGCCTCTCACCCAAAGACAGCTGGGATAGTCTCCAGCACCCCCCACGACCCTCGTGAGGAAAAAGCGGTAGAAAATGAATGAATGAATGATACTTCAAATTCAGCTCCTGCCATCTTGAAACGAAACTACATCAGGAAGTTGCCTACAGCCACAGCTATTAAGACTCTACAGTTGCTTGAACATTTCCAAAGTTGTGTGGAAACTGCTTCTGTATACTAAATCCTTTACTTGTCTGTGTCATCATCATCATCATCAGTACCATCTGGAGGGACAGCGCCAACCCGTCCTCCCCGAACTACATCGACGAGCAGCACCCAAACGCCTCGTCGCCCCCCACGCACCTGGCGGTCATCGTGACGCCGACCAGTGCCTACTACATCATCTACATCTACGTGGCCACGTCGGAGAGCGTGCTGGCGTTGGGCTTCTTCCGAGGCCTGCCGCTAGTGCACACGCTGCTCACCGTGTCCAAGAGACTCCACGAGCAAATGCTGAGCTCCGTGCTGCGGGCCCCCATGGCGCTGCTAAACACTATGAAGACAGGTTGTGGAGGAACACGCTAATACATACAGTGCGGTGCCACCTGGAGGTCCAATTCAGGAACATGTTGTTTTTGCTGTGTGCCAGGACGCATCATGAACAGATTCACCAAGGATATGGCCACTATTGACGACATGCTGCCTCTGGTGCTCTTTGACCTCATACAGGTGCCACAAGACAACATTTATTTAAGGTTATGTTTCCTGGTTAAACATCTTTTGTCCCCTCGTTTCAGCTGACACTCATCGTCTTGGGCGCCATCTTCACTGTGTCCATCATGAGGCCATACATTTTCATCGCCGCCATCCCGTTGGCCGTCATCTTTGTCATCCTCAGGAAGTACTTCCTACGAACGGGCCAGCAGCTCAAGCTATTGGAGGCTGAAGGTGGGGTTGTTTGTTGTCATTATTTTTCAAAACTACAAGAACTTTTACTGGGCGGCACGGCGGTCTAGTGGTTAGCGCGCAGACCTCACAGCTAGGAGACCAAGGGTTCAATTCCACCCTCGGAGTTTGCATGTTCTCCCCGTGCATGCGGTTTCCTCCCATATTCCAAAAATGTTAATTGGCGACTCCAAATTGTCCATAGGTATGAATGTGAGTGTGAATGGTTGTTTGTCTATATGTGCCCTGTGATTGGCTGGCGACCAGTCCAGGGTGTACCCCGCCTCTCACCCGAAGACAGCTGGGATAGGCTCCAGCACCCCCCTTGTGAGGAAAAAGCGGTAGAAAATGAATGAATGATTGAAAAGAACTTTTACTTTGATTTTGCAAGTGAGGGGATGGGGTTCTTCTGCCCCCCTTTGGCCAAAAATGAGTACAACAACGATAAAAAAAAAAAGTACCCGGTGTGGCTCCCTAGATGGGGACTTTGGATTGAGTTCTGGACCCCTATGGAGTTCACCTACACACAATAACCGGCACAGAAAGCTTTCTAGATCTTCCAGACTCTTCACCTCTTCCAGTCGTGTTTTCTTGGATTTATTCCAACCTCGGCTCTCCTCCCGCCAAGCCCACTCCACTGTGATTGGTCACACTCTTAAGCGCTCCCGAGAACTTCCGGAAACATAAGTCTGTGTTTATTGAGTGCAGGCAATCTGCAGCCCATGTAAGGATGTCCAGGTTGCAGTGACGTCAGTAGAACTTGTGAACTTAGGACTCACTTCCAAATGCGCACAGCTCATTATCTGACGCATTGACACCGTTTTACACAACAATACAACATTCTAACAACATGTACAGGTCAGAAAAGAGGAAAAGTATAATAGGTCTCCTTTAACTTACAAGATGATGTCACTATCTGCAACTATGTATATAACCACTTTTACTGTATTTTATGGTCAAAAAGATAAACGACAGGACACAATTACACATATATATATATATATATATATTTGTACTCCAAATGAACTGAAAAGTTAACTCAAGCTGAAAAACAGCATACATCTGAAAATCCATCTGCCCAATACTAGTCTCTTTAATAGTAGCACAACATTTGAATCACTCACCTAGAGACAGCGCCACTGAGGAAAAGACAGGAAGCAGAACTGGAGGTAGCAGAGATGAGGATGCTGAGGTTTTCATCGGGAGTGACCAGGATGGATAGGATCAGGAACGAGTACATCAGAGAGCCATTACATGTTGGAGACCTTGGAGATAAAAGTCAGAGAAGCCAGACTGAGATGCTTGGGAGAGAGGAGAGATAGTGAATATATTGGTAGAAGGATGCTGCCAGGTAGGAGGTGTAGAGCAGGTGTGGGCAAATATTTGGACTCGAGGGCCGCATTGAGTTAACAAAATTGTCTGGGGGGCCAGAACATATACGTATTTAACACACACACACTATTTTATGCTTATCATTTTCCTTGAATTATTTGTCTAATTTTATCTGTAAAAGTGTTATCCTATATCAGTTGTATGTTCTCATGTCCCTTTTTTAGGAGCACTTTAAACATCAGACCACATCAAACTATGTCATTTAATTTGACAGTTTTGTTGTTTATTTTTTACTAAATCAGACATCCGACTTGCAAGTCATGTTGCCAGTTTGTATGTTAAAAGTTGAAGTTACTTAGAAAGCAACTGGCGGGCCGGATTCAAACGCTTGGTGGGCCGCATGTGGCCCCCGGGCCGTAGTTTGCCCACCCCTGGTGTAGAGGAAGACCAAAGAGGAGGTTTATGGATGTAGTGAAGGAGGACATGAGGGTAGTTGGTGTGAGAGAGACAAATGCAGAAGACAGGGTTGGAGAGAGGAGATTGATTTGCTGTGGGGACCCCTGAAGGGAAAAGCCCAAAGAGAAAGAAGAATACTCGAACCATGTTATCAGGAGCCATAAAGAGTTGTGTTCAAAGACACCAAGTAATTGATAATATGCGATACCTGTATACATAAACTAAATGAAACAACTGTATGTACAATTATTTAAAACATATGTATGAGAATTTGTAGTATAATAATTGGACATTCTCTACATTTTAATCAAGTTTATCCGTTTTAAGGTGAGCGTAATAACTAGCTTACAGAGAAGGTGAATTTTTTTTTTCAGAATTTGTGGCACCTCCTGGTGGCCACGGCACGCTTAACAGTTGCTGCATAACTGGATGGAATAGTTTGGGTGAGACTGAAAACAACTGAGTGATGTTTCTAATATAATGACTAGTGTGAAAAATGAGTGAAAGTGTCAGCAGAAGCAACTCACAATCAAGTCAGAGGAGGAGGAAACCCGGTTTAGCCGAGGCAGAGCTGGCGGGCAGGCGGGCCGAGAGGTGAAAGGTCACCCTGATGAAGAAAAACATGAGAGAGGAAGAGCAAAGGGAAAGCATGGATGAAGTGACAACAGATGGAGGAAGTGTGTCATTGGCAAGTACAATAACACTGACACACATTTAGGGAATGTCGTGAAGTTATGTCTAAACGATTTCTGACACATTTTTATTGTTTGAGATCATCACATTTTTGTTAGTGTTGTTTTATCCTCTTAGGATTTGATCTCTGCCACTTAGCTGAGCTAGCATCAATGTACAGAAAAATGAATAAACTTTGCTTTGGTTCCGATTTTCTACAAGAAAAGCTCTGATAAAACATTCCACTGTGCTCAAATATCTTACTTTTTATTTTTCTACACAAAATAAGATCAAGAATAAAGAAAATCAATCAATCAGTAATAAATAAATATAATAATAATAAACCGCCAAATGATAAAAAATTAAGAAACCACATATAGTTGGTGGGTAGACAAATTATTTTTTTCAGATTAAAATTAACAAAGCATTATTGGAGCCCTGTAGACATGACAAAACACGACTATAGTATATATATAAACCTAAACGGTAGCCTCCAAGTTATTTCCTTTAAACTTAAATAGTCAAAAACTTACCACTTCCACACGAATAGGGAGGATAACTATTAACAGTTATTTAACCTTTAACATGAACATTAATCAAACGTAATATTTTTTTCTGGGTACATGATACCATACAGCGGCCATATCAAACTTGCGCGGGCCGCACTAACATTAAACTTTCATATCAAGGCGGGGGCCTCAAACTAGTGTGTCCTGCGGGCCACATTTGGCCCACGGGCCGTGTGTTTGAGACCCCTGGTTTAGTACCCATTTTACAGTATTTGCATCAGGCCACTGTGTTGATACTGTCGGGTCGTGAACCCAACAGTGCCTACGGGCCTCACTATTTGTCCTGAGGAACTGACGCAGACATTTGAGAAAATGCTGAGCAATCAGACACCGGTGAAGTAAAATTGCTGATTTTCTAAAGGGAGTCTGGAATTGTCTATTTCAGCCAAGCTTTTTGTGACCATGCTGCAACCATTAGAAGCAGCAGTGAATGTGCTGGTTATTAGCAAGTCACAGAAACAGCAGAAGCACAGGTCAATCTATCTGACGTCATGAAAGTGGCGAGTATTTCCATAGCCACATAGAACACTAGGGGCGCTGGGACGGTACGGAATGGGATTTCCTTCATCCCCATCCTGGTGTTGGCAGCGGAGACATGCCAGGAAATGATGACCATGAATCAGTCAAGAATAATGAGTCAAGCCTTACAACAATGTTCAATGATTGGAATGCAGACTTACTGTTTTGTGGATGCAGCGCCCCCTGTTGGTTAAAGGCTTGCACTGAGGAGAGAATGCCTGTAATGTGCAAAGATTGAATATTGGTGGATTATAATTTCTCCCAATGAGTTTAAGCTTTTGTAATGATTGAACACTAACAGCATTGTGCATGCTGACCTTGCAGCTCGCAGCCCCATCTTCTCGCACCTCATCATCTCGCTGAAGGGTCTGTGGACTATTCGGGCGTTCGGGCGTCAGACGTACTTTGAGATGCTCTTTCACAAGGCCCTCAACACACACACGGCTGCCTGGTTCCACTACCTGGCCACCCTGCGGTGGTTCCTCTTCCGATGTGACGTCATCTTTGTGCTCTTCTTCACCGCGGCCGCCTTCATCGCTGTGGGAACCAATCGTGAGTGACAATTGACCACAGCCTGTTGAACACACCAATACACCCAATACACTACAATAAATTAGGATATTGTATACTGTATACATACATAATATATCATAGGTGTAGTATGATGAATAAGAATTTTTGAAATGTTTTATTTGATTATAGTCTAATTTGTATTGTTGGATTTATGGGTGGCACGGCGGTCGAGTGGTTAGCGTGCGGACCTCACAGCTAGGAGACCAGGGTTCAATTCCACCCTCGGCCATCTCTGTGTGGAGTTTGCATGTTCTCCCCGTGCATGCGTGGGTTTTCTCCGGGTACTCCGGTTTCCTCCCACATTCCAAAAACATGCTAGGTTAATTGGTGACTCCAAATTTTCCATAGGTATGAATGTGAGTGTGAATGGTTGTTTGTCTATATGTGCCCTGTGATTGGCTGGCGACCAGTCCAGGATGTACCCCGCCTCTCGCCCAAAGACAGCTGGGATAGGCTCCAGCACCCCCGCGACCCTTGTGAGGAAAAGCGGTAGAAAATGAATGAATGAATGAATATTATTGAAAAGTTTTATATTATTATATTATAATTTGTATTAATTGTTGGATTTATCAAGGCAAAATGACAAACACTGCAGGTGTGTTGATGTTGTGGACACGCTGCTACTGGATACCGTCATGTAAAGGCAGGAAGTGTGTGTAGATGTGGAGGGGAAACACACACACGTCATTGGCCGTGTGTTGTTGAAGGCACATCGAAGAACAATTTAACACCAATGTTGAGTCATATCATTAGATTCTACGCACTGACGATGTGTGTGTGTTTTTTTTGTGTGTGTGGACAGAGGACAAACCGGGCGAGATCGGCATCATTGTGGCGTTGGCCATGCTCATCCTGGGGACATTCCAGTGGGCTGTCATCACCAGCATCACCGTGGATGGCCTGGTAGGTTTGGTGTGGAAGAATTAGAATGTACTGTAAATGCTGAGTCAGCAGGCCTCTATCGCTCTGGTATGAAAACTGACATCTTGATCATTATACTGGCTAACTTAATTGGACACTTATTAGATAAGCTAAGATTTGTGTAAAAATGTGTCAACACTGCAGAAAGATTCAATATCTGAAATCGAGCGCATAAGAAAAATACATATAAAAAGGTTTAAGAGCCATTTATCATGTAAATAAATATTTAAACTATTATTTCAAGCATATATATCACATATGTACATAAACCTATCCAGCATATTTAAAAATCAATCAGTAATAAATAAATATAATAATAATGATAATAAAACGGCAAATAATAAAAATTTAAGAAACCACATATAGTTGGTGGGTAGGCAAATTATTTTTTTCAGATTAAAATTAACAAAGCATTATTAGAGCCCTGTAGACATGACAAAACATGACTATAGTCACATATATACTTTTTTTATTTACAACATATTGCGCAACTGCAGGGTCTTGAGACACATGCTAACTCGCAAACTAGAGAGCTCGCGACCTAAACGGTAGCCTTCAAGTTATTTCCTTTAAACTTAAATAGCCAAAAACTTACCACTTCCACACGGATAGGGAGGATAACTATTAACAGTTATTTAACCTTTAACATGAACATTAATCAAATGTAATAATTTTTTCTGGGTACATGATACCATACAGCATCCATATCAAACTTGCGCGGGCCACACTAACATTAAACTTTCATATCAAGGCGGGGGCCTCAAACTAGTGTTCTGCGGGCCACATTTGGCCCGCGGGCCGCATGTTTGAGGCCCCTGCCATAAAATATACCCTAGAATCTGCAGTATGTCCACAGATTTGTTGTATCTTCAAAAGCAATGGTCCTACATCCAGAAGAAATGGATCGTCTTGCCAATGTAAACATAAATCAAAATTTGCATTAAATTAAATGCAGATTTTTGTAAAAAAAAATAAATTCTACATTTTTCTCCTAAAAGTGTTAAAAGAAGTTAAGTGCTATCCATCCTGTCAATCAGATGCGTTCGGTGGACCGAGTGTTCAAGTTCATCGACCTTCCTTCAGAGGAGACATCGTCGTGCAATGGTGGAAAAGGAGGAGGTGACCTCGTCATTGACAACCCCCACGCTCACGACTGTTGGCCCAACAGAGGTCAAATGGACGTGAAGGGCCTCACTGTCAAGTACACGGAGGCCGGACGCTCCGTCCTCAGTGACATCAGCTTTTCAGTGGACGGCGGGCAGAGTGTAAGTTTGGATGCATAGCATAGCATAGCATAGGATAGCATAGCTAGATTTACCTGTTGTAAATCTATGTGTATTGCGCTCCGCCAGGTGGGCCTGCTGGGTCGCACTGGTTCAGGCAAGAGTACTCTGTTCTCAGCTCTGCTGCGTCTGGCCTCCACTGATGGAGACATCTGTGTGGATGGCGTCTCGTGGAGCTCTGTTTCCCTGCACACATGGAGGAAGGCCTTTGGAGTGGTGCCACAGGTATGTAAAAAAAACTTCCACTGCCATTTTAAGTGCTGGCAATCAAGACAATCAAGTCAAAAGAACGCAATCCTTCTACTGCTGGTTGTTTCTAATCTACAGAAAGTCTTCATCCTCACTGGAACATTTCGCATGAACTTGGATCCTCACGGACGCTACAGTGATGATGAGCTGTGGAGGGTCGCTGAGGAGGTCAGAGCACTTCCATCTTAATACATTAGGGTCATTAGGAGAAGGTCACAAGTCCCTGTTTGTGTGTGTGGTCAGGTGGGCCTGAAGTCGGTGATTGAGCAGTTCCCGGACAAGTTGGACTTCCAGCTGGAAGATGGCGGCAACGTTCTGAGTAACGGCCACAAGCAGCTGATGTGTTTGGCTCGCTCCATCCTCAGCAAGGCCCGTATTCTCCTGCTGGACGAGCCCTCCGCCTACCTGGACCCCATGTATGTAACCACAACGTCCACATCTACTGTCCTATACTCAGCATGATCATGTCGTTATGTGTCCTCCAGAACTCTGCAGGTTCTAAGGAAGACACTGAAGCAGGCCTTCTCAGCCTGCACCGTAATCCTGTCGGAACATCGAGTGGAACCTCTGCTGGAGTGTCAGTCATTCCTGGTGAGAGCTTCTCTTTTCAACGTAACTCATCTTCCTTTATTATGGCATAGAGTACTTTATATTTAGAAGCACATTTTAAGAAAAAATGGCCAACAGTTGGCTGGACATGTAGAAGATACGTTTTGAAAAAGTCACATTTGACCTTGTCAGATGATCGAGGGGAGCTCCATGAAGACATACGAGTCCATCCACAAGCTGCTGAATGAGACCAGTCACCTGAAGCAGGCCATGAGCCCCTCGGACCGCCTTCGCCTGGGACCCTCGCTACACCGCCTCAATTCCAGCAAAAGGGCGGCGCCACAGAGCGCCAAGATTTCCTCCCTGCCCGAGGAGGCCGAGGACGATGTCCTGGACACACGACTGTAAAACACACACATGAGGAGAGAGAAAATATACTTTTGCTGCAGGTTGTTGTAAAAGCCTGATTTAAGAAGATGATGATTTGGTCACACACACACACACACACACGACATTGAAGCACTTTAGAGACACGCTGAGGTACTCAGTCGATGAAGATGAGTTGCAAAAGCCAGTAATTCCTCCTTCAACTGGAAACATTTGGTGACGTGTGAGGAACGCCGCTCCTTTGTAACGGAATAATACTACTTAGTTTTTGTCAAAGGTACCCGGATGTGCAACTGTGATGTTTTCAACCAACAACTGAACTGTTTGTTACATCATAGTAACATAAATGTAGAAATGCTCAATCAACTATATTTACAGAAAAATGAACGATTTTGACAATTTTTTTGTGGTCATGTGTTTATGTCGTGGATGTTCACGTTAACTCGTCAAGAGCTAGCGCAAACATTAGGAAATATATATGATAAATATCAGTATTAATACCAGATTTTCTAAATAAATGAAATACATTTTAATAAAGCAGCATGTGAGGAATACTGCAACATTTAGCATACATATACACACATACATAACATAAACATAACTGTACATAAAATGTACATAACAGTTGTGTAAAAAAAAACATGTACCTTCAAAAGTGTTTTTTCCCTATAACAAGTCTTGTATAATAACTTTTTATAATTTTAGAGATAAATTTTTCATCCAAATAATGAATGTATATGCATTTTTTAATGCAACAGAAAAGTAAAAGTAATCTTCACAATAAAGAAACAGTTTAAATACCTTTTTAAGATTTTAATGTTTTTGTGCTTGAAAGACAACTTTTTAAAACACACATCTGAATCAGGGCTATAGTCTCTTCTGTACATATGTATAGATGTTATATTTATATAATTTATAAACATTGTCCACATAAAATAAAGCCTTCAGAAGAAAAAAACCCACAGAACACAGTGATTGATGGGACGCGTGAAGGGGCATTGGAGTGGAGGGGGAAGGGTACATGTTGTAATATGGCTTATGGTAGACAAAGGACATCTACAACTTATTGCCCCCCCCCCACTTTGAACAAGTGACCGCTTTACAAATACTTTTATTTTTTTTTATGTCTTCCAGAGTGGAGGTCTTCATCATTGTACAACATCATTATCATCATCATAATCACGTGCACGAGCCTAGCGAGCACTAACTGCTTCTTATTTACAATAGAACCCTGATTGTGGTCAAAGTACCCCAGAGCGTAAGAAAGACTAAAATACCCTTCTAGTTGGCAGCGCCCTCTGGTGGCTGACGCTGCAACAACAGGAGCCACCAGCAAAGTAACCATCAAAAAAGTAGACATAAAGCTTCTACAACAACACGCTGGTCCCCAAGTATACGACTGCAGCACAGCAGAAAATCACAAGTACAAAGAGCAAAGTTTAAAGGTTGCCTAGGGAAGCCAGTCTTTACATCCTGGAGGGAGGGGAGGGGTGAGGCATTGGGGGGAGGGGGGGTTCTTTTGACACACCGGTGTCCTCGTGTGATTGGTTGTCATATAAGGGGCAGGGCAGTGGGTGTGTCTACTTATTGTTGTTGTCATGCAGGACCCAAATGTCCTCGGGTGATTGGCTCTTCATGCTGCTGCTGCTGTTCGGTGCCACCCTCGGTTTGCTGCTGGTTCTGCTGTAGCTGGAAGGCATTTGCTTGCTGCTGCTATTCTTGTTGTTGTTACTGACCACGGCAGCCCGAGGCTGCTGCCCCCTGCTGGGAATAGGGAGCTGAGATTTGACACGCGGGCCCAATCGGCGCTCAATACTCTGTACTGCTGTCTGAACAGAGAAGAGTAGAAAAGTGATGAGCGGTGTTTAAAGTGTTGAAAAGCATGCCACTTACTGCGTGGGCTGTGGAGTGGCACATGGATCTGTGGTTAAAGTGTGAGTGTGGTTAGAAACATCTAAAAAATCATCTGGGGGATATACTGCAAGGCAGGGTTAGTGCATTAGCAGGGAGTGTTGAGTGTCAATGTTGCTTGTACAACAAAGGTGGCTCTCTTTTAAAGCAACTATAACACCATGGTAACTAAACTTTCATCATAAAATTGGCGCCACTGTTTCACTGTGTATCTCATTTGAAGATGACATTACCATTTACCGAGTACCCGGTGGACATGGGAGCAAGAATAATTTAAGCAGTATAATATACTGCCACGTCCATGCGTCTCTGTTTTCTGTTCCATAAACAATGGCATGAACAGAGTGAGCCCTTTTTCCAGTTATACAATCTCTTTGACTCGATGGGTGGAGGCGGGGCCACCTCCATAAAACACAGTGCGAGTAGATTTAGGAGATTGCAACATGACATTTAAAAAAATATTTTTTCACTGTACTTTTCTTAAAAGGGACCAATTATGCTCATTTTTTCATTGTGGACTCCTATAGAGCGGCTAGACACAATTTAGCTTGATACATCTTCCAGAATCTGCACCTACACCAGCTGTATTTCCTTGGATTTGTGCTTCCCGCCTAAACGGTCTGTTTTAATTTGTAGTGATAATAAATGAATTAAGTCTTTGTAGAGCTAATTTAAAAGTGCTTAGGAGCTACTGGCAGCTCATGACCTACTGGTTGGAGACCCCTGACTTACCGTGTATAACTCAGAGTGGTAACATAGTGGTAATGTAGCACCGCTGGTGCAGTGGAGCTCAAGAGAAGCCGAACGTGTGGCAACCACGCCTCCCTCAATGTGGGACTCAACTTTGTCAGAGGCGCCGTTGGTGTGGTGGAGCTCAGAGGCCAGGCGTGTGGACGCACGCCGTGTCCGAAATGAATACACCTTTCCCGGCGAGAGCACACTGCTTCTGGTTCCAGCAACAGTTTTTCACAGTATTTCATATTCATGTTCACAAAAACAGTCCCATGTGAAATGTTGTAGATAGATGCTGGAAATCACCAAATACAATAACTTCTGCCTGAACTTGTTTCGTAAACAGAGGTTGGGGGAGGGCAGAGAGTGTGTATATAATATATGGAAGTCCCCCCCATTTTAAAACCCCAAACTTCTTTCAGGCTCATAATGCTCCATAATGATTACCTTACCTCATCTTGCGTAAAAAACACTGGCTGAGATCGCTTCATTTTCACAGAAGTAGAATATTGTGAAGCGCACTGAGCACAAAGCCAAGAACCAGACTTTGAGATGAAGTAAGCTGATAATCAACGTTGAAGTACTCTTTAACTTTATCTGGAAAGCATCTTGAGCACAAAGCCCAGGTGTGTTGAACCATGCAATTTCCGGATGCTTCATGCTGCATGCATCCATTGTAATGCATAACACTGGCCAATAGGAGGCAGCCTCTGCACAAGGAGTCCATTGGTATTTATTATATACATGGCATTGTAATAATAAAGAAGACTATATGGACACGGTATATCTTTGTAAAGCACGCAATCATAAAACAGTCAGGCTTTGATATGGATAAATGTTGTGTTCCTGAACACCCTAGATGTGTGTATTTCTTGCACCTCACCGACTGAGCTGGTTGGCTGAAGGTTACTTCTTGCTCTGGCACTGGAGATGGACCACCAACAGGCTCTCTCGTGAACACAATTATGTCGTCTTTGGACACAGAGATCTGTGAACATTGACTACTGTGATGACGGCGATGTAAACGCAGGTGGAAGGTGAAAAGGAACACGATGTACTGTACCTGTCTGATGTCTGGTTCGGACCTGCTGGAACACATGGACTGCAGCTCTCTGATCAAGTCTGTCTCGTCGTCACAGAACAAAGACAAACCTGATGAAGACTCCCTGTGGACAAACACACATGGCCATCAACATTGCCCCCTGCTGGCACTTCTATTACACTACATCAGTGCATACATGCTGCGGCCACTTCATTAAGGAAAACAAAAAATAATTTTTAGTATGTATGTATATAACAAGTATTTGTATAACTGACTTGTTTTCCAAGTAGTTACAAACAGCACTGTACTAACATTAAGTATACTGTACTATAGTTAAGTATAATAGTACTAACCTGTGTATATTGCCGTTAGCAATGCAGCTGACATCAGTGGTGGAGACTGAGCCTGCAAACACATTTGAATCTAGTCATAATGTGCTAACATCAGAACCACATTATGGTTGGCAATAATATGAACTGTTACAATATAAATGTTCATGTGTAATACAATCTTGTTGTGCAGCTTCCTGGCATGTTTCAAGCATTGTGTTGTTATTTAAACAGTCCCTGTACAAAAATGATGAGTAAAAGTGATCTTTTCCCCTCTCTTACCCTCTCGAAAGGAGCCCCAGCTTGTGGCTGAACCTCCCTTCTTGCGAGGGCTGGTGTTGGATCGCCTCAACTTGGCCCCGTCACGACACTTCCTGCCTTTAAAGGAGCCGATGGTGGCCAAAGGGAAGGCTCCGCCCTTGAACACAACTTCTATGGACACAAAATACATGTTTTAATTGAAATGTTCATTACATTTGTAATTTATTTTTCAAGACACTTTCTGCCCAGAAGTCCCACCCACTCACCATGACGAGGAAGTGGGCAGCCCAGGAGGACGGCTTTGTTGACCAGGATGCTGAGGGCAGCCTTCATCACTGCCTGCTGACCAGCACTTAGCCCACAGTTGCTAGGCAACGGCCTCTGCGTTGGCGAGGAGGAGGAAATGGAAGATGAGCGCTTGGCTGTTACTCGAGAGACAATGGCCTCCTCCACACGTGGGACCACCACAGCGTTCCACAGACGAGCCAACCAGCTGAGCGAGCATACAAGTCAACATGACACATCAACATGGTGCTTTTCAACAACCGTTAGCACCATCACGTACCTGATAATGGCCTGCGTGTCGTTGGCAGCAACGGGGCAGGACAGAAAAAGCTGAGGACCCAGCAAGGCTTCATGGGTTCCCAGACGGGACAGACAGGCATTGAGCTGCTGCCAAACTTGATTTATCCACAGCACCGACTTCTCCTTGGCGCCATCAGGTGACCATGAGCCACTTCCTGTCTGGAGGCAAGACACAGGAGCTACCTTGAGTGAAACAAATTTAATACTATCCATCTTAAACACAACAAATGAGCACCTTTTGTTGATAAAGCTTTTAACGATTTGACCCTAGAAAAGATCATTTGGATTATTTCCTGGATGTTGTTAAAGATTGACCTGGTGCAGCAGCTTCCTGCGTAGATGTCTTCCCAGCAGGCCATGCAGAGGTTCCTGGTCCCAGCGGAGAGTCACCCAGCGGAAGTGCTGCTGGAGGCGGAGCTCTGAGCCCTGGAGGCGGGGCTTTGACAAGGTGGCGATTAGGAAGCTGCGCTCGCAGAAGCGATGTGGACCTGAAGAGACAAACATGGATTTGGTCAATTCATTTATTTATTTGATTATGCATATATTTAAAAAAAAAAATAGTGACATTCAACAGAATACAGTGGAACCTTGAGAATATTATGGCTCTATTTTTTCTGCCCTAGTTTTGAGTATAAACTAAAAAAAACCTGGCATAATATTAATGAATGAATTAACTAACATGAACAACCTTTAAATGTAACTTCAACAACTTTAATGAAACAAATTCTAATATTTATTTAATGTATCTTCTAATGACAAATTAGCCAAGGAAAAGCACTGAGGTTCTAGAATAATGTAATTTGTTCATGTAAATATTATTACATTTAAATACAATGATAATATACAACACAACTATACAAGACTGTAAAAGGGCGATGAACTCTGTTGTGAGGCGTACCTGCACTGAGGATGAGCGGGACAGCCGAGCACCTGTTGTCCAAGCTGTGGCACAGGTCCCCCAGCAGGCCCGACAGCGATGCTGCCTTTTCCAGTCCCTGCAGCAGCAGCACCACACAGCGCCCATGACGAGACCCCTGTACCGGCACTAGGAAGCCTGGTCAGGAAGTGGGGACAGAGAGGGAAAGGTGAAATCCTGTCTGATGATGCAAATGATGCTGATGAGTGAGCAGTGAGATCTCACCACAGGATACCAAGTTATCCAGCAGCTGCTCCTTGCTCAGGCTGTGCTCCACCTTAACCTTCATCACCTCACAGACATGGCCCTCCTCCTGCTGCTTAGACTGAGGGACGAAGGAGATGGAAAAGTGTTGCCATGGAAACTGAACACATTCACTAATATTCTGGAGCGCAATGAGAAAACAGGCCTTTCTCTATATCTATCCTTTTGTAATGTCCCCTTATTTTCTCACAGTTAAAACAAATTATTGATATTTCATCATCATCGTCCATAACACACCTTGATGCAGCGAGCAAGCTGAGAGGCGATGTAGTCCTGACAACTGCCCTCAGCTCCATGAAAAATGAGACTCCCGTATTGTTCCACCTGAACATGAACCAATCAAAACAAATATAGCTTTTTCTCACTCTGCACATGCCGAATCAGGAATCAAAAACACATGAATCAACTTAGCTGGTATCAATGGTGAATACTCAAACACACACACACACAGGAACAATCGATACATAAATTTTGCATGCGTACCAAGCGGACGTAGTTAAGCAGGACCGGCAGAGGGAAGAGGGACTCCATAGCCAGCTCATCCAGACACAACTGTGACAGGCCTGTAAAACACATGAACACACAAAGTAGTTTAACACAAGAGAGTAACCTGTAGTACTTGACACCTCTGTACTGGAACTCTAAGTGAACCAAATTCACAGTAAAAGGATTAAAACGACCTACAACTGCGGGAAATTATGAGCCTACACAATAACAAACATAATGATTTTTCAATAAACTTTTTCTCAATAGCAGGATGATATTGAATTAAAGGAAAATGGGTTTAATGTAGACTGGGTTCCTTCAAATTTCTGTCCTGTGGCTTATTGTACAAATAAAATTAATTCAATAAAAAGATACGTTATTAGGTATTATAACACTATAATAACTATTTGCTTTGTCAGCTATGAAACAAAGCTAAGATGGGGATGTTTTGTTCAGATAACTTAGCGTATATTGACCTACATTGGATTGTTGGCACCATTAATGTACAAAATTTATCCTAGTGCCTCCTCAAATCCTTTGATTTTATCTGTATGCGACCATCGATGAAAAAAAGTTTGGACATCCTTGATTTAACATACGTTTAAGCACTAAAATGTTATTTATTTTTTAAAAGTTTTTCTTTGTATTTTGATTTTTTTTAAGTGCTTTCATTGGACATTGGTGATTGTTACATACACTAAATGTTGTAGACCCTTTTTTTTTACCTTTTAGTCGCACTGTGATGACCTGGCAGTGAGGTTTTCGGACCAGATCCCAGGGGAGGACAGGAAGCTCCTGACCGGGCTGCCACTCAGTCCCTCCTAGAATGCCACACACAAGCTTTGGCCACAGGAAGAAGAAAAAGATGAGGAGGGAGCGTTAGTGGGCCGTGGCCTCTCACCAATGAGGATGGAGGCGATGCTGGTGGGGCTGAGGCCCAGCGGGGCTTGCTGTGCATCCTCCCCACACACCATGTGGAGGTGGGCAGTGAAGGCGTGGCCTATGGCAGTGTTCAGCTGAGACCAGTGCATGGAGCGGTCTACTGATATTCTGCCCAGCGCCAAATGAATGTCATTGACCCGCTTCTCATCAGCATCTTTCATGTGACACAGGGGACCAATGGCTCCGCCCCCATCAGAAAACTTGAGACGCACAAGGACCCGGTACTGGTCTGCAAGAGACACCATTCAAGGAGTTTAGAGCAGGGGTCCCCAAACACTGGGAAAACTTTCAGAAGCAATGATTAAAAAACCCCAAAAAACAACGCTAATGTAGAGCACATCCTTCCAATTGTTTATTAAAAAACACTTACTTAGGTTTTCAAGAAGATCTTTGCAGTCATCTGTGGCGACATCATGAATGGTGCGATTACATTTATCTCTCCTCTCAATGCCCTGCTCGCTGTGGCTAAACAGCACCCCTAGACAGTCCTGAGCACACGTACTACTTCATTAGAAACACCTTCTCATTAGGAACACATTTTCTCTGCTGAAAAAGACAGCTTCATTTATTTTGTCACCTTCTGGCCCAGAGCGGCTGCCATGTGTGCGGCCGTCCATCCGTCAGTGTTGGCCTGGTTCAGGACGAAGGCGGGCAGCGTCTGAGCTACGCTGGAGTCAAAGGTTGCAGTGGGATCACTGGTGTTAGGGTGACAGAGAAGCACACGCAGCGTGTCCACGTGTCCCGAGCGCACAGCAGCGTGGAGAGACGTACAGCCGTCCTGCAGAGGACAAAGCAGCAAAGATATATTTTAATATATTTTTATTATTAATTGATTTTCCACTTAACCCACTTTCAACATCCCTTTCATTGTTACTGCAGATCGCCATGATTGACTCCACCCACTGGCCAACATTTTCCGGTTGTTAAAAATAGATCCAAGCAGGAGGTTGCCACACGATAGCAGCTGTGAGAATGGGTGAAGAAAGCAAGCTAAATGTAACACAAAGCCTGCATCTAAATATATGGGGACCATCATCCACGACAACTAATGGGGCTACTTCTGGTTGCCATGGAAAACCATGAAGCGGGATTCAAAATCAATTGAATGCAGAAAAAACTAGAAATGTCTGTTTAGATATGACCACTACGATTTCTGTTTGATACAAACTGTGTAAAAAAAAAAGCTTCTAATTGTAATTTCAGCTGTTTCCATTAATTGAACATTTGTAAGGTATTGAGGTGTTGTCCCTTGAAGAGTCCTTTCACAAGTTGGTTGAGAAAAGGTGCATGAGAGGCAAAACTGATGGCTGAATAGTAAAGCATCCCTTCTGTTAAGGCACACCTGTAGACCATTTTATAGATGACGTCACCACCAATCAAAAATAGGTAGTATGGTCATTTACCAGGACATTTGGCAGAGAGAGTGAAAGAGGCCTTACGGCAAAGTAAACCCAATCTGGCCTGCAGTATATTCATGTGAAATTCGAAAGGAAGTGAGTGGTCCAACCAGGGACCCAGGTATTTGTAGGTGCTGACGAACATACATTTGGTTGTCTTTGAACCGAGACACAGGTGAAGGCCATGAAAAGTGCAATGGATACAAGGCTATGTTGAAGGGTGGCTACGGCAGAGTGGAATGAAGGGCCTGATGAATAGATGATGGTGTCATCGGCATAAGGCATGAAAAACCTTGGTTACATCATTTATGTAGATGGAATAACAAGGTTGGGCCTAAGATGGAACCTTCAGACTCACCTTTAAAGGTGCTCAGTGTTTCAGACATTTTCTGACTTCACTCGCTGAACACTGTTACAAAGGTAGCTTGCAAATCCGATGATACGACTCAGATCAATGCTAGTCCAGCTACTTACTGGCCCATGTTCACAAAATATTCCAGTGTGAAATGGAGTTGACAGATTAAAATCAAAATCTAAATTTTTCTTTTGCTGGTAGGGAATCAGGAACTCCAACCACTTCTGCCTGATGCAACATTAGGAATTGTAAACAAGCCTTCCCTTAAACTCTAACAAACACTTTCTGTGAGACATTGCTAACACCATAAACACAGAAGCAGATCTTGGGGTAGGGCGGCGGAAGAAGAGCTTGGAGATAGTATCTGGCCTACAGCGCATGCCCATATAAGGAAGCCCAACCATGCGACATCACACACCAGCAGTTTAATCAGAAACACGAGAATACAACATTCTAACTACATTTATAGGTCAGAAAAATGTAAAAAGCATATTATGTCCCCTTTAATAAGGTTGTGCTCACACCTATCATTGCATCAGATCTATTTGAATCTGGCTTGATGAGTTCCACTCGGCTTGATGCAGAAACAAGATGAAGGGAGAGGTCAACATCACTGGGTGGAGGAGGGCTTGGTAATGGAGCAACATTGGAAACTGGGGCAGTCAAGGCTCGCGTTGAACGGCCAAAGCGAGGGAGGGAGGGAGCGAGGCCATGCATGATTTATCCATGACAATTGTGTTGCCACACTTCATGGACGAGGGAAGGTGAGGAGTTGAGTTTATTTTCCATAGACTTGACTGAATTCCAGAACTTCATGGAGTCAGTGCCACAGGATGAAAATTTGTCCTTGAAATGGTCGATTTTGGCTAAACTAATTTGCTTGGTGATTTTATTTCTACATTGCCTGAAGGCAAGCCGGTCAGCGGGTGACTTTGGGGACCTGGCTCTCTGTCAACATTTTGATTGATTACTTTCCCTTACACATACACACTAGATAAACATCCTAAAGAGATCCAATACAACAATTCAGCCTTTACTAAGATAATGTTCAGATGATAATGTTGCAACACTAAAATGTAGACTTACTGTAACAGTTCGGGAGCGGTCAGCACCAGCGTTCAGCAGCATTTGGACACAGTGATTCCTTCCTGCCTCGCTGGCCAAGAAGAGAGCGGTCTGGAGGCCGCTCGCCGCCGCATCCACAGCTGCTCCTGCAGCCAGCAGAGCCTCTACGCAGCTGGAGGTGGGGCACCAAAGTTAGCCTCATACTTTATACTTTAATATGTCAATTTGTGTGTTAGCATGAGCTGTCTATGCTCACCCATTGTGGCCATGGCAGGCAGCAAAGTGCAAAGGTGTAAATCCATTTTGGTCGGACACTTCAGCGGGCGAACCGGAAGACAGCAGCAGCTTCACGCACTCTGACAGAGACAAGAGTAAGAATTCATCACAGCAGCCAACCTCCTAAAATGTTTCCATGAAGCAACTACACTGACAATGACAACGAGCCGACATCCATCAATGTATGCATTCAATGGAGCGGGATAAAGTTGTTGTCTACTCCAGTTCTATAGGTGGAAGTGTTTAGTGGAGCAGGGATTTGCCAAACACACAATGTTAGCACAGATGTTGCTTTTGAAAGCAGCTGTTCTGAATCAGTGCCCAAACAATTTTAACCTAAAAAACCTCAACTCACATGTACTCTGATCAACATATTTTTTTATTCATTTGTTTTCAAAGAGATTTCTTTGCAAAATGTACTCTGTACAATGATGGTCTTTGGGGCAGTGACCCACCACTTCAAAGCAGACAGAGCTGTGCTGAAAGAAACCTGCTGCATGCACCCACTTTACAGTTTGCATGACTGCCACCTACAGAACCGGAGTGGAACATGTCATGATCGATGTGATGAAGTCAAATGGACATATTTTGGTGGTGTGCATTGGAGTGAATGATGTTTCATGTTGTGGTGTCTCACATGGCTGCCGACTACTGCAATGTCAAACAATGGTCACAGTGTCAAGTCACAGCGTTCGTTTCCACCAATAATCAATCAATACAAACCTGTCAGTGGCATCCATCATTTAAATAATGGCTGATGAACTGGTGTACACCCCAACCAGTGGTTACACACCTGCGTGTCCGTTGTGAGCAGCAGCAAACAAGGCAGATGTGTGGTTGTGGTTGAGGTGGTCTTGGTCATCATGAGGGGGCTGGTTCTCCATGGCAGTGGTGCAGTGGGTGTCGGTGGTTGTGGTCGGGTCAGGTTGGTTAAGCAGCATTGACAATAAAGTGACATTTCCCTGGGAAGCAGCTTGGAGGAGGAGTAGGGGGCGCCCGCCGTCCAGGGCAGCAGGCCCGCCACCGCCGAGAGGGGGTACTATGGAGGGACACCAGCCTGCGGGTGGGGGGAGGAGCAGCAGGGATGGTACAGGTTAAACTAGGGTATACGGGAGGAGAACTACACTAGAAGTGCTGAGGAGTAAGAGGAGCAGGAGGAGGAGGGAAGAGAAGACACCTGAGTACACAACACACATTCATGGGGCCACAAAAAATGATGCGGCTAATGTGGCCTTCGGGCCTTCAGTTTTGACACCTGTGCCTAAGGAAAACATATCCTGACAATGGGAGGCGGCTCCTGCTGGTTCTGAGCGAGAAGGCAATATAACCATATTTATCACAGAAAGAACCAGGTAACAGGAACAGGACTTTGAACAGCAATATTGGTTTTCCACCTCCAAGGCACTCAAAGCGTTTTGACACTGTTTGCACATATATCTATTGATGACGCAGCATCAGGAGCAACTGGGGGTTCAGTATCTTGCCCAAGGATACTTCGACATGATCACAGGAGGACAGAGGATAGAACCCACAACCTTCAGGTTGGGAGACGACCACTCTACCACCTGAGCCATGCTGGCCCTAATATTAATTATGTATTCAGGTTAAATGAGGTTACTCAACTATTGTTTAACTATGGGAACGCTAACTAGCACGTTGCCTGACCAGTTACCAGCAAAAACAATAAGAGCATGCAAGCCAAACAATTAGGATGAATATGAACAAGGTAAATTATTTGAAGATGTAAGTAAACTATAGGAATGTGTTTAAAACCAAATAAAATGTACAGTATGTCTGCTTGTGTGTTTTTTGTAACCTTATTTAAAGTGAAACTTGTGTTGTAATATTCCTGATGTCTTTTGTACTGGAACACACAACAGTTTAACATCAAAAGCACACATACAATGAGGAGGGTGACAGGTTAATTGGAGGGGTTCGTGTGAAGTGTGGAGCTGAGGGGTGCATGCATGAAGGCAACATGCTAAGTGGAGGATTGAAAGGCAAAAAGGGAGGCAAGAACAGCCTCTGGCATCAGCTTCAGAGAGGACAGGAACAGGAAGCTATTAAAAGTGTCAGTGTGCCTTCTTATGTTTCTTCTCCAGCTAAAACTAATCTGGCTGTGGCCAGCAACAGCACTAGGCTAATATGTGGCAAAAAAAAGCATCCCCACAGTATAGAGGATGAGAAATGAAAATACAACCTCTTCTGTCTATGACCCGATTCCTTTGTAGGTTATTCCCTACAAGGCTGGGTTATGTTATGCTATGCTAAGCTATTCTCTACTAGGCTATGCTATGCTATTCCCTACCAGGCTGGGCTAGGCGCCACAAAGAGACAGCTGGAAAAGAGGCAGTGGCAAGAACTGGAGAATCCCCTTTACCTGATGCTGTTGCCAGGGGATTGCCTGTGGAGGCGCGGGGGCTACAGGTGGATGGAGCACTAATGGAGAGGGAGGTGGGAAGGGGGTTTATGGAAGAGGGGCTACAAACATTGGTGGCAGGGGTGATGAGTGGGGGACATTCTGTTGACGTCGACTGCTCAGGCCCCGGTGAGCTATAGGGGGGGCATGCACCCACCTGAGAGGCCGTCAGGGCTGGTACCAGGTCCAAGGCGGGTTTGGGTGGAAGCTGGGGTGTAGCTGGTTTTAGCCCCGCCCCATGAGAGCGGCTGCTGTCCCCCAGTCCCTTAATGGACGGATGAGGAGGAGAGGGGGTCTGGGAGAGCCCAGGTTTTTTGGGAGGGATTGGAGGGGGGTTGCCCCTGTCAATCCTGGCCACTGTAGGTGACTTAAGGCCGATGGGATGGCTCAGGCGGCTGGGGAAAGGCCCACCCTCTGAGGCAGAATGAGGCAGGCCTGGTCGTAGTGGTCCACTCCCGCCTGCTGGGGGGCTGGTGAAGCGTGACAGGACCTGGGTGACTGTGTGGCGTGCTTGTTGCTTGGCAGCAAAGTTGTCACGGTTGGTTGGCGAGAGGTCACGGGCCGGAGGACTCTGGGAGGCTGTGCCGTTTTGGTCCTGTTCCTGGAACTTGTAGCGAGCCGCTTGGACCCGCGGGCTGACCCCGCTGGGTATGCTGTGGGGGGCGGATTGGGCCTCTGAGCCGTTCTCGGCCTGTGTCAGTCCACCTGAGCTACTGTGGCCGATTCCCCTTCCGGCTGTCTTTGGCAGGCTCAGACCTGCATACGGGCCTGGGGCAGGTTTGACGGGTATGGTGAGTGGAGTTTTCTTGGGACCCTCCACCTCAGTGAGGGGCTGGTCTGTTTGGCAGGAAGCTGTTCGAGAGCTGATGGGCTCTGTGGCCACTGACACAGAAGCTGTGGGTGTAGGTGGTACGCAGGTGCTGACAGCAGGTTGGCCTGGAGCGGCGCCGTCCCTTACATCTCCCTGTTCAGTCCTGAGCTGATCCACCTGCTGCCGTAGATTCTGACTCTCAGCCTCCTCACGCCCTAGCCTAGCCCGTAGCTGCTCCCGCTCCGTGTCGAACTCCGACAGCTGTTTCTCCATCTTGGCCTCCATCTGCTGGCTATGCTGGCGCTCGGCACCCAGCTGCTCCTGCAGGCGGCCTGACGAGCGGGTCTCCTCATCCAGTCGAGCCTGAAGCTCTTCGAAGTGCTGCGATTCCTCCACCACACGCGTGGCCAGCTGCTTGCACTCGCGCACAAGCATCATGACGATGTGCTTGTTCTTTTCGCGCTCATCTTTCAGCTGTGCCGTCAGCTTGCGGTGTTCCTGCTCCAGGTTCTGCAGCTGTAGCTTCTCCATCTCCAGCTAGCACAAGACAAACATGCATCTTAGAATGGGCAGCTCTGTCGACAACCACAAATGATAGTAACAACGTCTCCTTCCTTTCAAGCCGTGCTCTGATGAAATGTTTAAGTGCACTGAATTTATTCTGTTTTTGTATGTTTCGGTTTTCATCTGATCTTTTGGAACAAATGATAGAAAATCAAGGTTCTGCTGTACAATAGACTATAAATGCATATTGTTTCATATTGTTCATTTTTGTTGTAGTTAATATACTACAACAGTAAATACGAAAGTAAGTCCATCACTACTTCACACTTGTTTTGGTCAGGGACTTAATCCGCTTGCAGTACCCACACAACAAGTGTGTGTTCTTCGGCGATAGGATGATACTACATACAGGTTGTTGTATGTACCACATTGTTTTGACTTGTTTTAGTATTTGCGGGTGGACAGGAAGATTTCCTCATGTAATCTCACCTGGACGAATAACTTAAAAAAATAAAATAAAAGAATATTTT
Source organism: Doryrhamphus excisus (assembly GCF_030265055.1). Taxonomy (NCBI): domain Eukaryota; kingdom Metazoa; phylum Chordata; class Actinopteri; order Syngnathiformes; family Syngnathidae; genus Doryrhamphus; species Doryrhamphus excisus. The sequence goes on from NC_080471.1 coordinate 11,593,431, forward strand.
CATTTTCTGTTCCTGTGGACAGGGTCTGAAACTTCAAATGTAGACGTTTTGGGAGCTTGTCTAACCATAAACAAACGTTTTTGTGACTCGGGGAAAAGGCCTCAATTCAATTTCTATGACTTAGCTGACTATAATTGGAACACAACAGCTATTATTAGCTCAGCGATAGCTTGGCTGAGGGGTGATGGGCTTAAGCGGGGCTCCATCACTCTAACAAGGCTGCTGTCCAAAATAAAACCCCTCCTGTTCCAAAGCATCAGACAGCAAATATAATCGGCACTTGATGCTGAGGACGAGTGAGGACTTTACAAGCGGAGCCCAGCTGTTACTCGGAAGGAGGTGGCACGACTAGCTGCTAATTGGGAGAAGATTAGATGTGTTCTAGGCTAGTCTGATACCTCCCAACAACATAATGTGCTGACACACTGGGCAGCAAACACAAAGCGGAAGACTTTATAAATGAATAGATGACGGCAGCACAGGCAAAACACAAGGGACGCGATCACATTCCACCTAAATTAGCCAAGAGACATTCCATCCATCCATAGTGAAGCTCTGAGGCATCAATAACGTGTGTAACTGCTATTATAATTGGAGTTTGGATGCTTAGAGGAGGATTCGGGGCATGACAGTGGAGTCAAATTACTGATGTCATTCAGTAGAAAGCCCACCTCTAAGGCCAAGCAATCCTAAACATGTTAGCTTAAAAAATATGACAATGTAAGGATACTGTTCCACTCCAGTCCTGTAGGTGGTGGTACAGAACTTTACAAAGTGGGTACCAACTTCCATGACATAGCATGTTTTTCTTGCTGGATCTGGTGGGTCTCATGTGGCACCAAAGCAAGCAGACAATAAGAACTTAAAGTAAACAGAATCTGAAATCTGTACCTTTACCTACATTTGCACTAGAGCTGGGAATCTCAATGAACGTCACGATACAATACGATATGATATGGCAATATGGCATATATTATCTTCATACTGCAATCAGATGAAACAAAAGCAAATGAAAATATACATTTCGTTTGTATTTGGGAGCATAATTTAACCAGAATACAAACAGCTCCAGTGCAAAAAAAAAAAGACATGGTTTTAGTGCACCATAACTAGACAGGATAAACATCGAGGATAAACTGTAGTAAGCAGAAGCACAAAAATAATATTTTCCATTTCAATAGAAAAATCCACATTTATCTTTTAAATAAATAGGCCTAAACGTTGGTTGCGAAATGTGAAGGAAAGACTCAATAAAATATTATGCTCGCTTACTTTGCCCAGGGGTCTCCAACCTTTTTTCTTATGTTAAGACTGCTGCTACTTACACAAAATAAGAATGACCAAGAGTTACATTTATTTTCATAGCTTATTTTAAAGGGCGCCTATTATGCTTTTTCCACTTTTCTGACCTATAAATGTAGTTGTAATGTTGTACTCTCGTGTTAAACAATGCCAAAGTTTCAGACAATGAGGTTTGTACATTTGGAAGTGAGCGCTTCCATCTCACGTTCCCCATGACGACAGACTGTCAACATGGTTGATGCAGTCTTCATACAGTAACATTTATACGTCTTTTTTGCTGTTAATTCCTGCTATGCAGCCTCTACACCTCTATATATCAAACACAGTGAGCTTAAACAGAGCAGAATATAGACCTGAAATGCCAACATCGAGACGAAACCTGACATCTAGGACTTGGTCCAATCACCGCAATGTATGAAAAGTACAAAAGGTTTGCCCTAGATGACCCGAGGGCAAAAGCTTTTTATTAATTTGTCATAGATATGATGGCCGTGGACAACCAGCCCTTTACCCCTACTACTATTGAACCCGATAGAGCTCCACTTTGTACTTCTGAGCCACCACTGTTTTTTTATGTATTGTTAATTGTAGTTTTTTGTACACATCAACAGATACAGTGTGTCAAACCCAACTTTGTTTGAGTCTTTCTTAAGTCCAAGAGTGCACAAACTACTGTTAAATCCACATGCTAAAAATAATAGATATAAACAGTTAACTGTTATGAAAAGAAATGTGCATCCCTATTTAAAAGACATCCTTTGGAGCACATTCATTGACACAAACAGCCTCTCTCTCACTTTTAGGAGTGTGCTATGTGTGATGGAGGTCCTCGGGGTTCATGACTGATTCATGGGGGTCTTCACTCTGCCTGTAAGCCCATCTTGACAATGTTCTATACAAACGCCCTGCCTGCTTTCAGCTCGCTCAAGCCCTCGTGGATAATTCAGCAGCAGCAGAAGGATGACGAGAGTGGAAAGGGATGAAGGGATAAAGATAGCGCTGACAGTACGGCTGAAATTCACTCTACCCGGCAACCCAAAGAGCCTCTGAGGGCAGCCGCTCTCCTTCTGAAGCTGCTTCTTGTTCCATCGCTCGTTTTACGCCTCACAAGGTACATGCCAGCAGCTGTGCCTGCAAAAGTTCGCTCTCTGGTTTACGGTGACCACCTTTTGTGTCATAAAGCGCACCTAAAACATCTCAAGGTCAAAGCCATCCTGCACCGCAAACACAACTTCTTTTTTTTAAGCAAACATTTGCAACTTTAACAGCGGGATTGCAGTACGCCTGAGGCATTTCATTTCAGACCCGCTAGGATTTATTGTTTCCACGCCAACTAACAGCCCACGTGCTGCAAACACCATAGGTGGTGTAGTTAGGTGGACGTTTCCTTTTGGCACAGATAAATGTTGCTATTACAATTGTTTTGGTGCCTGGTGAGAATGTCTTGGTTTTGTGAGCTTAAAGGGGACCTATTATGCCTTTTCCACTTTTCTGACCTATAAATGTAGTTAGAATGTTGTATTCTCATGTTAAACGTTGCCAAATGATGTCACACTGTGACTGTTTTGTGAACATGGGTCAGTATGCAGCTGGACTAAGCGATTTGCTGAAGCCCTATGGCTTTTCAACGTTACTTGGTCGTGTGGAAGAGTCACAAGGGCAAGCAGTAAGTAACACTTTATCAGTAGCCACGTTTACATGGACCCAAAGATTCCAATTCCATTCGGGTTATTTGCTCAAACGGAAAGAATCTAACCTTTGTATACACCTCATTCCGAAAAAAGTGCCAATCTGAATGAATATATAATCGGATTCACAAGGGTGGAATATTCCTTTCCCCAATCCGATATCTGAGGTATCTTGTACCCGCTCAATCGGAAAGTTGTCAGGGTGCGTTCTTTCAGCGCATGCTCAGCTGTGAATCCCTTCACACTTCCACAAAGTTTGATGACGGAAGCACGTGTCATCCTAAAATTCAGCTTCCACTCAACATCAGACAACTGTCCCAACAAACGTGGTAATCACACTCTCGTCTGCCATCTTCGATGAATCACGTGATGTTGTTTACGTTTTACTGCGCATGCCCAATTGACTATTCCGTTTATTCCATTATAGCGTTGCATGTAGACAGGAGATTGGAATATTCCTTTCCATGTGTACACTGTTTTCTGCTACATCATTCGGAAAGATTCCATTCGGAAAGAGGAAAATCTCCTCATGTAAACGTGGCGAGTGTCCTAACTGTGTTTATTTTGTGTAAGTCATGGAGCAAAAGCACTTGTCTGTGTCGCGTTATAGCATAGAGGGAGCGAGGTTGCTAAGTTTTTTTACACAGTGGTAGTCCTGCAAAACACATTACACGTCACCGATGCACTAAAATGCTACAGCTACTTATCATTGAGAGATGTCTCGAAGTAACCTCTTTTCTTGAGAAACTTCGGACTTTGCAGTCAGACTGTACACTCTGGACATTTTAAAAAGATAAATTGCCATATATCAACTCCAATAAAGTTGGCGGCACAAACCGGATGTGTTTCTATGCAATGCAGGCGGGCCGTGGGTGGATTACATTAAAACAGACTGTTTTCGCAGGAACCACAAAATCCAGAGAAATACAGCTGAATTACAGCTGGAATACAGCAGATTCTGGAAGAACTAGAATGCTTTCAGTGCTGGTTATGATGTGTAGCTGCTCTATACGAGTCCACAACTCAATACACAAGGCTGAAAAATTTGCATAATAGGTCCTGTTTAAAAGAAAATCTTCAGCCTAATAAAATAGGAATCATGTTTTACATAAACTTAAATACCAAAAGTGTGAAATTCTCTAAATGCAGCATTTGCCACTGTTCCAGATCAAGACGTAAATTAGAAAAACTGTACTCTAGTCATGTATTGCCATATACAGTATATACTAGAACCCAACTGATATGGGATGCTTAAAAAAACATACAGTATGTGGCATTCTGGTCAGAAACTGAATTTAAAAAGATCTAGTATATTATACTGTAGCACGCACACAAACTAACCAAATACATATATTTAACCAGTAAATCCCAACCCTCCCATACCTCCTCCTCACGCGTGTGGTTGGCTCCAAACGTTCCAACTGGCTCTCGCCTATATAATCTCTGTTATTTGCAGAAAGTTCAGGGAAGGGACGGCCTGCATTTTTTCCCCTTTTAGTCACTTTTTCTACGCTGCGCTTTTCGCATTTTCTCCTCATTCAAACAATTACACACTATCATACCTCCCAGCATAAGGGGGAGAGGCGCTCACATCTGTACTCACATAATTCAAAAAGAGGCTCCAGGACAAACACACTACACTCGTAAACACACTTAGTCAAGCGGCGAAAATAGAAATGACACACCAGAAGAGCGGGAATGAAGTTGACCTGCAGCAATAATGATGGCCCACATTCACACCCCAGCATGGGTGAGGGGGGGAGCCAGGCGAGGCAACAGGCGGGGGGGTGGGGGGGGGGTGTTCTTACCCTCTTCTGGCGGCTCTCGGCAGCAGCAAGCTGGGCTGACATGCGCTCTTGCATCTTCCTGCAGTGTGCCATGACAGCCTCTAGGACAGACATAGGGCTGGAGCCCAGGGGCCGCCGCTCCTTGTCACCTCTCGGGACGCCGCACTCAAAGTCCCGCTGGAGTGCCAGGAAAGGGTCGGTCAGACTGAAGTGGCTGTACCGTTCTTGGAGGAACACTTCCTTCCTTTGAGCCTGTAGACAAAATAAACAATACAGGCTGTTAAATTAAATACAAATACCAAATGTTCAATACTACTGTTGCTGTGTGAAAGGTACACAGAAATATCCTGGTTTTCAGAGTTCTGTGTGAAAAGCACAGATGGATAAAGGTGGGCTAAAATGTTACGCCTCTGATACAGCCTGTGTGAAAGAGGCTACCGAGACATTCATTAGTCATCCACATGAGTGACACATTCAAAGTGCTAATTAGCTGCTAAAGCTGTTGATGAGGAATAGCTTTCCATCCCAGCAGGCCAGGCCAAAACCAGGAGCAATCAGCCCTCCACTGTCTTCCTCTCAGGTTACAGACATAAGGATGCAAGAGTCATTCAAACAGGGGCGGAGGAATAATCTGACGTGTAAGGACAGCCGAACTCCACTGAAACCAACACAGCTGCATCCTCTTACGATTATCATCCCTGTTCCAGCTCAGACTTCCACAGGAACGTAAACACACGTTTCACACGTGACCACAAAACAACATACAGGAACGGGTGTGGCATGCCAATGTTTGTGAGCCACAGCTGCAGCGACATATTTAAATAAGAAAAGAGACAAAGGGTGGTGGAAAAACAACTGTGTGCAAAAACAAATTTTCCTAAGGATAACCAACAGACAAATAAGACAAAGTTAGCCAGGAAACCACATATAATAATAATAAGTAAAAGTAATACAAACAGTTCAGTTTAATATACTATAACAAACTAATATAATGAAAATTAACACATTTAAAAATGCTATGTACAGACACATAGATGAGTCAAAATAATCCATCTATGTGACTTGTGTGATTGAAAAAATCATGACATTATTGTAAATAGGTGTCCACATACATGTCTGATGATGCGACATCATCATTAAACGCATTAAATCAGGGGTCTCAAACACGCGACCCGCGGGCCAAATGTGGCCCGCAGGACACTACTTTAAGGCCCCTGCCTTGATATGAAAGTTTAATGTTAGTGCAGCACGCGCAAGTTTGATATGGATGCTGTATGGTATCATGTACCCAGAAAAAATTATTACGTTTGATTAATGTTCATGTTAAAGGTTAAATAACTGTTAATAGTTATCCTCCCTATCCGTGTGGAAGTGGTAAGTTTTTGGCTATTTAAGTTTAAAGGAAATAACTTGAAGGCTACCGTTTAGGTCGCTAGCTCTCTAGTTTGCGAGTTAGCATGTGTCTCAAGACCCTGCAGTTGCGCAATATGTTGTAAATAAAAAGAGTATAAATGTGGCTATAGTCGTGTTTTGTCATGTCTACAGGGCTCTAATAATGCTTTGTTGATTTTAATCTGAAAAAAATAATTTGTCTACCCACCAACTATATGTGGTTTCTTTTATTTTTTAGTTTTTATTATTTGCCGTTTTATTATTATTATTATTATATTTATTTATTTATTACTGATTGATTGATTTTCTTTATTCTTGATTTGTTTATTTATTTTTCATCTTATTTTGTGTAGAAAAATATTTAAGAACAGTGGAATGTTTTATCAGAGCTTTTCTTGTAGAAAATTGGAACCAAATTGAAGTTTTTTTTAAAAAATTTTGTTTTTAATAAATGCGTTTTTGTTTTTTTGGAAAACCTGATGCGGCCCAGTCTCACCCAGACCCTAGCTCCAGTGGCCCCCAAGTAAATTGAGTATGAGACCCCTGCATTAAATCTACTTAAATTGTCCCAATCCTACATTTGAAACTTTTCAAACTTATGTACAGTATATAGTATATTTAAAATGTTGTACTCTTGTTCTACATGACAGGAAGTAACATATGAGGTTGGTGTGTTTTTAAGTTATCCCTGGTTTCATTTACTTCTTGAAAATGACAGCCAGAAAGTGTTTTTTGACATGTAAGAATTGTGATTCAGCAGTAAGCAACGGGAAGTTTTTCAGGTAAGCTAAAGACCTTCGTCACGCTCACTGCTCCTCCGCACGCACCACTTCACAGACAGCTACTTTGTGAACAAAGCACAGTTGAACTCCAGATTGTCCAGTCGGTTTCTCCTGTAAAAAGCTGGTATCCCGACTTTACATGGGTGCGTACAAGCTGCAACTTTCTGTCATTTACTTTATCTGCCTGAGACAGACGTGGATAAGCCCAGCTCATTAGTTACTGACACACAAAACAGTTTGTTCCCAGTAGTGCTGACCAAAAGCACTTTAGTGTGTTTAGTGTTTAAATTCCAGCATCAAGGCTAACACATTTCCAATACACTATTGTGGAAATAGTATATATACAGTAAATACTAGTTGAAATAGTCGAAAAATAAATATGAAAAAGTGATTTGATTTGGGGTTATAATAGGCCTGATCGTGATGCTGGATTTGCACAGACGCAACCACACTGGGTCCGGTGATGCAGAATGGACCAACACAACATTTCAATGAACAACTAGCTATGCATGTACTGTGGAAACCATCCTCAACGTGTTTAGTACTCTTGTAAGTATTAAAGACAAAATTCTGTTTATCTTCGGCCATTACAAGACTGTGAGCCACTTTGTTTACATTGTAAGTGGCTGCCTTTAATCATTTTAGGTGATGATCCGAGTTGTGACCTGCAGCCAAGCAGCATTGGCAGTGTGAGGAGCTTTAAATAAAGATGTTTACCTGCTGCCTGGGGCTTAATACCGCTGTATTACAAGTGAGGCAACAGTAACTCTATCACGCTGCAACGGCGCCCACTGAGACCTCAGTAATATTAGCATTAACCTTTCCAGGCATGTTGATCTCTGGCCAGAGACGGAGGAGTCACAGGGAAGAGAATCATGAGAGGTTAGTCCCTTCTTGAGAGGATAGCTTATCTGGCAATAGCTATCGATATGATTCTGGCTCACATGTTCCATTAAACGTTTCAGAAAGAGAGAAACATCTATGAAGGGTTACAGCGGACCAGGCCCAAAAAGAACAGCAACTTTGCAACTTTTCCTTTTCCTAGATCAGGGGTCTCAAACACGATATGATACTTGATATGAAAGTTTAATGTTAGTGCGGCCCGCGCAAGTTTGATATGGATGCTGTATGGTATCATGTACCCAGAAAAAATTATTACGTTTGATTAATGATCATGTTAAAGGTTGAATAACTGTTAATAGCTATCCTCCCTATCTGTGTGGAAGTGGTAAGTTTTTGGCTATTTAAGTTTAAAGGAAATAACTTGAAGGCTACTGTTTAGGTCGCTAGCTCTCTAGTTTGCGAGTTAGCATGTGTCTCAAGACCCTGCAGTTGCGCAATATGTTGTAAATAAAAAAAGTATAAATGTGACTATAGTTGTGTTTTGTCATGTCTACAGGGCTCTAATAATGCTTTGTTAATTTTAATCTGGAAAAAAATAATTTGTCTACCCACCAACTATATGTGGTTTCTTAAGTTTTTATTATTTGCCGTTTTATTATTATTATTATTATTATTATATTTATTTATTACTGATTGATTGATTTTCTTTATTCTTGATTTGTTCATTTATTTTTCATCTTATGTTGTGCAGAAAAATAAAAATTAAGATATTTGAGAACAGTGGGATGTTTTATCAGAGCTTTTATTGTAGAAAATCGGAACCAAAGCACTGAAAAAGTTTGTATATTTTTCTGTTTTTAATAAATGCGTTTTTTTTGGGGGGGGGGGGGGGGGGGGGGCTGATGCGGCCCAGCCTCACCCAGACCCTAGCTCCAGTGGCCCCCAAGTAAATTGAGTTTGAGACCCCTGGCATAGACAGTTATTAGTCCTACAAAACAATTGTGATCTCGACTCACACTGACAATCGACAGTGCATCCACTGCCCTCTACATTCTTTTATCTGTGGTGGTCTGCCATGAATAAAATTTGACAACCCACAGCAACTTTCCTTTTTTTAAAAACATTATTTGGTGCTATCCACTCACTCTGGTTACATGAATAAATAAGAATATGTGAATGTTTGTGTGTCAGTGTGTGCACAATAGGAAAGAGGTGCCCTCCCATCAGAGCGTCAGTGATGAGGCTCTCTGGGATGATGTGCATGTCAATATGTGGAGTGTGTGTTGTTTGAGGTGCACAGGGTTGGGTCAATGCAGCCGTCAAATGTTTCCATCTCATTTGACCTTCCACCTTCAAGCCCAAGCAGCGCACGGATTAGTCACTTTGTCCTTGATTGTTTTTACTGTCACTCTGCTATACAGTTTAGCAGTTTTGACTGGCACCGTTAAAGAGGGTTATTACTGTACATTTTGAGAGCTGTTTGTGATATTTTGATGACCTTATTAAACTGCAGGGGATGGTGCAGGTGTGTATATCTGTACAAGTAGAACAATGTGTATAAGCCGCTGAAGTCATGAATCATTAAGTAGAGCTTTGCCTCTTTCATTTTTAACCATTACCTTCTTACACGGCCTTGAAGCACAATGGTGTTTGCACATACCATCATCTATTTTCTTCACATATTAACCACTTAACTAACCATGTTGCAAAGCGACAACATGGATCCATTGACGGATGGAATCATTCAAAGACAAGAGGAAGTACAGAAATCTAAGGGGGAAATGTTTCTGTAGTGTAATTTTCATGGACAATGTTGTAATATGAGGAGGTGTCTTCTCATTGACTCCCACTCTAATTTAGGTTTCTGGGTCAAAGCTGCTTCTAACAAGCAACTAATAGGCACCGACTTTGGCTGAGGATGATGAGGGGCTGAGGATGTGTGTGCGTGTGTGTACATACACATATACATATACTGATAAAAATCTAAATGAATCAAAATGAAAAATTGTGAGAATATGCATTTAGCACATTTGGACCCTAATGAGGTTTTACATAGAGCAACAACCTGCAAAAGCAAAAAGGGGGTAATTTTTTGAGCGATGGTCTTCAACGTTTCAGCAGCTGACAAACAGCCTATTTCAGTTTAATTGTTGTTTTCAATAAATTGATTTTTCAAAGTGCTTTTTGTCTCACTCCCCCTTCTTGCTTTTGCATATTATAGCTCTATTTAAAACCTCATATTGAACCAAATGTGCAAAAGATAAATTCTCGCTATTTTTTGCATTCTGAAATATAAAATGTGAGTTGTAAATACCAGCATTTTGTTAATGTTGTGGCAATACAAGCATATTTGTCATGAAAAAAGCTATGAAAACAAATGTTACAAAAATAAGGGCCATTTTCATTTATTTCATTGTAAAAGTAGCTCTAACAAGAACAAACATTGGTGACCCCGATAAAGCCAACAGTACACATAAACATTTACATTTAATCGATGTGATTGGTATCGGACAATTTCACTCATGGATTATCGTTATCGGCAGCATCGGAGCATGATCGGAGCATCACTTTTATTATTTCTTATGGGAGAATTTGATTTGGAGCAATTGAATTAGCGACCAGTCCAGGGTGTACCCCGCCTCTCACCCAAAGTCAGCTGGAGTAGACTCCAGCATACCCCCGCGACCCTAGTGACGATAAAAGGCATAAAAGAATGGATGGAATTTGTTTTGGATAACTTAGAGATGGCCACCGATAGTGATGGAAATGGATGGTGTTCTACTGCTTTTGTCGTGTGAACAAAGTGGGGGAAAGCTGGCGAATGAGAACCAACAGTACAGACATGACTACGTCCTGCTCACTGTGGAAATTCTATCAGTTATGGAGCAGGTCATGCTTATGTAAGAACACAATAAATGGTGGCCTCCAGGCTTGTCTCAGCTTTGGCTGTCAAACACACACACATGCAGAGAAAGGCTGGACACACACTTTAAGTTCACATTGACCCATTCATGCTTAACCATTAAATTACATTTGTTTTAAATAAATAGTTGTTAGACGAAACGTAGCTGCTGCTAGTCAAGTCCACTCGGCACCATCTTTTCTGCTAATCTTTAATGCGCTCAGCTGACAGCCTCAATTAACCTTTGATGAGGGCCCACATACAGTTTTAATATACACGGGTCAGGAAGACACATGCATAATAATAATTCACACATGGACAGGCACGTGGAGCCACTTAATTCATATGACTTTTTAACGCATAGGCATTAAAAGCACATACTGCCATTTTCTCCGATCCATCCTTCTTCATACTCACGTCCCATCATACATAGAGTACAACCTGTAGGCCAGTATCCAACAATTCGCTTAACAACACAGTTAGCAACACACCTTAACTCATTCACTACTAAAGACACATTTTTCAGTATTTTTTTTTATTCCCAAAGACGAATTAATACATATTTTATGTTTTTTTGCACAAGAGACAAAAAGAGGTGATGTTTGGTGTAGTTTTAAGCCGTAAAAACACAAATTGCATTTTCTAAGAGTTCATCATACATCTTTCCCATGAGTACTCCACAGCATTCAGGAAGCCAAAAAGCATGGTGCTGTGTGGTGTGCACAAAGTTAGGCATTGAAGGGAAATTTTAATGCATGCATACACTCAGTTCCATATTCCTGATATTTTGTTAAAACTACTGCTAATTACTAAAGAATGGAAAAAGGAAGAAACACACTTTTTTCTGATGAATGATGACTAATATTTATTTTGGTATGTACCATGTTTATGTAGCTCAGTGCTTCTCAAATAATGGGACAGCCCCCCAGGGAAGCACAGGGAGCGAGACGATTTCATTTGAATGCAGACCTACCAACATGTACAAATTTATAGTACTCAACATGGAATTTGACTCTTGAATATGCATATGTGGCCTCTGTTTTGTTGCTTTTTCCTGGTTTCAGCTTCAAGTTCAGTCTGTACAGTATAGACAAAATGAATAAATATTATACGTAGTATTTCAAAAGGGGGGTGCACAACACGTAACTGGTAAGTTAACATACAATAACAATGAACTACAATTCTATGTGAGTATACGTGAGTAATCTATGCAAGTATGTGAGTGAGTATCACCAGCAAAACGCAAACATCAAACTTTCGCTGTCACAAAGTGCCCGCAAGGCATACTGGGTAATCCGTGGGCAACTCTTCCCTACACCAATAAATCAATAACTTCATGATCTGTTGTTAAATAATGTTTAAAAACAAGACATAATGGTGCATATTTCTTATGATACAAGCCAAAAACCTCCCGCTAATGATGCTCATAACCCAGAAGTATTCTGAAAAAACAGCAATTTCTTTACAAAAAGCAACACAGACGTTTTTTCTTCTTCACTTAGACATCATTGCGTTGTCACATTAACATGCTGTGTTACATGATGAATGGTGTCCTTGATAAAACACAATCTATCTACACCAGCTGATGGACATTGGATCACATGGCGAACACAATGCTTTGGAACCACTTTCATCCACTTGAAACCACACACACAAAGCACACACTGAGCATGACTTGCAGCTATGTGTGTGTCCCAGCAGCGTCAGCTCCTTGCAGTCTATTTTTATCTTTTAATGCCACAGTAAACCAACGCAGGCCTCCTGCTTGATTAAACCAAATCGCCCCTACGGGCACAAGTACAGAAATACCCCCCCCCCAACATCTGATAGAGCTGTGAATGTTACACACTATGCATGCGTGTGAGTTAGTGTTAGTACTCATGGATGACAAATACCTGTTCAGTAGAACCTTCCCCTCAGGTCATACAATTTGGAATTCAGGAAAAGTCAAACAAAACTTCATTTTAAATCGCTTTAACTTTTCCTATTAACAGTTCTTAACTTCTCATTACACTTGAATGTAATGAACCCAGTTTCCAGCTTTAGAGGACTACACTCTATGTTATAATGCAATCGTTGCAGGAGCTCTGCCTTTTCCACTGAGCTTAATTGTAGCATTGCGATCTGTTCATTTGTAGTGGAATAACACCTCCAGGACACTAGTGGGCTGTGCATTATTCCTCAGGTCTTTCAATGGCACTTTAGGTAACAGCTATAAAAGAGTTTATAAGTAATAAAAAAAGTGCTTTGTTAGCTTATCATAAATTATACAGAGACTGTAGCCATTGTGTAGCTTGTCACTACAACTCTGTACAGTAGATGGCATCGCAATTCTGCTTTTAACTAGGGAGGTAAATATCTTCATGATAGACGATTCAATTAGGATCTAGATACACTGGTTTATACTGTTAACAGAAAGATTCCATACGATTTGATGCAGTGTTAAAAGAAAACGATATGCTTCGATTCTACAGTTAAAGTTGTTGATCTAGACCTTAATCTTGCATTGTAAAAGAAAAATTGTAAAAGATGTAGTATTCCTACAGTATTTTCAAATGTGTTGAGTTGTTGAGTATAAGGTTTATTTTTTGGGGAAAAAGGAAACAAAACAATACTTTCATGGAGGTTGAGAGTTCCCTGTTATTGTTCCCTGAACAATAGCTCCTAACCACTTTTTGCAGCATACCGTATTGGCGCATTAGCGTTTCACGTCCAGCACAAGCATAATTCAGTGATGGAGGAGAAAGCAGCGTTAACAAAACAACCAAAAAAGAGAAAATGAGCATGGCTGAAGGCAGAGGAGAAGTGGAGACTATAGACGAAAAAATAGTAAATGCAGAGGTACCTCTGTTATATGGAAAGTTATATAGAGCAGCTGTAGTCCAGATGTGGAGTAGCCGAGTGACTCAACCATACAGTATATTAGCTTCACAGTCCACTAAATAACCAGTGACTGTGATTTGAAGTTGTCCTGTCTCTAGACAATTTTTTTCCTCAGAGGAGAACACAGGTGAAAATATGACAAGCGAGTTGAAATACTTTCTCCAGGAATGGGAGAAGAGAAGAAACAAGTGTGTGTAACTACTGACACTTGATCTAATGTTGTGATAGCAGCTGCCCTCAACAACTGGCTTGCTTTGGACACTCTCTACACCAGGGGTCTCAAACATGCGGCCAAATGTGGCCCGCAGGACACTAGTTTGAGGCCCCCGCCTTGATATAAAAGTTTAATGTTAGTGCAAGCGCAAGTTTGATATGGATGCTGTATGGTATCATGTACCCAGAAAAAATTATTACGTTTGATTAATGTTCATGTTAAAGGTTAAATAACTTAATTTTAATCTGAAAAAATAATTAGTCTACCCACTAACTATATATGGTTTCTTAAGTTTTTATTATTTGCCGTTTTATTATTATTATTATTATATTTACTTATTACTGATTGATTGATTTTCTTTATTCTTGATTTGTTTATTTATTTATCATCTTATTTTGTGTAGAAAAATAAGATATTTGACAACAGTGGAATGTTTTATTAGAGCTTTTCTTGTAGAAAATCGGAAAGCAAAGTTTATTCATTTTTCTGTTTTTTTTGTTTTTGTTTTTTGGAGAACCTGATGCGACACAGTCTCACCCAGACCCTAGCTCCAGTGGCCCCCAGGTAAATTGAGTTTGAGACCCCTGCTCTACACAGTGCCACAGGTAAGGTTACTTTTAATGTAATTATTTGGAATTATATGGATTAAGGATTGTAGCTTTTTATTCCTCATTATATCGTATAAAAATATTGTGATACATGCTAAGGTACAACCCCAATAGAAATATATGACTGTTAGGCATTAAACTTGCCATGTGTTGTCATTCATGCACCAAACATCACAAGGTGTATTTCAGAATAACACATACGGGCTTTTTTCCAGATGGTGATTGATTTAGGTCAAAAAGGCTAGTTGTACTTTGATGTTATTGTCATGAATCAATGTTCTTTGTTGAAGTGATGGGCTGCTAAGCTTTGGATGAAAAGTCAAGAAAATAACGCAAAAATATACCAATTCCAAATTATCTGAGGCAGGAACATACTTGATATCAAACATGAATAGTTAAAGAGTGTTTTCACTCTGAAACGCATGTCCACTGTCATCCGTTCCTCTCACATCAATTAACACTTTCACTCTAACATGCACACAGTGTTCCCTGTGCTTGTGTGTATGTATGTGTTTGCACCTGTGAATGAAGGCAGCAGCTGTGAACGGTCCATTTCAGGTTACCAGAGTGAGAGATAATGATGGTGGTGGTGATGGTGTAGTAGAAGCAATGCAAGACTGCGCACAGCTGGATTTTCCTACACATGATCTCCCCCCCAAAAAACCTGAAAACTGCACATTAGTCAATAAGGTTTCGTCTCCTCGGTTTGTGAAGCTGTTGTAGCATCAGAGAGGAGCGTAGGAGTTCTTTGGTTCCACAAGAACAAAAGCATAAAAAGCATTTCACAGCTGCGATGATGCTCTTTACACGACGTACTGCCAGTAAAACAATAATGGAATCATGCATTCATGTGGACAACAAAGGGACACAAGCTTCCTAACTGAAAGCTCACCGACATTTTCTTCTGGATGATCTAAAATACAGAAGGAAGTGGAGAAGATGTATTTGATGTCCTGCTGATTGCAATAGAGAGAGGACGAGAAAGAGAAAATGTAAAAAAAATAATGAAAAAAATTACAAATTTGTATTTGATTGGAGGAAATAAGTACTTTATCAGCCAGCAAGCATTCTGGGACCCCACAAACCACTTAGTCCTGTCTGTTCAGGAATGTACTCCTAATGTAAACTTATTCTGTTTATAAAAGACACTTGTCTCTTTCCAGTCAAACAGTCTAACACAACGAGCAAGAATCTTGGTGAGTTTAAGACCACAGCTGCACAAATTCATAAATAGAAGAAATACAAGAAAACAGTCAATCACCCTCACTCTGGATCCCCATGCAAGAGTTCACATGATGAGGTGTGGATAATTGTGAAGGACCAGCCCAGAATTATTAGCGTGGAGGTGGTTGATGAAGCATTTGTAACACACTTTGCTACCACGGATTGACATCCTGCAGTGCCCGTAAGATGAAAACGTTCTGCTTTGGAGATAAGATATACAAAATATCATGGTGTGAGATCAGGTCAGGTTTTAAGAGTGGAACCCAAAAGTGTCCATTCCTCACATCTTTCACCAGAGCTTTGTCTGGCATGTGTGAAGGAAGGCGAGGAGGTGTGAGAGCGGCTGCGAGCAGGGGAGACGCTTCAATTTAAATGTCAAAAACCGTCTTTGAGTCACAACAAGATGGGTGGAGGGGGGTCGGTATGAGGAGTTTGGGGGCATGGGGGAGATAGTGTGGATGAGATTGGATTGTGGATTGTGTGGTTTATTTATTGTACAAAACTGTAATTATACAGCATAATGTTGCAGATAAAAGTAAACACAAGAAAAGTCAATCATTAATTAATTAATGCATTAATTTGTTCCAACTGTGAGTGTGCCCTTATGACAACTTTTAATTTATCTACAAATTAAGATATGGGCTGCACGCCGGATGATCGGTTAGCTCACAGGCCTCACAGTTAGGAGACCCAAGTTCAATTCCACCCTCGGCCATCGCTGTGTGGATTTTGCATGTCCTCCCCATGCATGCGTGGGTTATCTCCAGCTTCCTCCCACATTACAAAAACATGCTAGGTTAATTGGCGACTCCAAATTGTCCATAGGTATGAATGGGAATGGGAATGGTTGTTTGTCTATATGTGCCCTGTGATTGGCTGGCGACCAGTCCAGGGTGTACCCTGCCTCTCGCCCGAAGACAGCTGGGATAGGCTCCAGCACCCCCGCAACCCTCGTGAGGATAAGCGGTAGAAAATGAATGAATGAATAAGATCTTTATTTGAAATATATTGCGCCAAACCAGCTGTTTTCTGGTCAGATCTCTTACCAGATGTTTGCTCCACCTGCCTGCCCAGCAGCGCTGCCACAGGGGCTGACTTGTCCATTTGTGAATGGAAGCTAATCAGTATGGATGCAGAACATACAGCATAGCAGGAACTGAGAGAAGATGATAAATTCTCCTGGACAGGCGCCATGCTGGAAGGAAGCCCTGTGGCCTCTACCAGCCACATGGACTGCCAACTGGCTCTGGCCTTCATCGTGTTCCATGGAACTACTTTGTTTTGTCCCTTCTCACAAAGATTCATAAATTCATTATCAGAAGCCACACATATTTGATGGTCGTACTATTTTTAAAGGGGACCTATTATGCTTTTTCCACTTTTCTGACCTATAAATGTAGTTAGAAGGTTGCATTATCGTGTTAACAATAATGAGGTTTGCGCATTTAGAAGTGAGCCCTGAAAGAACTGTGGGATGGCTCAAAACGCTCGGTTTCAAAAAGCGTGGTAAAACCGCCCTTTGTGAAGTCACAGAGGGGCTTCCTTATATATACAATCTCTGCCCTTCCCCAAACTCTGCTTCCCCCACCATCCCCCAAGCGCTGCTCTGCTGTTTACTTGCTAGCAATGACTCATAAGGGAAAGCCACATTTGTTTACAATTCCTAAAGATGCCTCCACCAGGCACAAGTGGTTGGAGTTCCTGATTCCCTACCAGTAAAAGAAATTCATTTTCATCTGTCAACGGCATTTCACACTGGGCTGTGTTGTGAACAAGCGCCAGTATGCAGCTGGACTTGCCCACAAACTTGCTGAAACCTTTCCAACGTGCGGAAGAGTCAGAAGGGCAAGCAGTTTATTTTGTGTAAGTCATGGAGCAAAAGAACTTCTCTGTGTAGCTTCATAGCATACAGGAAGCGGGATTGCTTATAGCCTTTTCCCACCACAATTAGTGTCTCTACCCAAGTTTTTTTACACACGGGTAGTCACGCAAAACACATTACATGTTACCGATGCTGTAGATTTGTAGAAAACCGCTAAAATGCAAAAGGTACTTAACTTTAAGGTGTGTTGACGTGTTGAAGTAACCTCTTTTCTCGAGAAACGTCAGACTGTCCAGCCTCTACCTCTGGATTCAGGATCCAACACATATGGCTGTATGTTAAAAAGATAAATCGCTGTTTATAATCAACTTCTATACCATTGATCAACTCCTATAAAGTTAGCGGCACAAGCCGGAACGCTTTCTATGCACTCAGGATTGTGAGCCGAGTGGGCGAAATCGCTGTTTATTATCAACTCTCATACCGTTGATCAACTCCTATACAGTTAACGGCCCAAACCGAAGCTCTTCCTATGCACTGGCAGTGTGACCAAGCACAGGAGAGTGGGCACGCCTGGAGGCGGGCCGTGGGTGGAATACATTAAAACAGACAGTTTTTGCGTGCCCCACAAAATACAGCTGAATAGGTTCAGATTCTGGAAGAACTAGAACGCTTTCTGTGCTAGTTATCGTGTGTAGATGCACTATAGGAGTCCACAACTCAATACAAAAGGCCAAAAACTTGCATAATAGATCCCCTTTAAATAAGATCAGTGGATCCCACACATTTGTGATCCAACATGCGATTCACATTCACACAAATTTGCTGATTTTGGTCCAGGGTTTTGTCCAAGGAAAACACATCTCATTCATTTTAAGTTGATAATAAAAAATGTAAATAAACTATACATATAGTACTGCATTACTTTATAAATGGCATAAGTGTACCTAACATGGATGCTTTACCGGTGTCACGATGTGATGGCAGCGCCCTGTGTGTGGCATCAGCAAGGATAGCTTCTACAGTTCACTTTACCCAAATCTGGCCTCGTAATTTGTAGCAAGATAAGCACAAGTTGACCCCTTAAGCAACAAAGCCACAAAATTGTGACAATAAACATTGCTGAATATAACAAGCCATTTCAGCAAATATGGAGCCAACAGCAGTTAATACTGTCCACCAGGAGATGGCGGACATCTGTAACTTTTAATCTAACCAACATTTGCGGGCATGGTTTTACGCAAAGTATATGGTTTCTAGGCTTTTAACTACCGTGTACTAGCCAAGTGAGTCCGCCAGCAGTCCACAAGCAGCATATACCTTCATTGATACTTTGCTTAGCCATGTTTGCAGGTTGCAGGAGGGGAGGTGTTGGATAAGACGGGGATCGCGGCATAGCCCGTCGTACCCGTGGGAGAGTCCTCTGCAAAAAAATGTCCTGTTAATTGAAAGATTAGACCTGAGAATAGAATGACCCGGATGAATGGCAATATTCAGAAGTATAATAGATGGATAGATACCCTCTATCTATGTAATAATAACTGTAAATAATAGTGCTTGAGGCAGTAGTGCTGTTCAAGATACCACTGTAAGTGAAGATGATGGCTGGGTGTGCTCGAGGGATGAGGAAGCGTATCACAAGTAGATCAGACATTTTGAAGAAGTGGTATTGTGGAGATAGGGATCTGACAAATTCCAAGCCTGGTGACATCATAATATGCACATTAGATGATTAAATTTAGTCCTATCACGCACTTTGATCTGATTTTTCTAATTTACAGTATGCCTTTATCTCTTACCATTTTAAAGCTACATCCTTTTGAAATAGAAATGTGAAAACTGGAAGAAGAAAACTAAAGAGTTAATAATATATGATTGGAAGTCATTACTAGAATTATAACAAGCAAGCAGTGTGGATCGCTTAGACACTGTTGGGAGAAACACTTTCCAACAGCTATGTGCTATCATTTCTCACCGCTTCAGAGGGAGATGGAGGCCGACAGACGTAAGCGTGATTTTAGCATTAGCCTGATGACCTAGCCAAAAGCCAGTGTATGAGTCCATCTGTTCTGTAGATCATTGAACATGATTGTGTGAGGCATATTCAGGACTTAAAGGTCCCAGACATGATTAACTTTGCTTAGATATATTGTATATCATTTGTACTTGTGTTGTACATTCTGTTGAATTTGTTGAAAGTGAATGATAATTCATGGTGCCATTCATGATGTAATGTATTCAAGGTAACACTGCTCAGCTAAAGCAGAGTACACAAAAACATTTGGCAGGTAGATCGACTTGGTGCAGTATATTTTTCATCAAAATAGTAGTCATTCCAAAATGTTGTGCTGCTGCTGGATGTCCACAGCGTCCAAGTGATACTGTAAGTTAGTTATATTTTCCAAAAGACCTAGGTTTAAGACAACAATAGACAAAGCAAGTACAGAGAATGAAAGACAACACCTTACGTTCTGTCTTTGTATTGATCGACTGCTTTGAAGGAACACCTTCTTTACAAGCAGCATTTGTCTTGAATGCATGGTATGAACACGTCTATTCCATAGTAGTGACAAGGCAGCAAAGCATTATACATGTTATATTAACATCTTTCACAGCAATATGGGACAGTAAACCTGGATTGTGCATTTAGCTTGTTAACGTCTGTCAAATGGCAATTGACGAGAGATGGGGAGGGCTCTGGGACCAAATCCAATATAATTATTACAACAGTCACTTTTATTGCACATGTTGATTTGAAATTGGAGGAGAATGCCAACATCAAGTTAGCAGAAGGAGTAAGGCGTGTGCCAAAAATACCATACCAATTACTTGCTGTTTTTTGCCATACGGTGGTGATCTTAAAATGTAACCCCACTCATAGCGGGGTTCTACAGTACACAGTATGTATAAAATGTATAATTAGCAAGTTCTTCAGCAGTTTTGTTCTACTTTTAATGACAGATTGTGTTTATAAATTGTGTTCCACTTTATTATTATTTATCGAGTTCCATCACTTTGGCTTCCTGTTGAACGATGGAGCTTTTATATTAGTCAGTCTGAGAATATTTTCTCCAGGCTCTTGTGCATGTTGGACATTGATTCCGCCTACTCATCACAAATTGCTGTCTTGCTACGAGCTTGGCAATAATGCAATGTGGCCAAAAACAATTGAATTTACAAGCATCCTGCAGCCTCACCTTTATGTCTGTCATCTTCCATCTCCATTTTCATGTTCTTCCTGTTCCGCCTGGAGAGAGTCAAAGTGCTTTTCCCGGAGGTCGGGTCTGAAGGACGTGGGTGAAGAAAGAGCTGTTCTTACGCTTTTGAAACACAGTCATGTCTTTGTCTGGATATCAAGTTCCTGAGCAACAGTAGCGGCTCTGTTCTCGCCTTGACAGTTTATCAAGTGTGTGAAGAAATGGACCATAAGAGCCTGTCCAATAGGAAACGTATTTTATCATTTCAGCCGTTCATCCACACAACAGCGGTGTTCTGGGTGTAAAAGGGTGTCAATGTTAAGCAGATTTACCCTTGGTCGCAATCAAACTTGTGGACTTGGTGGCTTGAGGCTGACACTAAGCATTCACATTAGAGGATGTACCTGCTGGTGCGCTAATGACCCTGTGATTCACACCAGTCTCTTCCCGCCTTGCCAAGCTGTTGCACGGGCACACCGAATCATGCCAATGCCATTTTAGCAGATACCATTTGATCCTGAAAAAAGAACGTTTCTCGGTTTCAACATGGCAGAATCAAACAGAGTTTGTGTATATAGGCTTGATTATATCACCACCCTTTATAACATTACGGATCCAATACAAGAGCTCCATGCAAACTGCATGCTCCATGCCCCATGCAAGCATTTTCAGGTCCAGAAAAAAAGTGTTCTGTTGTTTCAGCCTTTCATTCATATGGAAACGGCGTACCAGAATTGAAAAGCCGTCACGCCAACATAATATCTGAATATTTTGACTGACATGACTCACCCCAGTCAATATTCTCATGATATTTTTCTTATATTCCAGGAATACTCACAGAAGTAAATTGACTTTGTCGTCAAGTCTAAACAAACATATCAGATTTGTGTATTCTTTGCTGTCCTATAATTTGGTGTGTCACGTGGTTCCGACTCCATGTCTGCTTACAGTGCCACATGTACGTTTACCTTGTGTATTACATAGGGATGTCACAAGACACTCAGTTTACGTGAGGAGACGATACGCAAGATTGGGTCTCTGTGAAGGAAACGAGACAAGATTACTTTTCAGAAAGCCAAATGAAAAAATATATGACAATATATTGCAATATACTCATTTTATTTCTACTATGCTACACTCTATGGCAGGGGTGCTCACACTTTTTCAGCATGTGAGCTACTTTTAAAATGACAGAGTCAAAATGATCTACCCACTACAAAAATGCAAAACATCTATTTATTTTCAAATGTATTGAGGATTATTTGTACGTACAATGTATGTTGATGTACCTTACATAATCAAATGAGCCAATATTGCAAAACACACATAATTAACAAATAACATTTTTTGTAATTACCTCCACATTTCCCTTCTTTGGTACTGCGATGGTAGAATGGCATATGAGGCAAACGCACTTCGAAAAAGACATTGTGAAAAAAAAGTCCACCTCCCATTCCGTATGGAAGTGATATGTTTTTGCCTTTTTACTTGGTCCAGCTCCTTCACTCATTTTAGTGACCATAAACTTTAGCGAGGGCTTGAAATCTGACGCAATTCGCCAACAAGCTTAGCACTTTGCATCGCTGTTTACGCATGAGCGGTGACCTAAAGGTCAAAATTCAGTTGTCATCTGACTGGTTGTCCTGTATGTCAATCAAGTAACGGGGATGGATGATAGGCTGACATCGTAAGTTCTGCTGCACTTAGAGACGTTGTGTGATTTGATTGGTCGCCCGAAGGGCAACATTCAGTTGTCATCTGAATGGCTGCCCTGTATATCAATCAAGTGACGGCATTGATGCTAGGATGATATTTTTTTAATGTCACGCCGCTATCGACCAGCGATCGACCAGTACCACCTCCGCGATCGACCGGTAGATCGCGATCGACTTAATGAGCACCCCTGCTCTATGGCATCGGACTCGCGTCCATTCATTGAGACAAAGCGACTGTCATGCAGTTGTCATGCGCTTTGTTCATACCTCTGTTATATGGACCAAACATACCAAGGTACTGAAGCCTGTGGATAGAGTGAACTCTCTTCTTGTCTGTTTGAAGGAGTAAAATTGACATACATGTACATGGCAATGTATTGATGCTGTAAAAATGATCAGGCTGCTTTTCATTTATTGTGTGATTAATTAATTTTTAAATTAATTATTGTCCCAACGCCTTGTGCCAACAAGACTTTTTTAAGAACTCTTGTCATGCTTTAACCTTGCAACATCTTGTGACACCCCTAGTATTATATAATTTTCATGCAGTGATCCGTTCCCGTCTGAAGTATTTACTAATCCGGCACAGTGTGGACACACAAAAAAAATTTAAGCACCCAGAGAAAATTCCAGGAATATTTCCGTGTTGGCAGGGCCTTAGTCCTTTTAAACACAAAGGTTTAAAAAGTCTGGTTGCTCACACAAATGTGCAAACACAAACACCTTTTAGACTGTAATCAGAGAGAAGCCCTGCAGGAGGGCAACTTAACAATCTCATGAATAACTCGAAAATCAGTGGTATTAGTCATAACAGGGACACAGACAAACACACAGACACGTGCAAACTGAAGGCGAGTGCGCGTTTGATCACCACAGGCTTGGCGAGATGCAAGAAGGCCAAGCAATAAGCCAAAGGGCTCATATCCAAGAGCTCCTCTAATATCAGACACCAGTGAAGTAGAAAATCACAGCACTCGCCAGTGGGCCTTCTCACAAACACACACACACACATGCACACATAGAAATGAGTTTCCCCACAGGACTGGACTCTATGTGTGATTAATCACATTTTGTCTGTAGTTAACTTGGAATTAATCGCATTTAATCACAGACATAAATACATTTTAATCTATAATTAGTTGGGTAAATCTCTGTGGTAAATGATTAGATGGGGAACGACAACAATAACTACATCAAATGTTATGTAAAGGAATATCAGCTTGGGAAATATGGGCCATGATTTTAAAAATAATATACAGTCAGAAAGCACATTTTTACAGTGGAAAAAATGGGATTTAAAAAACCTATTGAAAACGAAGACTCTTCATCGTTTTATTTACACAACAAATGTACGAGGAAATTAGACTGCTGCCAAACCTGATGCAGTTGACACGCTGGTATTCATGGCACAAAATAAGGACATGCTTGTGTCTTCTAAAAATGTTTACCTATAAAAATACTACTCCTTAATATAAAGTATTGAGTATATGAGTTGCTGATATAAAAATATATTAAAATGTCCACATAAACAAGGCATTCCTTCATATTGTTTTTTTTGTTCATATTGTTTGTCTTTTGTTATTAGCTGAGGACTTGAACATAGCCAACGGTTTGTTCTAAAAATATTATATTTGACCTTTTCTATATTCAATAAGAATAAAATAATAATAACATTGTGTTATTTAAGAAATGCCACATTGCTCCTAATTTTTTCCTGCAGGGAGGCCCAGACTTCCCTCTCCCCTCTGCTCCCACTGAAAAAGCTAAGCTTACAGCCTTGCCGGCTGTATTTACAAATCGCTCAACCCTAATTTCTATTCTATTTCAGACATTTTATCTTTTCATTTAAAACTATTATCCAGCCACACAGGACAAAAACAAAAACTGTAGTTGTGAGTGTGATGTCTTTGTCAAACACTAAATATTGTGTATATTGTGTATTTCTGTGTCAAAGGGTGTAATACACGCCTGTTGTAACACTACTTTTGCTGCCATCATGTCTTCAAACAGGGTCACGACTATTTCTGTTTGTATCACCGGCTCTCATTACATTCCCCATCATCACATGGACGGTTGCTCTGTGTGTGTGTGTGTGTGTGTGTGTCATGAACCTCATAAAGACACCATGAAGAGAGATACCAGAAAGAGCCCAATTGAACTGTCAAAGTGAGTCACATGACAGTGCGACATACCTCATTCACAGTCAACTACATCTGTTGAATTTTAATCAAGTGTGAGTTATGTCGTGTCATCAAAAAACAGCAACTGTGAGCAAGCAGTAATGTGCAATCCCAGCTAGTCTATGTTACAAAAAATTGAGGTTGACTTGAGGAAGGGAAAGAGAGCTGAGGAGTGAAATATTGGCCTAAATAAAGGAGGAAGAGGAGGAGGAGGAGTGATGCAAGTGGAGAGGATTAGGAGGGAAAAGCAGGATGGTCTCTATGACCTACTTCCTGAATTCCTCGCCAATCGTTCCTCTTCACCGGCGCCTTTTGCGTGCTGAGGACACACAACGTAAATACTGTACACACAGACAAGCCAGCAAATGCCTTCAGATTAATTTGTGACCAACATACAACACAACGGATACAAGATAAGAACCCAGAACCCAAACCATCTAAACACTCAACAACACTGGGTCTTCATTCGGCGGAGAAAATAAAACTCATGAATTGAATTACCTGTAAACATATGAGCTGTGTCACATATGTTATCTTTGCAAAGATAATAATGATCACTTTTGTTCACACTGTCAGAGAGCTGTCGGCATGCATAAGCAGTAAGTATACATTGGTCACACATAATGTGCTCCTTCATAATTTATAGACATCCCACATTGATGCAGTGTTAATCCACCCAGCACGAAAATGATGCAAGGATGCAGGAATATGGAATTATTTCTATAAGATACCAACAACCACAGATGGATACAGATAATAAAAATGTAATTTTCTTGCACATGTAGTACAATCAGCTGCATGACAATAGAGTGGCATCCCTACAGAGTTTTTTTTCTTTCTCTTCCTGTGCTGGCGTGATGTTGTCAAATCAGACATGTCTGGGAATTAAATTCAGGTCATTAGCTGCTGAACTCGTCACTCAATGCAGGAAACAGGGAAAACAAAAGGCCTGAGGGATGCCGATGAGAGCTCTTCTATATATCCTTTATTTATAGGATTCAGATGCATGGTAAATTGACTGAAATCATGTCAACATAACAAGCTCAAAACATCTACATCGTCTAAAATGTAGAAACAATGTCAATAAAATAAGATTTCTCTGTTTCGTTATGCATTAAAAGTGAGGGAAGTATTTTTCACATCAATAGAGAATACAAAAAAATACAGCACAGCCCACAGAAGTCATTGCTAGTCCCAGGCCCAAGGAGAAGACACAGCTAGAAAACCCTGTTCTGTGGTTAAAGTCTCCATTTTGGGACCACTTGGCCTTTCCGGTGAAATATGTAGACGGATAAAGACAGTGGATAAGACAAAAGCAGTGTGCCACCATTGTTCGGAAATCATTAAAGCTGTTTAGACAAAATCTAAGCAGTCTTATGTTTGGCATTTTGTTCCCTTACTGACCCAAAATGAACCGAACCTTGGCCTTAAATCCAAGGTGATTTTTTTTACTCACCTAAACAGTAGATATCCACAAATCCCACATACTAAACATTTACTTTATTTGATATGAAGATAGTAAATAACTTAGCAATCTTCCCATGCATTATGCATGCAGCCATACATCCACTCAGACATGCTCTTTCAACTGGGAGACAGTTGAGCCCCCCGTGGGAGTGGAACCCATCTTCCACACAAACTGACAGCACTTCAAAACGCTGCCCTCCAGAAGAGAAAATATGAGTGGCTCTCTAGGGGAGACCTGCAATGTAAGTGGGAGTATGGAGGGGTGGGGGTTAAAGATTGACTCTCAGGGTCTTTTTAGCCTCATTCCTGAGTGGAACGTCCGTGGGTGGTGGAGAAACACGAGCCGAAAAAGCCTGCAAAGGAGGGTCCGAGTTGGGGGGGTCTGGCTGCTAGGCAACCCACCAATCGGAACAGGATGCTGACTGTGTGTGTGGATGAAAGTGATTTTAGATCTGGAGAAAGGAACTTACGAGAGAATAGAGAGAATATTTTCCTGCTCCGGGAGTACAGATAATAACATGCAAGGATCTGGCTCATTTACAAACTATACAGAAAAATCAGACTGTTCATTAATATCCACTAGTCTGTCCCGAATAAATAGATGAATGAATAAAACAATAGGAGAAGGAAGACTGATCGGCTGCACATGTAACTGTGCCACATATGATCAGATCAACATTGTGTATTAGAAAAGCCAACAAAATAAACTGACATCAGGAAGGTGCCATATACAGTATGATATATAGGAATGCGTGATATAAGTAATATGCAATTGAAACTAGGGCTGCAGCTACTGAGTATTCTAGTGAAATTGTCGATTAATCGAGCAATCGGAAAAACATATTTTTGCCTGGTTAAAAAGCAAAGCAAAATACATTTGCAGGAAATAATGAACAATCAATTGGTTAATTTTTTTAGACAATCAAGCCATAAATGGACATTGTACATAGTGTAACTGGTGATTATTTTTAGGACTTTATATACTATATATATATTGGCTTGTTGTTGTTGGATTGTTATGAGGATTGTTATTTATTCTAAATTATTTAAATTATTTGTACAAATTACTGTTTACACTGTACATTGTTGTTCATATTTGATGTAATCTATTTATTCTCCACATTATTATTTATTATTACACGGGAGCCAGGCAACGACATTTCGTTGGCAATTTCACTGCTGTGTTATTGTGCAATGACAATAAAGAAAGTCTATGTCTATATATAACTGATGTCGGTAATACGTTATTCTTGCATAACCTTTTTTTCAGTAACGAGTAATCTAACCCGTTCCTATTTCAAAACAAGTAATCTGTGGTGAAAGGACATTGCAGGCAGCCGCTGTTAAGTAACTGAAAAGGTAACTAGCAATGTAACTTTGTTACTTTCAAAATAAAGTAATCTGTAAAGTAACTGAGTTGTTTTTAAATTCAGTAATCAGTACTCAGTAATCAGATTACTTTTTCTTAGTAACTGTAACATCAGTTCTATATTCTGTGCACCTCGACCACCTTTTTCCACCAAACATGCTCTCTTCTATTGTGGAGTTGCGTCATCACCTCTTTTTGCCTCTAGCACAAAGAAATTGGGAGCGAGTGGTCTGGTTGGGAAAAAAAAAACTTGGATAGTTTTATGATACTCACACTTTTGGCCCTGTACTAGATTATTCTTCATTCCATACCATTATTGTTCTTGCAAAGTTAGTAACTAAAGTATCATTACAAAGTAGGAGTGATAGCGTTAGCCAAAAAGACTGATAGTCTTGTCCCATTTCTCGGTCATGCAGACGGGAGGATGATCCAGTTTTATAAAAGTGATTTTGTTGGCCTGGGCTATCCGTTTAAACAGAGCATGATTGAAAAGGTAAAAAAAAACTTCCAAAGCAAAAAATTTCCTTCAGAGAAACCCTGGCCTTGTGTAAGTGCACACTTAATAGAGAATTTAATACGGAATGGCACAAATTCAAGGATTGATGTGGCGGCAGAGAGGCTGCAAAGAAAGACGAACAATAAAAAAACCATGAGAGAAATGATTCATGATGACAGAGGCCTGAAACAGGATGAAGATACATGCTCTGATGTAGAGTGTAAACACATTGAAGGCAAATGCTGGAGAAGCCCAGCAACAGAACGTGCCTTAAATAGCTAGATGGTCACAGATAACGTGACGCTGGAGCAAGCCTGGCGGCCCAAGGCATGTGTTGTGTTTTGCTGCGCATGTATGGGCCCGCTGCTGACAGCAGCTTAGTCATATAGCAGATCACATGACCTCGTCGGGACTGACATTCTGAGAATTTAGACCTCCCATCATGGCCGTCGGAACGACACACCTTCATGGCAACACACCTGTTGAATCTTCCGGTGTCCCGGTTTTGGACACACATGTTCCTAATCAATGAATATAAAACATTGAGGCTCTATTGTGATTATTTTCTTACAATAATTTAAATCCAAGTTGCCTGCAGAATTGATTACGATACACCCCTAGTATGTTGTCTTATCAAGCCAAAGTAAGACTCACACAATTTGTTTCCAGATGCTGGTCAACGTAGGATTTGTTGGGATTTTGAAACAATTATTTTCTGATAGGAAATAAGATAATCAGTTCCAGGATCAAACTGTTACCAATCTAAAAGCTTTAAAAACCAACGAACCAGTTTTCTCAATCATAGTGGCGTAAAGGGGAGCTATTATGAGTACTGTGGTTCTCCCCACCTCCGTGGACGCACAGCATGTCCGACATTAATTAACCTTTAACCGGCGAGAGCACGCATCTTCTGCCTTCTGCAACAGTTTGGCGAATATTTCATATTGATGTTCACAAAAACAGTCCCATGTGAAATGCCGTTGACAGCAAAGAAAATATTTTTGTCTTGCTAGAACTTACCAACTCCAACCACTTCTGTCTGAGCTTGCCTAGTTGAAAGAGGTATCTAGGGCTGGGCTGGGCGAAGCGGACCAAAACTCATATATTTATATATTTAGGTTGAATATCGATATACAATATACATCCCATTATTTGCTCCACAAAGTGAATTTAGACAAAGGTCAAAGCCAAATATGCATGCTAACCCATCCTATTTTACAATGTGTAATTTAATTAGTTCTGATTATTTTGTCAAAATCTTGCTATCAGTCAAATTATCTTGTGTTTATAAAAGCACAGATGTCCAATATGGACGCCCCCGAATGAACATGCACCGCCAACACTTAGACCAAAGACGCCAAAAGACTTAGACAACATGGAAAACTAAAAGTGACTCCTGAGGCTGGATTTTGACATGTTTTATGCTATCACAACACATAAGATGGAGGTGTAAATCCAGTGAATGCAGTTCTCATGTTGGCCGACAGGAGGCCGTCACCTCCTACTCGAGTGTTCCTCATGGCGTTCCACTGCCTCTTTAAGGATTATGTTTGACTGCATGACTCCCAAATCTCACAAGTTTTTGCCACATTAAAAATATTCCAGACCTGTTCATGCCTAAAAACACCTGCTCTGAGAATTCCATAGATACGGTCCCCTTTTGACAAGCTATGGGTAATCATGTGATATCGTCGCCATTGTTGTTTGGATAATCAGCTTACAGTTTCCTTTCTTTTTACTTGGACGAAACCTGATACGACGGCTCAGCCAGCTTTAGCCAGATGCTAATTAATCCGCAGCTCTAAAGCTTCTTAATAATGCTGCAGACCCCGTTGACGAATGGATAAGTGGGGGAGGACAGTAGCCGTGTTCGTGTGTCGCTGTAACTAATTTACACATTGATTTGAGCCCTGCGGCTGCTTACCAGATGAGACATCTTGGAGATAGTCGAAAGGGAGAAAGAAGCGACAAGCTTGGACTTCAATGTGGATGTCCTTCTTTCCTCTTTAACTCCACCCTCACCCCTTACTGTACCCTCACTTTTTCTTCCCTCACATGAGACTTACTGTATCTCTCACACAACAAACAGGCATATTGTGCCCACTTAACTGATAAACATGGCGACTTTCCAAAAAGGCAGTAGGGGCAGCATGAAAGCTCTCTTGACTTTTTCCCCCCTCAAGTCGGAACTAATTGTTATGGTAATGGTTTCATTTCATTTGAACAGGCATACAAGTTACAATGGATTACATTACATAATTCAAATCACAGTTCCACATGTCCAAAAGGAGTAGGACATTACCATCACCAAAAAATTTGTAGTGGGTTATATCGGCCATAGAGCAGTATTTTTCATTAAGGTGCAATTGAAACAACATCATAAAAACAGTATGAGGATTTTGCCCAATCACTCATGGGATTTTCCATATTAAAATCAAAATAGACATGATAATTTACTGCATATGGTTTGGATTAAAATTTAAAGAGAGCAAGATGCAGGAAAGCAATAAAGTTTGATGATTGGTTTTGTTTATGTTGACTTCCACCAAAACCTTAAAATTCAAGCTTAAAAGTCAAATGATGTAAACAGGATGCTGCAAAAACCGCCAAACCCATTACAATGACACCAGCATCTTCTTGTAGGTAAGAAACAGCCAGTCGCAGTGAGCCACAGAGAATCAACTCAAAATGCAGAAAAGAGGAAATAAACAATGAATTTCTCATCTCATACAGGGGAAGCAATAAAACACTTCCAAATGTTCACAACAACTATGTCCACAATCTGTCCAGCCATCAAACCACTGGCCACATCACAATACATCACCACAACTCAACCATGTAACACATGAGAAGACAAGCTAATCAAATCTATGACGCACGGTAGTTGCACAAAAACATCCTAAAAACAAGCGTCCATATGGCAACGCAAAAGCAAAGACCATTTGATGTAAACTTTACGTTACACGTTACGGTACACAGGTAAATGACAAACAGATTCCATTGTGCAGCAGCATCAATCTCATATCATCATCATGATCATCATCTAGCAAGTCATGGCTACTTAAGCAGCCAGGCGGCGCTCGGCCACAACGCTGACTCGCGCCGTCAAGTCTTTCAGGCGGGTAACAAAAGGGCCAAGTAGCTTGTTCTTTTACAACAAAAGCAATTAGAGAGGCAGCTTTGAACAGACAATCACAGAGCAGAGACAGTGAACAGTCGCCATGGCAAAGTGTTCTGCATATTTCTGGGATAAGACAATGCTTCTGATTTGGCAATACCACATTTATTAGGGCAATTCATCACGACCAAAATGGCAACGTGCATGTAACGGTTTGCGGTACATGGACTCACCCTGAGGGCCTCGATGACCAGGTCACGGGCCTCCAACTCTCCCTCCATAATGCTCAGCAGAGTCAGCAGCTCCGGCTTGCTCAGGTTATCCATGTTGAAATCACATTTCTGTAACAAGAGACACAAAAAATAAGTCAACAAAAACCCTAAAAGTTCATTTTCATGTTTTTAATCACAAAAGTGGAATGGATGAAGTGGATTGATGAACTGCTGATTGGATGAACAAGGGAGGGGGCGGTAGTCTAGTGTGTTCAGTGAGTCTCACAGAACAGAAAAACGGTGTGGGTGTTTTGAGTTGAGTTGAAGCAAATCAAATAAATAGCAAAGCAAAACAAAGCAAAGCAAAGCAAACTAAATTTAATTTACTAACAAGAGCATATCAATATGTTTTATAACGAGAAGCACGCTGTAGTTACAGTATGTGATCGGAGCCCATCACATGCTAATTGCCAACGTGGTGACTCCAGGAGAGGCACATCTAAAATATCAAAAAGATCTTCCAATGATGTCAGCAAAAGTCTTTACATTTGTCACTATCGCTTTTAAGATAATAAGTCACAAAGGGTTTGGAAAGTTGCGAGAAAATCACTAAGTTGGCTTATAAAGAGTTTACTTATAAAGGGGCTATCCACACTGAAATGTTTTCAAGTCAAAACGGCAAAGTGTTTTATCGCTTAGCCTCTCATCCTCACGGAAAAGGTGTTCTGGGTGCCCTGGAAACGTATTTTTTGAAAATGGCTTCCAGACTGGAAAAATCTGAAAATGTAGGCTTGTCGGTTCGATAGAGACAAGCAAACTGCTGTTTTCTGAAAACGATGACCTCACTGACCCATCGCCGTCACATGACCAGAAGTGATATCTGACAACAAGCCAACAAAATGTCTGGATATTTCGACTGACATGACTCATCACAGTCAACATTTTGCTGTTTCTCCAGAATGACTCGCAGAAATAATTAGACTTCACTGTAACGCTAGACGAGCCTTGGAAAGCGGAAGACTAGATAGACTTGCACTACATAGACTGCACATGCATTCTTTCTTCTTCTATAGCAGGGGTCTCAAACACGCGGCCCGCACGACACTAGTTTGAGGCCCCCGCCTTGATATGAAAGTTTAATGTTAGTGCGGCCCGCGCAAGTTTGATATGGATGCTGTATGGTATCATGTACCCAGAAAAAATTATTACGTTTGATTAATGTTCATGTTAAAGGTTAAATAACTGTTAATAGTTATCCTCCCTATCCGTGTGGAAGTGGTAAGTTTTTGGCTATTTAAGTTTAAAGGAAATAACTTGAAGGCTACCGTTTAGGTTGCTAGCTCTCTAGTTTGCAAGTTAGCATGTGTCTCAAGACCCTGCAGTTGCGCAATATGTTGTAAATAAAAAAAGTATAAATGTGACTATAGTCGTGTTTTGTCATGTCTACAGGGCTCTAATAATGCTTTGTTCATTTTAATCTGAAAAAAATAATTTGTCTACCGACCAACTATATGTGGTTTCTTAAGTTTTTATTATTTGCCGTTTTGTTATTATTATATTTATTTATTTATTACTGATTGATTGATTTTCTTTATTCTTGATTTGTTTATTTATTTTTCATCTTATTTTGTGTAGAAAAATAAAAAGTAAGATATTTGAGAACAGTGGAATGTTTTATCAGAGCTTTTCTTGTAGAAAATTAGAACCAAAGCGACGTTTTTTTTATTTTTTTGTTTTTATTAATTGGGTTTTGGGGTTTTTTTTGGAAAACCTGATGCACCCCAGTCTCACCCAGACCCGAGCTCCAGTGGCCCCCAAGTAAATGGAGTTTGAGACCCCTGTTCTATAGTTTGGTGTGTCATGCGGTTCCGTCTGTGTCTGTTTACAGCAACACTACTACGTCTGCCTTGTGTATTACATTGTTTTCAAACAGTGATCCATTCCCATCTGGATGCAACTTTTTACTAATCTAGAACAGTGTGAACCCAACATTTTTTCAAACAATTATCATAGGAATGTTTCTATGACCATTGAAGTGACCATATTTGCCAAACGAACACGGCGGCACCATAAACTCATTAGGAAGTGGCTTACCAAGGTTGTAAAGGGGCAAAAGAACAAAGGTCATCTTCTGTCAGACTGGTAGTGACCTATAAAATGTCATATCAGATTGTTAAATGTAGCGGGTAAAACACATTTTTGATGAAATAATAGACTCCTAGCAAAGTCTCATTTGACAGAACATGCAATGGATTTGACCACAACTCAACTTTGTATTGCATTACAATCGCACCTTCCTGTGCCTGATACTGCTTTAATTAAACACAGTATTCAAATTAGGCAAAGATATCTCGTCCTACCGCACAGCGATTAAAAGCTAATTACATTTAGCCAGGTCATTAGGCATGCATTTGGTCAGCGGCCGCAGGCAAGCGAGTGAAGATGATAGTAATCTGGACTGACCACCCGACTTCTTGCAACAATTAAAATATTTTTTCCGGTCCACTTACGAAAGGCAAACAGCTTGTGTGTTGTTTCTGACATGTTGGTACTGCAGGATGTCAGCTTGGTTAGAAACACACAAACACAATCATAATTGCCTAACCTGGAGTAAAAAGGCCACGGAGAAAATAATTCCTAATTGCGACTTGTTTCCATTCCCGGAACGACAAGTGTTGCTGAGTTGTGAGCTACGTTCAACAATAACCAAAGAAGGCAGGAGAGGCAATTGTGTCTCAGGTCCTGCTACATATCAAGCAAAGTGCTACCTAAACATTCTGCTGACATCCTGATGTCAAGCAGCCATTTAGCAGTGATTTACACATCTACTGTACGGACCTCAGCAAAGATTATTCCATTTAATCATGGCTCACGTTCCACTAACAAACCAGAGAAGAACTGTATCTGTCATTGTATCAATGTAGTATTTAGTATCTGTCATTGTATCAATTTAGTATTTAACTGCGTCTCTAATGACGCAAAGTTTTGCATTTACATTGAGCTGAAAGGTTATATAGCTTTCAAAGTTACTGAAATGCTAACTTCACCAGCATAGGGAAGATCACTCCATATATTTTACACCACTGTCTTGTAGATATATTGTAATATTTACAACAAAGTGTGTTGTATTTTCTATATTTATTTTTAAAAGAGAATATATTATTTTATTTCAGTGGTTATTTTTCTATATGATTGTTTACATTTTAATAAAACTTTGCACACATATTTGCCTTTTGTCTAAATTCAGTTTATGGAAAAAATATCGAGATATATATACTATTTTATAATAAATAATAATAATACATTTTATTTGTATAGCTCAAAAAAAATATTCAAAGACACTTTACAGCAAAATGGAGTTGAATAAAAACATAAAGTAAACAGCGTAAAAGATACGTTAAAATACAACATTCATTCGTTTATACACAGTTTAAACATGAGTAAAAGCAGGGCGGGGCACAGCAGTCAGGTATAAAAAGTTAGACATTAAAAACAGATTTAAAGAGGTGGGTTTTTAGTTGTTTTTTTTAAACTGGGAAGGTCAGGGCAAGCACCGAGTGGATGGGGCAAAGAGCGATGGAGAATGCTCTGTCACTCTGTTTAAAAAATTATAATGCTCACTTACTCAATAACTTAAAAAATTTACATGCAGTCCAAAAATGTTTTTCCCAGAAACCTTTTTGCCTCCTAGAGAATGAATAGAATGACTGTTGCCCGTCATGAGGCCTAAGGCACTGTGAGAAGGAGAGGAGGTCATTTTCCTCCTCTGGCGTTTCTGCACTGTGAGCAGGTGAGGAGGCAAACTCAAATTTGTTCCAGCGAGTGCCGGATGCCAAACTCACGAGCAGCCCAGGGTGGCATACAGAAACCCAGCTCATTTAATGAGGCAAATGTGGCATCACTGAAAGTCACCAGGAACAGAGACACGCTTTCTTTGAAGCTCTTCCTTTGGTGCCTTGCTAAGAAACAGCAGTTGGCTTCTCAGAGGCATGCTCATGCCAGCACTAAAATGTTTTGGCTTGACAGCCTGTGAAAACGAATAACAAGGACCAAACTGTAGAAATGGCAAAACCATACATCCATTTTCCTGTTCAGGCTCTGGGCTGAAGTCTATACAGTCTAATAAAATTAATTTTACTAATGGTAAAAGTAATAGTTGTGTCATGAAGTGATGGTAAAATGAGTGAGGAGCAGTGTGAGTGCAGACCAGCAAAAGTACAGGTTACAGTTCTTCCTTATTCTTTCCTCATCCTGGAGGTAGCTGAGGTCAAAGGGCAGATGAATTAGCATGTTTAGATTTCAGTGCTGTGTGATGTGTCAAACCCTAATGATTTTTCTGACTATGACTAATTAAAGGTCAAAGTTCAATGTTTTTCTCAAGCCTCTGTGTGCAGCAAATATTTTACTCGTAAATATTTTGATAGTAACATAATTGTAGCATTTACTAAAATTAGCTGGCACATTGCACATTGAGAAGACCTGAGTTCGGTCCCACCCTCGGAAATCTGTGTGTGGAGTTTGCATGTTCTCTCCATGCATGTGTGGGTTTTCTCCAGGTATTCCAGTTTCCTCCCACATTCCAAAAACATGCTAGGTTAATTGGCGACTCCAAATTGTCCATAGGTATGAATGTGAGTGTGAATGGTTGTCTATATGTGCCCTGTGATTGGCTGGCGACCAGTCCAGGGTGTGCCCCGCCTCGCGCCCGAAGACAGCTGGGATAGGCTCCAGCATGCGACACACATGAGGATAAGCGGTAGAAAATGAATGAATGAATGAATGAATGAAGGAATGCACATTGAGATCTTTGCAAACAATCAAACTATTATTTCTATTATTTTCTATTGATACTTCCAGTATAGTTCATTAGGTATACTGTGTGTACTGTGCAAAAATTAGCTGACAATTTCCAGCCAGCATACAATAGGGTCCCTGTTTTGTCATGTTATTAATACATTGCATGAGTATAACTGTGTTTGTAATGTACTTTTAATCACAAAACATCCCTGTTTGCATGGAAACCGAAACTAGGAGTCATTGTTCCCAGCTCTGTCTTTAATTCCAGTAAAAGTGAGGTTAATTTATCCTTTTCATTTGTCATTTTCATTTGTCCAACTAATACTTCCATCAAGTATTTAACCAACCCTAAAGTAATAGTGTTGTGTACATGTGCGTGTGAGTGTCTGCACTGTCGTTAACCTGTGATGGACAAGCTCCATCACAGACATAAATCCAAGCAACAAAATGTCAGTGAGGCTAACGTGTACGATAGCAAATTAGAAGGAAGTGACCAGCACTGACACCTAACCCCTCTGTGGACCCGCCCCTCAAACAAGAAACTTCTACCCCCACCTTAAGCCAGCTACAGAGTGTAACGGGGGATGAGTAAAGAGCAAAGTGCTTTATTTAACCACAGCAGGCATGGCGGTGGGTGGCTTGAACAGGGGGATGGGTTCATTCAGGGTAGCGGAAACCCCTCGTTGTTGGCCCAGAGTAGCAGTGGAGAAAAAGTGTGAGCTGAAGGAGCCCTGACCGCCATGCACCTGTTCGCCTCTCCGGCAAGCGAAGGTGGCCACAAGCGTGCTCAGGAGAGGTGGGGGGTGTTGGCTGACATGGTACTCCCAGCTATGCCAGCTGAGTCACTGAAATTAAGACCAATTTAGAAAGGTGTCTGGTGAACAGCACCACCCCCTCACCTCCACACATGCACTTTCAAACCACTTTCAAACCACCTCTTCAGTCCAAAATGCACTTTCGTGTTCACATTCAGATGCTCAGGTGGCATTAAAGCGAACAAAGTCGTGATCCCCTTCCCCCGAAAATCATGGAGCTCTGAAAAATCTCAAGTAGGTGCATGTAAACAAAGGACACTGAAGCGACTAGTTACACCAAACTGAAGAAATATCCCGTCTAGTGGAAGGAACTTCAGCTTCAAAACGCATTTACTTACAAAAATATACTACCACATTTTGTCATGCTTGTTACTTAGCTTATGAACGGAACTCAGTGTGTTTGAATAGTCTCTTTCACACAGATTTCAGCCCAAAACTGGCATATGACAGCCATAGGCATAAATGGTTCACCTGTAACTTCTACACAGAACCTGGCAAAAGTGGTGGTTCGAACCCTGCTTCCACCAACCCAATCACTGCTACGGTTTCCCTTCAGGAAGACACTTGTGTATTAAACGTGGATGAATGTTTGGTGATGGCCGCACGGTGGTCATGTGGTTAGCATGTTTGCCACAGAGTCAGATCATCGGGAAGACCTGTTTTTGTATCTCCGCTTGGGCATCTCTGTTTGCAAAATTCATGTTTCGGTGGGTTTTCTCCGGGTACTCCGGTTTCCTCCCACATTGCATAAACATGCATGTTAGATTAATTGGCAACTCCAAATTGTCCGTTGGTGTGAATGTGAGTCATTTTCTATATGTGCCCAGTGATTGGCTGGTGACCAATCCAGGGTGTAAACCGCCTCCCGCCTGAAGTCAGCTGGGATAGGCTCCAGCATTCTCTCGCAACCCTCGTGAGGATAAGCAGTATAGAAAATGGATCTATGGTCGTAGAGGTCGTTGGTGCGAATTGGCAGGCAACCACCATTGCGTGACTGTGGAGTGAATGAATAATGCAGCGTATAAATTAAAAATATATTTTTTCAGAGCATCAGATCTGCACCAATGTATAATTGTATACTTAAAGAACAATACAATTTTTCAGCATTGCACAGTACCCTGTCACACAGACTGCATCCCGGCTCTGTTCCAGCTTTGATACTAGCCCCTAAGTCGGACAATAGCCAGGTCAACTTTGACACACCATTCTGTGTAGGTTCACACAGAACAGTGGCACAGTTAAAAAAGGGTTTTAAGGGCAGTGTGTGTGTGTGTGTGTGCGTGGGTGTGCGTGGGTGTTCCTCCATCATGGGACGGAGGTTGGAAGAAGCCTTGAGGCAAACAAAAGAATTGTCCATCATGAAGCACAGCAAAAGCAAATCTCGTCATTTTGTCAGAGTGGGGAGGGGAGCGCTGCTGGTCTTCTGCCTGGCTCGGTTCTGGCGGTAGTGCTAACACCGAGCATCGAGCTTTTCGTCGCCCGGACATTGTGTCGAGGCGAGGACCCCGGCGGTCACTGCTGGTGCTGCCCGCCACATCGCTCTTTCCATAACAAGACTGAACAACAAGCGGACAAAAGCCAGCCCGCATGGCCGTGATCTCCACGAACGTTACCGTCTCTTACCGTGTCGACGCCTCCCAGCACGGCGGCGGTGAGGGTTTGTACCGGAGGAGGCTGCTCTCCGCTGGCTCCCTGAGACGCCATCTTCGCACTGTGGCGGTGTGCTGGAGCGCGGGCTCCTCCGCCTCTCGTTAACTAGTTCGCTGCTGGACTACAGGCAGTCACGTCAAGAGCGGCCATCGAAAAACTCACGCATGTCACAGTCCGGGGATAGAGGGTCGCTCCGGGGGTCGAGGACGACAGCTTGTCGCCGTAAACAGCCCGCAAAGAAATGACGATGGCGGCCAGTGGACGGACCAGTGGAGCGGTGGGAGGCTGGTGGAGGTGGGCTCGTGGAGGTGGGCGGGGTCCGAGCAGGAGGACAAGTCCAGATGTCAAAAGTGTCCTCCATGACTGACAACAGCATTTGTCATCACATCATCACTAGTGCAATGTCACCAGAGTACTATAATAGTAGTATAGCATAATGTTGGATAACGTAGCATGATATAGAAATATAATGTTCTGTACTATAGTACAGTGATGTCATGGCACATAGTTTAGTTTTAATCATAGGTTTAGTGTAGAATGCTATATAAAGTATAGCCTGTTGTAAAATATAGAGATGTAGAAATTAAAACGTAACGTAATATTGGATGTATGGAATAAAAACAATCGCAGCAGCACAAAATGGTGTGCAATCACAGGAAGTCGTCACAAAAATGTTGCTGTTTAATAGTTTAAAAGCCAGGAATTTAGAAATTCTGTACGGATTGCCCATGAGAAAATACACGTCACAAACAATTCCACAACTTTATATAAGATATATGGCATTAAAGAGTAGCATAGTGTGGTGTAGTACTGCATAACAAGCAGTATTATATACGTAAACTGATCCTCTGTGGCAAGTCTGTGAGGAAAAAGCTGAAACAAACAAACAATATAGTGTAACATTATGTATCCATAGTAGAGGGATTGCATAGCTCAATGCGATAAAGTATAGTAGAGTATAGTAAAGCATAATAAAGTACTACATAGCCTAGTGTAGCAAAGTTTGGTACAGTCGTACAGTACTGTGGTACAGTACTGTATTGCGTGGTATAGTATAACATACTGTAGTAGAGCAAAGCATTGTAGAGTAGGGAAGAAGAGCAGGGTACATTATACCTTTGTATGGTATTGTGTAGTATAACAACGTGTGGTATAGTATTGTGTTTTAGTTGTATAGGAAAGTTTGTATAGTTTGTATGGGAAAGTATAGTATATATAGTATAGTAAGTATAGTTTGTATAGGAAAGAAACTGGTATTGTAAAGTGTTAGTCTAATATAGTATATTCTCTGTAAGTTATACTGGAGAGTATAGTACAGAAATGAACATTGTCATATTGTATTTATTATTGTCTGAATATCAAGCAAATATCATGACATGTCCATGTCATCCTCAACAATCCAGAAGCTCAGCATTAATCTTCCATAAGAGTTGAAATCTCTCTGCTATGGATCTGTTTATGCCAGATAGGCAGTGAGAGGATGGAGGCCTCAGATCCCAGATGTGGTTTTAGGATTATCGGATGCTGATCCAGAATGAGGTTAGTGCATCTCTATGTAGGTCAAATGTTGCACCACACTACTAAGGCATTTGTAAATATGACAACTTCAAGTGTTCATACCGTTTGTTCTTTTGAATTCACAGCTTTCTCACCGAGATGCTTTTTACATGTTGGTGTGTCAAACCCCCCAAACCAGTGAGGCCATTAATCTGTCCACTCTCCTCCTGCCAGAAAGGAAGCTCATCATTGGGGGGTGATTGTGTTGAGATGTAGCACTGGCTGGCACATAAAGTCGCCTTTCTTGCTTCCCTGTGATGTAGTTAGTTGTCACATTGACAATGTTTGTCCTGTGATGTCCTCTTCCAGGACACCTTGTCAATACCCGCTGTGATTTCCACTCCAGGTAGACACATAGAACTTTGTTGAAGAACAGAAGCAGGGATGAAAAGTGTCCCCATGTGACTTACTGTTTGATATGCCACATAACCATCATCATGGTATAATCTTCCCGCAGAGGCTGCTTTCCGTCATGTTGTTTAGTGGCTTCCTGGTTTGTTATTCATGGGTTTGATTGGGCCTATGAATTGCTCTGCCGTTAGACTAGAGGGTGAAATTACAAGATGAGCATCTCAAATCCAATGAATCTACAGACAGAGCAGAAAGGAAATGGAGCATTCCGGGAGGAAGGAAGATGGGAACTGGGCCACATCTCCTCTTGATGGTCCCTGAGGGGCTGCCAGTTTCTGAAGCAAGCCTCTGTTCAGTCGCCATCTTTGCTGATCAGACGCTGCTCTGTCTTTCTTTTTTTGGACTTTAGAGCGGACTTCCTTCCTCACAAACTGCCTCTGTGGGCCGACACTTCACAAGCGTGGATCTTAGAGAGCAGGTGTTCGTTACTCAATGACTGCTGTCTTAGCACATGAGTTATATAATTCTTTGCCAGACTACATATGGACTTTATATGGAAATAGTTTGACTGGCTTGCCACAGTCCACTGTGGTTTTCCTGGTTTCTCCTGTTATTTGGTGTATAATTACAGTATGTGCATTCCTCCATGGTCTCTGCATCTGTCGGTCCTCTCCAACCAGATTAAGATCCAGGTCACGACCCTGAAACTTGGCACCGAGCCCTTTCAGAGAGTGACTTGTTCAGAACCTGCTCTGACTTCAGATGCCAATATGAGTCATTCGGAAAGTTGATTACGTCAGGGTTGTGTGTGTGTGTGGTGCTGTCAACGCCGTTTGTCCCGGTGTAGACGTGTTGCCAAGGTGTCACCTAAATTAAATGTTTGTGATGTTCTGGATGGAGTCCAACAAGTCATTCACATGTAGACAGGTGAACAAGTAGGATGGCCGACAACGGTAAACACGTACCAACATCCAAATACTCCAAACTCAGAGAAACAATTGAAAAATACTGCAATCAGAAAAATGCTGCAAATTCCAAAAACACACAATCCTCAAAACGGCATGAGAGAAATGCTACAAATTCACAGAAAGTGGACGTTAGCCAGGCTACCAGGGACACCAGACCTGAGGTTGCAGTTATTTTGTGGGGGTTATTTTTTTTTACTCTTATTGCATTTTACTTTTAAATTTGTTTTTAATCTTGCAGAGTTTGTGATTGCATGTTTGTGTTTGGATGTTGCTGTGACTAAAAGTCACGAGAAAAGCAATGTATTGCACATATTCACATAGTCAGTCTGGGTCAGTCTTAGAATGAACACAGGAGCCGTTCGGAAGCTGAAGCTGGACTGAAATGCTGTGGAAATATGCTAAAAAGTAGAACAAAAGTAAGAGTCAGCAAAGCTCATAAGAAGACTTTTGACTATGTATCCATTTAGTGAAGTAAGAAGGTGACAGCCTTGTAATAGCATTTAGCATCACAATTTGGGTGATAAACAGGCTGCAGGTACTAATAACAGTTGTCTATTTACACACAAGCGCATAACACAATAAAGCTGCAACAACGGTTTCCATTGTTCTCACGCAGCACTTCCTCTATACAAGACGCTGCCTGTCCCGGGGTGACGCGGCCTGCTGACAGACGACCATTGACCTCCTGCCTGCCTGTCAGTCAACATAACAAACATGGAAGAATGCAGGCAAGCCAGCTTTTGGGACAGTTGACTTCAGGTGCCGTCTGATGTCACCATAGAGCAGGGATCGCAAATTCAATTTACTTGGGGGTCACTGGAGCTAGGGTCTGGGTGAGACTGGGCCGCATCAGGTTTTCCCAAAAAAAAAAAAAAAACCTGCATTTATTAAAAACAAAAACATTTTAAAAAACTTGGCTTTGGTTCCAATTTTCTACAAGAAAAGCTCTGATAAAACATTCCACTGTTCTCAAATATCTCAATTTTTATTTTTCTACACAAAATAAGATGAAAAATAAACAAATCAAGAATAAAGAAAATCAATCAGTAATAAATAAAATATAATAATAAAACGGAAAATAATAATTAAGAAACCACATATAGTTGGTGGGTAGACAAATTATTTTTTTCAGATTAAAATTAACAAAGCATTATTAGAGCCCTGTAGACATGACAAAACACGACTATAGCCACATTTATACTCTTTTTTTTATTTACAACATATTGCGCAACTGCAGGGTCTTGAGACACATGCTAACTCGCAAACTAGAGGGCTAGCGACCTAAATGGTAGCCTCCAAGTTATTTCCTTTAAACTTAAATAGCCAAAAACTTACCACTTCCACACGGATAGGGAGGATAACTATTAACAGTTATTTAACCTTTAACATGAACATTAATCAAACGTAATAATTTTTTCTGGGTACATGATACCATACAGCATCCATATCAAACTTGCGCGGGCCGCACTAACATTAAACTTTCATATCAAGGCGGGGGCCTGCGGGCCACATTTGGCCCGCGGGCCACGTGTTTGAGACCCCTGCCATAGAGGACCGTAATAAGCTGTGGTTCCCAAATTTTTTTAGAGACTAAATTATTTTCAGTCCCCATTAAAAAAATGATCTCATCAGTGGTCACTTTTACAGTATAAAAATTACAATGCTGAGTTTACTAAGCCACCATGAATAAACAAAAACCTAAATATTTTTTTCCTGTACACACTATGACAGTCCACAAAGCAGCACATTTTTGGAACGTAACCGTGTTCTGGGTCGTAGGAAGGGACATTCCAGAGGATTCACGACGTAAATCGCTATGGTAGCTGGAATGTGAAAAACCAAAACGTGGTAGTAGCCATAGCTGCGGGAGAAGGCGCTGAAGGAAACATTCTAATAACGTAGAAAGCAACAGTGTTCATTATGATGACGATGATGCCTGTTTGCAAGAGAGACGACGAAGACTGACAAGTGAATCAGACATTTTGATGAGCTTGTTTGGTATTGCCAGACAAGGAACTGACCCATTCCTAGCCTGGTGACG
This sequence comes from Doryrhamphus excisus, assembly GCF_030265055.1. Classification (NCBI taxonomy): domain Eukaryota; kingdom Metazoa; phylum Chordata; class Actinopteri; order Syngnathiformes; family Syngnathidae; genus Doryrhamphus; species Doryrhamphus excisus. The sequence continues at coordinate 11,636,811 of NC_080471.1, forward strand.
TCATAATATGAAAATTAGATGAGTGAATTTACCCCCATCACAAACTCCGTGTCAAACTAATGATTTTTATCATTTACAGTATATCTTTATCTCCAAGGGGCGCACCCCTTAGTTCGAAAACCACTGGGTTAGATGGTTATTGATATCAAACTGCATCACTTTCGACTGAACATTGTTATATTTTTACAAAAATGTCAACATGAAATCCCCTCACCATTTTAGTGATTTTTTTTAATCCGTTATGACTTATTGGAAGTGTTGTCACCGTACCTGCAGAGTCTATGTTCATTTTTTTCTTGTCAGGTATCAGATGTTTAACAAAGCGTGCAAGTGGCTTCTCCTACTGGTCGGTAGAAGGACTCACACTCTTTTGAATAAACAAAAAAAAGTCACTAATAATATTTTTTAAAAAAAAGTGAGAACAGAAAAAACGTGATTATGCACATGGGCCCTTTAATGTTCTACAGTTGCATATGAATGAGAATTGATGTCGCTGCCTGCTGGAAGACAGAAATATAAAAAATGAAAAACAATTTATGACGCAATATTGATGTTGAAATTGTAAAATTACATTGTGTCAGCCTGTGATGCATTAAAGACAGTGTAACCATCCTGCATCATGGCTGTACTGTTGTCTTACCGCTTAACACTTGTACAAGGTGTTCAGTCTGGCAATGTCGTTCTTGCTCATCTGGCTAGCGTTGCCAAAGCTGACGTTAGGGTTGGGGATGGGCTGCATGGTGGGCTTGTTGTTGCCAGAGAAGGCGTACCTGTAGTCAGTGCAGACTCAATTAACTTAAGTCTTAAGGGCAGTTTTTGTTCTTTCTCTCTGGAACACATCTATCATGGCTAAGCCCGCCATTGGCGGTGTCCCAATACTTTTGTTCATGGAGGGTAAAAATAATTCTGAAAACAAAATACAAACCTATGGTACTGCATGACAGAGTTGTAGTCGTATGGTGTGTTCATGTTGAGTGTGTTCATCTTGTCAAAGGCGTACTCCCAACCTGAGAGGAACATCATATCAACACTGTAGCATATACATATATATGTATATATATGTATATATATATATATATATATATATATATATATATATATATATATATATATATATATATATATATATATATATATATATACATATATATATATATATATATATATATATATATATATATATATACATATATATATATATATATATATATAATACATACTGTACTATATATACTGTACTTTATACACTACATACACCACACAACCTTTTCCAGCATGGGTCTCATACATAAAAATGAGCTGAACTCCAAGATCTGGGTACATAAAATGCCCAATAAAAATGACTGACATTTTTGATTGGCCTTTTATTGTGGCTAGCCTAAGGTGGCTATCATCCGCTTTTTCATATGTCACTGTAAAGGTGTGGAAAAAACCCCACAAAAAACAAATGTGTTTTCATTTAATCTTCCTATAATTTGTGGTTGAAAGTAGGGCACTTTCGCTGCTCGGTGCTGTGGCACAGTGGCGCCACAGGGGGGCGTTGCGGCTTGGTTGTTTGGGAAGGCCACCACACACAGCGCTGAAGAAGAAATAAATAAACTGCCGTGTTGGAGAGACGACCAACTGTTCCCGCTCTTTCATAGGTTTCAGGTTGGTGAAAAAGAAGTGTTTTTAAGTACACCACGATATGTTAGTATAGTCATGTAGAGTGACTTTTGATGTCTCTGTAATGTATATTAGTTGTTTATGTGAGAAAAGAAAGTCTGTGTATATACATGTGTATATTTGCTAATGCTAACAGGCCTAGCGGTGAGAACCGAAGCCTGGCTGCCTTTAGCACCCATTTTAGTGAAGTAGAAGTAGATAGACAAAAGAATGGGTGAAGGAACAAAATGGATGTATACTTCAATGTATATATATATATATATATATATAATCTTAATATGGCTATTTCCTGTCAAGTAGCAGAGCATTCTTGAATGCCTCGATGGTTGTAGTTGTGTATGAGAAATAAATAAACTGCTATGTTGGAGAGACGACCAACTGTTCCCGCTCTTTCATGTGTTTCAGGTCGAAACATTTGGCAGTGAGCAGTAAAATTATAACTATTTCCCTAAGTCTAGTTTAGGGAGGTAACACCACACCTGTCAAGTGGGTTAATTAACTTGACAAAGACACAGATTTGGACGCATTTGTGAGCAATATTTGAGACAAAGTGTACTTTTGTGGATCTAGAAAGTTATAGATCTTTCAGATTGTGCTTTGTTTATATTTTTGTTGAGTGTATCCACACACACATGCACTGACCAGACTGGATGTTCCCCCACAGGATTTTGATGTGGTTGTCCCTGTCGGACCGACACTGCTCATGGTTGAAGCCTAGAGCGTGAAGGAGCTCATGCTGGACTGTGCTGTGGTACATGCAGCCCTGACGGTCCAGAGACAAGGTCTGGCCGTTGCCACGGCGACCCACATACGAGTAACAGCTGGAGGCAGACAACAAGAGGTTAGATATACTGTGGTACTGTATATAGGCAAGTACCTACCCGTTGTTGGACTGGATGCTTAAGTAGTCTCTCTGGTTGGAGCGTGAGACAAAGCGGATGCAGGAGACGGAATGGAAGGACGTCAGGCCGCGCTCGATGATGGAACGCTCACGAGATGCTGAGGAGGAAAATGTCAAACAAGTATAAGAAAGTACACTGGAGGCCACTGTCACAACAAGAGTACCGACTGTATAGGATTACTAGGAGACAGCTATGGCAATACAAAGTAGAATAGCTGCAGTAATGTGTTTACAAGCAGAGTACTGCGATTACTCACAGTAATGTCTGGCAATGACGTAAGGCACGTACACTTTCCCGTCGCTGGATTTGGGCCACATGCATCCTCTGGAAGTGCACTGGTCAGCGTTCTTCTCGTTGTCTTTGTCATAAGCGATGTCGTCCATCACGAGAGGCTCGTCCTCCGTGTGAACTGTGACAATGAACACTCCGTCCATTCACCATTGTACTAACAACACATTGACCACAGTAGTTCAACAGTGATATACACTTGTCCACCAATAATGTTCCTTACTGTTGCTTTAAAGCCATGGAGACATTGTCTTACCAACATCTTTGTTGGCCCGCCACAGAAGCTCAGACACGGACAGATCCTGGATCAGTAAAAGGGAACGTCATCTTTGCAAAAGCGTCACTTTGTAGAACAAGTAGTAGGACTAACTGACCTCCTGCGCGGCCCAGCCGCCTTGTGAGGCCACCAGCAGCGTGAGGAGTGAGAAGATGACCAGCGTCATGGTGTGAGATGTGTGCGTCTCCTCTTGCTGCTGCTCCCTTTAAAGCCTCCATCGTGTGATGAACGGGAGTGATAAGGCACCACGTTGCCTTGAGAACATCAGGATCATTCCCACCTTCACGCTGTATATTTTTAGCTTGTATGGGAAAATGTCCACATGACTCAAGCTAGTTCATTATTACCTCAGGTTTACACCAACTACAAGGATTCTATTTGGATTCAGATTTAACCTCATACTAAACCACTTGGATCAATCAACAAGGATCTCCTTTCTTGAAAGTTGACATACTTTGTTGACAGTCTGACAGACTTAGGAGTGAAACCAGTTTTGTGGAAAAGCGTTAAAGGATCCCAGTTGACATTTTAGCCAAATGAAGACCACAGCAATTTGAAATGCTCTGTATTTTTTGTTAACATGTTACAGTTGTTTGATGAGTACAGCATAAGGACGGATGGCCTTCTCTACCAGCTCCTGCTCCTCCGTTTGTGTCAAACCTTTGGGGACAGGGACCAACCAGTACCTTCCCTTGTTGTGCTTCTCCCTGTACACTGGGTTGTTGCGGTTCTGCAAAACCACTTGGTACTTTTTTCCAGTTTTTTTGGAGGTGAACGTTTTGCTGTAGTCAATGGCGTTGGCCATGTATGGTGTGGAATAAATCCCCCTTCCGTACTTCTGACCTGGACCCGGCTGTGGACACAAATGTGGTTGGAGCAAATCAGGTAAAGTGAATAGTACTATCAAGAGTACTCTATCAACACAGGCTGCTTATTCTCCTCGGAACAACTTTGAGACCCTAAAATTTCTTCCTAATCTGGCAGTCAATCAAAAACATGGGAGACTTGCTGGCCACAGCCGCCCGTTGCTTCCTGTGTGCAGGGTTCCCTACACATTGGCGATGAGTTTCATACATTGCGGTTGTTTATAGTTTGTTGTCTTAGATGCATGCTCGAATGTTGACATATTTATCCTTTTACATTTTTTGTCTGGAGGACAATGGAAACAGTATGCATGGAATGTATTGTTCCTACATTGTTGTGGTACAGTTATATATTGATACTAGATGATGCAATGTCAGCAGACATGAATTCTGAAACGCTGACAAGAAACTGAACTACTTCGAAAAGGTGTGAAAATCGAAATTTAGAATGAACACAGGAGCCGTTCGGAAGCTGAAGCTGGACTGAAATGCTGTGGAAATATGCTAAAAAGTAGAACAAAAGTAAGAGTAAATTGGTAGTTTATGATCAAATCGGGAATTGAACCAACTATCTCAGAGTCAGAGTTAGTCTCTGCAGTGTCACTCGGGGCCAGTCAAACTTACTGTTGTGGCTGATGTTCTTATGTGCATCATATTAGATGCTCAACGACAGTGCTTATTCTGGAAATATTGGAAAACTAATCTATACATGGATCTGGTAATGTATTGTAACAATAATAGTGAATGTTAATGTTGTGAATGTTGCTTTCGTTGATCTCTGTTTTGAGAGAGGTTGCTGGAAAGCATCCTCAACAGGATCCCAAAACTCGCTGTGGGGTTATTGATAATCACAACTCCATTTCAGTCAATTTTTACAGCAGTGTGACTTGAGCGTTTACCTCATAAGTAGCTACAATGATACCCTGAGCGCCCTTTTTGGATGTGCCATGGTAGGACACCGGCCACTCTCCATGCTTGGAATGTGTGGTCGTGGAATAACCTCGCTCTCCCAGCCAGGCGTTACCATCTGGATACTTATCCCAAACCTGAAAAGCAGAGGAATTTTAGAGTTATGTGCATCTGATTCCTTGGTGGACGAAGCCGCTCCAGTGCTGTCAACATCCAGCAGCTTTATCTACCTCTGCATGCTCTTTAAAATGTTGCAACTCAACTGTCACTTGCACTGTTATTTATACTACATTTTCAGTTGATTTAATTAGGTTGTTAAAAAAGCAAGTGTCTTTGTTGTACCTTGAGAGCAATGCGCAGCCATCCACAGGGTCGCTGGTACACTTCGCCACCACGGTAATAAGTTTGAGTGTCTTTGATGTGAGTGAAGTCAAAGTCGTAGCGACTGTCGAAGAACTCGTCCTCGTCTATGAGGAGACCCATTTGTCCTGCATTTCTGCATCCAAAAACACACAGAAGTGCTTTACACACATTTTAAAAAATCACTGATACACATCATTTGTACCAAAAAGTTTTTTTTTTCCACATTTCATGAACCCCTTCAATGCACCAGCCAAATGTTTAGTAGTTTTGAAATGGGAAAATAAGCTCCGCACATTAGTGTCTTTTCTCCTTACCGCCCCATGGCTGCAGACATGAACCCTTGGACGCACATAGTCGACGCACCAAAGTTTGCAAGATTGTTTCTGGAGGTCTGCGCCTGGAAGGAGGTGATCGGAGTGTTGCAGAGCACAGAGAGGGCCTCCAACCTGACATCTCTGTCTACCATCTTGACGTGGATCGCAACTACAAAGACTTGCAGGTGATCTCGTCCAAACAGTCCACCTTCCCCACCAGGCTGTACTTATAAGCTTTCTTGTGTGAGGGTGTTATTAAGACAACCTAGAACACCTGAGGATCTCTACTTTGCAGACGAGCTCATTAAGAGGACATTGGGGCAATCAAAAGAGACTGAACAGAAATGTATAACATTTATCAATATGAATTACTAATAAGAGCAGCAAAATATGATATAAAAGACAAAGTCATCACAACTATTCCATGTTTTCATCATATAAGCAGATTTAACAAAGCACATCACTATCAATAAGGCCAATAGCGTCCTGGTCCAAGTCCCGTTAGGGTGGAGAGGGATGTCCAGTTCAGAAAGATGAGGGTATTGGAGGAGACTACTCTGTGGAGTTTTCATCTTCCCCCTGTGCTCATCTGGGTTTTCTCTGGGTTCTCCGGGTGGAGCATAAAGCTGCTATCCAAATAGGCCAAGAGGTATATAAAATTAATGATTCTAATCCAATGTCCAAAAATTGTCACATTTTCTTTGTCAGTCAACTGATAGTATTTAACATAAATGGATGGTTTTGCAGTTGTAATACCTTCTACTTATCTGGGGATGGTTTCTACATGACCAGTCCAGGGTATACCCTGCCTCAGGTCCAAAGACAGCTGGGATAGGCTCCAGCATAAACGGTCGAGAAAATGGATGGATGGTTTCTAGATGATTTGTCTTTTTTTGTCCATCTATCGCCAGTGATGATTGACGTTGGACCTGTTCTAGCTCTTCCATCATCAAACTCCTCCAAGCACGCCTTTATGGTCCTTGCTGTATGCAGTGAAGACAGAACAGTTCCCCAAAGTGTTCCCACAAAAATGGAATCATACCATTGCTCACTGAAGGCCTGTAGTCCATTCTCATTCATGCTGTTATTTCTTGCAGAGACAAGGACACATAAAGGGAATATTTAATGTGAAAGGATCACTTTGCAGCTGTCCTATACGGACTAAAGCAGCAGTAGTCTTTTCTCTCTACTTTGCAGGTTAGCTCATTTAAAGGACACAGAAGCAATCAAAACATTTATTTCAATATGAATTATTAATAAGAGCAGCACCAGATGATAAAAGATAAACGATCACAAGTTAGGAACCATTCCATGTTTTCATCATATAAACACATTTAACGTAAAACACTCCACTGTCACTAAGGCCATTAGGGTCCTGGTCCAAGTCCTCAGATGTCGGGGGTGAGGAATGTCCAGTTCAGAAGGACAGGTTGATGAGGGGGGCGTTGTTCTCCTTCTTGTCTTCTGGACTCCACTTGATGAGCGGGGAGCTCAAGTCGATTAACTGCTGGAAGCAAAGAACAGTTTTAAGTCCAAAAGAATCTGACAGCGGACATTTGGACATGTGAGCAAGGAAATAAAATAGAAATTTGACATGAAGTAGACCCTCTCATTCTTGGACGCTGTTACATTTCCATTTTGATTGTACTGTATAGCCATTAAAAGGAACACTGCACTTTTGGGGGAATTTAGCCCATCAGCCGCAACCGCTATGTGAAACATAAAGATGCATGTCTTTCCCTTTTCTGAGAAAAACTGCAAGTATGAGGGGAGCTAACAATGCCCTTAATTTGTTTTGTACACTGCATGCTGTGACCGTGAAGTAACAGGCACATCCATGATAACACGCAATACTGAGAGTATTTTGGCCAATTTAAGCACTACAGCAACTTCTTTCTTGGGTGTATTGATTTCACACAGCCCATAGAAACTAATGATAATTCTATCAACAAATAAGGATCCAGAAGCTTATCCTTTTGAGCCTGAATATACATAAGATGAAGCAAAAACTCAACTCTACAAATTATTGTTCATAATCGATAGACCAAATTATTTTGTCTATCATTTCATTTATTTTTATTAATTCATTTTCTACCGCTTTTTCCTCACGAGGGTCGCGGGGGTTGCTGGAGCCTATCCCAGCTGTCTTTGGGCGAGAGGCGGGGTACACCCTGGACTGGTCGCCAGCCAATCACAGGGCACATATAGACAAACAACCATTCACACTCACATTCATACCTGTGGACAATTTGGAGTGGCTAATTAACCTAGCATGTTTTTGGAATGTGGGAGGAAACCGGAGTACCCGGAGAAAACCCACGCATGCACGGGGAGAACATGCAAACTCGAGGGTGGAATTGAACTCTGGTCTCCTAGCTGTGAGGTCTGCGTGCTAACCACTCGACTACCGTGCCGCCCATTCAATTTTGCAAACATCACAATAAATTAAAGAAAGGCAAAAACAACCCTCAACAATAAAAAGCTCTTTGTCTAGCAAGGTCACATATCTGTGGTGGTGAAGTAAAATGCAATGTTTCCAATGTCTTCTTTCACTCGGTTATATAACAGTTCAGGAACTGTTTGTGAAATGTACATGTACCCTCTCCCAGGCAATTTGTAGTCTGTCAAACATTTGTAACATTTCCAAAAATGTTGTCTTTTCAACCATCAACCTCAAATGTTGCATTTCTTTTGCAATACAAGGAGCGACACTGTCGCATACCATTTGGAGCTGTTTCATTTAGATTTACTTTGCGACCAAAGGCCCCAGTAAGTGTCAGGATGAAGGCTGTGGCATTCGGCTTAGAAACCATCACTTTTGTGCCTTTATTTACATTAGCATTATGTATGTGATGAAGATGGCTGTGGCACTCGCATCCTCATCCGCTGTGGAATCCATATCTAAACAAGTGGCAGCGTGGTTGTCATCTTCATCACATACACAACAGAAAGTAATGCTGAGTGATCTGATTTTTTTGAGGAGGCATTTTCATCATGCAAATGTATTTGTCTTTTGAACACATATTGTTTTGAGTAGCCAAACGCTTTCCTTTCTTGCCCCAAGCAACTAACTGGAACTATGTTCCTCATCACCGGCTTACAGGTCCAAGTGGGTAAGTCGCTGTTGATGCGATACACTGCTGGTGGGGATGGCATACGACTTCATGTAAAAAAATCTGACCTATCCCTTTAAATAACATGACCTAATTGTCATGTCATACAAATGTAAGTTAACCAGTCAAATTCTAATGCATTAATTCTGATTTAGAGGTTTCACTTGTTTTCTTATGCCCAAATTTGGGTATTGATAGCAAGCAGGAAAGCATAAGTGAGCAGAGCAGGAAGTACTACTATACCTGCGTTGAGGTGCTGCACTTGCCGCCGGTCCTGATGAGGTCGGGGGTGTTGCTCAGGTCGATGAGCAGTTTCTCGTGAGGCTGCAGAGTTGGGGCAGGAAGGTCTAGGAGGAGAACCTGAAAGGGGGGTGCGAAGCCAGAAAAAAGGTCAGGTGGACAAAGAAGGCATGGGAGGGAGGGTGGTCGGTCATGAAGGTGACATATGACCTCTGGTATCAGTTTGTGGGTCTCCAGCTCGATCAGGTCTTTGCTGGGCTCTGATTGGCTTTGAGCCAATACCTCAGCCTCTGGGCTCTCTGATTGGTTGGGCAGTGGCTCTGTGGGGGGTGGGTCAGCAGGAGGCTCCTCCTCCTCCAGAGAGAAGCGCTGGATATCTACAGGTCCTGTCCTGATAGAATCAGTGGGAGTGGCACTACACACACAAAAAAAGCACGTGGTTTTAACTCACAACCCCACCCCCAAGCCAGTACAGCATTTCTAGAGCTCCCAGACTTTCACCTGCCACAGCTCCTGGAGGGGTGTCCCGAGTCGGGGGTGCCTGGCGTTCTTGCAATTCTGCCGTGGTTGGTGGGTGTTGCCATGGGGATGGAAGACGTTCTGCGTTTCAGGGGAGTGGGGAGCGCAGATGGACGCTGCTGCTTCAGCTGTGGTGACCTGCTACTTCCAGCAGGGGGCGTGAGAGGGCTTGCAAATGCCTTTTTAGGGACACTAAAAAGGGGAGGATGCAGAATAATGAGAACATAAGATGTGGCCAAGATACTATAAAGCCCCAATGTCAGGACATTGTAATAGTGCTAACATGTAGCCACCTAGCATGTTTTGTAGAATGCATCAAAGATATAAAGAGTGATGTCTCACCTGTCCATACCGGCCAAAGAAATGAGCCTCTTTGGTTTCAGCACCTTTGAAACATCTGGAGACGAAGCACCTTCAACAGCAAAAGCACACGACTATTAGTACTTCCTGATTCTATCCAGGAAGTCCCCACCGTTATTTCCCACCTCTCACTCCTCTGCTGGGTGTGGGCAAGGCCGAAACTTGAAGTTTGGGTTTTGCCTTGGGTCTACTTTGAATCTGAGTTGAGGCGGCGGTGACAGAGGGGACAGACGTGGTCTTCTCCAGCGTTTTCATGGAAGACAACGGCTGAATGGCCGTGGCCTCAGCCTTTCTTTGAGGCGTGGACCTAGCTGACTTGACGTGCTCCGCCTCAGATGACCTCCTGGCCTGGCTGGACAGCGTGCGGCGGCTCATGATGGAAGACGAATGCTCCGCTGCGACACCAAGTCCCGAGCGGCGCTTGTTTTCATTGACAGGCCGACTGACGTTGCCAGTGGAGGTGCTGAAATTGCGGTTCACAGAGGAGTTCAGCTTGCCTGAGAAGCAGGGGACAAAGCAGAGAGTTAGCCGTTAGCACCTATATGCCAACAACAGGTAGTCAATCGCACACCTTTGGCCGGGGACAAGGACATACTGGAGTTGAAGCTGGACACCGACGATGAGGATGAGGACGTGTTCCTTTTGTCGGTCACCTTCCTGTTCTGAAGAGGTGGAGCCTTCAAGCCTGACTGGTTTCTCACAACCTTCAGACAGAAAACTAAAATTTGAGATACTGTATCTCCCAAAAGTACAGCACACTAGATTCTAAAGTATATGAAAGTTTACTGTGTTGTATTGTCCCTTGACAAGAATAGATTTTGACACTAAACAATTGTGATGGTTCCTTGTTAGTGTAGTACCTTTGTGGGAGGGGCTAGTGTTCGCTTTCCTACAATGCTGGAATTGAGGGAGGAGTCGCTGACATCAGAGGCAACACTCGCTGAATCTGATTGCAGATCCTCACACGACTGCGCCCTATTAGTAGGACCAGGACTCGGGCTCAGCTTTCGAGCAGGTGCCACCTATACGTAAAAAGAAAATGTGACATTACACAAATCGTTATGGTCTTAAAGAAAAAGGTCAAAAAACAAACTTTGTTGATTGGTTGCAGTCGGCTTCTCTCTGCTGCACTCTTGCTGTTTGAACAGGAAGTCCGGGGTGCGGCTGGTTTGCTGGGAAGAACAACGCCTAGCATGGCTCTGCCTCGGAGCGCTGTCCTGGTCTTGGCAGCGTTGGCCGGGCTAGAGGTGCTGAGTCTTGTTGAGAGGCGAGCGGACGGGCCGGTTGAGCGTGCCGAGTGGGCCGAGGAAGCAGTGCTGCTTCCTCTCTGCAGGCGGTGCTGGATGGCGGGGGGCAAGTCCTTCATGGGACTGTCCTGCACCAAGAAAGTCTGCCGCTTGACCGGGCTGCACATGCTGGGGTGCTGAGCGAGCGCCCCCAGCTTGGCCTCGGCGTCCTGGATGAAGTGCTCCTTGTCTGTGGAAGTGGCAAATTTGTCCACGCCTTGAGGCTTCTGGAGCTCGCTGCTCTGAAGCTGGTCAGCCAATCTGTGAGCTTCTTGGCAAACTGCGTCCAGCTGGTCTCCAGAGAACGGATCCCAGCTCGTGCGCACTCTAACAGCGACTTCCTCGTGGTGGGAGACCAAGTTAACAGGCGCACCCTCAACGCCTTGGATCGATGGTTCCAGAAACACATCATCCTCGTCTTCAGCTCTGGAGCTGCAGAGATAGAACTCAATTAGGAAACCAATGGTTTTTGATGAGGAATAAGGACTAAAAAAAAAGAGTTATGTGCATGACAGGGCAGTAGATGGCGATGTCACGTGGTCAAAAAACACTTTTCTGGTCTTCATCAGAATATATGTAATGTATGCTTATGTAATAGTAGAAGACTTATGTTGGACTCTTCCAGAATGGTGTTCAGGTCTGGACTGTGAACTTTCCTACCTTTCAGATGACAGAGAAACATCAAAATCAAACTTCTCATCGAGCAGAGAAATTACATCTATGGAGACACACACACACAAATAAAAAAAATACTGTTAAAACGAGTAATAATAATGATGATGAACATATTAATGTCACCAATGGCTGACCGCTGTTCACTCGACGGTCCATCTCTCTGCAGCTTCTCCTCTGTAGGACACAGGCTCCAATCTGAAGGCGCTAAAGTGATATTAAACAATCAACTTGACATGACTTTAAACTATTTGACAACTAGTGATCAACTTAACGGAAATATGACCTTGTGCTCCACAAGTTAAGCTATGAGATACCCAGTTGCTAGTAGTGCTAGCATGATACCTTTTAGCCTTCGAGGGAACAAATCTGATGTAAAACTATGATTGATTTGTGGGATCAAGTGGAGTTTAATGAATTCTGAAAACACAAACCTCTTCTTTCGACAACTGCAGTCAAATCGTCTTTTCGGCTCCGCATTCAAATATCTCGTCTTGACACAACAACACACAACAATTCAAATCTGCTTCGCTGCTAGTCACGGTACTAGCGCGCTCGGTCATTGGTCACAAATGAGCAACGTCAGAGTCAGTAGAATTGTGGGTAATGTAGTCAATATTGGGTCATACGCTAGTTGAGTTAGCTAGGAATAAAGTACAAATAATTTAAAGTATTCAACATATATTTGCTATTTTACGGATGGATACTGTTAAATAAAAATAAAAATTATTGTTCATAGGGCATGAGGTATGAAACGTAAGCGATTTAATCCATTAGTTGGCAATAGAGGCCGAGGTTAGGCTTCTTCTTAGCAATAGCTTATCAACATATCACTTCCTTTTCGTTTGAATGGTAACATTTTAATGTTTTTTAGCATAATTTATGAAAAATTACTTTAGACAAGAAAAAAAACATTGCTTTAAAGCAGGGAAAACTATTTATTAAAAACAAATATTCAATGAATAAAAAATATACAGAGAAGAAAATATTGTGTAATACTCTAATGTAATTTTAGCTATATTTAAGGGCATTTTATATTTGATATATAAAATTCAATAATGTTTCCCCTGAATTCCCATCACTCAATGTGGTAAATAAATATAATCTGATTGGTATTATTGAAATGTGTCATCTATCAAATAAATCTTTTTCATTGACAAAACACGACCTACAAACAAATATTTTGCTTTTTTTTTTTTTTTACAAAAACACCAAAAATGAACTTCCACGAGTCTACAGACACAAAGTCACATCTCCATCGAGTTACCAATCTAAGTCTATGTTTGACCATGTGTACACATGAAGACATGATTATTGGTTATTGACCATCTGACAAATATTCTTGTGCTAAACAACAACTGCAGAGTTCCTGTCTATTTATGTATAGAGGGAATGTCTGCGTGAGGCCGCCGCCTTGTTGGAGCATGGAAGCGTTTCCAGTTGAGTCGGTCCTTAAAATGTTTGAACACATCCTAGGATGTCACAGGAAGTGGTCGTGAATGGGGCGGTGCGTCAGAGCGACGTCTCTAGGCTGTGAAGGGGGCTTCCTGGACAAGGCGGCACCCCCGCAGAGTTGGCGGAACTCAGACCAGCAGCCCTGGAACTGTCCTTCAGCGGCGGCAGGGGGCGCTCCGCTGCGCTGTTGTTTTGGCCCCGTGATGCATGGATGGGAGGTGCGGAGGTGAGCAGTTGCGGGGCCACAATGGAGTTGCGCTTAGTGGGTGCGTCATCCTCGCTCTCCAGCTCATCAATGAGTGGGATCTGAGTCTCTGAGTCGTCGATTCGGAACTCTGGGTGAGTCATGAAGTTGTGGATGGAGCTGCGGGACTTGGGCGTCTCCAAGTTCTCGTATGGGGACACGCTATCCCTGAAGGCATTCACCACGCGGATCTAGAGGGTGGAAGATTTCAAATGTAAAATTGAGTTTTTGTAATGTTAGCACAGAAGTTTACAACAAATGGCAAATACGAAAAATGTAATGATAACCACAGAACAGGAAATGGAACGTAGAGTGGTATATGAAAGTGTCTGGCTGCTCAGTACAATATGGCTAAAGTGAATTAATGTGACTGAAAACCTTTGCCTACACACATGAAAACGTTTTATCAAGTCCTTTACTTCCATTAAAAAAAAAAATCCCAATAGTAAAGTAATCCAAAGTCAATTAATCTGTTCCAGGGTCAACTGTGGCCATCATAAAAGCTTTATTAAGTGTACAAGCAATATTTTAATTCACTTTTGAACAAACTTAACTGTGTGTAAAAATAAATTAATCACTGCATAATACAGGGCGGCACGGCGGTCGAGTGGTTAGCGCGCAGACCTCACAGCTAGGAGACCAGGGTTCAATTCCACCCTCAGCCATCTCTGTGTGGAGTTTGCATGTTCTCCCCGTGCATGCGTGGGTTTTCTCCAAAAACATGCTAGGTTAATTGGTGACTCCTAATTGCTAATCCAATGTGAGTGTGAATGGTTGTTTGTCTATATGTGCCCTGTGATTGGCCAGTGCCAACCCTGTGACCAGTCCAGGGTGTACCCCGCCTCGGTAGAAAATGAATGAATGCATAATGCATAATGCATAATACAATGAAACAAACCAAATCAGTCAAAATGTTGATTTCACGATGAAACAGTTTGAAGCTGGAACAGATTATTTCCACCTGACATTATTTCCTGTGGGAAAACTGTGCTGAATGTGCTGAGCATATAAATAGGTTCCTCTGGAGTCCAAAGAAGATGTGAAAGGCATGGAAGATGAGGAGATACCTGAGTCTGTATGCGTTGGAGGCCGCGACACCACAGCACCTGACCCCTCCTCAGCTCCATCTCAGCGTGGTCAATTTCATCCAGATCCTGCATCTCTTCCAGCTCCTCCTCTGGGATCTCCTCCTGCTTGGTACCATGACCCGCCGTTTTCAGGAACTTCAGCCAGCTGGTGGGGACGCTAGACACCAGCTGATAGAGGTCAAAGGTAAAAAGGTGAGTGAGTCAGACACGGTAGGTGCCAACTTTCAGAGATGATGGGTCTCACCTGTCCCCACAGGAGGCTGCCGAAGCCCAGGAAGACACACCAGAGCCACTGCTCTATGCTCAGACTCACACAGCTGAAGGGCTTGCCTCCAAACTGCACAATGAGCACCTGGAAGGACATCACAACATCACTTATTTTATTCTTGTCAACTTGGCCCAGAGCCCGCTAGGGATACCTGAATAAGGAAGGTCCCAAGCACGATGGCACAGAAGATGGGGTTGTTGAAGACTCCCTCAAAGATGTTCCTCTCGCCGTGAATCTTGCGGGCGTTGAGCTCGTTAAAGAGCTGCATGAGGACGAAGGTGTTGAAGATGATGGTGTAGTGCTCGGACGGTGGGGCATGCAGTGGTGCATCCCTGCCACAGTCGATGTCAAACAGCATCTCACCTGCAAGATGCAACATGAGTGTTCATTATTTTATTACGGGGGAGGGGGGGGTCATTCATCACATTAAAGAACACATTTGATCAATTTTGCAGAGGGGGCATGTGTAGTCCTGCCCTGCACCAGACCCAGCATATGATGTTTTTTATTAAATCGCGGGGGTGCTGGAGCCTATCCCAGATTTCTTCGTGCGAGAGGCGGGGTACACCCTGGACTGGTCGCCAGCCAATCACAGGGCACATATAGACAAACAACCATTCACACTCACATTCATACCTATGGACAATTTGGAGTCACCCATTAACTAATTAACATGTTTTTGGAATGTGGGAGGAAACCGGAGTACCCGGAGAAAACCCACGCATGCACGGGGAGAACATGCAAACTCTACACAGAGATGGCCGAGGATGGAATTGAACTCGGGTCTCCGAGCTGTGAGTCCTACACCATAACCACTCAACCACCTTGCAGCCTGACATGCTTATGTCATTTTTAAAAAATAGTGAGGAGAAGCTAGCGCTGTTAGCATAGCGGGCTTTCCCCAAAGGAAGCAGTCAAAGCATCACGTGAGAAGAAGGTAGGAAAAATATATATTATTATTCATATTATTATATTATTATATACATATTATTCATTCATTCATTTTCTACTGCTTTTTCCTCACGAGGGTCGTGGGGGGTGCTGAAGCCTATCCCAGCTGTCTTTGGGTACACCCCGGACTGGTCGCCAGCCAATCACAGGGCACATATAGACAAACAACCATTCACACTCACATTCATACCTATGGACAATTTGGAGTCACCAATTAACCTAGCATGTTTTTGGAATGTGGGAGGAAACCGGAATACCCGGAGAAAACCCACGTATGCACGGGGAGAACATGCAAACTCCACACAGAGATGGCCGAGGGTGGAATTGAACACAGGTCTCCTAGCTGTGAGGTCTGCGCGCTAACCACTCGACCACCGTGCCGCCCCAATTATGATATCATTTTATAATAATCTTATAAAAACTCCACGGCAGTGATGTTTATGGTGTACATTTACTGACCAACAAACAGTAGCGTGAAGATGACAATCAGCTGATAGACAGCGTGGCCCAGGATGTTCTTCATCATGGTGCGAGAGATGAGCGGCTTGCTGCGTCCGTACGGACTCCTGAACAGGAGCGCTTCAGTGGGCGGCTCAGTGGCGAGCGCCAGGGAGGCGAAGGTGTCCATGATCAGGTTGACCCACAACATCTGCACCGCCTTCAGGGGGGAGTCCTGAGGGGGGACAAAGGGAGACCATTAGCTCAGGGATCGACCGGGAACAAAGAAGAGCATGGAAGGTGCGATCCAGGTGATCCTGACTTGTGTGATGCAGGCGCCTGTGAAAGCCACGATGACGGCGACCACGTTGACGGTGAGCTGGAACTGCAAGAACTTGGAGATGCTGTCGTAGACGTTCCTGCCCCACATGACGGCCTTCACGATGCTGCTGAAGTTGTCGTCTGTCAAGATGATGTCTGACGCCTCCTTGGCCACATCTGTCCCGGCGATGCCCTAAGGAATGAAGACACATGTGTGGCCTTTTAAAATTGAACAGTGTTTGAATTGACACATGGTGTGTTGATGGCGGTTACCATGGCAAAGCCGACATCCGCTTTCTTGAGGGCAGGGCCATCATTGGTACCATCTCCTGTTACTGCGACGACCTGCCGCCGGTCCAACACGGTGCTGTCGATGATGCCTGAGAGGAAACAAATGTCTTTCATTTTCTGTCTTGGCCGCAAGAATGATACATTGAATGGAAACTGATCCCGCATTAGCTCTCCAGAAGTCAATTATAACCAATGGCCCCTGTTAGAAAGCCCATAATTTACATTGCATTGTATGTTCAGCTTAGAGTGCAGTGTTAGTTCTCAGGCAGTATTCAAGATTACATTCTGTTATTTAGTATACAGAAAACGCATTGATATTAATTTCATCAACATTGTGACTGTTAGAAGCCCATCATTTACATTGCATTGTATGTTCGGCTTAGAGTGTCGTTTGTCCTACGGTGTTCAGCGGTCAGTAAACGCACCACAGTGCGGGACGTTTTTTCGGTTGAACAATATATAGATCTCTGAGCCTTATTGCGCCTCATACATCATATCACCAGGTTGATGCTGTGCGTGAATGCATAAAGGTGAGTTTTTTGGCTTATTGTGGGAGCTGTGGAGTAGTTTGGGCACCCTTTTCACAAAGTTAGGCTCCCTTTTCATCGGTGCTAATATCAGTATTTAAGCTAGCTATGACTAACGGTTATTCTAGGGAGTGTCATGTTTGCTTGGTTTCTTTGTTGAATTTCTGTGTGTAGCGGGCATTTAGCTCATCATTATACTTGTGTAATATGAGTTACATTACGTTACTTATCATTTATTGTGTATTTGTCTTTGTATGTATGTCTCATCAGTAGCACATCATAACCTAAATAAAATCACCAAAAGAGGACAACCTTCCGTGTTCTTTCATTTGAACACACCCCCTATACCTTTGACGCTCCAAACTAGTGCATCCTGGGAGACGATCTCACAACCCGAGAAGCCTCTCCGCTACAGCCCCTTTAAATATTTAGTAAAAGTCACTTCTGTGGTTACTTTTGTGACTTTTTCCCATAATATTTTAGTTATCTTACATTTACTATACTTGGTGATTCGCTACAAGGGATCATGTGGTCCTACTGCCTCATAATGATGCATTCAGGGACTTCATTACGTCTACCTTGCAAGTAAAGTATTGAAGTGTGTCTAACCTTTGACCAGAGTGTGTTTGTCCGTTGGAGATGATCTGGCGAGGACTCTCAGTTTGGGCCAGATCTTATCGATACGTTCCTGTTCAATCTACATCAAACAAAGAGACATAAACATTGATTATTCATCCCGTGTGGGTAGGTTTGATTGACGGCTGCCACACTGACCTCCCCCAGCTCGTTGCGAATGCGTCGGTTGAAGTCTTTGCCTTCCAGACACAGGAAATCATCGCCGGGCTGCAGTATGCCACATTTGGTGGCGATGGCCCGCGCTGTGTTGATATTGTCCCCGGTCACCATGCGCACGGTGATGCCTGCACGCTGACACTTCTTGATGGCATCTGGCACCTGAAGGCAGCACAGGATGTCGAACGTTGATTGAGAGCATTTGACACACAAGCTAACCAAGAAAATTGCCATATTCTCGCCAGGATGTAAGAGAAGTCAGCATCATTCATTCATTTTCTACCGCTTTTTCCTCACGAGGGTCGCGGGGGTGCTGGAGCCTATCCCAGCTGTATTCAGCCGAGAGACGGGGTACACCCTGGACTGGTCGCCAGCCAATCACAGGGCACATATAGACAAACAACCATTCACACTCACATTCATACCTATGGACAATTTGGAGTCACCAATTAACCTAGCATGTTTTTGGAATGTGGGAGGAAACCGGAGTACCCGGAGAAAACCCACGCATGCATGAGGAGAACATGCAAACTCCACAAAGAGATGGCCGAGGATGGAATTTAACTCGGGTCTCCGAGCTGTGGGGCCTCGTCCGCCGTTGCATTGTTTACTGAATGTAAAACTAAGTATAATCTATAAAATACGTTTGTTCATATTTTTGGGTGTCGGGATCGGATGAATTGGATTTACATTTTCTGCTATGATTTTTCTGCTATTTCTGTATTCATCAGACATTTTGGAACAAATTAATGACAAAAACCAAGGTACTACTGTATTACATTAAATTCAGCTCTAGAACCTTCCCCTGTCTCGCTTCAATATGCTTCTCACATTTATTATTATCACACATTTGAAATGATAAAATATATATATGTACTCCCCACCAGTGAAAGATAATGGAAGATGATCAGTGAACAAATGGAATCGGCATCATGGTGTAAAAGTTATTGAGTTTCACTTTTACGCCTTACACTGTTGTGTTCAAGGACTGCTGAACAAACCATTATCACTGAAGAATAAAGAGATAAACACGTATAAAATGTGGGCTTTTTCAACAGTAATGCATTTTATCAGTATCATCATATGTATAACTTATTACAGGCCGCACGGTGGTCGAGTGGTTAGCATGTTGCCCACACAGTCAGGAGATCAAAGATCTTGGCTTGGCATCTCTGTGTGGGGTTTGCATGGTCTCCCCGTGCATGTGTGGGTTTCCAAATTGTCCATAGGTATGAATGTGAGTGTGAATGGTTGTTTGTCTATATGTGCCCTGTGATTGGCTGGCGACCAGTCCAGGGTGTACCCCGCCTCTTGCACAAAGTCAGCTGGTTCAGGCTTCATCATATCAGTGACCCTAGTGAGGATAAGCGGCATAGAAAATAGATGGATAACTTATTGCAGACTTAAGGTTAATGACATGTTCTGTGGAAAAAGGCCTATTTTCTAAGAAAAAAATGAAAGCAGTTTTTTTAAACCAAACATTTGCAAATGTGTGGGGACCCACTGTATAAATTTTTATACAGTATCTCTCGTGGGGTAGTCACTAGCATAAAGGACACTGGAAATAGTGTGTTCTCATGTGAAGGAGTCAACATGCTGTACCTCAGGTCGTACAGGATCCTCAATGCCAACCACGGCAATGCAGGTGAGCCCAGCAAGGATGTCGCTCTCATTATCCCAGTCCGGCTCGTCAGAGGCGGTAAAGTCTCTGTAGGCGAGGCAGATGGTCCTGAGGCCCTCGGATGCCATGGGCTCTATCACTGTGTTCATCAGCTTCTCTCTGTCGAGAGGTTTGAAGGCTTTGGCTGCACCATTTTCCATCAGAATCTTGCAACATCTGGAATGACCGGACATGTAAACAAAAGCGGAGTCATGCCAGGGGAATTGGACGTTGCAGTGGTCTTACTTTCTGAGCAGGATCTCAGAGGCGCCCTTGCTGAACATTCTGTAGCTCCCATCGTGGTTCCTCAGCACGGTGCTCATGGATTTCCTCACTGAGTTGAAGGTGTACACCTTAAAGAGCTTCTCCTCTGGGATGTCATTGCGGACGCTCTGGTAGTCCCGCCGTAGGTCCAAGGTGAGTCCCAGTAAGGCACATTCTGTTTTGTTGCCCACCTGGCGAGGCAGACCGCCCTCTTTGTCTGGAGGCTGAAGGGGCGGCGGAAGCAGGTTAGTTTCACCAAGCTTGGGTGTGTTGGTAGGATACATTGTGTAATTAGCAAAACATCATAAACTAAAGAAAGGACAACAATGGAGGACATCTGTGTTCCATTCTGTTCACCCATCAGCACGCTGCACTGTGTTGAGCTGCACCTCTAGTATTTAGCATTTGTTACCCCAGTGGAGGGCACCATAAACTGGTATATTGTAGACCAGGGGTCTCAAACACGCGGCCCGCGGGCCAAATGTGGCCCGCAGGACACTAGTTTGAGGCCCCCGCCTTGATATGAAAGTTTAATTTTAGTGTGGCCCGTGCAAGTTTGATATGGATGCTGTATGGTATCATGTACCCAGAAAAAATTATTACGTTTGATTAATGTTCATGTTAAAGGTTAAATAACTGTTAATAGTTATCCTCCCTATCCGTGTGGAAGTGGTACGTTTTAAAGGAAATAACTTGAAGGCTACCGTTTAGGTCGCTAGCTCTCTAGTTTGCGAGTTAGCATGTGTCTCAAGACCCTGCAGTTGCGCAATATGTTGTAAATAAAAAGAGTATAAATGTGACTATAGTCGTGTTTTGTCATGTCTACAGGGCTCTGATAATGCTTTGTTCATTTTAATCTGAAAAAATAATTTGTCTACCCACCAACTATATGTGGTTTCTTAAGTTGCTGTTTTATTATTATCATATTTATTTATTACTGATTGATTTTCTTTATTCTTGATCTTGAAAAATAAAAATTAAGATATTTGAGAACAGTGGAATGTTTTATCAGCGCTTTTCTTGTAGAAAATCGGAACCAAAGCAAAGTTTATTCATTTTTCTGTTTTTAATAAATGCGTTTTTTTTTGTTTTTTTTTTTTGAAAACCTGATGCGGCCCAGCCTCGCCCAGACCCTAGCTCCAGTGGCCCCCAGGTAAATTGAATTTGAGACCCCTGTTGTAGACAAACAAAACATTGCAATGCTATAACAAACTGAACCAAACACCCAGTTTCCAACAAGGGGTAGGCTTGGGTATTGTTTTGGAATTGAACCCTGGTTTCCTAGCTGTGAGGTCTGCGCACTAACCACTCGACCGCCGTGCCGCCCGGGAATCCTTATAAAAGGTAAAAAATATTGATACTAAATACTGAACTGAACCATCGGGTACTGCTTTGTGGAAACAGGGTGGAACACATTGATGGGTACGAGAGAAGCAAACGACTTCAGTCCACAATGATTTTGTTTAATCAGTGTTGGACTTCAGGAGGTGACGATCAGACAGAATCTCTCTGAGCCTCTGTGGCATCTTTCCAACATCAACTTAGCCCTAAAAACACCCACAGTGTCCTGAATGGATGGCTATTTTTATATCTCACCATAATCTTGGTGGTGTAGGCGCAGTTGACCCCAATCCCCAGAACCAACAGGTCCAGAACCTTGGCGGGGATGAGACCGGGCTCTGGCACCTTTTTATGGTAACAGCCATTGATGTAGGCCTGCACCACCGTCATGCGGTTCATAGTGAGCGTGCCTGTCTTGTCCGAGCAGATGGCAGTGGCATTGCCCATGGTCTCGCAGGCGTCCAGGTGGCGGACCAGGTTGTTGTCCTTCATCATTTTCTAAAACAGAAGAAGAAAGTGTCAGTCTCAAAATAGGGCATGGGGGTTCCATGAGGTTATAGTGGACACAAGAGGGGTGGGCACACCTTGACAGAGTAGGCCAGGGAGATGGTGACGGCCAGAGGCAAACCCTCGGGCACGGCCACCACAAGCACCGTCACGCCAATGATGAAGAACTTGACCAGGAACTGGACATAGATGGGCACACACTCGCTGGTCCAGAGAACACCCTGAATCCAGAAGGTATCAATCAGGAAGCGGGTGATGAGGATGAGGACTGTGAGCGCCGACATGAAGAGACCTGGCGGTGGAGGACACAGCAGACTTGAGGACCACTCCTTGATGTGTGAGGAAGTATCTCAAGAGTGAGACATCTTACGATATTGACATATCATATCATTTCTGTGAATGGTCAGAACTGAACTATTTCTAAAGATCAACTTTAAGGTCTTTGAGACGTCAGTTTGTACCTGCTTTGCCGATCTGCACGGCCAACTTGGTGAGCTTCCCCTGGAGGACCGACTTCTCCTTCTTTCTGAGGTTGCTTTTCTTCTTCTCATGTTCTACGTCCTTGTTGAGGGGCTGTAGCTCCACGGTGGCTCCATCTTTGAATACGTCAACTATCGGATGAAATGTTTTATATCATTCACCTATCATTCAGCATTGCATTGCACATAGGTGTTACGCCAGTGCAGCTGACACCAGAACTTCATTAGGTACAAACTCCAATACAAAGATAATAATGCAGATTTTCATATGAAGGTATCAATGTATTTATTATTGTGATTTTACTGCATCATACAGAGCATACAGCCGTGTGTAGTATTTTGCTTACTGGGGGGTCAATACATTACAAACAGCTGTCAGTGCAGATTTACAATGGATCTCATTAGATTGTGTACCTAATGAAGTGGGCAAGGCATGCTAACAGAATGTGACAGGACAAGCTGTTATGTGTGTGTGTGTGCGTGTGCGTGCGTGTTTGTGCGTGTGTCCACTTCCACGACACTTCAAAGTGTGTGTGAGTCGCAGCAGAATGCAAACAATCAAGCATCAAATTAACCGAGCAATCCTTTGCTTCCCGTGGTAAATGACAATGAACAGGTCAAACCACCAACTGACTGTGGACACTGTGTATGCATGTATGTGTGTGTGTGTGTGTGTGTGTGTTTGTGTGTGCGCGCACACTGATCCCAGCTCAGTAACGAGGTTATTAGTGGACATGAAGGCAGAAGCAGCAGGGAGGAAAAGAAAGAAGCTGGCGAGCTTAAGAAGGTTAATCTGCTTGCTTCTAATCAGCATCAACAGAGTCAGGAGCACCTTCTGCTGCTGCTCCGCCCAGAGAGGAGGGGGTCTGGTGGGGTGAGTGGTGCCATGTGAGGACCACAAGCACAATGGAGGTCTCTGTAGACACCTGGATTGAATTCTTAGCATTCACTTGAGTGGTTAATTCATAGTGCTTGATTTGTAGCTTCATTGACTGATTTTTTTTATTTGTTGGTTTGTTGGTTGATCAACGTATTGATTGATTTTATGGTTTGTTTAGTTGACTGTGTGATTTATTTATCAGATAAGTGCCACTACTACTACTACTACTACTACTACTATCCATTGGCTGATTTATTATATGTATTCTTTGACTGGCTGGTCAATTAATAGAATCATTTTTGCATCCGTTGGCTGACTGAATGGACAGGCAGTTGTTTGATGAATTGATCAATCACTTCATCAGTTGATTGATTGGTTGATTGGTTGATTGGCTGTTTCAAGCGATCAATCGGGTGATTGATTTTTGATTGATTGAATGCTGGATGGACGGGTGGTTCATTAGGTGGTTCAATAAGTCAATCATTTGACTTATTGATTTGTTGGTCTGTGACTGGATCAGTTAGGTGATCAGTTATGTACTGGTTAACTGGTGATTGACTGAACGTCAGGATAGATCATGAAAAAACTATTGGTTGGTTCATTAGTTGGTTCAACCAGTTGATCAATGGATTTATTTGTTGGTTACAGATTAATTAGTTAGTCAATTATTGGATTTGTTGACAAACTGATGGAACCATCGATGAAAGAATGGTTGGATATTTGCACAGCTGATCAACTGATGTTTTTTTTTGTTGGTTCTTCAATTGCTCGATTGATTGATAAATTTTAGGTTGTCTGAATGATTACTGTGCTGATTGATTGATTGATTACACAAAAGAGATTCAGTCTCAGTCTCTGCTTGTACAAAGTAGCAGTTAATGCGACAGAAGCAGTTGAAACCAGTCAGAAGCAGTTATGACCTATGACCGGAAGCAATTTGAACCAGTTAGAACCAGTTAGTAGCAGTGAAAACCGGTTAGTGGCAGTTGAAGCCGGATACAAGCAGTTGGAAGCAGTTACAAACAGATAAACCGGTTAAAAGCAGTTAGAGCCAGATAGAAGCGGTTAGAAGCATATGCAGTAATGTTGCCTTTCTTGCCTTTTTCCTCCTTTTTAGCTGTAAAAGAGGAACAACCTGTAACTCATTTTGTCACAAGCTTAATTTTAACCAACCACAATATTAGGCATGCCTCAACACAATGGGATCAACATGTCGCTGCCACCGACAAACAGACCTACCTATCTTGTCCTTCTTCTCCCTCTTCTTGCGCTCTTCTTTCCTCTTGCTCGTCTTCTTCTTCTCTTTTTCAACCTTGTCGTCATCGCCACATTCGCCGTCCTCTCCAGCGCCCAGCAGGGCAAAGATGATACCCGTCTGTGAGTTGACGCCCACCGCCGTCACCACCATCTTGCCTGAGCCCTCCATTACGTGGGTGCCTGGCACGGAAAAAAATATTTTGTTTGTTAGTCCTTGTGTTTGTTAGCTAGCAGACTACTTCCTGGTTTATGAACAGATGTGTGGGCCTTTGTGATTGTGGGGGGTGGATGTTTTCATTGATGCCATCAAATTGAAATTAAACTCCCAAGCTTGCACCTTTATCCAGATCCTCACTATAATGTCATCTTCCATCGTGTCTTTCTTTGCCCACAGCATTGTTTCTAGCGCCATCCTTTTGGTATGTAGCAAAAATGATTATAATTCTGATCCCCTTCACAATTTTGCCAGTGTAAAACAAACAAAATGTGTCTTAACAATGTAATGCAAAGGGAGCAAAGTGAAGTACCTGAGAGCAGCATCGGATCTTTGTCCAGACTCTTCTTGACATGATCCGACTCTCCGGTCAGTGAGCTTTCGTCGATCTTCAGGTCGTTGCCTTGGATAAGGATGCCGTCGGCAGGGAGGAGGTCACCTGGAAGCATGAGCACGAGAAGAAATTATTTCAGCAGAATGGAGCAGCCAGAGAAACAATAAAATGAGCTCTTCTTCATTGGTTCCAATAACATTGAGAAGAATGAGAAGATTAATTGCATGAAAACCGTCCTGCGCAACTGGTCTGACTCCTCAACTCACCATATTTGACCTGCGCGATGTCGCCGACGACGATCTCTGACACTTTGATTTGCGCCACCTGACCTCCTCTCATCACGGTGAACTTCTGCTCCTGCTCAATGCGACTCTGGAGGCCACGGAACTGCTTCTCCTTGCTCCAGTCATTGAAGGCCGTCACCAGGACCACACAGACCACTGACAGTAAGATGGCGGCGCCCTCGATCCAGCCGGTCTCCGCCTCGTCCTCATCACTCATGCTGCCCGCCGCCTTGCCGCAACCTGAGCACATATTACAACTCATTTTATGTCATTTATTTCTACTTTACTGGGCTACATAACTGTCTTGTTGACAGGAAAAGCAGTTTATTATTAATATATAATGTATATTATATTGTATATAATATATATTAATATATAAGATATGCCTTTATTCGTCCCTCAGTGGGGAAATTTGTAATAATAATATAGTATATTAATATATAATAAATATACCCCTTTAAAACAAACTACCCATAATATTTAATCACCATTACAGCTTATTCCAGCTTATATATCAGGGATTTCTGCTCCAGATTCTGCCGATTTATCCATGAGTGAAATCCGCCGATACTGATACCAATCATATGGATTAATTATACATGTTTTTAAATTTTATTTACAATCAGGTGATATAATTAAGAATATAATCCCAAAAATAGTTAATTATAACTAAAATAAATAATGATTTACTAAAAAGGGGGACCAAGTAATTTTTTTCATGGACCCCACAAGTCCTGGCTCCACCATTGCTATTGGCTATATGGTATGAAAAACAAACCATAAAATCACCTTAATTTAGGCAAAAACACATTTAAAGGAGACCTATTAGGTTAATTTTTCGGCCCTTTGAGTTGTGGACTCCTAAAGAGCAGCTGCACACGATAACCAGCACAAAAAGCATTCTGGTTCTTCCAGAATCTGCACCTATTCAGCTGTATTTTGTTGGATTTCCTGGTTAACCCGAAAAAAGTCAGTTTTAATTTATTCCACCCACGGCCCACCTCCCCTCGCTGTGGTTGGCCACATTTGCGAGTACTTAAAAGGAGTTCCAGTTTGTGCTGCTAGCTGCAAAGGTATAGGAGTTGATCATAAACAGCGATTTATCTTTTTTAAAATGTCAGCTTTTAACACACAGCCATATGTGTTGGATCCCGAATCCAATCCGGAAGTAGAGACTGGACAAGAAAAGAGGTTACTCAAGACGTCTCTTAATGGTAAGTAGCTTTAGCATTTGGTTTTATAAAGCATCGGTAATGTCTGACGTGGCCGCTAATTATGGTGAGAAACGGCTATTAGCAACCCTGCTCCCTGTATGCAAGTGCTTTTGCTCCATGACTTACACAAAATAAACACAGTTCGGACACTGATAAACTGTTACTTTCTGCTTGCTCAGTCCACATGACCAAGTAACTTTGGAAAGGCTTCGGCAAGTCCAGTTCATACTGGACCATGTTCACAAAACAGTCTCGTGTGAAATGCCGCTGACGGATTCAAATCCATTTCTTTTGCTGGTAGGGAATCAGGAACTCCAACCACTTGTGCCTGATGGTGGCGTCGTTAGGAATTGTAAACAAATGTGGTTTTGTTAGCAAGTAAACAGAGGAGGAGGAGGGCAGAGAGCTTATCAATCAGCCACGCCCATATAAGGAAGTTTTACCACTTCTTTTGAAACCAAGGGTTTGGAGCATCCCAAACTTCTTTCAGGTTCTTCCAAATGCGCAAACTTCATTATCTGAAATGTTGGCATTGTTTAACACGAGAATACAACATTCTAACAGAAAAATGGAAAAAGATTACTTTTTCAAGAGGCTCTATGGAGTTCCTGAGTTCCTGAACTCTATGGAGTTCCTGGTAGAGCCCTAGCAGGACTTCCAGGTAGCACGTTGGTAGGCTCCAAGTGAATTTGCATTCAGTGAATCTGATGTCTTCCACCGCTGACAAAGGCTGCTGTTCAGGTCTAATGAATCCCGTTATTTTTCGACTGTCACGCACATACGGGTGAGTGTTGTGCAGTATTTTGGCCTTGTTAGCTGCTGTTTGACTGATGATCAAACTGTTAGCCCTGAGAACTCACTATACTCCGCCAAGTGTTTGTTCTTCAAATGCCGTATTAAGTTATAGCATATTTTTCATGGCACGTCTTAGCAGGTCAGTCCCACACGTCATACATGTTTGTTTTCGTTTTGGCACACCTATGCAGTGCAGAGATTGGCTTTTATATGAAGGCATCTATCACCATATGCCAATTACATGCTTTTTCACGGAAATTTCAATACTGATCAGTGGTCAAACGATCGAAGCATCCCTAGTCACAAGTATTGATGGATATTATCTAACAAGATTAAGATCAATTCTGTCTTTACAAAGACAATAATGCACACTTTTGAGAGGTATTCATTCATTCATTTTACATTAGAGTGGAGAGTAAAAATGTAAAGAAATGAAATACATTTTAACTTTGATTCAATTCAGTTCCATTTTAATTTGATAACCTCTGAACTCAGCACAGTATAAGAATGTACTAGCAGACACTGTAAGCATGTTTCTTCACTTCTTGTTTTACCACATTAGCACATTTAATTGAAAATGTATGTCGTGTTTAGGACAAGTGGTTAGCTTGTCGGCCTCACAGCTAGGAGACCCGAGTTTGATTCCACCCTCGGCCATCTCTGTGTGGCGTTTTCATGTTTTCCCCGTACGACAGTAATTGTAGGTGTCAAGGGTACGAAATCAGACTTCCTAACCTCATGAAACATGCTTTTCGTGTCTATTTCTACATTATTTTGCTGTGCTGAGTTGCAGTTATTTGCTACACATCAAACTCACTCTGTCTGTCGGCATCCGGCGGTCTGTAGAAAGAAAGGCCAAGTGAAATGATGGCAGCCACTTCCAGGATTATGAGTGTCACATCCTGCAGGGCTTCCCACACTAACTGCACAAAGGTTTTTGGCTTTTTGGGAGGGATGACATTCGGTCCAAACACCTCCTTCCTTCTGTCGATGTCCTCTGAGTTTCCATCTAAACCTGCAACACATTTAACAATGTGATTATTGTAGTGCTGGTACTGTATATTGCAGTATTATAATGTATATTCAAAGTATTATTGATACAGATCTTGTATGAGATGTCATTACACCACCCAGAAGGAAGTCAAGGTGGTCTGATGGATTTTTCAAGCTACTGCTGACATTTTAGC
Organism: Doryrhamphus excisus; assembly: GCF_030265055.1. Classification (NCBI taxonomy): domain Eukaryota; kingdom Metazoa; phylum Chordata; class Actinopteri; order Syngnathiformes; family Syngnathidae; genus Doryrhamphus; species Doryrhamphus excisus. The sequence continues at coordinate 11,665,373 of NC_080471.1, forward strand.
GCTCTGTGGCATCGCTGGAAGTGTTTACTGAGCGCAAGCAAGTCTCACATACACACACACACACACACACACACACAATGAATTAATGATGAGGGTGGGGAAATGTCATGGGACACATGTTAGCTATAAGACATCCATTCTGATTAGATAACTCCATAGCCTCCACATCTGGGACACGAAAAGTAGTGGCAAGAACATCAATGTACATTGTCGTACTATACTGTCACAAATAAACAGCCTATTTCTGTCATTCATTTTTCCAGGTATGTATTTTTATTAGGCATGTTTTGATCAGAGTTTTATTATTAACTGAAAACTAGGATTGTCAATCGATTGAAATATTTGCTTAAAATAATCGTATTGTGATTAATCGCATTTGACCACAGTTAACTCAGAATTAATCACATTTAATCGCAGACAGAAAAACTTTTTTTAAATTTATAACAAGTAGGGGAACTCTCTTTGTGGTAAACGATTCATTGCGCAACTACAACAATAACTACATCAAATTTCTGAAATATGAGCCATTATTTATAAAAGTAACAATCAGACAATCAGCAAGCATATATTCGTATTCCTATTTTCTTAATATTTTCTTACTATGATTAGCATATTAGCTCTTAAACTCGCCCATGAAGGTTTAGCAAAACAAAATGTGACCGAGTGAGACCTCTCACACTGAAACATTTTATTTTATTACAGTGTCAGGTCAAAGTGTGAGTAGAACAGCCTACTTAGGAACATCCAGAAATGATTATTATTAAATATTTGCCACAATGCACATTTCCTTCGTAAAACGAACAAATCAAAATACCCAAAACACAAGGCAATAGTCATAAAACAGTTAAAACAATTTGTGGTACACAACCTCTCTGAAAAACAAAGTCCACCAAGCAGGATGGTGGCTCTGTATTTATGTATTTAGTACTTTAGGTTTGATGTTGTTCCTGCCATAGTTTTACACAATACATCATAAATAAGATTAATCAGATCGCTATAATTCTATACATATGCTTTACTGACATGTTGAAAATGTCAGTTCGATGCTAATGCTAGTACAGCACTCAACTTCAGCTTCGGTCATCAAATGGACAGTCAATAGCAGCTGTAACTCCAATGCAATCTGGTGCCAAGGTATTGCTGTATATGACAATAAAAACAATACCTGCACTGCTTCAGCCTCTGGCAGGCCATGTAAACACAGCAACAGTAGATACAAAAAACTTTGGTCTTGCCATCTGCCAGGGCTTTGAGTCTAACTTTACCAATCAAAATACTCTTTTCTTTCTCCATTTCTGCTCAATGTTTATTCCAGCTTGTGGCTACAGAGTTAGGATACTTCAATCAAACTACGGTGTGAGCCGAGGGTCAAACAGGAGGAGCGCATGTTAATGGTGTGTTAAAAAAATTACAGCGTCATTAACGCGTTAACTTTGACAGCCCTACTGAAAACCTGAATGAAATGCAGGTTTGCCCGCCACATCCGCTGCCTTCTGAACCGCAAATGCAGCCCAGACCTTCTTCTGTGCCCTTGGCATCCCAGAGAGGAGACAAAATATGCAAGCACTCGTCCATCAGTTGGCATCAGTAAATCAGTGTTCACAACGCGTGTGACAAACGCAAGCGCTCACTCGTCACGGTCCACTCACTGGACAGCCGACTTGGGAAAGTGCAGAGACTGACATGTACCCACCACCGGACAGTTCATACTGCACTAAAAGTACTATATGATGTCCACATGCTCACAAATCCGCACTGAGGCGGTACTCATCCCCAAATTTTTTGCACGCTCGTAAGTACAGTGGGTTGGGACCAGGACTTTAACCGCTGCCCGATGGATAATCACATCACAAGCCTTAAACGCACTGCACATTCCCAAGTGCTCGCCCCCAAATGCCGCACTAACTTATATCACTCTCACAAAGACAGGAAGTCCCACACATGGCTGACATGCTTGTTCTGAATGTAGCACTCTGTCTGGAGTGAATGCTGCATTCAAATGCATTATATAAACTATGGTAATGGTAATGGTTTTATTTCATTTGAACATGCATCAGATTACAATTGAGTGCATCCCATAATCAGTTCACAGTTCCACATGTCCAAAAGGAGTAGGAAGAAGCAAAGCTTATTAAATCCTACCCCTCCATCTGGTACTTTTACAATCAGTAACTGTTACATTTGTTCACTTCCTGCTTTCCATAATACAGTTTAAGTTTTTTTTTTTTTAAATAATGCACCTCGTACCGAAGTACAAGGTGATATGACCATACAATGACATAATGGGTACCATAGTAAGTGTCAATATAGTGATATATATAGCACATCATGACTGGTTCAAGACTCTTCATCCTTGTATTTAGCAAACATCAACTGGTATTGTTTCTTGAATTGGCTCATCGTTGTGCATTGTTTGAGGTCCTTACTCAATCCATTCCATAGTTTGATTCCACATACTGAAATGCTATGGCTTTTTAACGTAGTCCTAGCATGTAAGTGTTTCAAATTTAGTTCTTCCCTGAAATCATATTTCTCCTCTCTTGTAGAGAAGTATTGGATGACATTTTTAGGTAATTGGTTATTTTTAGCCTTATGCATTATTTTAGCTGTTTTTATTTAGCTGTTTTATTTAGCTGTTTTTACTATAGTTTCCTTCTGAAGGTGAGCAAGCAGTGCAGGACCAACAGAGGCTTGCGGTGTCAGTTGACTTTGACCATGGCAGTCTGCTACAGTCCCTCAGGCAGGACGAGAGTCCAGACTGAGTCAGGGACTGGTTTACTAATGAGGTACATGTCAGAGGGAGAAACCTGCAAGTCATTTGTGGAAATGCCAGAAAAACACTATGTAGACAAACCTTGCTTTGTGCACTAGGAACAGAAAAGGGACATCTCCCAAATGTTCCCACAAAGTTAAAAGCATACAACTGTCCAACATGATGATGAAGACCAATGAAGACCTTTGAAACTCATTTCTTATTTACCTTCAACAGGGGAGGTTCTGAGTCTGGCACAAAGTCCGTTCACATCTTCATAGCACTCCTGGATCCTGGTCTGGGCCTCAGCTCCTCGCAGCTCCATGAGTGAGCGCAGCTCCTTCAGCGAGCAGCTGAACTCTGTGTCCAGGTAGGCTTCGCTGCGGCCATGTTTGGAGCCGCGGATAGAGCTGTTGGCCATGTCTGCTTCCGTGCGGGACTTGGGCCTTGTTGAAAGAACACAGACTCAGTGGTTGCCCTGGTGTGTGGGTCCGGTCTGGCATGGACTCTGTGACTGTGGAGAGAATGTAGGTGTCGTAAGTGGACTCACATTCAAAGCAGTAAACTTTAGACCAGGGGTCAGCAACCCACGGCTCCAGAGCCGCATGAGGCTCTTAAGCCTCTTTGTTGTGGCTCCCTTTGCAATGCTCAAGTTTTTTTTTAACACCCGAATGGGGAAAATAAGCATATTTGTCATGATTTTTTTGCTTTTTCTCCTCTGAACTACTTTGATACCTCCAAATCTGGCAGTCAATCAAAATCTTTGGAGACTCGCAATTTGCTTCACATTTCTTCCGAGGTTTAACCAAGATGATACTATCATTACCCTATGAGTTGGCATCCATCACAAATGAACACTTCACTTCTATTTATTGGATTCGGCTGTTAAAACTTGTTAAAATAAATCAAAAAATTCAAACTTTCGAAGGTTTCTAAGATATTTTTATCTACATAGATTTATATTTACATAGATTGTTTTTAAATCATGTTTTGTGGCTCCAGTCTATTTTTCTTTAGTGAGCGAGTGGTAAACTGGCTCTTTTGATTGTAAAAGTTGCCGACCCCTGCTTTAGACTCACCAAACGCTAACTTAATTGGGAAAAAAGTTTTTAATTTTTTTACCGCCAACACTGCTTCACTTCTTTTTACACTTGTATGACACTTAAACATGTGGAAGTATGACTTCACGTATTGGCTGTACATGTAATGGCCACAGTTTGACCCTATAACAGACTATTTCAAATTATTTATGGGACAATTTGAAAATCTGAACAAATGAAAGAGCAATGACCCTCTTTGAAAATCTTTTGTTGGACTTTAAAGGGGACATATTATGCTCATTTTTGGAGCTTTGTATTGAGTTAGGGACTCCTATAGAGCAGCTACACACAATAACCTGCACAGAAAACATGCTTGTGTTTATTATCTTTATCCCAGTAGTTATGCGTCAGCATGTAATATAATGTAACTAACACACTTGAAGAACCTGTGAAGGCCCTCAAAGAAGTGTTTATTAAAAGCGCGATAAGATCACAATGAACATTGAAAATGCCTAAAATCGGCGGTCTACATACAGACAAAGTCAAGTGTCTGCAGTTAATTTGCTTATTCAGCATTTACGATATTGATAATTTTTATTTTATTCTGCACTGAATTTGTTTTTTTGCATTAACGATATTGACAATTTTTATTTTATTCGGCACTGAATTTGTTTTTGTTTGTTTTTTTAGCTGTAAGGTATCCTCAGCAATACATCCTGCCATCCATTTTCTGTACCGCTTATACATTCCTGAAATATTTCACTCTGTGTGTAGTGATTCTACAGAAAATGTGCTATGCTTTGGTATAAACTTTTTATTTTATATTGTTATTCTATGTACTGTTTTGTATGTGTTTTTAATTGTAACTTGCCACATTTTATGGCTTTTCCCTTTCTAAATAAATACTAATAAAATATAATAGTTTGATTTTTGGAATTTAACAAACTGACATGAATTACCTTTTCAAAGATATTTGAATATATTGAGATGCACCTCATTACTGCTAATAATTGTATTTTATTTTCACAGTATGCCAAGGGCTACTAAAAAAAACAAGTTCCTGGCCGAAACTGGCTCCCAGGCGGCACTTTGGACACCTCTGGTTTAACACATCCATTTGACGTCATTATTGGACATTTAGGAGCACCAAAGCGGTCGTCTTATGGAAGCCTTCAAGTGTGTTCCTGGCAGGCAGTGTGACCTCTGTGCCTTACGCCATAATCTGTGTCAATCAGTCAGCCCAGCCTTAATCTGAGCGAGGGAGAAGTGGACGGGTCGAAAAGGAGGAAGGAGGAAGGTAAACGGACTGAGCAGAAGTCACGACACACACACACCGGGAAGCTTTGATAACAAACACTATGCTGACTCCAACTGCACCATAAACATCAATATACTTCTTATAATACACATTAACAAAGCATGGGTTAACTAGTAACCTTCCTGTTTATAAAAATAAATGACCTTCATAGACAGTTTATATAGGTAGTATTGCCAATAATGTCCACACTGCATCAGATACAAAAATACTGAGATACATGAAGTATACACCCAAAGAGGACACAAGTGCCTGAATAAACATAGCAACACTAACTTGTTGACATCCACAAGCCTCCACAGATAGAATGCAGTGACTAATCAATAACTAATAATAATAAGAATTCACTGCAGCAGTAATGATGACAAGATACTTACACAAACTTCCCCCATGGCCTCCAGTGAGCAGCAGCAGGTATTAGCGGCGGTCTGATTGCTCTGTGCAGCGTAACACACACGCCTCCTAAAACTGCCCATAACCTAGCCACCACTCCTCAGCTGCCACTTTACACACACACACACACACACAAAAACAAAGACACACAGTGGAGTCCTTAAAGCAGCCCGTTGGTCAGAAACACAGTTTGACCTTCAGCGAGCTTGCAGGCTGCTCTCCATGGAAGGAAAAAACAGGAGCTGGCTAAATGATTATCTGAGGAAAGCCTCGCTTAATCTAATTAGACTATCTGTGGCCTCAGTGAACGCCACACAGCACACACTGCCACGATGCAGGCTCCGCCCCCTGGGAGCTCTGCCCACATGCATACGCAACATCTCCTTGGGGAGCGGGGCTACATGGTCCTCGTCTACAAAGACCAGTGTTGCATGCATCAGGAATGGGTAGTCCTCGTCTGACAGATTGAGGGACACAAGGACCTGGGATACATGGTCCTGGTTTACTTGGTCTCGGGCTACATGCACCACTGATACGTAGACCTCACCTGCAAAGAGCAGGCCTACATGCATCAGGCATACATGGACTATATATAGTCCTATGTATACATAGTCCTACTGTATTAATGGATCCAGTGCTGCAAGAATCAGGTCTACAGGGATACAGATGTTGGGGTTAAATGGCCCAGAACTACAGGGATCGGGTCTAGAAGGACCAGGCAACGTACATCAGGGCTACATTGACCAGGGCTACATTGATCGGGGATACATGGACTATATATAGTCCTATGTATATATAGTCCAACTGTATTAATGGATCCAGTGCTGCAAGAATCAGGTCTACAGCGATACAGATGTTGGGGTTAAATGGCCCAGAACTACAGGGATCGGGTCTAGAAGGACCAGGCAACGTACATCAGGGCTACATTGACCAGGGCTAATGGATCGGGGATACATGAATCAGCGCAAAGGACCAAGTCAAGATGGACCAGGTCGACATGGATAAAGAAGACAGAGGTATTGATGGACCAATGCAGGACTACTTGCATCAGCGCTATAGAACCAGGTCTTCATGGATCAGGCCCACATTGGACCAGGGATACATGGATTAGTACCACACAGGAGCAGGTCTGGGTGGGCCAAAGCAACAGGAATAAAGCCTACAGGAACCAGAGACACATGGATATGTAGTTTACAAAAGTCACAGTATGACCTTTGCTCGTAGCTTTGTGACCCTTGTCCCTGAAAAGCAATGGCTGAAAGCGTCCATCGGTAGACTTGCTGACCAGGGATCAGATCACCTTTCTGCAGCGTTGTGTCGCCATCTCGTGGTTGCTTTCATCGTTTCACCTTGATAGGTGATCAAGGTCCTCAACATGGTCTGGAAAATGGACTGAAATTCGCCGCCCGTATTTTGCATTAGGAGACGAGTTTGGACAGGGGCTCGGTTCTCTCCTTCGAGTCACAGATTGGATTGCCATATTTCCATATGTAGCCATTTATTAGCAATAAAGAGCCTGTTGATAAACAACCTCTTCGTGACTTTAATAGCGTCTTTGCAGACAATATATATATTACTTCGTTCGATAATAATAATAGTAGTAGAAATAGTAGTAGTAGTAGTATTAGTGCTACTTAAATTAGTGCTACTTAAATCGTGGGTATACTAACCCCGCATACATTTAAAGTGGTAATTGTTGGAATTGAGTTGTAATTGTTCCCGTGTTTAGACAATTCTGGAACTATCTATACTTTAGGTTTACTTTGACGTCATCCCTAAATAAACTTTGAAGCCGAAAACGATGGAAAACAAGCGAAAACCGTCGGAACTTTAGGTTGCTAACGTCACCGGCGTCGGTAAAATCCACTTCCGCACAGCTGATCTTGACGTCACTCTCCAATATGGCAGACTGGAACGGAGGTATTTGTTTTGACACGTCAATTCCGAACATTACTAGTAAAAATAACAATACGACGACTCATTAATGGTCATTTTCTGGGGGTTTAGTCTTAAAGAGGAAGCAGGCGTTCAGGTGTTTTGTTGTTAATCCGCGAACCGCCGAAAATGCAGCTTAAAGCTTTGCTAACAGGCTAAGTAGTTAACTACTTGGATGGTTGAAGAGCAATCAGAGGAAGTCTCAGTGTTCGTATGAGATTTTAACAGGTTTTCGGTTGAATATTCATTCAAACGTTTTTTCCCCATTTCCTTTTCCCGATCTGCTCGCCATCTGTATGTATGTAATGTATGTTAACAATATCCAGGTTCTATATCTGATTTTCTTTTCTCAGACGTAAGAGGCGTTTCAGATTCAATATTTCCAATCTTTCAATAGGCCATGGATCTGTGGAAGACATGCTGGATGCTGAGAATAAACGTCTGGCTGAGAACCTGGCCACCAAAGTCTCCAGGCTGAAATCTGTAGGTCACAACAAACTATTGTTTAAGTGGGAGAATGAGTTCTGATAAATCTTCAACATTTCATCCAGTCTGGCCAACCGTGCAGTGCTAAAAAGTGCGTTGGATACACCCATTTGTTGCTGTAGTGTTATCTTAAGTGGCAGAGTTAATTAAAATAGCTTGTTTCATCAAGCAATTAAAAGTGTAAAGTAATGTCAGTTTAACAAAATGTTTCTTTGACAGCTGGCGTATGATATTGACAGAGATGCTGAAGACCAAAATGAGTATTTGGATGGCATGGTGAGCTCATACAAAATGATCATCTTTTCTGATTTACTCCATATTTAGGCCAACCTCTAAGAACCTAACCTGTGCCCTGTTCCTCCAGGACTCAAACTTCCTGAGTGCGACGGGCCTGCTGAGCGGCAGTGTCAAGCGTTTCTCCACTGTGATTCGCTCCAGTCGGGACAACCGCCGCATTCTCTGCTACGCCTCTGTGGGCCTGGTGCTGATCTTCTTCTTGCTCTACTACCTGGTCACCAGGATACAGCGTTGATGTCCTAGGCTGTATCAGTCGGCATCACCGTACTCATGATGCAGAACTGAGCCAGAAGTTGAAAACTGGAACATCATGTCTGATAGACTTTGATCAAAAACAGGAAATGGATGGGATGCAAAGTGTTGATATGACCAGCAGGTGGTGTCAGAGCAGCTCGGAACCAAACACTGATGTGGATCAAACACTTAAAGGGTCACACAGGGTCATCCTGTATATGGGTGTATCCATATGGGTGTATCCATATGGGTGTATCCATCATAAGAGCAGTGAAATAATACCAGGTTAATGTGGAGGAAAAAGTGAAAAAAATGAATTTCATAAAGCCTCAGCTACTGAAACGTTCTTCTCCTGAAGTGATACAATGCTAAATAACTCCAAATTTGACTTTGGTGGTGAATAGAAGTAACAATTACATATTTGGAAAAAGGAGACCTACATATCTAACTCACAAACACTGTAGCAATTGTTAGCTTACAAAACAGTTTAACTGCAATTGGCAGAAGACTGTTATTGGTACAATGTTATTGTTTTCTTCCTCTGTTCTTTTCATAAACTGTATTTAACATTTTCTGTTCTTGCCGACATTCAGTGTATTCAGTGAGTATTTCCAGGAAATAATTATGAATTCCATTCAGCTTTAGGTTAACTTACTTTATACCATTATTTTTTATGCATGCAATAAATAGTTTTAATGCTGAGCTTGTGTAGTTTCTGCACATTCGGATACTGAATAACCAGTTAAGTATTTCAGTTGAAAGAGTGTTTTTGATGACTGCACCGCATGTAGGAATAGAAACATGTAAAATGACGTAACAAATTGGCACATTGTTGGCCTTCGTGTGTCGCTTCGGGTCCGCTCGTGTTCACTCGGCTTTGTTCGGCGAATCTCATTGTGAGGACTTATAGAAAAAGAAACCGCGGTGAGAGGCCTTTTATTCGTTGTCGGTTCTTTTGTGAAGATATGGTTGTTTTTATACGTTATTAGGTTTCTCCGTGTTGGAGATTGCTAACCGTCCCGTGACCCTTCGGTTAAATTCGGCTCTTGTCGTTCGCCGAAGGAATGGACGAGACGGAGTCGGCGACGAAAGCGCTCGGGCTGCATGAAACGCCCATCATCGACGAGCCGTCGGCGGAGCGGGTGGGCTCGGATACCGAGTCGGAGGCCGAAGTTGCCACGATGACCGTGATGGCGGCACCGGGAAACATCGACATGGGAGCCGAGTCCTTGCCGAACTCAGACGAGGCCGAGTCGGCTTTCGCAGGCAAGGAGGGCTTTAAGCTAGCAGCAGGCCATGGCGCTAAAACTCAAAAGTCTTATTTTATCTTTACACTAGCGACTTAAAAACACTATGTATAATACATTATGTACGTTCAAACATATTATTGTAGCTTGCATAATTTTTGCTTCGACATCTTAACGTCCATAACCTAAACATTTACACAAGTAAACTACTCACTTAGAACGGTCTCCAAATTCTGTTCACTTCTTGGAGCATTTTAACTTTGCAGCAACGCTAACGTTCCTAATCATCAGTCACTAAGAAGAAGTCCACTTCTTTCCACATTACACGACACAGTTTATCGGCATTGACAGCAAATGTTATTACCGAAGTGAATGATGCGATATCAACGGAACTGTTCATAGAGTGGCAGTGTAGCTAAATTGTTTTTAAATTAGGACACATCCTCAGAAAGCTGAGGGAAGATCCTCTATGTGACGAGAGTTGGTTGTTTTTAGGAGTATCCTGGGGAAAAAAAGTCTCTCAGAAGTTTGAAAGTGATCTCATTGGTGGTCTGATGTCATTGGAGGGACAGATTTGCCTGTGGTGTAGGTTCATATAAACATGCCAGAGTGCAAATACTTGTTTCATCTTACAACATATTTGATGTGACGTAAATACTGTACATGTTCTTGAATGTGTATTAAGTGATAATGTTGTTATTGTGCAGAGGTTTCCACAGTTGCGGTGTCAGATGTTCAGGCTGCAGATGACAACGTTTTTACCACCACGGTGAACGCTACTGGAAACCTCCCTGAACATGTCCTGGTACACCACACCATATTCATCACATCGCTATGACCACCCTCGAAATGATGCTATACGTGTGTTTGTTGCAGAGCGGAAGGACCACCCTTCAGCTGGGTGAGGGTCTCAACAGTCAGAAGGCCACTCTTATTGTAGTCCACACAGACACTGGCATTGTGGAGGAAGCAAGCCTGAAGTCCACTTCAACAATCTCAACAGGTGCTGCATTTTCATGTTTTTTCTTAACAGGGTTCAAACACATTCTGGGAAACCTGAAAAAAATTCATACCCTGTTATTGGATTGTACCACATTGTATGTGTAGTATGTAGTATGTAAGTTAGTGTCCGTTATGCTGAGGTTTGTGCCTCAAATAATACTCATTCATTCATTTTCTATCGCTTATCCTCACGAGGGTCGCGGGGTTGTTGGAGCCTATCCCAGCTGTCTTCAGGCGAGAGGCGGGGTACACCCTGGACTGGTCAGCAGTCAACAGCACACTAACTAGTTAGCCTCCAGTTTGTTTATTCTAAATTTAACAAAGAGTTTCAAATGTAAGAAATAAGAAGCCAAAAACCTACCACTTCCACATGGAATGGGAGGAGAGCTTTTTTTCCACTATGTCATATTGGCTATGCCATGGATGACTCCATGCAGTGCACGTTCTCCCGTGTGCGTGGTTTTTCCGGTTTCCTCCCACATTCCAAAAACATGCTACGTTAATTAGCGACTCCAAATTGTCCATAGGTATGAATGTGAGTGTGAATGGTTGTTTGTCTATATTTGCCCTGTGGTTGGCTGGCGACCAGTCCAGGGTGCACCCTGCCTCTTGCCCGAAATCAGCTGAGATAGGCTCCAGCATACATTATTTTAAGTCATGGATCAAATTATTTATGACCTGTATGATGCTTTCACCTGTTCAAATTGTCAGGTCCACCAACTCCACCCACCCCACTAACTCCTCCTCAAGACAAAGACTCCTCCTCCAAGTATAACTGGGATCCGTCAGTGTACAACAATGAGCTGCCCGTGCGCTGCCGGAACACCAACGGTGTCCTCTACAAGAACCGCCTGGGCTCAGGTGACCATCTTGGTAAGATGGGCTGTGCCAGAAGACACAGCACTCACTACAATCTTGTTGTGTGCTCAGGGGGTAAAGGTCGCTGCGTCAAACACGAGCATCAGTGGTTGACGCCTACAGAGTTTGAGGGCCTTGCAGGTCGGGCAAGCAGCAAAGACTGGAAGAGGAGCATCAGATATGCAGGAAGACCTCTGCTCTGCCTCATACAGGTACCACCATGTTTGTATATGTTGGTACCGCCATTCAGCCGAGTGGTCCTGTCTTAACTTCTGGTTTGTGTATGCCTGTGATCAGGATCGTATCCTGAACCCTCATGCCGCTTCGTGTACGTGTGCGGCCTGCTGTGACGATATATCTTTGGTGAGTTACAAGGACTGTCTGTTGTGCTGGGAATGGACTTGAGTAGGGAGTCCTGATACTTTTCACTTCCGATCTGTTACAGATATTGTAGCCTCGAGTATCGGCCATTCCTGATACGGAGCTGGTCATCTTTTGTGTTATAGCTAATGACTTATTGTCGTCCCCTGGGAGTTTCCTGTGTAAAATGTGCAATTACTTTGGTTGTATTACACTTCCAACCATGGGAAAGTTTTCCCAAAAAAAATACACACAACCGACATTCTTACTACTAGCTTAACACGTTAGCACATGCTGTTGTTGTGATTACATGGGCTCTATCCGGCTGCTGCTGGATAGACCTGTTCGAAAGAGAGATATGTCTTATTAGTCCCAAAAGGGGAAAATGTTGGGGAGGAGTCTGGAATGGACAGCTTGTATTGGAGTGCCAATATTAGAGATTTTAGATGCAATACTAATATTTTTTTTGTTGGTATTAACCCGATATTATTAGTCACTATCAATATGGTATAGGGACACCCCTCGACTTGATATTGTTCTCCTTGGACCGCCAACTTATTTGTCGTCATGTTTGTGTGTCCAGTGTTCCAAGGATGGAGAGTCTCTGGAAGCAGAAACCATCACTATGGTACATTTATTTATTCATCTTTTTGTTTTCTGTGTCTTTCATGTCAACATTAAGTACTTTTTCTGATGCTCTCTCTGGTCTGCTTTGGTCCGGTCGGGATCACTTCAGAACGGTCCAGTTCGCCTTTTCGTCCCCTACAAGAGAAGGAGGAAGGAGAGTGATTCGCCTACCATTCCCACCAAAAAGGACGTTTCTACAAGCAAAAACATCACACTGACCCCGGGAACCACATGTGGGTCACATGACCACAGTGTCGCTCTGTTATTGGGTCATTAGAATAACTTTTTGCTGTCTTTGTTTATGCTCAACCCACAGTCACGGTGTCCCCCACGGTGCAGATCACCCCGTCTGGCACGTTGACCTTCGAGCGTGCCCCGACAAACGACGCCACCACAGCTGCCACCATCATCTCAGATGCCTCAGCACAGAGTGAGGTGTTCACTAATACAGCAGGTACTATCCGCACTTTTAATCCACTCCAATCCTTCAGGAGGCAGTCATGCTTGTCCTCCAATGATGTGGCTTATAAATCTGGACCCGTAGTCACAAAGCTTCCTCTCAGAAAGCTACTAACTTCTACTAACTTGACCTCAATGGTCTGACTGGTCACTCTGCTGACAGAGGGTGTCAACAGCCCCAAGTCATCACTGCTGCATTGTTGCATTTTACCCATGACCAGTTATTGCAGTGTTGCGATTACTTTCATCTGAAGTGTTATAGCGTTACTGTGCAAGGTGGATAAGCTCATTCCTGATGAGACACACAAACACTACAAACATTATTGTGTGTTATTAAATCACTGTCATTTAGCGTACGGAGAACAGCTCACCTTTCTCTCCGTCTTTCCGCCATCTTGCCTATTCACACCATTCCGAGGCTTCTAGAGTCCTCCTCATCATTCCTAACATTTTGCTGCTTTAAAGCATTAAAGCCTATGAAGCTTTGTGAATAACTTTTATCTTAGCAAGTAAAACTTCTAAGAAAATATTTGTAATCCAATGACTTCTTTGATTTCTCTTAGTGTGACATCTTTAAGATGTATTTTTAGCCTTAGGATGCTTTGTGAATACAAACCCTGATGTTCATGGAGCTACACTAAAAGAAAAAGAACCTACTGGGGGAAGGGACCATAGATGGATAGGTTGTTCTCCGTAATGATCTGCAGAGGGGACATCGCCCCTGCAGCCTATTCATCATCAGGAGCTGTAGAAGAACCGCAGAGTTCTGACTGGCTCCCACCTACCTGTAATTAGATCTCAGGAGACGGCGCGGCATTGGATACCTCGTGAATAATGAGGTGCCGTCATGGTACTGATGGCAGATGGTGATCTAGATTCCATCTTCCATACATGTCTCTACACAAATCAATTTTAACACTGTTACCTCTGTTAAAGAGGAAGGCTAGGTATCAAAAAGTATCAAAACCAGGATCTGAGTTTTGTGCTGTTGATATCAATACCAATCATCCATGAGTACAATCGGCCGATACCGATGATGAAACCAATCACATGTGTAAATGTATTATTGGCTGTTTTGTTCTTTTACAATATAAAAATGGCCCATAGCTACTAATTTCAAGCCAAATAAGGCCAATATGCTTGTTTTACAACATACATTTCAGAATGCAGGTGGCATGGCGGTTGAGTGGTTAGCGCGCAGCGCTCACAGCTAGGAGACCAGGGTTCAATTCCACCCTCGGCCATCTCTGTGTGGAGTTTGCATGTTCTCCCTGTGCATGCGTGGGTTTTCTCCGGGTACTCCGGTTTCCTCCCACATTCCAAAACATGCTAGGTTAATTGGCGACTCCAATATATGTGGCCTGTGATTGGCTGGCGACCAGTCCAGGGTGTACCCCGCCTCTGTCCCGAAGACAGCTGGGATAGGCTCCAGCACTCCCGCGACCCTCGGTAGAAAATGAATGAATGAATTTCAGAATGCATTTCTTTTTAGTCTTCTCACATTATTAACTGAAAACCTCAATGAAAGGCAGGCTTGCAGCCCTGGTGACACCTACTACTGTATATATGAAAGGGGAACCATAACATTTACACAGAAACATATTTGACTTATTTTTTCCAAAATCACTGTTCAACCAACTTAGAGGATCAGGATTTAAGGAGAATTTGGATGTGAGAGCAGCATGATTGTGCTCCGACAGGACCCCCGGGTATTTCTCTCCACATAGTATGACAGCCTATCTATCCGCCCCCCAAATGCAAAGGTATGAATGCAAAGCACAGTATCGGCATACTGTGCTTTTTCACGGAAATCAGCTGATATTGATCACTGAAAGTGGAGCAAACAAGTGAGGGTGATGTCAGTAACATCTTGTTGGCATAGTGACATTTAATTCTCCACCATGTTGAACCAAACAGAGTTGTAACTATCAAAAAACTAAAAAGAAAACCTTGTGAAACAGCTGGAATCGTCAATCTTTCTCCAGATTTTGTTCAACCATCTGATGGATGATTGATGTCCGGTTATTTATGGACAGGTCAGGTCAGCTGAGAAGGAATCTTTCACCATGACATTGTTAGGAAGAAGTAGGTCAGGAAGTGGACTTATGGAGACCATGCTGACATGCTAACCTAGATCTACTCTCGCTCTCTTGCTCTCTCTCCAGTGTTGACAGCCTTGCCGGCCCTGACGGTGTCTCCCCAGGCTAAGATGGCAGTGACTGCCCCCTCAGCCACGCTGGTCAGCGCACTTGAGGTGGGGCCCGTGGTGGCGGCGGCAGCGGTAGGGCCACCATTGAGCGAGTGCCAGAAGAACCCCTGGCAGGGCCTGGAGGACATAGCCAACACGCTCATGAACAATGTGCAGCAGCTGAAAGTGTTAATAGAGCAGGCCAAAAGGGACGCCGCTGGGGTTAAAGGCCAGGGAAGCCAGAAGGAGGTGAGAAGATCAGTTCACCTTAACACTAAAATAGGAGGGGGTCACAAAAATGTTTAAAAAGAAAACTTTTGAGCACAAAAATGAAATTTGAGGAAGAATTGCCTATTAGACTATGAAATTATATTTAATGTCTTTGGAACCTTATATATTTATTACTCACTCAGTGTTTGTGTGTATGTGTGTGTTCAGCCTGCTGTTAGTCAGACATTCCAGAGTCACATTTCCTTCCAGCCGTCAGACGATTCAGAAGCCAAGCGGAGCACGGATATCACAGAGATCATCATTAATGTATGTATGACACTCTTTAGCATATTTTCCTTCACAACTGGCGTGTGACCAATAGCTGCTTACTTAAAAATCTAAGGATGCAGGGGATGTGGTGCATTTTTTTAATTTTAGAATTTTTTTTTGTTTTACATTTTTGTAAAAGATACATGTGTATTCAAAGGCACAACATTGTGCTACAGGTGAATAGGATTATTCATTCATTCATTCATTTTCTACCGCTTTTTCCTCACGAGGGTCGCGGGGGGTGCTGGAGCCTATCCCAGCTGTCTTTTGGGCGAGAGGCGGGGTACACCCTGGACTGGTCGCCAGCCAATCATAGGGCACATATAGACAAACAACCGTTCACACTCACATTCATACCTATGGACAATTTAGAGTCGCCAATTAACCTAGCATGTTTTTGGAATGTGGGAGGAAACCGGAGTACCCGGAGAAAACCCACGCATGCACGGGGAGAACGTGCAAACTCCACACAGAGATGGCCGAGGGTGGATATTATTATTATTATTAGTACTAGTAGTAGTAGTAGTAACTGGGCCGCGCTTTGGATACGCTTGCTTTACATCATTGCCACACCAGTGAGTGCCTGTATACTGTGGTTGTCTTGTACTTGGGCTACAACTAACGATTATTTTATTAGCCGATTAATCGGTCAATTATTTTTCCAATTCATCCATGAATCAGACAAAAAAAACAACAACTAATTATTACTGCCTTTTAGCAGCAATCCCTTTTAAGAATGCATGAATTGACTTTTCCCTCCCCCAAATCATAGCAAAGAGGTCGAGGAAGAGGAATTTCTCAGACAGCAAAATTAAATTAGAGAATCAACTGACAATCACTCTACTGCAAATCAACGCGTCACTGGCACAGACTGCTACATGTGTAACACCAATGAAGACATAACTAATAAATAAACTTTAGGGGTAGGCTTGGCAAAAAAGGCTCGCCTTTTTTAAATTGTTCATTGCTTACATGTGTAACTATCTTGTTTTGCTTGAAACACAAAGATAATAGGTCTGCATTCATGAATGACTAAGAAAACAAATAATAGCCACATTTGAAATCAGGACATTTACAGTACATTTTTAAATGTAACGATTAATCAATTACGGGCGGCACGGCGGTCAAGTGGTTAGCGCGCAGACCTCACAGCTCGGAGACCAGGGTTCAATTCCACCCTCGGCCATCTCTGTGTGGAGTTTGCATGTTCTCCCCGTGCATGCGTGGGTTTTCGCCGAGTACTCCGGTTTCCTCCCACATTCCAAAAACATGCTAGGTTAATTGGCGACTCCAAATTGTCCATAGGTATGAATGTGAGTGTGAATGGTTGTTTGTCCATATGTGCCCTGTGATTGGCTGGCCACCAGTCCAGGGTGTACCCCGCCTCTCGCCCGAAGACAGCTGGGATAGGCTCCAGCACCCCTGCAACCCTTGTGAGGAAAAAGCGGTAGAAAATGAATGAATGATTAATCAATTACCAAAATAGTTGTAGGTTATTTGGATAATAGATTAATCATTCATTCATATGCAGCTCTATCTTGAACAACCAAATTCTTTCTGTTGGCTACACGTGCCATCACTGGTCAAGCGGTTAGTAGTTTGAGCTACTTTTTTCTTTCAACATCGCTCTCACACTTCACATCTTTCCCACCATGCTTCATTTGCAGGAGATGTGCGTGAACTGTGGGCGCGTGGCCCTGAGCGAGTGTGCGGGCTGCCACAAAGTCAACTACTGCTCCATCTTCTGCCAGAGGAAGGTAAAACAAATGTTTGTGTTCATGATGAAAGTACAGTAGTATCTTCCGAGACCAGCAGCAAATAGTTGTTACAGTGTACATGTTTTATGCTTTATCACATATTTTTAACAAAATACTGATTTAGGGTGAATGAGATGTGTTTTCTACCAATAAACCGCTTCTTTAGGGAGATAATATGCAGGGATTCGGTGTATAGTGATGACAAGTAAAGTCTCTTCACTTCATTGCTGCTTTGTTTTCCTCCCTTGCAGGACTGGAAAGATCACCAGCACACCTGCTGTCAGTCGGGAGGGGGAGGGGCCCTTCCGGCAGAGGAGCCAATGAGCATAGACAAAGTTAAATGAGGGCAGGTGTGGCAGAACCTGGCCTCTTGTGCACAAAAGGGCTCTTCAATGTGTGCAAGTCCTCTTGCGCAGATCGGTTTGTCTTTCTGACTTTGTATTCATATGAAGATGTACTTAATGAGGTTAATCACAGCAGCTCCCGGTGGCCATGAAGGAAAGCTTCATATTGAATCATATTTATTATCTCTGGAGGTTTGGTGAAGTACCGTGTTCTGGTTTGAAGGCTTGCCAGTTTGCTGTAGCATTATTTTCTTAATTACTGTGTTAATTTTTATTACATTGTTTACTTTCAAGTCATTTGGTTAGTTTGACCCTGAATTGAAGTTACAGATAACAAGCGAACCAAATGCATTTTGATGAATTCTTTTATTCTGAAAAGATGATTATAAAATGAGTTCCTGTCTGTGGAGCAAAGGTGACACATGTCTGCTGAAGTGTTCCTTCAACTGAAGCTTCTTTGCAGGTTGTAGCAAAGTAGTACATCCTCATAGGAAGGCAGCAGGATAAAGCTTTTAACGAAGCAGAAGCATCTTCACTCATGTATCCAAAAAAAAAAAAAAGTCCACGCACCCGGTCAGCAGGCGTACTCATCTGGTGTGGAAGGAGCAGCAGTGATGTAAGAACTTTTTGAAGAACCTCCTGAACTCTGTGTTGAAGACTGTGTATATGATAGGATTGAGCGCGCTGTTGACGTAGCCTAGCCACGTCACAACGCTCATCACGACCGCTGGGACGCGGCAGTCCTGGCATCGAGCTCTCAATATGTGGAGGACGAAGAAGGGCGTCCAGCAGAACAAGAAGACGCCTGCAAGGTGAGAAGAAGAATAAACTCTGGTGACAAGCTGCTCTTGATGAGGTAGTGAAGTGATTTTGGGTGAGCAGCCCCAAAATCAATGGCGTTCTTGAACATACAGTGAATGTGACTCTAAGGCATAAAACAAGTTACAATAATCCAGTGATCTCAAATTGAGGCCAAAGCTGGTTAATCGGGACCAGTCAGGTGATCTTCACAAGCAGGTCTCCTCCAGCATTACTTTTCACACTCCCAACTTGTGCCCGACCTGGTTTTACACAATAATTGGATTTCAGATTAAGGCGCTGCAGGATTACCCGCTGCGTGCTAAAGGGAAGCACTTCTCTGCATTAGAACCCGATGTCGGACGCTATTAATAGGCCGGCCTTTTCCCAGTGATGTGTCAGTGCCTTTCCACACACATCAGAGGTGGAGGTGAGGTGTTCAAGTACCTACCTGTACCAGTCTTTCAAGGTAGACTGTAATGAGGGTGTTACTTGGTTTGACCCATGTGGGTTTGAAACTGGATTTACACTACATGCCTCAGGTGACCCAATTCTGACCCCCAAAAATTATCATAAAAATATAATGTCAAGATGGTACATTAATGTTAATTTTTATTACATTGTTTACTTTCAAGTCATTTGGTTAGTTTGACCCTATCATAAAAATATAAATGTCAAGATGGTACATTAGCAATATGTTTTTTTTTGTTTCTGTCCAGCCATTGAAGCAGATGGTATTATTGATATCAATGCTAAACATATTTGCTCTGCCAGGGAAAATGCAAGCTACACCTTCCCTGTGGTATGGATTATTATTTGGCTTTATTTAATGTTTTGTTATGCAAATCTGGAGCGGTCGGAGGGGATAGAAAATGAGAAAAAAAGAAAACAGGAGGGAGAGTGTGGGGACAAAAGGGGCACAGTACAAAGAGACGAGAACAATAGCAACAATTGTAATAATAGAACAAAAACAAACAGGACTACAGCAAACCAGCAAATGCCTACGATAGCTACTATAAAAGACCATAATGGAGAGGACAAAATACTATCAACAGCCACAGTGATATTATTGAAATGAAACAGTCAAACATATTAGTGGTAATAGTAGTAATGAAACTATTAAACCTTGATAGTGAACAGAATAATAACACAATTGTAATAACTATAATCCTATTGCTAACATCAACATAACTAATAAAACCAATAGCATAATGACATCCTGGATGAGTTGGTGAATTATTTGGGGAAGTACTTATGCACTTGGAGTGTGTATATGTATTCATGCACAGGTATCTCTTATGTGTGCATGTATACATGCATAAATGTGTAATTGAGAATGTATGAAAGGTGTGGGACTGCCTCCTACCACTCAGCAAACCCCGCCCCCACACAACCCCCACCACCAGATAGCCACCTACCTTTGGGGGCGGGCAAAACCTAGAGTGTTGGCTAGTGTCACATACACACTATTAGAGATGGGGCTGTTTCTTTAACCAATCAAACTTCAGATCGAGACATGATGGAAATGAGTCACTGACTCAGGCGTATTGGTAACTATGTATGTATTCAAATACAATGGGACTTTATATATTATGACAGATAGTGTATCGGCATCGCAACAGCTCATGATGCAGTCTATCACTTTCTACGGGTGACTGTTTGAAACCCAGCCATGGCACATATTTATTGTTATTGTTTTGTTTTTTGATACTGGCTCTCACGGTGTATGGCGTCTGACTGGCCCACTGAAGGCCAAGGTACCAAATGCATCGCCTGTTTTTCAACCTTTTTTGAGCCACGGCATGTTTTTTATGTTGGAAAAATTTTGCGGCACACCAATAACCAACATTATTTGCTTCTTTCAGCTTTTTCCTGATTACGGACTCGCCACAGCAGATCCTTTTGATCCGCATACTAATTTAACCAACAATGTTACAAAATGTCACCACTACCTCTCACGTGCATCACTAAGTCTATTAGAGGAACGAGGGAATCAGCTACGTGTTGCCACACGGACGAATATTACATTGATCTGCCAGTCTTTACACCAATGACACGCGACAATGACATAATATTTGCAGAAAATTATTAATACATGTTAATTAAAAAAGTGATATTGAATAATTCCTCACGGCACGCACAGTTGTTGAAAATCACTGCATTAGAGGCATGTTAAGTATATGTACAGTGTATGTGGCACATTAAATATAATAATACTGTAGATTAGATGTACATTAAATATAAAACTGTATTCTTACCTACGACGACGGGTAGCACCTTCATGGCCTTCCTCTCCCTGCTGTTGATCTTGGCTCTCTTCCTCCTGTGATGGTCAGGATTGAACTTTATCTCAGCAAAGCTGACCGTGGGCACAGGCCCATCTTTGCACTCTGTGGGGTGGGGGGACCTCTCCAAGGACGGGAAGGCATCAGGTTCGTCTGGGGTATCTGTCAGTTCCCGCTCAATAATGGGGGGTAGGGGTGGTGGCAGCCCGGCCAGCGGTGGGAGTGAGGCGGCAGCCTCCTGCAGCTTGCGGCAGGCCTGGATGCTGCTCCTCAACTTGGCCTTGCGAGCCTCTTCCCAACGCCGCAGGCCACGGAACATCCCGCAGTAGAGCAGGAGCATGATGGGACAAGGGATGAAGAAGGAGCACACGGACGAGTATAGTACGTAGTCATCGTTCTCCAGTTTGCATTCGCTGGGGTCACGGCCCGGCACATCATTGATGCCAAACATGATGGGTGAGGCCACTGCCAGCGCCAGGACCCACGTGGCTGACAGCAGGACAGCTTGACGCAGATCCACGTGTTTCCTGTTGTAGTTGAGGGGGATCAGCACGGCAATGAACCTGCAACAACACAAACATCTCTCAGTTGACTTCTAGCCTCCGCCAAGCACTGAAGCACTCATCCATGCAGACCTCCTCCATCTGTTTCCTGTCTCTTTCCTTAAATCATGGCTACGTTCATTTAAAGTTCCAAAAAGCCTGCCATTGTCCCCATTCGTCCACATTAGCGTCCTGGCCGCCATCAGTCTCTGATGTAATCATATTTTGCTGAGTAAGTGCATCAGATTTGATGAGCTTTTCTATGGTTTTAGGCCTGGAAAGTCATCGTTCAGCTTGGCCATAATCTCATTGAGCGCCACTAATGAGCATGGTCGTCCTCGCGCTCGCATTCTTCACTGGAGTCTTTCTTTGCTCCCACTCAGCTTTTAACAAGAAACATAGTTTATAGTCAAGGACCTTGAGGTTCTACAAGTCTCTTTACTTGGCGGCCATCTTGATGAATCAAGATGCTAAGGGGGGTGGGTAGATGTTTCTTATTAACTTACCAGAGGCAAGAACTGCTCCTACTCCACCCACCAGGACGTAAAAACGATTTTCAAATCTGAGCTTTCTTACCAATATCTGATATTGTCCAGCACCGAAACCAACCTATACAAATATAGGCAGCAACTCTTTTTTCAAAATGTGATGTAACGAACAAAGATATTAGACTTCTTCTTCTGCAGGGGTCAGGAACCTTTTTGGCTAAAAGAGGCATGGAAGCCACATTTTAACTGTATTTCCATGACAGCTATATAATAAATATTTTTAACATTGAACACAACTGTGTGCTGGTGACCAAATGGTTAGCGTGTAGGCTCGATTTTCCACTTGGGCTGCTCCGGGTACTCCGGTTTCCTCCCACATTCCAAAAACATGCTAGGTTAATTGGCGACTCCAAATTGTCCATAGGTATGAATGTGAGTGTGAATGGTTGTTTGTCTATATGTGCCCTGTGATTGGCTGGCGCCCAAAGTCGGTTGGGATAGGCTCCAGCAGACCCAAGCGACCCATGTGAGGATAAGCAGCATAGAAAATAGATGGTTTGAGATAAGGGATGAGATAAAAGGATAACTCCACACAATAAATCTCCATGGTAACTTATTATTCCACTTTCGTGGAACCAGATCACGGATAAATTGAGCCAGGATAACCACGATATCCCGGCTTTAGTTTTGTGCAATAGGCCTCTGTTTTTGTTCCACCGTAGAACTTCCACTGCATTTACAAACCACACCACAACTTTCTGCACCCCATACTGTGTTTCCCATGATGTCCTGTTGCTTTTCCGAGTACTGACCTGTCGATGCTGATGGCACACAGGTTAAAGATGGAGGCAGTGCACAGCATCACGTCCATGGTCATCAGACTGTCACACACGCTGGTGCTGAGTGTCCAGATGCCTTCCTGGAACTGAAACAAAGGATACACCCAGTGAGCACACTCATTCCCTCAGTGGACACTTCACTAGGTACACCATCTAACGAGACCCGATCCAAAGATTGTGTTGGATGTTGACTTTTGCGTAATCATTTAAGAATATATTAATACATGTACAGTACTTGTTTTCATTATTTTAAGGGTCATGTTGATCATGAGGACTAGGGTAAGGTTCTCACAAGAAATTACATGATGGTGGCAGCCAGTCACATTGATTACGCTAATCTACAAGCAAAATGCTTCCAGAACAAAAGTAGTTAGTCTTAGTTGAAGTCACTAATAAAAAAAGTCAGAAATGTAGATTGGCTATAGTTTCTGAGATAGAGTATTGGGTCAAAATAGGGAAATTTATACAAAATAAGGCAAAAAAAATTAGTTTATCAGATCATACAGTGTGTCTACCGGCAAGCAGTTCTATCTGAAAGCCTGTCTGCACATTCCAATACATTCATTTTTATATGTCAAGAGAGTTTTCACATAAAATGTTTTGTTTTGATTTGCAGAAATCTCTTTCTTGGAAGTGGACAAAATACGTGCATGTAGAGACATTTCATGAACAGGAGCAGAATTGCACTTTTACATCAGAGTTTCTTAGAAACTACAAGGCAGATAATTATAAACAGCTGGTGGCAAGACCTGCTGAAGTCCTACAAAGCCTCTGATGTCATAAGATATTTTTTTGGTTTATTTCTTGAAAGATAACGATATTTTCAAAATATACATTTTATTTTTAAGCATAAATGCCTACATCTATTCTATAGACAGATGCCATTTCAATGGAAAACATGAAATATCTTGAATATCTTGACTACATTACCTAACCAAGCAGAGTTATCTATTGATTTTCAGTTCATCTTATCAAAATAAATGACTTTTATATGCAGCTTGAGACAAAAAAATGTCTAGACCACTGTTATTAGATATGTAAATGATTGTTAAACAATGGTTAGACATATAAATGATCATTAAACGAGTCTCTTAAAGACAGAATGACTGTTATATTGATTTATTAAATAAAGGTAAATATGAAATAATGAATGACTGATAGGTAAAATAAGAAATCAATTATAATGAAATACATACAAATTCTTATTGAATGCTAATTAAAGACATGCATGATGATGATTAAATGCCACTTAAACGCTAACCTCAGAGTAGACGAAGAGGGGCAGGACGAGGACAGCCAGCATTAGGTCTGCCACGGCCAGGCTGACGATGAAGTAGTTGGTGGTGGTCTTGAGTGCCTTCTCCATCAACACACTCACACACACCAGCAGGTTCCCACCTATGATCACCACGATGAGCAGGACACCGAACACCAGCGCCGCCACGTTGTGTCCCCCTGCAGCCGCGGACCCTCCTACTGACCCTCCAGATCCTCCAGCTCCGCTCACATTGGCCGTCATCTCCACAGCCGCGGCTCCTCTACTCCGTCCCGGCCTCTCATGAAGGACGGGGCGGCTGGTGTTCGCCGTGCTGGTGCCTCATCCTTGGGGACGCACCTGACGCGTAAAGGTGGCTAACTTGAAGCAAAAAAAACAGCTACAACGTCACCGTGTGATTAAAAAGTATAAAAATGCACTTAAAACGTCACCGGTGTGGTTGAAAAAGAACATTTTGAGGGGCATGAAGATCCAAAAGTTTAAGGACACCCCACCCCCCAGGTAGTGTGACGTGAAAGTGTCCCGTTGAGAGTGCTCTCTGCTCGGATGTGTTTACTTGCAGTCACCCTGGAGGCCACCGAGGCCAAATTTGCTAATTAAAGCCGCTTATAAACTGCGCTGTACGGTGTCTTTCAGCACTCTCTGACCCGTGCTGAGTGCGCATGCTCAGATGCAACGTGAGCGAGAGAGAGAGAGAGAGAGAGAGGTCACACAATACCAATAACCAGCTTATCCGGTCACTTCATTAGGTACACCATCTAATCAGATCCAGTCCAACAGCTGCATCACAAATGTTGCCTTTATCAAGTTAATAATGGCCACTTTTGTCTTAAGTATGAATTTATACTTTATTTATATTTATTTATACTATATTTATAGATGAATACTGACAACTGTTTCTATATATTCTGACTTTTTCTGTTTAGCAGGCTGGTTTAAATGGTAGCAGAAAAAAAGCCCTCTTCCAGCATCAACCTGTGGCCATTATAACACCTTCATGTAAGTCACGTTTTAACTTTCATACAAGTGTAAAAAGAAATCAAGCAGTGTTACTCGTTGAGGGTTAAACCTAAATTTGGGGGGTTGATTCTTAATCTTAATTATTATTTATTCAACACACCACTTTATTGTCAATAATTGGGATGATCTACAACTGATAACGTCTGATTCTGCACCACAGCCCCATTGCTGGACTGTTGTGTTCTGAGCAGGCCTGTCCAAAGATCATGGATTGTGTTGGAGTTTTCCAGTGTGTGGCATTGGATCTTAATGTAAATCTATAATCTCATTAGACTCTGACCAAGGAATGTGGCATGTTTTAGAGGCGGAAGAAAAACAAAACAAGTGCGTGTTGTGAGCCTGCAGGGCCTGACAGCGTGCACGGGAAAGCACCATGCAGTTAATGAACAATTGTTCTTCAGTATGAAACTGTCAGGAGTAGACGGGTAAGACTTCCTTTCAAGTGGGATTGTTTCATTTCACTAAACACGCTTTCATTTGTAGCGGCAGTGCCTGATGACATGCGCCTGTTTTACATTTGGTGATGATGGGGCATGCTAGATCTTCTCTGTGAAAGCCACGTCAGCTCCAAGTTCTTATTGCGCGATCAACCTCGGCATAACATCTATTCTAAATTGGAACAGTTTTAATGACAAACCCTTAAAATACACACACAAACATCTGTCATTTAGAATGATGAAAGCTACAAAGCAGTGAGCCATCTCGTCCCTTTTTTCATCTTTGTTTGGAGAGCAATACTGTCAAAAACAATCTGGAAATTAATGGAGTTGCAAATGTCCAACTATGTATCATGCATTTAAAATTAAAGAAAGAACCCTATTGATAAAATAAGCCGCCATGGGGCCAAAGAAAGTTGCAAGTTCCAGTAATTTCACAAAGACTGTCAGAAAGACAATTACATTCAAGACTCATTGCAAAGTACAAAGATGTGTCCCCTTCTCTCCTTCTTTGCACCTTGCCATCTTCACCAACGTTACAACGCTAACCACTCATGCACTGTGCGGCCCCATTGCTGTCTATTTTTACACAAAATTATTTTAATTTAAACATTTATATTTTTGAGCACACAATTTTTGGACTGCAGTGTGCAAGATTGCAGTCCTTCAACCCTTAGCGACATGTGACATTCAGAGTCGTGTGAGAACTTGTTGGTGAGGTAGTCATGGGACGATGCAGCATCACCGCAGACCACCGAGCAGGAAGTGAGGTGCCAGTACGGACAGGATGGGGCCACGCGGTGCCCCCGCCAGGCAGTGTGCTTCGTCTGCGCTGACGCCGTGGGAACGCAGCATCATTAGGGCATCGCCACAGCTGTCCCTCCCTTTATGGGATGTCATCACAATGATGCTGAGGGGGCTGTCAAGGATGCCGAACCTTCGTCGTATGTCGCCCAGCCGAGACCAGAAACGCTGCGGGACAGGAGAATGATGCACATTAACACTTGTTGCATTGCGTCTTGTTATGTGATGGAGGTACCTGGGCGGCTTGTCTGTTTGCTGGGGCCATGCCACCACCATCATCATCATCATCACAGAACAAGACTCTGAGCTGCTCTGATGGACACGATGACTTCTGCTGGTCCAAAAGCGCAGACAAAACACCTGGAACAATGTCCTCTAATACAGTCATTTTCAACTGGTGGGGACCCAATAGTTGGTTGCGACTCAATTCTGGCTGGGTAATTTCCTCTAAAATGCACTCTGGACCTCTAATTGTGTGTAGAAATGTTTCAAATGATGACATAAGTGATAAAAAAAAAACATTTGCTTGGTTTGACTTGCATAACAGTGGCTCATGAGTTAAAGAAAATTGATAATATGTAAAGTGGCTGCATGGTGGTCAAGTGGTTAGCACGCAAACCTCACAGCTAGGAGTCCCCAGTTCAATCCCATCCTCTGCCATCTCTGTGTGGAGTTTGCATGTTCTCCCTGTACGTGTGTGGGTTTTCTCCGAGTACTCCGGTTTCCTCCCACATTCCAAGAACATGCTAGGTTAATTGCCGACTCCAAATTGTCCATAGGTATGAATGTGAGTGTGAATGGTTGTTTGTCTATATGTGCCCTGTGATTGGCTGGCAGTGGTATAAACTTAATGAATGAATAATATGTACAGTATATTATGACCCCAGGACGAACAATCTCACCTTCTTGGGACACGCGTAAAGCTTCATCTGGCTCCGTCGAGAGGAAGAGCTGCACATTATTTTGGAGTAAACTCTCAATGAAGTTGTCCTGGCAGGAAAAACAGAACCTGCTGACATCCAAGCCTGCAACAAAGAAAGATATTATTCTTCATTTAAACAAGGGTTGTCTAAACATTTTCCTAACTAACTTTTGTACATCATTAAAAATGCTAAAAGGGCGGCATGGTGTTCGAGTGGTTAGCACGCAGACCTCACAGCTATGTGACCAGAGTTCAATCCCACCCTCGGCCATCTCTGTGTGGAGTTTGCATGTTCTCCCCGTGCATGCGTGGGTTTTCTCCGGGTACTCCGGTTTCCTCCCACATTCCAAAAACATGCTAGATTAATTGGTGACTCCAAATTGTCCATAGGTATGAATGTGAGTGTGAATGGTTGTTTGTCTATATGTGCCCTGTGATTGGCTGGCCACCAGTCCAGGGTGGACCCCGCCTCTCGCCCAAAGACAGCTGGGATAGGCTCCAGCACCCCCGCGACCCTCGTGAAGAAAAAGCGGTAGGTTAGGTTTGTCGTATGGGTGACAAAAGCAAATTAGTCTATAATAATGATCAATCTCTGATTTTGATGTATGTTACATTTAGAATACAATACAGGCAAAAGAAACCAAGCTCCCCAGCCACACATTGGAAACCTCAAATAGAGAGCAACAATGACATAGTCGCAGAGCAGATTAACTGGCGTCGGATTAAAAAAAAATGCTTTTATTCATGTTTCATGAATCAAATGACATGCACTAATTCAGTTAGCATAATGCAGTTATAGATTTGACAGGGTGAGGAAAATTTTCATTTACAACAAGGGAAAGGTGATGATGAAGGTGAATTACCGTAATGTTTGGTGCTGTTGATGATACGTGTGCTTTGTTCCTGCTCCCTGCTGTCCGTGGTGATTAGAAGCACGTCAAAGAGGAGCGACTCCTCAGGATTTTCAGCCAGAAGACGTCTATTCACACTTTGCAGCGCCTGGCAAACACAATACAGAGATAAACATTTAAAAATCGAACACACCATAAAGCCTCCCTTTCACCTCCTGTGGTGAACTTTGACCTGCAGCAGTGAAAAGGCCACGCCTACACTATGCACCCCATCGATGTCATCAGAAGACTCAAACACCGCAGAGGAAGAGATGGCAACCACCAAGGCTTGATTAGCATCTTTCTGCAAAAAATATCATTGTTTAATGTCAAAGTATTTGCATTGGACAACAAAAAAATGACTCAGGACATACGTAGATAGATAGATGGATAGATAGAATATTTCCACATTATATTTCTCTGTTAATATAGCAAGATTTTTCCACTGTCCTTCCTTTCTCGAATAATTTATGTATTTCAATGACAATATTGTTGAAAACCAGGCTTGATTCAACCAAGTTAATAGTAATTTTTAAGTGACACTGATCACAGACCTGGCAACCAAAGCGGAAAAGAACATGCATTGTAAACAACTTTGACGCCAACTTCCGGTTCCATTTAGTGACGCAAAAAAGAAATTCATACAAAAATAACGGCACACTTATTTTTGTCAGTGTGATATGATAAACCTTTAGGTAAACCTAATGGAAATAAATTTTGTTTCGTTTTCAAGAAGTTTCTACAGACGTTCATTTTCAGGTAAAACATACCTGCCTCACGTCGATGTTGGGGATGGTGGACACCATCTTTGCTCACTGTTTTCCACTGAAAGCAGGAAGACCTGAAAGACCTTCAATCTTACTTACCTCAACGCCACCAACTTTAACTGTAAAACAAACTAACTCGGTGGAGAAAGTTCGTAACATGTACCAACAAGACATCCACTTGTCCCCTTGTTTTCTACTTCTTCTTCTTCCTGAATGGCACGTGTCTACTCATTACTACCACCTAGTGGAGACCTGAAGTTGAATAAATCCTGAAGTTGAATTAATGCGCCTATAATTTCGTTAAAACAAAACACATTAGACATATTAAAAAGTGTGTTCGAAAGTAGTTCACGTTAATTTGTCTATCATAAATCATTTTGTATTGCCTGAGGGTAAATAAATAAATGTATGCCTTTAAGGACGACAGGTATTGACGTCAGGTCATGTCAGACGTCATAGTCCCGCCCACTAGCGTTGTGGTTAACAGCTAAACTCGTCAAACAGGAGTCTGCTAGTCCTGTTTAAACTTCGTCTTCGTGGACTAGACTCTTTAAGAAGAAGAAAGTTTCTTTCAGAGTATCCGGGCTGCTTTACAAATATTGGAGCTTCTAACTTCGAACCTTGTTTGAGCGACAGAATTTCTCTACTGAGAACCTGTTCAACTTCTTGGAGTTCAGGTGTGTCCTTCTGGCCAAGCTGGAATGTGATTGGCTGTCATCTTCACTGACCACAATATTAGGTACACTTTATCATTTTTCATTGACCTTGTCAGGCACGTATTGTATAGTTTGTATGTTTGTTATTGAGCTTTGATTGATGCACGACTACTAGTACTACTTAAAATACTGTCTATTAACGTCATGTTAGTTAATTATGCCAGCAGAGCAGCAAGTTGTCATCCTTAGACAAAATAAATGTAACCTGACCAGTCATGTGTCAAAATATGACACAGCACACTACTACTATCAAATACTGTAGATAAGTTATGATTGCGATTTATTTTGTCAGATACAGATGCAGCAAAAAAAAAACTATCAACAAAAAAAAACACTGCAGCACATTCCACACAAAATGGCCCATCTTTCATGCTTACTCAACCATGCAGTCATGAATACAGACACAAAGCAGAAGGAATTCTCAGATTTGATGATAGTAATAGCAAACACACTAGTGTCTAAAATGCTGCTAACACATTATACATCAGCATAGGCTGAAATGGGTTAGAACTAGCTAACAACATTATTGAGGTGCTAAAACATAAATATCTGCCTGCTACAGTCGGTCTAACACAAGCAAGTGCATTCCTAACATACTGTTCACACTGTACTGCCACATGACTGGAAGCTACATGCTAACACTTGGCTCACAGTCAATGCAATGGCAAAAACAAACGCTCATAGAAAAGAGTATACTCGAAGCTACACTGCTAGAACCTGACCAATAATAGACACGCAACAAGGTGCTCATACAGTTTAAACAAAGGTTAGAACATGAGTAGCAAAGCTTATAATGCATGGATGATCAGGATGATCTAGTAATGAACCCTGTGGCACACCATAAAACACATGAAGGCACAGAAACTCTGTTAACACTTTATTAATCAAGAATATTTTAAAGCGAATGTTATTTCTGTGCTCTTTGTGACTCTGCTGTGTTGATGGGGTAGACGCTACCGTTTCCACGGGGCCCCACCATGCGGCGGCGTCTGGACCGGATACGGAATTGGGGCCACAGACGGGATGACATAGTGGATCAGCCCGAGTCTCCCAGCACATCGGACACAGAATGCAGCGAGGAGGTGGGAATGAAAGCTTGCGGCTTCCTCACAGAGCTAACAGTGCTATGTTAAGTTTAGCAAAGTAGCTCACGGCAGTGGGGTCGGGATGGGGAGGTGGGGGCAATGAACCACGTGGCACCCCACACAGATAGAACATCTGTTATTTTAATGACAGACATTTTTGTGATGTTTTATTTGCTGTATTTTATGTCACCCAGGTTGGTTCAGGAACACTTTCTGCACTACAAGATGAACCCAAAACAGATCTGAATGAGGTTAAAGGTCATCTAGAGATCACACTGTTAGAGAAGCACTTCTTACGTGAGTTATTTTTTTTAAATTAACACTAACGTTGAAAATATATTCTACATTAACAGGACCCATCATTCGTTAAGCAGCAGTTAGGGCAGACCGCCTCACCTGTCATTCATTCATTCCTTTTCTACCGCTTATCATGAGGGTCGCGGGGGTGCTGGAGCCTATCCCAGCTGTGTTCGAGCGAGAGGCGGGGTACACCCTGGACTGGTCGCCAGCCAATCACAGGGCACATATAAACAAACATCCATTCACACTCACATTCATACCTATGGACAATTTGGAGTCACCAATTAACCTAGCATGTTTTTGGAATGTGGGAGGGAACCGGAGTACCCGTAGAAAACCCATGCATGCACGAGGAGAACATGTAAACTCTACACAGAGATGCCCGAGGATGGAATTGAACCTCACCTGTCATGAAAAACATCAATTATGATAACATCAAATAAATATATATTATTTGTCCACTGAACTGTATTTATTGTAAATGTCTGCGGTCATTTAAACCTTATCGAAATACACATACACACACACACACACACACACACACACACACACACACACAGTAGCATCAGCTAGAGTCTGCAACAAATCGAATGAATTAAATATATTTTTATTCTCTGCTGAATGAATGAATTTGACTGCCAAGATGGAGAATTAGGATCAGAGTTTTTTCTGGAGAAGGATATGGCTTAGGATACGGTAAGACCACAAATGTTTTTCAGTTAAAGTACAAAGAAGTATTTGACAACAACAGTTTTTAACATTAGAGCCTTGTTGCCATAAATAACACCCAGTTACATTTACACTGACATTACCCAATATAGTAGACATAACAGACAGGAAATAAGCCGTTTGAGACGTAAATAAGACTCACACATTCTAAACAAGTCTTTCTAGACCAAGTGAGTTTATATCTGACAGTTTCAACTGTTTGCTAGCAGTCTTCGTATGGGCGAGGTGCATTCACGAACACCGCAATTGTGAACATCATCATTACCACACGGGCAGATGGTTACACTAACCTCATTTAATGAGTACATTACTACATGGCGTCTTGGCTCTGGCATGTTACTCTAGTCATGTGACCGCAGAGGAGGAGTTGAGGAAACTTCGAGAAGAAGAGTCGAGCGTGGATGGGTTGCGTCAGGAGCTGGAGAGGGAACGCTGTCGGAACATGGAACTGGAGCAGAAGATCAACCAAATTACCACAGCCAGGTGCTCCTTTAAAAGAAAACGGTGTGGATAATAAAACTATTTTAAACTCTAACATAGACAATCCTTACTGTGAACATGTCAGACTTGAAGATTCACCATGTGGTCCTCCTAAAGCCCCACCCTCTCATGACATCACCACATCAGGTGAGACATCAGCTGAAAAGTAAAAGTTTTTTTTCATAAAAAAAGTGTTATTTTTTTATTTTGTATCCAGAGAAACAAAAAGAAGACATGTACAATCGCTTCCAGAAGTGGCTTTCCCATTATTTTGGTGTTGACTTTGAGGACTTCCATCTCCAGCCAGAGGAAGAAGTGGTGGAGCCGGACGAGCCGCTCAGTGCCAGAAGGTGAGTGGCCACCTTTACTGTTGCCTCATAACTCAGTATTTTATAATAAATGATATTTTTTTGATAACTCCACAGACTGACAGAAAACATGAGGCGTCTCAGTGAGTAATGCGTCTTCTCAGTAGACAACCTGTCACCATCACAGTGATTTGTCACATAAGAACTGCTGTCACACTCTTATGACCTTTTACCCCACGGACTTCACATACCGGATCTAAAATTGTCCAAACTGTGAAGGTCTAAAGGAGATCATTTGGAAATTGTGGCAGATAAAACTGAGTACAAAAACATGTGGATAGACAGATGTTGTTTTTCTTGTTTCTAGAAAGAGGACTGAGACCCGTGATGAACTTCCTGAGGGACCTGTCTGCTTTGTCCAGCTGGTACTCGGTATACACCACGGCCATTGCCTTCACCGTGAGTCCCCAGCAGATGATCAATGAGAAGCGCAGCGAGCTACTGAAAGACAGACAGTAGCTGTTACTATACACAAGGTCAAGGGTGCCAAAGTGAGGCCTGGGGCTGTTTTTGGAAACCCTCTGAATATTAAAAAAAATATATTATTAAATATTACACCAATATGTTTTGCCAGCTATAACACAAAACTAAGATGTGTTTTGTTTTGGTAGCTTATTGACATAAATTTGATTGTTTTAACCTTTTTAATGTACAGAATTCTTAAAATTTTGTAAAGACACCCAACATCCCAACTTTAAGACAGTGGTGTCCAAAGTGTGGCCTGTGGGCATTTTCACAACTTATACCTGTTGACGGGATCACACAGCTAGGAGACCCGAGTTCAATCCCACCCTCGGTTTTCTCCGGGGACACATTCCAAAAAGCTTAATTGATGACTCCAAATTGTCCAAATTGTCCATAGGTATGAATTTGAGTGTGAATGGTTGTTTGTCTATATGTGCCCTGTGATTGGCTGGCGACCAGTCCAGGGCGTACCCGCCTCTCACCCGAAGACAGCTAGGATAGGCTCAAGCAGCCCTGCGACCCTTGTGAGGATAAATGGAAGAAAATGAATGAATGAATACCTGTTGACTAGAAAGAAAATGTAATAAAAAAATGTTAATCCATTATTTACTACCATCAACAAAGTCGCTATTTGACTTAAAAACACAGTAAAAAAATTTCATCTTATAAAATATATATATATATATATATATATATATTTTAAACTGTGGGTCATAAAATATGTGTAACATTTTTATTTAAAGCCTTCAGATATTGAAAATGTGTTTTAAAATCTCATACAATGTTTTAAATATGATTTTGAAAGGTCTTAAAAATGTAATAACAGTAAGCAATAATTTTACTTTTATTGTAAACAAATGCATAAACTTCAGTTTATGTGGTGCAAATAACAGAAAGACAAAGAAAAACAGTAAGTGGGTATTGTCGCGTGTCACTCACTAACGGAACTCTTACTTTGGATGTACAACATTTAAGTATGCTGGGAAATCCCTGAAAATACTACACTCATAACGTGAATTCAACTTAAATTTACGTGGTGTCCTTTCCTGTCATTTATCTTTCTGTTCACAAAATACAGTAAAAATGGGCACACATAATTGCAAATGGTGATTAATTATGATTAATTAACTTGAAAACGGATTATTCATTCATTCATTCATTTTCTACTGCTTTTCCTCACAAGGCGGGGTGCTGGAGCCTATCCCAGCTGTCCTCGGGCGAGAGGCGGGTTACACCCTGGACTGGTCGCCAGCCAATCACAGGGCACATATAGACAAACAACCATTCACACTCACATTCATACCTATGGACAATTTGGAGTCGCCAATTAACCTAGCATGTTTTTGGAATGTGGGAGGAAACCGGAGTACCCGGAGAAAACCCACGCATGCATGGGGAGAACATGCAAACTCCACACAGAGATGGCCGAGGGTGGGAAAACTGATTAATTTGATTAAATTTTTAAACCTTTTGACAGCCCTTTAGCTTGTCCCATTATGGGTTGCCACAGCTGATTGCATGTGCATCTTACTTTCTTCATTCCTCTTGCGATCTCAGTGCGTTGTTGTTAGCCATTTTCTAGTCATACATTCATGGACGTCTCTCTCGCCCCCACCAGTCTCCTTATCATCGTTCCTCCATCTAGATGACACACCTACGACTCTCCAGCCTTTGTGAATACTCCATATCAACTCAACCATAAAACTCTAGAAATTATTTCTTTTTAAACTCAACAAATGTATATCGAAGTGTCCCCCAGATACATTTATTTTATGTACACCGATCTAGGTGGAGTATGAGCACTGCTGATTTAAGATGCTATCTCCAACATGCTAACTGCTAGCTTGCATGTGCGCACGTTCTTCACAGATCTACATGTATGCAACGTGGCGTGGATGGACCATCTCCATGTTCCTGTTCCTCGCTGTCCTCCGCCTCTCTTTAAATTACCTCATTGCCAGGTGAGACGATAGTCCCACCCACCTGCTCATGCCAACCAATGCCAAAGAAGCAAACTTTACACAGCATTATTATGCGTCTGCTGCTTTCAGGGGCTGGAGGATCCAGTGGAGCATCGTCCCGGAAGTTTCGGAACCTGCGGTAGGAATTGCGTTGTGAAGTGGTGATTGATAGCTGTCAGTGTGTGAAATTACAGCTTCTCTTCTCCAGGAGCCTCCCAGAGAAGACCTGACCGTGTCAGAGAAGTTCCAGCTGGTTCTGGATGTGGCCCAGAAAGCTCAGGTGAGTCTTGTTTGACCCAGTTTGAACTTCCTGTAAGACATTTAGACATCTTGTTTGGTTTCCTCCTTCAAAGAATGTTTTTGGGAAGATGGCCGACATCCTCGAGAAGATTAAGAAGTAAGCTCGCTTTTGCTTCTGGTTTTCAGCCAATAGAGCAGCTACATTTCAATGTACTTGTGTGTGTGTGTAGTCTCTTCATGTGGGTGGAGCCCGAGTTAACAAAGAAGCTTTACATTGCTCTGTGGGTGTCCTTCATCGCCTCCTGCCTGCTGCCTTATAAAGTGCTGGGATTCATCATTGGTATGTTGCCATATTCAAACTTTGTCACTGAAAAACATAAAAAAAACTACAACATAGAACATATTCCATGTTGGAAAGTCCACATTCACAGGCTTACCAAAGCAACAATTAGTCCCTCTAAAACCCTGGTTTAGCCGGTTTGAAATCCTAAAGACAGTTAGAAGTGGAAAAAGACTAACAATAATGGTGCCTGGTCATATGTGTACATGTGTTATGATACTTCAGAATCCACACATCTGTCCCACCTCATCATCATGCCTCCCCTCAGGCGTGTTTGCAGGTGTAAAGTTCTTCATCATCAACTTCATCTTCAAGAGCTGTCCCAAACTACGCCAACGTTACGACACGGCGCACATCGTCTGGACCAACCTGCCCACTGACCTTCAGCTGAAGGAGCGCAGCAACCCTTCGCCAGGCCGACGGGTCAGTCCCCAAAGTGATGATTTCTTCCTTGTTTTTATCTTTAATTGGTTCCATGTAATTCTGGTCCATATTGGTCCCCTGTCACTGGTTTGTGTTGTCATCTTTCTGACTTTTCCCCCTCTCTTAGCTGTCTGAGTGCGAACAGGTAAGAGAGAGTTGTGTGTGTGTTTTAGTGTGCCACAATCACTGCAGTTTTGTGTGTATTTCTGAGTCAGAGTGAGACCTCCCAGCACCTGATGATGATGTGTACATGTTCTTTTAGGGCCACCTCTGAAACCTCTAAACCTTAGTACCGTTCTATGTTTTGAACAAAATTGTTGAGTCAGTGAGTGTGTGCTCTTCAGGTTCCTTCTGGGGAGGATGTGGGAGGCGCAAGGTACTACAGCACCAAGAGAGGAGCCTTCCATGAGGTCTTCAATCTACCGGAGAGCGAGTGCCCGCTGCCAGGTGAGTTGTTTCATCAATTCATCACAATATATTCCTTAATGGAAAATTAAATTGATATCAGCTACTTGTAGACCAATTCCTACTTGAGTACTAATACACAGATCCAAATAGTGTCACCAGTAATATAGTGTAGTTTTTTTGGCATCAGTGTGTGAGAATGGTTGGCGCTGCTGCCTCATCAACCGGGACAGGAAGACCCCAACAGACTACATCCGTAATGGTGTCCTCTACGTCACCGAGAAGTAAGTGTGCAAGACAGAGTGAGTACAGTACATTTCAGTAAGCATTTTATTACAGCTTGCCAAGGGACAATACTATTAAAGTTAGATATATTTTAGTATATATTTACTGTCAACTGAAACCACACACAATCATTATTCATTCATTCATTCATTCATTCATTTTCTACTGCTTATCCTCACGAGGGTAGCAGGTATGATGGAGCCTATCCCAGCTGTCTTTGGGCGAGAGGCGGGGTACACCCTGGACTGGTCGCCAGCCAATCACAGGGCACATATAGACAAACAACCATTCACACTCACATTCATACCTATGGATAATTTGGAGTCGCCAATTAAGTCGCCTTTTAACCTCATTTACTAATGAGGTTAATATGAGGTTTTACTAATAATTTACCCGCACAGTGTCAATGCACATTTATTTCAACGGAACCCAAAAAAAAACAATCTCAGGAGCCTTCCCACGTGGTCAGCGCCTAACTCACTTTTCTATGATCTCATTAGCCACTTGTGCTTCGAGGTCTCCAGGTCTTCATCCACCAAGAGGAACAAAGTCATCAAACTGCTTGACATCACCGACATCCAGAGGGTGCATACTTTTTCTCACTTTGTTTTATTCATTCTCCCAAAAGACGACTTCTAATGACACATCTTCCTCCTAGTACAAAGTATTGTCCATGTTACCCGGCTTCGGGATGGGCATCTCCATAGCAACACCATCTACTCAGAAGGTAAAATGCTCTTAGCAGCTGTGAAAACAGCGGTGCCGTGCGTGTGTGTGCATACATAAATGACCTCTGTTGTGCAGCCCATGGTGTTTGGAGCCATGACCAACAGGGATGAAGCCTTTGACACCATCTTTAGCCAGCATAAGAAGGTTGTTGCCATGGCTACAGCCACCAGCCCAGAGATGTAGGAACTATCTGGGACTGTACCCTCAACTCTTAAATAATTGGCAGCACAGACAGGTAAAAGGTGGCATTTTTCTCTGCAAGAAGTCACCTCCATGGCTTCTTAAGAGCTTTTTACGTTTTGATGGTTAAAAGCAATCAGCTCACCAGGTGATCACTTTGTCAGCCATTTATCGTGTCAATTTGGCATTTAACCACAACCTGCAAGATAGAGGGAAGAAATACATCTCTCTGATAAATTTCAGTTGTAAAACATATGAAATGGCATTCTTTTTATTTTTATTTTTTTTTTAATTTTGGGCCTTTTTATAAGCACTTTAACCCTTACTTGTAAATTTGGCGTAATGTTTGTACTTTTATAACAATAATGCAGCTTCTTTTCACAATGGTGCCTCATGCAGATCTTTTGCTTCAGGATGTGCCTTTTTTGTCTCTTTTGTCTTCTTAGGACTTTGTATGTATGTGTATGATGTGTTTTTATATTTGCTGCTACTTCTTTGAATATGAAATATATTTGTATATTAGTACAACCGGGCTTTTCAACGCTAATTGTTTTTTGTTGTACTTATTTGTACCTGATGGTACCAGTTGGTTGATTTGGAAGGGAAACCTGTCTTAACATCTTAAAATGTATTTTCCTGGATTATTTTATCCAAAAATAGTGATATTTTCGCCCATGAGGTAGGAAAAGGATGTGTGAAAAGTTGTGGCATTACTGTGGTGGACTTCGGAGGTACTTCTGGGTATTCTTTGCTGTACAGGGAATTTATATTAAAGTAAAAATAATCACGTTCACACCAATCTGTTCATATTTTCACTTGATCATTTTATATTTGTACATAACAGTAAAAATCGCATTCTTATTTACAGAACTTTTAATTTAAACAGTTTGTTCAGGTTCCAAAACAACAGCAATCGAGGATGATGATTAACTAACTTCCAGTGTTCCAAAATAAAGCAAAAACTAAATAGTAATAACAATTCTTTAGCGGAGGAAAATGGATGGATGGATGGATGGATAGAATTCTTTAGATTTACATAGCACTTTCTGTTCCCCTGACACTGGATTTTGCTAGTTAGATCATGCTTATTGAACATATAAGTTTTTAAAATGGATGCTGGTTGTGCTACAGTACCACCTATGAAGAGGTTGTTCACTCATGGTTCTGAGAGTCCGATAAGGCTGAATGTTAAGGACTCAGCTTATCAATGATCAGCTTTTATTATGGGCGCCTCCTGCTGCGCCCTCCTCCCACTCACAGAGCAACGTCCGCAATTTCGTCAGCCTCTGAGTCCTCTGCTGGGTCCTCCATTTTCACTCCAAGTCCACTGTCCAGGTCCGCCTCCACAAAGCCCATCTTAGAGCTTTTAGTTGGGATATCGTCATCATCGTCTTCCTCTTCCTCCCTAACTAAAGCTTCCTCATTGTCTTCCTCACTGTCGTCTTCCCTGCTGTCTGGGATTATGACCACCTCCTCCTTAGCGTTTGGATCAATGTCCTCCTTGAACCAAACTGCCTTGTAGCCTTCCTCCATGCGCCTCTCCTTCGTCAGAATGGGCTTCACCTCCTTTTCACTGTCAGCCTTGTCGGAGCCCGTGAGGCTGACGTCATCGTCAAGGAGAGTGGTCAGCGCTGCAGAAGACTTGACGGCAAAACTGTCACTTCTTCCTTCCAGCTCCTTCACCACGATGGCATCTGGCCCCCCTGAGCCCACACTGCCTCCATCTTCATCATGCTCGAAAGCCTCATTGGTGTACTGGATGCCCTCCTTCTGGCCTCCTAAGCCTTGGCCCAGCTGTGGAAACAAAGGGGTATTGAGTCAAGACACCCTCATTATGGTCATTAGTAGCCATGCACAACATGTGTAGTGTATCAAACCTAAGAATATGACACAAAGCGTAATTGTACTCACAGAGCTTCGGAACACGCTGGCTTCATGAATCTTCCTCCAGTCAGATTTTCCCTTTTGAAGGCGACAGACAAGCACTCCAATGACCACCAGACAGACGAAGAGAAGAATCCCAAGCGTTGCCCCGAGCGCCGCCATGTCTTCTGTTCTGAATTCACCCAACGGGATCATCACTCCATCTGGAAAGGCAATATTAGGACATTTTTCAGATAACCATTTGACATCTATGATTCCAGACTAACGCAATAACACAATAAGTGTGGACAAGATTGGAGCTTTAGCTTTAGTCTCAGGCAAGATCCTGTGGTTGGTCACTTTAACAAAGACTTTGAAGCTCTTGAAGACAGCTGGAACACTATGCATTGTGTGATTACTACAATCATGAAGGTGGGGGACCATCTCTCCAGTTAGACAAAACATGTGACCACCTGTGTGAGGGTCCGCTGTGCTCCCTTCACTGGTTGAGCTGGGATTAGTGGTTGGTCCAGTGGCCTCGGTGGACATAAAAGAGTCTGTGGTGGACATGCTTGGGCTGGTGAGGCTGATGCTAGTCGGTAGACTTGTGCCATCAGTGGACATACTGGAGTCTGTGGTACCTATGCTAGTGGAGCTGGCAGTGGAGATGCTGCTGTCAGTGGGTTTAATGGTGGACTCCACTTCTTCGGTTGATGTAGCGGGGTTGGTGGTGGACCACATGTCTTCAGTTGTTCCGCTGTCGGTGGTCACGATGCTGGTCATGATGTCAGTCGTGCTCAAAGGCAAAGCGGTGGTGGTGAGACCTGAGAGGAGAGTACACGTTGAAGCTTATAATGTTGTTGGCCAATCATCTGGGAACAAGGATTGTCACCATCCTCCAAGTCCTTGTTGATGCGCAGCTATAGTTCAATCTCACCATTCAACCCGTCTTGTTTTGTAAAGATGGACTACGTGGACGCGGAGAGCTTCATACTGGAGTTTCCTCAATTGCAATGACATATACGATATAAGAGTTTGGTCTTCTTTTGACAATATTTGTAAAATTATCTTCTTGGATTTTTAAACATGATTCCTGCACATGGACATAAAAGGTGATTCTTCTCATGATTGGATTTAAGTGGTCCCAACTGATTTGAAGTCATCATCTTCTTCTCCTTCCAGGGTTAGAATCCAAATTCCTCTTGTGTTTCTGAACATAAATAAGTGTTAAACTAAATGGACGGAGTATTCCTCTTGAAAGACTCTAATTTAGAATCAAAATGGTGAGCCTGGATGGCAGCCCCATCAGCATGTTTGAATGGAGAATTGAGAAGTGGGAAGTTGAGCAAACAAGACACAGACCCACACACAAAGTACCCATGTATATTTGGACTGAATTTCTTTGACTCGTTTCCAAGAGCTGTCCTATTGAGTCTCTATTGGCAAAAAAAGGTACATTTCTTAAGGACCAACCACAGGACTATGTAACACTTGAGGGATCACTGACCCTATTGATTCTGTGTTTTTATGTTCGAGTCTCCAAAAGACCAGAAGTCGCCTTTGAATAATGGAATCAAGAGGGGTCTGAATATTCACTAAATATAGCTAGGTTAGAGAGCAGTGATTCTCTTGCTACGTCTTTTTATTCCCTGGCAGGCCAGGTGAATATAAGGTGTGTTAAGAAGCAGAGTTACGTTTCCATTTACTGTACGGTGTTTGGACGACAAACCAACTGTAAATTCTGACAATCCCATTTATAGTAATATGTGTTTATGAGCAGGGCGGCACGGCGGTCGAGTGGTTAGCGCTAGGAGACAAGGGTTCAATTCCACCCTCGGCCATCTCTGTGCGGAGTTTGCATGTTTTCTCCGGGTACTCCGGTTTCCTCCCACATTCCAAAAACATGCTAGGTTAATTGGTGACTCCAAATTGTCCATAGGTATGAATGTGAGTGTGAATGGTTGTTTGTCTATATGTGCCCTGTGATTGGCTGGCCACCAGTCCAGGGTGTACCCCGCCTCTCGCCCAAAGACAGCTGGGATAGGCTCCAGCACACCCGCGACCCCCGTGAGGAAAAAGCAGTAGAAAATGAATGAATGAATGTTTATGAGCAAAGGCAAGCAAATCTAATCTAAATGCCAAATCTATTTGTGATGGTCCAAAATGAATGTATGGGAAACACTGGTTTGCACTTGAACGCAGATTGATCTGCGTTCACCTGCATTGGTGTCCCTTGAGAGGTTTCTTCCTACCTGATTTCACTTCCACTGATAGCTGAGCTGTTGCTTTCTGGTCATTTGAAGTGTCCACCGCCTCCACCTGCAGGGTGAAGTTTGAGGTTTTGTAACACATGTACCTGTTATTGTAATTGGCTTGAGAGGGAGAAAACTCACTTGTAGAGATAATGTGGCCTCTGGGAGGTCCTTGGTCATGAATAAGTAGCTATTGATGATAGTGAAGTCGTCACTCCCTTTAATATGATAGACCATGTGAGGATTTATACCCTGGTGTGGCAGGAATGCAAGGAACAGATGTACAGATGACAATTGTATGACGCATACAAAAAGTGTGTGGAAAGTCCTTGTTTTACCCCAGCTGCAGCGTAATCCTCGTCCAAGGCAATGAGCCGCAGCGGCTCGTCCTTGTTTGCCGGGTCTGTTGCCATGGCGCCGACTGATGACACCACACCCTCATACTGAAGCCTCTGAAACTGTGGCCGGTGAAGGCTCTTCACCTGGACGCTGATGGTTAGGCTGGTGGTTGTAAATTGAGAACTGCTTGGCGTCTGAGCGGCCTGAGAAACAAACCAGATAAAGTTGAATGAATGACTCTTTCACAACCATCTTGTGTTTTATAAAGCTTGTGAGTGTTTGATTTTCACCAGAACTGTTAGAGTGATGGTGTCTACCACATCAGCCGCCCTCATCATGCTGATATTCCCAGTGGTTGGGTTGATCTCAAACAGGCCATCTTCATTTCCTGGGATTCAGAGGCCACACGGTAATTTTTAAAAAATCTGATTATAAGTGAATATCGAATCAGCTTACCGCTCAGGAACGAATATCTTATGGCTTCATTGATCCCAGTGTCACCATCAATGGCGTAAAGTGGACCTGGCTTCAGTGTTAACGGTTCAGCCTGGTGCCAGGAGTAACACAGGAGACAACGACACAACAGAAAACCTGAGGTGAGGACTTCACCCTGTTTTAAGACCGAGATCTAATTCTGAGGTTTAGCTACATTGGTCTTAGGTTGCGGTTGTGCGACTCACCTCCTGCTCATTTAAGACCACCCAGCTGGTGTAGCCGGCACTCTGGCAGATGGTGGCTCCGGCCATCACGTGTTTGGTGCAGGGCTTGAACCACGGCGGCCTGTTGTCCACATCTAAGACAGTGACACTGATGGTGGTCGTGGCGGTGAATGAGTCCTTGCCACCAGATTCTGCTAAGGGCGTGTCCTTCAAAAACGAGAGATTGGACATATTTTTTCATAGACAAAATCGACTGATGGCATAGCAAAGCAGGACGACATCCTCACCTGAGCATACAAGACCATCTGGACATGTTGGACTTTGTCGTAGTCCAGAACATTCTGTATGACTAGTTCTGGGTTGGTGGGTGACGCCAGTTTAAAGTAATTCTGCAGAAACATCAAAAAGGGTGATTAAAAAGTAAAGCTAGATATTTTCACTTGAACTCTTATCTGATTTGGAAACCTCATATTACAAATATACAACATAAGGTGGCCAGAAATATTTCAGTATTGAACAAAGCAAAATTTGTTCTCAATCAGAAATCACTCCACACTCTTTATTGCTCTCTGGTTCTACCATATCTTACTTATTGTGTGGAAATATGGGCTAATAACTATAAAAGCAATCTTCACTCGCTAAATGTACTACAAAAAAGGTCAGTAAGGATAATTCATAATGCCGCCTACAGAGAACATACTAACTCCTTATTTCTAAAATCACAAATACTTAAACTTGCTGATATAGTTAATTTTCAAACAGCTAAATAAGGCTAAAAATAACCAATTACCTAAAAATGTCATCCAATACTGAGGAGAAATATGATCTCAGGGAAGAACTACATTTGAAACACTTCTATGCTAGGACTACGTTAAAAAGCCATAGCATTTCAGTATGTGGAATCAAACTATGGAATGGATTGAGTAAGGACCTCAAACAATGCGCAACGATGAGCCAATTCAAGAAACAATACAAGCAGTTGATGTTTACTAAATACAAGGATGAAGAGTCTTGAACCAGTCATGATGTGCTATATATATCTCTATATTGACAGTTACTATGGTACCATTATGTCATTGTATGGTC
This sequence comes from Doryrhamphus excisus, assembly GCF_030265055.1. Taxonomy (NCBI): domain Eukaryota; kingdom Metazoa; phylum Chordata; class Actinopteri; order Syngnathiformes; family Syngnathidae; genus Doryrhamphus; species Doryrhamphus excisus. The sequence goes on from NC_080471.1 coordinate 11,709,180, forward strand.
ATATCACCTCGTACTTCGGTACGAGGTACATTATTAAAAAAACAAACAAACAAACAAAAAAAAACCTTAAACTGTATTTTGGAAAGCAGGAAGTGAACAAATGTAACAGTTACTGATTGTAAAAGTACCAGATGGAGGGGTAGGATTTAATAAGCTTTGCTTCTTCCTACTCCTTTTGGACATGTGGAACTATGAACTGATTATGGGATGCATTCAATTGTAATCTGATGCATGTTCAAATGAAATAAAACTATTACCATTTGTGTGCAAGGAAATGTGCAATTGAAAAGAACAACGTACGGTTTCGGACGTCAGTGTGTAGTATAGCACTGTATTCTCATCTTTATCAGTGGCGGGAAAGCGTTCGTCAATAGGTGTGTCTACAGGAATCAGCTGAGAAAGAAACATGGCAGTTAAATGTGTACTTGAACGCAAACTAAACAAAAATCAAAGGCTTACCTCCTTGACATTGATCAGATAGGATTTTCCTTCAAAGACTGGCGGGTTATCGTTCTCGTTTATCACAATTACAGCGATGATGAGGGTCAACTGTAAAAAAGGATGTGTTGCTTATTTTCTCGGAAAAACTTCAGTCTCTAAAAAGTATCCTCTAGAACCCAGAACATGTCTTGAATCACTTTTACAATCCCTCCCTACAACTTTATACTGTATCCTAACTTTTATACTACTTATTTGGTCATCTCCAAACAGATAAGGTAAGAACGTCTCCTATAGTCTACACTAATGCATAGTGTATGCATTTATTGGCATGTTCAGTGCTGGAGGGTTCTTACCCTCTGGCCCGTGCCTCCATCCAAGCACACCAGTTTGACGACATGACTTTTGGAAGTCTGCAAACAAACAGAAACAGTTAGCTTGAGTTCTCAGCTGGTGTCAGACCTCTCTGTCTCGGCCTACCTCATAGTCCAGAACCTTAGCCGCTAACAGCCGGTTGCCTTCCAGAGTGAAGGAGTTGCTGGAGGAAGTTTCCAACGTCAGGGTTACGCCATCATTGACTGTGATTGTCTCCACGAGGTCCCCCACCAGGTTGTTCTCTTTGAAGTCCACCGTTGTACGAGCACGACAAACTGGGAGAAGATATACTTGACTCAATATTTTTGCACTTCCAGTCTGCACCCATCATAGGGTACAGCTTAAACCAGGGGGTGCTCACACTTTTTCAGCCAGTGATAGTTTTAAAGATCTACCTCCTACTACAACCATAGAGAATATATATTTTCTACATTGAGAAAACATGAGGCGGTAAAAAAAAATAGGGGGGTGATATCCCCTACTGTTAAAACATAACTGAGATTAATTGAGATCTATCCGTCTGGAAAAGTTTTTTCCAAAGCTTTGGGATGCCATTGAACCACAGTAGGAGCCATTATCTACAAATGTCAAAAACATGGAACAGTGGTGATCCTTCTCAGGAGTGGCCGTCCAACCAAAATGACTCCAAGAGTGCAGCGACAACTCATCCAATAGGACAGAAAGACCTCACAGTAACATCCGAAGAATTGCATGCCTCACCTGCCTCAGTTAAAGTCAGCCAGTGTTCATGACTCCACCATAAGAAAAGACACTGGGCAAAAACGGCCAAGACCAAAACCACTGCTGAACAAAGAACAGGTCTGGGGCTGTTTTTGCCCCAATCATAGATGTCAATGGAACCATGAATTCTGCTGTCGACCAAAAAAATCCTGAAGGCGAATGTCCGGCCATCTGTTCATGACCTCAAACTGAAACCAACTTGGGTTCTTCAGCAGGACAATGATCTCAAACACACCAGCAAGTCCACTTCTGAATGGATAAAGACTTTGGAGTGGCCTGACCTGAATCCTATTGGAATGCTGTGTCATGACCTTAAAAAGACGCTTCATGCTGGAAAACCCTCCAATGAGGCTGATTTACAACAATTCAGGGGGTGCTGGAGCCTATCCCAGCTGTCTTCAGGCGAGAGGCGGGGTACACCCTGGACTGCTCACCAGCCAATCACAGGGCACATATAGACAAACAACCATTCACACTCACATTCATACCTATGGACAATTTGGAGTCGCCAATTAACCTAGCATGTTTTTGGAATGTGGGAGGAAACCGGAGTACCCGGAGAAAACCCACGCATGCACGGGGAGAACATGCAACCTCCACACAGAGATGGCCGAGGGTGGAATTGAACTCAGGTCTCCTAGCTGAGAGGCTTGCACGCTAACCACCGTCCCCCTTAATAATAAAAAGGTTAATTTAAAAACTGTGTTTTATGATCAGTTGTGTTGTCATTGACTAATATTTAAATATATTTGATGATCTGGTAATGGTTTAATTTCATTTGAACATGCATCAGATTACAATTGAGTGCATCACATAATCAGTTCACAGTTCCACATGTCCAAAAGGAGTAGGAAGAAGCAAAGCTTATTAAATCCTACCCCTCCATCTGGTACTTTTACAATCAGTGTAGTGGCTATTTGTCCTTCAAAAATAAACTTCAAAAGGTCACTGATGCACCTCGGGTTGTTTTTTACGCAGACAAAAGAGTCAATTGTCCATACAACCTTGTTCCGTTTCTTCGTATTTCTTTTTATTACCAAGCAAGCAAACAAAAAGGGAACAAAGGCATTGTCTCCTGTTGCCTCTCTTGCTCTGGTACAAAAACCATAGGCTCAACCCAGTGCGTGCTGGTCCTGTGAGCACTGCCTAAATAAATAGATTGCAGGTGCCCAGGGTGTTATCCAATGAAATAAACTACTAATTAACACCAACAAACTATGATAAATAAACAAACAAATAACTAACAAGAAAATATTGTCAAGTAATCCAAACAAAACAACAACAAAAAATAAATGAACAGATATTAGAAACCTAGGAACACACTACTAAATAGCTCCTACAATCAGTAACTGTTACATTTGTTCACTTCCTGCTTTCTTAATATAATTTAAGTTTTTTTTTTCAATTTATTTATTTATTTATTTTTTCATTTTATTTTTGTCACGTACCAAGGTACAAGGTGATATAACCATACAACGACATAATGGGTACCATAGTAACTATCAATATAGTGATATATATAGCACATCATGACTGGTTCAAGACTCTTCATCCTTGTATTTAGCAAACATCAACTGCTTGTATTGTATCTTGACTTGGCTCATCGTTGTGCATTGTTTGAGGTCCTTACTCAATCCATTCCATAGTTTGATTCCACATACTGAAATGCTATGGCTTTTTAACGTAATCTGAAACATTTAAGTGTGACAAAAATGCACACTCTACCACAGTGAATTGGGAGGGAAGCTTAATATCAGCTGAGTGATGTCACATGATATCAACATATTGACGTTTGTGACACATACAATTAACGGACTACCTTTGCTCGCGATTAACGTAATGAGCACGCCTGGCTTAAACAGTCAAGTCCACCCTTCCCCTTAAGTCACGATGCTATGTGTCTACATGTTAGCATTACTAGTATTGGAACAGTCTTATGGGATGAGGACAGTGATCTTCACATGTGTGACACAGCTAGAGTTTGGAACTCGTGCCATCTTGACTGATTTATGGTCTCCAAGTTAAATGATAAATTATGACATCCACTGGGGACACTTTTGTTCACATTTAAGTTTAACATGTTGGCTTTGTTTTAAGATGATGTTTGGTCATTTTTAATAGTTTGCAATTTTCTCAAACAAGTTTAGTATTGGCCCCACAAAGGAGTCCAAAGTCTGTAATATGATATGTAGCTAGATGGGTGGAGGCCAGAACCTTAACTTTTTCTCCTGTTGCAAAAGGACATGAAGATTCTAACAATTGGTCCACATTTGTGCTACTTGAATAGCGACTGACACCACGGATCACTATAGTCCATACGAAATATCAATGACGAAGATGCTAAACTTCTTAAACGTCTTCTTGTCCATCAAGACATCATATTATTTAAGGAACGGATCAGTACTCACTGTCCTGGGCCTCAGCGGTCCTAACAAGCAGAAAGCCAAGGAGAACTGATACTAAGAACATTCTCACAGCAACAGCGTCCATGACTCTTCTAGTTGTCACATCAGGTCTGTCTCAGTGGATGTGTTTTCTACTTATCTGCTCGGCTTTATGAGCGTGATGGACTTTTCCCCGCCATAAATGCATAACATGCCCACGTCTGTTTGCCCAAAGCCATATAAGCCTCAAGGCACTTTAACAGGAGCACATATGTTTTACACACAGTTACTTATCAAAGTTGCAATTAACTTGTCTTTAATGGGCCTGTCTTGGACAGTCTTGACTCGTGACAACAACATCAGGTAGTGCGTTTACATGATATTGATATACATTATAAATGATGTTATGCAGTGTGGTGAAACACAAACCCCAAAAGGTGTGATCAAACACATTGTCACCACTCTTACCTCTCATGAGAATCTTTTGATCATGTGACTCTACCTGACATGGTGTGCTGAGAGAGGAGGGCTGACGGCACCAACAACTGAGGCACTGATGACATCACGGCCATGATGATGGTTACCTGAACACAGAGGTAAGCTTTGTTATCCTTCTAGTAAGACTGTACACACTAATTATGCAATCAGTAGTGTGTGATACTGTGTTCAGCCACTAGAGGGAGGTATTTTTGTCCCTTCGAAGCAGTTAGTGTCTGAATAGTTTTGTAGGCATTCTCCAATTGTGTGATACTGTATAATTGTATGTAACAGAAATGTTACAATAGTAAGGACAGCGCCAATGAAAATGTTCAAAATTGAAAAAAACGGGTTTTGATCTAAAACATACATTTGGGATAGAAGTAAAAACAGACCTGTTGATGTTCTGCTCTGCTCTTGTAGGCTCTTGACTGGAGAGACTCCAAGACGTCCACTCTTGTAGTGTTCAGGTATCGACCCGGCCCTGGCCTGTTTACACTTAATCCTCAGAGTCACATTTCCCAGTGGTGCCATTGATCGGTTCTTTTCTAGGAAATGCTAGTGCTAATTAGCTTCCGACTCTTTGCTGAAAATGAAATAATCATTGCAGAGTATTGATACACCAACATACCTTCATGTGTTTCGATCAGAACAAATATTGGTTCTGTTTGCTTGGACGTTAGCAGGCTGGTAACACAACAATTTTAAAGCAGCTCACATATCTATGATGGTAATAAGAATATTAAAATATGGTGCATGTATTGAAAGTAAAATTGAAGTGCACACTGAGATGAGAGGTACATTTTTTTTATTTCTACATGAAGAGGCTACAGCAGAGAGTTGGGGGTTCACTGGTGGCTGCATAGGTCTACTGGGAGGGGTCCACCATTTAACTTAAGTTGCATAACAAACTAAGTGACTAGCACACTAGTGGTTTGCTGCATTAGCTTGTGCTAACATGCAAAATAACATCTAGGCTAGCAAAGGTACATACAGTATCTCCACGTCATCTTGGTCTTTTGCTTTGTTTGGATCAGAACAAGGAACATTCATTCATTCATTCATTTTCTACCGCTTTTTCCTCACGAGGGTCGCAGGGGTGCTGGAGCCTATCCCAGCTGTCTTCGGGCAAGAGGCGGGGTACACCCTGGACTGGTCGACAGCCAATCACAGGGCACATATAGACAAACAACCATTCACACTCACATTCATACCTATGGACAATTTGGAGTCGCCAATTAACCTAGCATGTTTTTGGAATGTGGGAGGACACCGGAGTACCCGGAGAAAACCCACGCATGCACGGGGAGAACATGCAAACTCCACACAGAGATGGCCAAGGGTGGAATCGAACCCTGTGAGGTCTGCGCACTAACCACTCGACCGCCGTGCCGCCCAGAACAAGGAACATTTAGGTTTAAACAGGCTCACTCGGTAGAAACGCATCATCTCATCTATGCCAAGTCATGAAGAGCTCAGGTGATGCTACATTTACATCTTCACGAACATCAGAAGACAATGCTAACTGGTTAAATGAGGCTTGTGTGGCTGTGAGATTGGTTGTCAAGCATCATGACGACGCATTCAAACATCTGTGCTACACGTAGATGACCACGTGTCACTAGAGAGTGGCATCACGAATGGTTCCATTTGTTCTGGTTTTGCTATTCTCTACTTAATTTGCATATCAAGAATGAAACGGACATAGACTGACTCCAAAGCTACATGTGGACTCAGCACCGGGTCACATGACACGGTTTGGACTTGACCTTTTGAGGAATGCACGACCCTTGGACTAATGAACATCGTTGTTTCTGAAAAACGTAACAGACTAAAATAAATACAAATGTTTTAAGAGTGACTTTGATGTGCGGCTAAAGTCAAAAGACTACAGTGGAACCTCCAAAGTCAAACGCTACAAAAGTGGAGTTCAGTTTTGACCTTTTCAAACGACTTGATTGACAGCAGTGGCTGGCCATGTTGACATAAATGATAGATAGTCCAAAGATCCAAAAAGGAAATGCTGACCTATAAGACTAATGAGGATCACAAGAGACGAAGAGCAGAGTCAACGCACAGCAGGTCTAGACCAGTCCAAGACAAAACCCAGCATTGCCTTCAGAATCTGAACTGGAATGAAAACACCATGAACACAACCTCAACTCTGCACTCAGACTTCCTGTGAGATGTGATTTACACTGGAATCTGACTCATATTAGGATTCAACACTAGATTAGACTTCGACTTAATTTACAAATCCAAACTCAATTTTACTTAGCTGGTTTTGAGGGGCAAGTGGTTCTTTCTAGTAACATGTAGAGTTTCTCTTTTGGAAATTTGGGAGCTCATCAATACGGTTCTTAACAAACAGAACCAACCAGACCCACACAATGTAAAACAATGGAGTGAGGTGTTGCCAGTCCCATGCGGTCTAAGGTCTACAAGGAAGAGGCAAGAGTGAGGTCATCAAACATGGCAGGTTCCTCGATACCGCGTGCAAACAGCTTGATGAGCTGGCAGTGCACTCTGGGAAAGAACAAAAGACTTGTTCAGACAGAAATGAACCAGGTCTGAGACTGACGCGGTAAAGAGGATCACGCTACCTGACATCGATGGCCGTGTGGCTCAGGATCTCGCCATCACAGTTCCAGTTGCTGAAGGCAGGCGAGCAGCCGCAGGCTGGGTGATCCCGGCAGATCTGGCTGAAGATTTGGTGTTTGCCGTTCTCCAGCAGGTCCAGCTCCAGGTCCGAGTCGCTTTGGCAGTAGCGGGGAGTGAAGCGGAACCGGCGGACCCGGTGTACCTCCACAAAGGACAGATCAAACTACAGGAGGATACACCATGGAGATGTTGGATGTGAACTATTAACGACTAATAGGACTAAAGCAAGTTTTCCTGACCTGGTCGTCTTTGCTGGTGTGTCTTAAGAGGTGTCTGAGGAAGTTAAAGCGGGAACACTTTCTGACCAGGATGAGGTCCATGGTGCCGTCGGCCAGGTGGGCAGCAGGGGATAGGCCTTTGGGACTGCGAGGACAAGCACAGCTCATACTGGCGGCGTTTATCGCCAGGAACTTGCCTCGGATTGTCTGCCAGCCACCGTCATTTTCTGCATCAGGATCACAGATTTGACGTCACAGGTTTGACAACAGCTTCTTGTGTGTCACGGCGTTCCTCAGAGATATATTCATGGACCACATGCATTTTGTACATCCATGACAATGTGTCAATGTGACAGTCGATGAAACGTCCATGTTAATTTTGTTTGATTAGAACTACTGAATGTTATCCAAGTACTTGGACATTTTGGATTAGTTCAGCTCACCACTGTCCGACAGCTGATCCGTCTCGTACATCTCAGCTCTCTCTGACAAAAGCTTCCTGTTGTCCCGACAGACCAAACAGCTGTGCATGGACATGAAAACATTTGTATTAATTTCACAAATGACCAACTGTACTCCAAACTCTAGCACCCAGCCCGAGCTGATACCCCTATACTAGACCTAACCCCAATACTAGACCTAGACCAACCCAAACACCCTTGCTTTTTCCCCCCAACCTTCACCAGTCCAAACCCTAACCCCAATTTTAGTCTAATCCTAACTTTAACCATAGCCCTAACCCAACCACATCCCCTAAACCTTGCCTCATTCCTTAATCCAAATTCTAACCCCGACTCACTCTTACCATACCCCAAATCCTAACCTTAACCCTCGTGGTTGTTGCTCACCCTGATCGACACTTGGAAGCATCCCTGGGTGCTCCCAGGATGCCGCTGGCTGGCAGGTAGGAAACTGTTCCCTCATAGTAATGATGAGTCAGGAACATCTTCAGACCTGCAAGGGTGTTAAACACTCAAGTATCAGGATGGTGCATTAAGTCTTCTTGTCACAGATGTGCACACCCGCAAGGTCGTATCTGGCCGGGCCCATCCATCGCTTCCTCTCGCTATCTGTCAGTACATCGCCGTAGAAACCGTATCCCAGCAGAGAGACGGAGTAGCGCAGGAAGGAGTTGTTGTGGTGAACCGAGCATACATCCATCGGCTGAGAATCACCTGAGTACAACATGGGAATGAAACTATTAAAACATTTTCCCATCTATATCTATACATTAATCCCTCGTTTATCACGGTTAACTGGTTCCAGAACTTGCCACGATTAATTAATTCATGCTAAGTAGGATTCCTTATTTATAAATGAAATATTTTCTTTGTTAGAAAATACCCTCTACATATGTTTTCTAATAGCATATGTTTTCTAAGCATAGAGACATGCAATAACAACCCTATAGTCACCTTTATACTCATACTAGGTAAATATAATCTGAGAAAATAAGATATTTTAAACATAAGAGTCGTGCTTGTGTGTGTACAGTACAGTACAGTTCATCAACATCCATTAATCCCTTAAACTCTATTTGTATTTTAATTCTTTGGTCATTTTTATGCTTGGAAATGTTGTGATGTTCAAACTGCAAAGTGGAGTGGGATGACGGTATATTTATTCAAATCGAGTACAAAGTTATGTGACTGACCCACTATGATGTGCAATGCAGAGGTCACAGGGTCGTTGGTGCCCACTGTGGCGAAGCAGATGCAGTCTGTGGAGCCTGAAACAAACAAATGAGGACCATTGAAACATCAACTCCAGTCCTGTAAGCAATAATGCATATTGCCAACTGCCAAGTTTTTCCATCACGGCGCCATTTTTAATCTATTTTGGTGGTTTCCTGAATATACTTCGGGAACATAGGATCAGAACAGCTTGCTGACACCCTCAGCTTCCCTGAAGGAGGAGATGAAAGAGCAACAGCAGAAAACTGTAGCACAAAAAAGGCAAGCTCTAGGAGGCCTGCAGACACAGAGAAGGGCTCTCAAGAAGCCTCAACAAGGGCTCCTCTGAGATCTATGAAGAAGTCATAAACCTTCAGGAGGAAACTAGAACACTTGGCAAGGATACCAAGACAATACGGGACAATATAAAGGTACTACAAGATGACAATGCTGCCTTGCCCACTCTTCTTAAAGGGGAACTGCAGTTTTTTTTAATTTGCCCATCATTCACAATGCCCATGTGTAACATGAACACATATTTCTTTCCCTTTTCTGTGCATTATAACGTGACAAAACAAGTTAATATGAGCTAGCTAACAATGCAGGTCATTGGGACACAGCTACTTCAATGCTTAAGCCCTAATGAAAAACGCCAACAGTGTTCCATTTCCATAACTGACCAGTATATTAACCACGCGACAGAAATATTGTTATTGTATCTAGGGGCCGCACTGTAGTCGACTGTTTAGCACGTCGGCCACACAGTCAGGAGATCGGGAAGACCGGTGTTTGATTCTCTGCTTAGGCCACACAGTCACAAGATCAGGAAGAGCTGTGTTCGATTCTCTGCTTAGGCATCTCTGTGTGGAGCTTGCATGTTTGTGGGTTCTCTTCGGGTACTCCAGTGTCCTCCCACATTCCAAAAACATGCATGTTAGGTTAGGTTAAGTCCAAATTGTCCATAAGTGTGAATGTGAGTCCGATAGGTTCCAGCATACCCGCGACCCTAGTGAGGATAAGCGGCATAGAAAACGGATTGATGATCAATCAAAAATTATTAAGTGACTCAAACATATCAAACATATTCACTCCTCTGAGTGCCTTGTCCTGGCGCTGTTTGACTGTAGCGTTTTGGTCCTCTTGTCGTCGTCCTCCTATAGCCACAACTCTATATATAATATAGAGCTACTGCGTAATATGGCTGATCAGGCACGTAAACACATACTGACACAAGTGGAGCTGCACGTCTTCAACATGAGTGTATACAACACCCTCTACTGTTAGCAGTACAATAACAATAGTATAATAGCAATACAATAACAGACCACAGCAGAACATGGATATAATGCACCACAAATCTGTAGAACACAATGCACGTTTATACGTTGTATGAAATATACAAAATTGCACTTGAAAAAATCTTGCAAAGAGTGAATCCGCGAAAGGTGAACCGCGATATCGCGAGGGAACACTGTATCCCCATGTAACCTGTATGCATGTTTAAAATAAATTAAAGCATAAACATATCCATGCAAGTAGACTGTGAACATTGAAAAGTAATCTGGATTTTTAAAGTTATGTTAAAATGACTAGTCCACCAAGACCATGTTCTGACCTGCAGGGATGATTCCGATGCGCAGTGAGCAGCTGATGAGTGTTTCATCTGGACAGTTCACGTCGATGCCGCCATCATTCTGCGTGTGGGAGACCAAGCCGTGCACAATCTCGCTGAACATGCCATCGCCGCCAACGCACACCACACTGAGGGCGGGTAAGAAATAAATGTTAGGGCTCTGACGCTCGCCCCACCCATGTTCCATCCTGCCTGTACTCACCCATCAAACTTGTTGAGCTCTGCCACTTCCCTCAGGTGGTCTCTAGCGTGGTTGGCATACTCTGTCACTATGGTAACAGAGAAACACATACTGTATGTTCATGTTGCAAGCACCAAAAACAGCTAAAAGAAAAAAGCTTGTCGACGGACCGATGACGTGCACGCTGATGTTGGCGAGTGCAAACAAGGGGGCGACCTTCTGCTGGTAGATGCGCTTTGCCTGACGCTTCCCCCCGTATGGGTTGATGTAGACCAGCAGGTGTTTGGGTCTGCTGGCTGTGAGCAACACAACGTAACGTTACACACATCCTACCTGACACATAGATGACAGTGTGTTTCTTTGTGTGTTGTCGTACTGATAGCTGTTAGCTGCTCTCTGATGACGCTGACCCAGTGATGACACAGCGCCACCTCTGGACACGTGAAGGTGACCTCGGCACACCGCCAGCGGTGCTGACGACACCTCTCCACGTAAAACACTTCAACACAACACAATAACAATGTTAAAATGATAAAATACATTAACTGCTGTGTTTATTTAACTACAAGAGGTAGTAATTGGAGAGATGTTATTTCCTTACTGTGAAAACTCAATCTTAAAATATTTTGAAGTTAGCTGTTTTTGACCACATGTTCATTTATGAACACATTTTATATATTGCAAAACACTGCAGCAACAGAACCAATGTTGTAATAGTGTAAGAAGCAAACTGCTGAACCAGCATTAATATCACTGATGACTGTAAACAACAACGTCAGATACTGACCACTTCAAATACTTCATATCAATCTAGAGTCGCAACTGTTGTTAACGTCAATGTTTTTGACACAGTGCTAATGAGAAACACCCAGTGACTATAGGACACCAGTTATGGTTAATTCAAAAGTGTTCTTATTTGGAACATTTACATTAATTTTCAATGTGGTCAATATGAAGAAAAGTTGTCTTTATTCCTATCTACAAGGTGTTATTCCTGTGTATTGATGTATTTGTACATTGTATTTCCATTCATGTATTTGTGTATCACCTGTGAAAGACCGCCTGCAGTCTTTCATCTTCTTCCAGCTGCCATCTTCTTTGCTGCTCTCCTCCACTTCTTCTCGAATGCTGATAATCTCTGATACACGCACGCTGTGACACACACCTGCTCACACACACAGGCACACAATCATATCGCATTTTAAAATCCAACATTGAAGTGGTACATGAACGCACCAATACACAGCACGTTGACTCCACATTCACAAATCTATTGAATTATATTGTAATGCCGTGTACTAAGCTGTATATATAATATATTTAATGCAGTGATTATGTTAACTTGAATGTATCTGCCTTCCTCTGATTAGATTGCACAACACAGAAAATGAATGAATGGATTGTCGTTTTCCTCGAATCGACTCAGAAAAAACAACTTCCTCAGTTTCCATTTAAAAAGTCAGCACACGCCATCAACTGTTACATAATCATAATTACACACTAACACAGGGAAGACAATGCGCGCACACACACGGCTGGATGTCACTTGATAAGAATTCCAAAATGTCCTGTTGAGATTTTTGGGGACACATCGGCGCATGTTGTTGTCGTATTAGAAGATACAACAAATCAATATACAGAGCACAACAACAGCTTGTTGAGGTATTTCAGATGTGAAGTACGCTATTTGTATTTACTTTTGATAGGACTCATTTGGAACACAACCCAGAGAAAAAACATTGTACACATGATTTGGTCTGCAGGCGAGAGGAGGCCCAGCAGAAGATCTCCTACCTTGTTCTGGGCCATGACAGAACCAAGGAACATAAAACCCTGCAGGGCAAACGCCACCATACACACGCAACAGGCACCATGGAATGTAACTCAAGAGTTCAATCAGTAGCTAAGAAGAAGGCAACACATTAAAGATTCATTAACATAATTAACGTAATGTGATACACAGCTGGACTGAGGGAAGTTGAAACAATGACCAGAGCCGACATGTTTCAAGCTCAATTATCTACTAAGCCTTTATTTTGAAATCAATGACACACTTCCATGTCAACATGTCACAAGAAGATTACATGTGTCTTCAATCTAGAATGATTAACCACACAACACAACTTTTTGTTACTTTAGGTACAAGTTTTAACCTCAAATGGCCTTTTGTGGTTGTAGAACTAATGTATTGTATTCTGCATTGTTTTCGTTATTGTCAAACATTGTAACAAAACATATAAACAAACGAACACTATTTAGCCATTAGTCAATCACCTTCTTTTCTGTTATGTTTATTGTCCATTTTAATGAAAAATAGCTGATGTCGATGTCAGGAGCCCACCGGATGTTGCTAGTTACGTAAGCGGATGTTTATTAAATAGTATATTATGTGTCAGATGTCTTAGTTGTGTTGCCCAACTATGAATTAAGTGTCTTCATGTGTCGTTAATGCATCCTACATGACCTTCAAAAGACCAAAATGCCCTTCCTTTATCCTTGTGACAAGCACGGAGAGACAAAGAACGACAGTGTCCACAAGGTTTGGGTCTTACTGGGTCTGAACGGGTGGTACACCGGGCTGGAGGCCTGCCTCTTCCAGGTGAGCAGAGAGCGGCAAAGGCTCACTTCGTGTGCGACGTTTCGGACGCGCAGCTCGGACAAGAGCAGCAGCCTCACCGGCCTCTCCATCTGCTCCGTTCCGTCCTTCGGGTCCGGCTACCGGGGAAGGTTACCTGCGCTCGGCCATGTCTCCGCGAGCCCCACGACAGGACAAAGACGCTAAACCCCCTCGAAGTCGGGAATTTGTCTCGAGTTGCACTGAGTAGCGGATTGTGTTTTTTTTCTAAGACATAGCGGTTAGTCACCGGAAGTGGGAGTGGCCTAAGGGTGCATTCAGTTGCTGCCGGAAATTTTTTTAATTTTACAAAGAAACAATTCCATGTTCTTAGTAGATACTGAGATTCATTAATTTGAAGAGCGTTCAAAAAATGAGACGCGGAGACTAAAAGCTAAAATATTATGTGAGTGTTTTAAGGCTGCAATATCCTTTGAAGCAGAAGGGGGTGCTATTGCTCTAAGATTAAGTATTTAAGTTACTTAGCAAGTGTCGTTTAAGTATTTAACAGAAAAAAATACTCAACAAGTGCCGTTTTAGTACTTAAAATCTGTGCCTTTATGCTTAATATTGTTGTACAATTCCATATTTAGATAATACATAATTGTAAACTGTTTTGAACAATAATTGAACAGTTTTAGGTGGTGATAGATGTCGCAGTTTTCTTTTAAAAACGAGGTCAGTCTTTAATTTTCCCTTTTCACCACAAAAACATTGAAATGAAATGAACTTTGAACTAGTTCAAAATGGAAATAGTGAACTATGAACGTGAACTATTCATATTTATACTGTGTGAACTGAACTTTTAACTAGTTCATAAGGACCATGAACTATAACACTGCCTTCCTCTGATTAGATTGCACAACACAGAATATGAATGAATGGATTGTCAGGAGGTAGTTACTATTTGAAAATTTATTTAACAAGTTACTCAGCTAGTGTAGTAGTATTCAACAAATTACGTAACTGCTGTAGTAGTACTAAACAAATGTAGTATTCAATAAGTTACTGAACATGTTACTGAAAAAGTATCTTTGAACTATTTCACTTTCTACTGTGTGGTCTTGATATTGCTTGACTTTTGAGGTCAACCAAGCAGCTGCCTCCTCTGCAGAGAAACATGGCGGGCAAAGATGGACAACACCAGTGGGACGCTCATTTCAGGTTGTGATGGATGTTGCCGATTGGTCATGTGTTGGCGATGGTGAGAGGGTTTTTTTCAGGATCCTGGGAGATGCATTGTGACAGTTTGTCTGTCCAGCTGTGTCCACACACACACAATGTCACATAAAATGGACGACGGCGAAGCAGCACAGCAGCTGTTTGACGCCTTTGGAGGTCAACACACCCAAAGAGCTGACAGTCTATAAGTCAAAGGTAACTTTTGTGTTTTTTTCCTTTTATTTTAATTTGACCAAAAAGTAAACAAAAAACTGAACACATGCAGTGGTTCTTAACTGTTGGGCTGGGATTTAAACATCGAAAAACCATAATAGGTCCCCTTTAAAATATAAAAATGACTTCAATAAAGGTGGGTTGCAACTTGGTCATTGGAAATGTTCAGCTCATCGTGTTTATATATGTATGTATACAGGATGCTTCAGCTCAAAGTCGAGTTGGACAGCAAGACTCCTCCTTACATCATAAGGGCTTATGGAATTACTACCCCTAAAGAGCTAGAAGAAGGATGATTGGAGATGTTCAGCTGTGTATTGATTGACAATAAGGTGAGTGGTATCTCATCATGGTAAGAATGGGTGAAAACACTTAGCAGCCATCAAACTAGGTCACATGACAGCATATTGTATTGCCAATTCGGTCATTACCACTCATTCATTCATTCATTTTCTACCGCTTTTTCCTCACGAAGGTCGCGGGGGTGCTGGAGCCTATCCCAGCTGTCTTCGGGCGAGAGACACCCTCGACTGGTCGTCAGCCAATCACAGGGCACATATAGACAAACAACCATTCACACTCACATTCATACCTATGGACAATTTGGAGTCACCAATTAACCTTGCATGTTTTTGGAATGTGGGAGGAAACCGGAGTACCCGGAGAAAACCCACACATGCACGGGGAGAACATGCAAACTCCACACAGAGATGGCTGAGGGTGGAATTGAACCCTGGTCTCCTTGCTGTGAGGTCTGCGCGCTAACCACTAGACCGCCATGCCGCCTCATTACAACTCATCTCAAGAAAATCTGCAAAAAAGAAGCCAAACATGGAGGATGTTTCACTGAGACTGAGCATAAAGAAGTAAAGTAAAGACGACAGGAAGCTGCAAATATTCCAGGACAATTGGGGGAGGGGGGTAGGAAACCATAAAAAGGTTTTTCATGTTGAAGCTCCCTTTAAATGTTTAAAGGCACAAATGTACGCCAACACAGATGCACACTCACTGCATCTGTTGGTCAAATATTAACAAGTTTTCAATTTATTAATGAGGAGGTTTCCTGGCTAGCTTTAGCACTATCAGCTAACAAACTTGGTGATCCCACTGAAGAACAATAACAGGAAGTCTACATGTTGCATATTGGCCTTGAGGCCTCCGCTGACTGAAACTTGAGGTGGAGGCTCCACCTTAAGTTCAGGACTCTGCTAATGCTAATGTTAATGCTA
Organism: Doryrhamphus excisus; assembly: GCF_030265055.1. NCBI lineage: Eukaryota > Metazoa > Chordata > Actinopteri > Syngnathiformes > Syngnathidae > Doryrhamphus > Doryrhamphus excisus. Next base: position 11,725,199 of record NC_080471.1, read on the forward strand.
ACAGTAAAGCTACACTGTGACAGGAAGTGGTAGTAAAGAGCTTTGCAAGTCATATACACGATGATTATTTTAATGTTGTTTATTCCTCAATTGGAACAGACTCACCTGAGCAGCAAGATGACTTTGGTGGTCTCTGCCTTCATCTCCAGTTGTGCCTCGTTCACCTGAGGAAAAGTCAGACTTAATTGCAGCACATCAAGAAGGTCAGTCAATAGAATTTTCAACTAATATTCTCTTCAAAAGACTGCACGGCGGTCGAGTGGTTAGTGCGCAGACCTCACAGCTAGGCGACCAGGGTTCAATTCCACCTTCGGTCATCTGTGTGTGGAGTTTGCATGTTCTCCCCGTGCATACGTGGGTTTTCTCCGGGTACTCCGGTTTCCTCCCACATTCCAAAAACATGCTAGGTTAATTGGTGACTCCAAATTGTCCATAGGTATGAATGTGAGTGTGAATGGTTGTTTGTCTATATGTGCCCTGTGATTGGCTGGCCACCAGTCCAGGGTGTACACCGCCTCTCGCTCAAAGACAGCTGGGATAGGCTCCAGCACCCCCGCGACTCTCATGAGGATAAGCGGTAGAAAATGAATGAATGAATGAATGAATGAATTCTCTTCAAAAGCAGAGGCCCATGTGATGCTACCTAGTAGAATAAATAGACAACTTGTCCCTGATAGACATGTCAGTGCACAACAACCAGCAGCCATCTATAAACAACGTTTACGTTCACAATTGATGTCAGCCAGCAGGAGGTGAGGAAGCCCTGCCCTGCCCTGCCGTGCAGTGCAGCCCATCAATAAGTCATGTGACTTTAAACACTACTAAACATCCTCACACATCAAAGGCTGACACTTCATACCCTCCTTCTTTACGCACCTGGGCCTCCTCCTCCTCCTCATTTCACTTCCTGCCGTACTGCAACTGTAAAGCACTCAGTACTTGATGAAATATTGACTGGGAGTACAAAGAGAGTTGAAGACAGAAGACTGCTCCTGATGGTCTGAGATCTTCTTCTAAAAGGGGTCCCAGGTGTCAGCCGGCATCTGCCCCGCCCCGCTTTTTCTCATGTTTTAACTGTGTATTAACGAATGAATGTTGTATTTTGTTGTGTCTTCTACTCTGTTCACTTGCTTTTATTCAACTCCATTCTTCTGTAAAGTGTCTTTGAGTATTTTGAAAAGCGCTATACAAATAAAATGTATTATAGACATAGACTTTCTTTATTGTCATTGCACAATAACACAACGAAACGTTGTTGCCTGGCTCCCGTGTAATAATAAATAATAAATAATAATGTATAGAATAAATAGATTACATCAAATGAACAACAATGTACAGTAATTTGTACAAATAATTTAAATAATTTTGAATAAATAACAATAATTTTAAGTTTTTGTGCGTGTGGGCAGGTAGTTATTATATTATTATTATTATCTTTTTTTTCCAGGTCAAAACGGCTAAATATTTTATAGTTTCAGCTTCTCATCCACACGGAAATGGCACTCTGGGTACCCTGAAACTGTATATTATGATGACATCACCGACCCACCGCCACCCTGTTGTTATCACATGACCAGAAGTGAGCTTTGACAACAGGCCAACATAATATCTGGATATTTTGATGGGCATTCTCCTGACATTTTGTTGTCTTATACTCCATAATGACTCGTAGTTATTGAAGTACTTGTGACGTGAAGATAACGCTGCAGGAAGTGTTGTATTATTCAATACGGAACATTTGTGGTGTTCTTGTTCGAGTGTACTGCGTCATACTGAGAGCTGTTCCATCAGCTCAGCGAGAGCCGATAGCATCATCATCATCATCGTGTTAGCTTGAGAACTGCTCAGGTAAATAAATAGCCTGCGAGCCGCAGAAGCTTTGCTGTGTCTGCGGGTAATTCTGAGGAGCAGGTGATAAGGACAACGGATGAATCAAATCCTTATCACGGTCCAGTTCTCATTGCACTATTGTTTACCACTCCTCGGATGAACAGGCGGCCGGAAAGGAGTCATCCAGCATCCTGTCCACCCGATTGCACCTCGATGTTCAGTTTGGGCAATTTGAATAAGATCAGTTCGGAGGTCTTTGCAGCTGTCATCGACCATAAAAATAAAGTTTTAATTCTCATTAAATTCTCATTTTAATCCCAATTTTTTTGTATCATAATTTATTGGAGTGCATCGTAATCGCATCGTAACATGAAGATCACCTGTAATTGTAATAGTTCCTGCATTGACAAGCGGTAGTGACAGTGAAGAAGAATGATTGACAAGCTGTTCAGAATGATGACGGTTAAAGTGACACGTTCATCTCATGACGAGTCTAGCAGGTGTCACGTGTAGCTTTCTTGTCGTCGCTAGCTTCCTCATCATTCTGTTGTCATGAGGTTATGATTGGTCTGCTTGTGGAAATGAAAACGTCCGTCAAGCGGGATGGAGTGTCCGACGTAGTACGTGACGACTGAAATGAACACCTGACACGGCCATCATGGACGACAGACAATAATACTTTACTTTCATCCTAGCTTAGCTGACAAGTGTTTGCTTGCAGTTTACCGATGCGATGACATTTGGCCTTATTAGTCAAAACATGATGTTTGCCTACACCCTCAGCCATCTCTGTGTGGAGTTTGCATGTTCTCCCCGTGCATGCGTGTGTTTTCTCCGGGTACTCCGGTTTCCTCCCACATTCCAAAAACGTGCTAGGTTAATTGGCCACTCCAAATTGTCCATAGGTATGAATGTGAGTGTGAATGGTTGTTTGTCTATATATGTGCCCTGTGATTTGTTCAGTGGCACTTCAAAAGTCACAAAGTTTTGCACTGATCAAAAGTTGTTTCAAGTCTTTTTTTTGTCATTTTTTTGTTCATGTTTAATAACTCTTTAATGCTGAACCAGTCAAAGACTGAATGAAGTGAGCACTATAACACTGGTTAATGAGAGGGAACCCGGCATGTTTGATGGTGAAATTGCCCAGCTGTTCAATTCATATAAAGGAGATGAGGACTTTGACAGATTTGTGGGAGAAGATTAATTCAAAATACAGTGAGTGTATTGTTAAATAGTAGAATAAAGTTCAACTAGGCGGCACGGCGGTCGAGTGGTTAGCACGCAGACCTCACAGCTAGGAGACCAGGGTTCAATTCCACCCTCGGCCATCTCTGTGTGGAGTTTGCATGTTCTCCCCGTGCATGCGTGGGTTTCCTCCCACATTCCAAAAACATGTTAGGTTAATTGTATAGGTATGAATGTGAGTGTGAATGGTTGTTTGTCTATATGTGCCCTGTGATTGGCTGGCGACCAGTCCAGGGTGTACCCCGCCTCTCGCCCAAAGACAGCTGGGATAGGCTCCAGCACCCCCCACGACCCTTGTGAGAAAAAAGCGGTAGAAAATGAATTAATGAAAGTTCAACTAAACTCACTGTTTTGCTTCTGTTGCCCATTTTTTGTAAACCGCATGGGTTAGCATTAGCTTAGGTTAAGTACAGAAATAGACCCTTAATTGAGACTGTGTCTTATAATCCGCCAGTAATACATCACAACCTAGCATAACAATCCTCACTTACCATGCCTATATGCCCACCCCACTAGACTGTGAGGAATATAGGGATTTCATTGATTTGAGTGAGAATCCTCCAACCATTCAATTAAATAGATGGCGTGTCTGCTGCCATGGAGACAGCTAGATGCTAATAGTGACGGTGTGTTTTGTTGTAAACTCTGTCGTGACGTCACTGCATGTGTGTGTGCGCATGTGTGTGTATGAGACAGGAAGAGAGCCAGAGAGCGGCAATTTACGTCTCAGCTTCCGAGCAGGCAACAGTTTGATCACTTCCTCCTCCATCAGCCGGTAATGGACCAGCGGAAGCAGCAACTTGCCTGCAGAGTTGCTCCACTGGGTCCACTGGTGCCTGTGAGACGATGTAGTTGGAGGCTGTAAAAGTGGGCAAGTGAGTCTTTTGGAGCAACTTGAAAAGGAAAACCCACTTGGATTTGTCACTGCAGGCGCAGGGGATGTGGTGCCGTGAGGGGGCTTCGTCCTCCGGCTAAGCCCACCTTGGACGCCGGACTCCGGGCTCCCCCATGCAGCCCCTCCGGCTGCTGTGGTCGCTAACAGCCGCGGGGCTCTGCCTGCTCCTCTTCGCTGTCCTCCACAAGCACGTCCTGCACCAAGGTAAGGCTGGCGCTACAGAAGCTTGTTGTAGTTAGTGGACAGGAAATCAAAGTCAGCAAGCGTGAAGAAGTCCACTTTTAAGATTGTTATTGATTTTCTATCAGCTTGACTCTCAATTCTCCTCCACGGTCCTACACACCTAGCAGCGTGTAGTGTATTGCAGTAGTAGTAGTGTAGTACACAAGTACACCGTCTATGTTTCCATTTTAAGTGTGTGTCCTTTTGTGTCAGTGGGATTAAATTAATATTTTTACAAAAATGGGGTATAATTTAGCCAATTTTATCCCTGCTTTTGAAAACTGTTACAGTTTAAGTTGCTAGTTACATTGCCTTGTATATTCACCCCCTGCCCCTCAAAAAAGAAGTGTCAATATGAGAAAATTATTCTATTTCCTTAGCTAGTTAAAGTCTGATTATTATAACATGAGAAGTGAATCTTCTCAATGCTTTTACTGTAATTGCTAAGAATATTAAGCAACATTTAATATAGTTTACAGCTTTAATACTTGCATCTTTGATGAAAAGTGTCACTCACAGCTTCATTCCTAAAACAACTGGCTGTCTACCTTATGATAAAATCTGTTACTTTTCCTCTTACCTTCTTCCAGCTTCACTGGTGCAACTCAGCATCAGTTCTGCAAAACCAAGTTTGTTTTGATCCCATTTCGGGAACCAATCTGCACACGCAGTAACATGGAATAGTCCATTGCATGAGAAGGGAGGGGCCGAGCTGTCAAAACGATCATGATACGCATTTTGATGTCGTTTTCAGCACTTGAATTAAGAGTAAAACAGTAATATGTACTTTCAATCAAAGAAAAACAATCAATAATCAGTTTTTATGAGACATTTAGAGGCCTCAGGCATGTCTGTGTTTGTCTAATGATAAGTCTACCCTTGTATGCACTGTGTATCCAGTATGTGTGTCACAAGGTCTCTTTTTTTCTTCTCACAAAAAAACAGTCTTGTGGGCACTAAGCCCGTCGTGATCATAAATTAATTCATCACACAACAAATTAAAATTAACTCAATAATTTTGCCGGCTTCAGTACATTTCCATTTGCATGTGTGTCTGTTTTTCCTTTCTCACAGTTCACTCTGTGCATTGGTTTTAGTACTGTGGCCCATTGGCATGAACGAAGTGAGCCCTTTTTTCTCTCTGTCCCGGTGGGTGGAGGCGGGGCTGCTAGCATACACACAGAAGGGAAGCATGCAGAAGAGTGTAACGTGGTAGAAATGTAATGAGTAGCTTGTAATATACGTACATTCATTCATTCATTCATTCATTTTCTACTGCTTAACCTCACTAGGGTCGCGGACGTGCTGGAGCCTATCGTAGCTTTCTTCGGGCGAGAGACGGGGTACACCCTGGACTGGTCGCCAGCCAATCACAGGGCACATATAGACAACTTGTAATATAACTTGTAATATACTGTGTTTTTTCACATTATGTCAAAGCATGCACCTTTACTGTGTTGCCTGTGCTATTACTTTTCTGGCAAATACACTACATTGTGGCGATTAACCGCCATAAGTGGCATTGATTGAAATTTCTCACACAGTTCAACCAAACACCCGCTATACCTCAAGCACCATTCAATTTTGTACACAGCTTTAGGGGATTAACAAACAGATGGGTTGAAAACCATGTCTGCTATCAAACATCAAGCAGAACTTCATTATCAAGTAATTTTTCATAAGTCACAGACCTCACAGCTAGGAGACCAGGGTTCAATTCCACCCTTGCATGTTCTGCCCATGCATGCGTGGGTTTTCTCCGGGTACTCCGGTTTCCTCCCACATTCCAAAAACATGCTAGGTTAATTGGCGACTCCAAATTGTCCATAGGTATGAATGTGAGTGTGAATGGTTGTTTGTCTAGATGTGCCCTGTGATTGGCTGGCGACCAGTCCAGGGTGTACCCCGCCTCTCGCCCGAAGACAGCTGGGATAGGCTCCAGCACCCCCGCGACCCTCATGAGGAAAAGCGGTAGAAAATGAATGAATGAATGAATGTTCATAAGTCATTGATCATTTGACTAATGATTATACAACTTTGAGGATATCTATTATGTGGATCCTAGTATGTGACCCAAGGCATTTTGAAGAACACATAGGGGGTGCCAAAAATGTGTAGTCTAACTGGTGGTTCCATATAAAAATACCACTGATGTACACAAATAGACATGTAGGAATGATGTTGGACTTCTTCCTGTCTTTACAATCACATTCTGATACAGTTTGGTTCTAACAAGTTGCTCCAAACATGTCATGTGATGTAATAAAGAGAATATTATTTACACACATCAAGCATATGTCACACAATGCAGAGCCTGTCAGCCATCATTGGTAAAAAAAAAAAAAAAAACACAAGAAAACAGAAAACAATGAGCTGCCGTCTCATTATTTTATGATTTCTTTTTAAATATGAATGAGCTGTCTTCGCCGCTATGCTTTCACATGTATTTCTTGGCGTTTCCTGCTCCGGAACGCAAACGCTGCGGGCGAGGAAGTGACACCTCACCACTGTGAAATGATGTGTGAATTTGAGGAAGGCGACAACATGTGATAACATTTCTACAGCCAAAGGTGATGTCTAAAAGTTGCTTCTGACAGCAAAACAGAACCACACTGCCTCCTTTCATCTCACTATCAGTGTTAGCCTCCACTTGCTGACCTTTGACATGGGTGTCAGATATCATTTCGCTTTGGGACATAAATTGCTCATCCCCCCTCATATATACGTGGGAGGAAATTCTGCAGGACGAAGGCAAGAAAACGCGGATCTCTGCAATAGTTTGTAACTTCCTACTAGTAAAAATGTATGTACTGTATGTATTTAATACTGGACACACTGAATAACAGACGACAATGTTTAAAGGTGGGCTTTTAAACATTTATGTCAAAGTATGTGTGGCATCTGAGGGGTGCTATTTTACCAAAAGATGATTCAGTCCAAGAGAAAACCAACAGACTGATCATGACACAGGAGCATTGTGAGTTAATTGAGCAGAGGAGATGATTTTTGCTTGCTAATTAGGGTCTGTGTCGCCTCCAGGCTACATTGCAGCAGACACAAACGCGTCGGCGGTGTTAATGCGATTATGAGCTTCATTTGCTGCGACATGATGTCGCCCGCATTGTTCTACTGGTTCCCGGAAAAAACAGAGATCACACTCAACTTCACAAAGTACATAATTATTATGTTAAAAGAATACATTCTGCTAGGGCCTTATGATTTCTGTGTCATTGTGCAATTGGCCAATAAAAAACAAATCTGTGTTGCAACTTCTTTTTTCAGACTAAAAATACACACGCAACCCATGTGAAGCGAGTCTTCAATCGATTTTTTTTGCTGATATTGGCCTATTATCACATACTACAGTATTAATTGGCCCTGTACCCTAGAAACCGCCCATGAATGATACGGGAAAAGGCCGAAATGATACTGTGTCAAAGCCCAGGGCAGTGATACTGATAAAATATAGAGTTTTACCATGTCCAGTATCAGCCCCCGTAGCTGTCCACTCAGAGCGCGCTGCTCTGGTATCGTGCCCGTGAAACAACCAATCAGAGAACAGCACACGAGTGCTTAGTGCCTAGTGCTTCTCCAGTCACCAAAAAACCCAAACTTGATTAATGGAACTTTAATTGTCAGACATTGAAAGGTTAAGACTGTTGATAAAATATTATTTTTGAAATATTTTTGCAATTGTTGTGTTTACACTGTTTAGATATAATACATGTAATAAACTGAACATTTTCTGGAAAGAAAATGGTCTTTTCATTAAATAGTACAAGATAATAAGCTCATGATTAAATAGTATGCGATAATAAGATCATCACATGGTTTGTCTGGTATCAGGCCAGGTATCATGCCCCCAAGTGTCAGTATCACTGATACTGGCACCATGTGATAACCCATGTGATAATCTATAAGTATCAGATCGGGACACCCCTTAGTACCGGCCCACATTGATTCAAGGTTGTCTTTATGCTTCATTGATGATGTTTTTCACCAAGTGTTGAGATGTCAGACTTTGTTCTGCGGTCCTTGAACACGCCATAGTTCCCCACCTTAATAAATTGATAATAAATTATCATTCATAAGTTGCCTATATGTTTGAAAATGTAACAATTTAAAATGCGTTTTATAAGCATATGAGGCATATTGAGGGTGTAAACCTGGATTGTGTTTTAGAGCGAGTCGTGTGATAAATAAAGACATTTTTATGGATGTATCAATTACTCACAGATTCAGAATTCTGTGGTAAGTGGGGATTGACTGTATAACAACAAATACTTATCATTAAGGAGATAAGGAGTCATGCAAGGCTCAAATAGATCCCCTGAAGTTTAATTTTTCCATCTGACTGTATCTGTTTATTAAACTGTTATGCTCATGACGCATACATATATTTTTTAAAGATAACTTGTTGGTTGTTAAACGTATATTATGTATCTTTTATAGGTCATCTGTCGACCGGAACCTGTGAGATCATCACGATGGACCGTGACAGCAGTCAGCCCAAAAGGACAATTGCCCGGCAGACGGCACGCTGTGCCTGCAGGAAAGGACAGATCGCTGGAACCACGCGAGCCAGGCCGGCCTGCGTGGATGGTAAGATGATAGTGAAGATTACTGCCTTCTCATGGCGGTAACTTCAATCTTACATCAACGTGGAGCATATGGATCCTCAGTTCATGTGCAGGTTGCTTTTTCTTTGACTTTTTTGCACCACCTATTCCAAAAGAAGAATCACTGTCAACAAGAAAGGGAGGTGCAGGGAGTGTGCTTGGTGCTGGGGGTTTCTCTGGCCCTGCCTGCTTGTGGATCTGTATATATTCATACAGTATATACAGTATATATATTAAGGTTAGGTGATATTTTTTATACACCGGTATACCAGTATAGATTCTTTCAATGACGCAAATGGTTTATACCGGTATAAATGATAGAGTTGATGACTGCGCCCCACGGCAGATACATAAGATGAATCAAATGCTGTCATCGTGAGGAGAAGGAACGTTCGTGTAAGAAAGTATTCACTCAGCGGACCTCCGTCCCAAACAGTTTGAAATGCAGACGAAAGTTGGCTGAATCTCCTCTTACTGAGCGTGAATGGAAGCAAGTAGGGGTTCTCCACACACACGGAACACACTTCCGTGACCGTAAGAGTGTCATAAAATATATCTAACATTTACGTTTGTTGACGTTTTGAAGCAATGTGTGCTTATGAGGCTGACATCCCATTAGAACAGTTAGCCACTTTCTTAACAATAAATACATTCATTCATTCATTCATTTTCTACCGCTTTTTCCTCACGAGGGTCACGGGGGTGCTGGAGCCTATCCCAGCTGTCTTTGGGCGAGAGGCGGGGTACACCCTGGACTGGGTGTAGACAAACAACCATTCACACTCACATTCACATTCATACCTATTATATACAATTTGGAGTCGCCAATTTGTTTTTGGATAGTTTGGGAGGAAACCGGAGTACCCGTAGAAAACCAACGCATGCACGGGGAGAACATGCAAACTCCACACAGAGATGGCCGAGGGTTGAATTGAACCCTGGTCTCCTAGCTGTGAGGTCTGCACGCTAACCACTCGACCGCCGTGCCGCCCAACTTGTATGTTAAAAGTGTAAATTAAATACCCTAGAAACAACTGGCAGGCCGGATTCAAATGCTTGCTGGGCTGGTTGTGGCCCCCGGGTCGTAGTTTGCCCAACCCTGAGCTAAACCCACAGCTGTAATGTGAGTAGACAATACTTATATCCACTTTTGTCCATGTTATTTTGACACATTTCCAAATGACACTGGACAGGTATGTTTTTTTTAGATACTCGCTAGTGGTTAGCGCGCTGGCCAACAGGTAGGAGACCCGAGTTCGACTCCACCCTCAGCCATCTCTGTATAGAGTTTGCATGTTCTCCCCGTGCATGCGTGGGTTTTCTCCGGGTACTCCGGTTTCCTCCCACATTCCAAAAACATGCTAGGTTAATTGGCGACTCCAAATTGTCCATAGGTATGAATGTGAGTGTGAATGGTTGTTTGTCTATATGTGCCCTGTGATTGGCTGGCGACCAGTCCAGGGTGTACCCCGCCTCTAGCCCGAAGACAGTCGGGATAGGCTCCAGCACCCCCGCGACCCTTGTGAGGATAAGCGGTAGAAAATGAATGAATGAATATACAGTATATATTATTACTTGAAGTATTCTCTTAGAAACGTGGAGATGACCACACTTTCATGTAGCTGACAATAACACTCATCATAATGTCGAGTAAAACCTTCACTGGTGGTACGCCTTCTGGTGATTTGCTGTACACAACACTACTGGCTGATTCTTGATAGCCGGTTCTGAGTGTAATCCCGTTAGCTTCTAAACAAGGCAGTAAAATAGCAGAGAGATCATCCCTGGGGTGGTGGAACAGCAGAACTCAAAACATTTCTTCCTCTGTCTTGGGCGTGTAGGAACATAATCCTCCTTGCTGAAGTGTGCACTACACACACAAAGCTGTTTTATCCTTGCTACTTTGGTTCCCACTTTATAGCCTTTGGCAAGAAGTCGGAGTGGCCTGATTCCAATGTGAACGGTGACGAGAAAGCAAAGGAAATATATAGGGCAATTCAGACACATCCTTGTTGTTAGAGCTCAGGTAATTACAAGTCAGCACCATTTTTATGACCCGTAGATGTTTTCTTTAGTGACAATATATTTACTATGGATGAGCCCAATACTTGTTATAAACCAGTATTTGTTACATCCGGTACATTTCATCATTATACGTATTCGTGTTTAAAGAAAATGCTCATCATGTATTCACGCTCTGTGATTGCCAGTCACAGGCAGCAACCGCCTCTCCCTAGACCGACACTGCAAGCGGGAGCCACATAGCAGCTCAGCGGTGCCTCGTTCACATACACGGTGCAATTGGGAAGTTGAAAACGGCTCCGCAAATGTCATAATGTTTCCACTTAGATTTTCTTCAGCTCGACACTATTTTGGTTCAGATATAAAGTTACTTCGTAAACTTATTCCTTGACATACATGGTGCACAGCGCTGTGCAGACACTCAACAACTAAACCACTTTTTTCCCTTGAAATGTACTCTTGTCTTATTCTATGAAGTCATCACAAAACAGACGTGCTCCCTATAATAACAGAATTTTGTTAATTTTCAGTTAGCAGTACACAGACAGTGGTACTGCATTGGTAACCTGCATTGACTGGCCACAGCATTAAGTACAGTAGCACAAGAGCAGCATCAAGCATTCTGCGTGTATGGCTAAAATATTACACCCCACTCAACACGTTGCAGTATGCACCGTGCAATCTTACACTTGTTTCATAAAGTACACGGTGCATTTCACAAGACAGCGGGCACGATCGTGCATCAGTCACTGACATCTGCTTGCTTCGGCTGGTTTGGCTGGTGATATAAAGTGAGTTGGAAAACTGCTTGTAGTACTGAATGTGGTGCTTTTGAGAAAAATACAGTCAACAAGGCTGACAGATTATTTCCCTGTTTGTCATGTTTGTATGAATCACCAACTATAGGCGGTTCATTAAAATTGATGACCTTAAAATTTCAGCCTGTTGTATTGTGACTTGTATTGAGTTGTGGACTCCTATAGAGCAGCTACACATAATAACCCGCACTGAAAACGTTCTACATCTTGCAGAATCTGCACCTATTCTAGCTGTATAATTTCATTTGTGCTTCCAGCCAAAATGGTCTGTTTTAATTTATTCCACCCATGGCCCGCCTCCCGGGCTCACGCAGTCCGCTGTGATTGATAACACACTATGAACGAACCCCACTTTCTAATAAAGTGGATATAGGAGTTGATAATAAATGAATAAAGCCTTTGAGGAAGAGGAAGCAGAGCTTGGGGGAGAGCGTATCGCGCCTACAGTCACGGCCATAAGGAAGCCTGCTCCTCTGTAACGTCACAAATGAACAGTTTTACCACGCCCTCTGAAATCAAGCGTTTTGAGCCATCCCAAACTTCTTTCAGGGCTCACTTTGAAATGTGCAAACCTTATTATCTGAAACTACATTTATAGGTCAGAAAAGTGGAAAAAGCATAATAGGTCCTCTTTAAAATTATGATTAGCAGTGCATATACAGTATATAAATGTTTTTTCTTTGTCAGTCATCACAATTATACATAACTATTATCACTCCCAATTGATTAGTCAGTGTACAACTGACAAGGGGCCTCTTCTCAATTTATGTATTGTGTTGGATGAGTTCTTCACTTTTGTAAATATGTACTTCATACTTCAATCACTGCTGTAAATGCACACTGTGTTTGCAAATGTAAAAAGAATCATGGCGCCCAGTGTAATTATTAGAATAGAGTTGAATAGAGACCAAATAACATAGCACTTTTAGTCATTAGGAGCATGATCTGGAGTGGAACATATGATGATCAATCAAATAGGATTGGTATTGGCAATATACTGAGAAACTATTACTGACTGTTAATAATATTAATGTTTCCACATGAGTTGAGGTTCTAATTGGAACACGCTAGAGTTGCGCTGTGTTTCGTCAGCAGCTGTTTTGTCTCCAATGCCATCTGGAGACAGTGACAAAGCTGGATGCGACTTTCAGATCTCCTGGTGACTTGAAGGCTCCCGCTGCTTCTGCTGGATTCTGTCTGGATTCTGGAACAGAACCTTTGAAAAGCTTGATTGCGTTAGATATCAGGTTGATAGTAACGATTGTGTGTCCTTTGGTCAGTATGGGTTGGAGACGAGGAGGTCACATGTTCTTCGTGTTGGGAACCTTCACTTTGGACATGAATCTCGTCGTCTTCTGTTACCATGGTGACTGATATTTGCCCACACTTAATGTCAACAAAACGGTGAGAGACAGATGACACATTGTCTTTTTCTCCATTAGCTTGACCGTCTGTAGCTGCTGAAACGCATCCTGACATACTGCGGTATTTGCTTTGCCTTTCCTTGTGCAGTATGAGCAAAGATTTAAAAGCACACAAAAATGTGTGTGGACAAGATACAATATCCACTTTGTTGAATTGAAGGAGCTTCTAGAGGCTTTTTAAGGCTTCTACCTGCTCCTGCAGCTTAGGTGCATCTGTCAGGGCATTGAATCGATCGTAACTGGACTGTTCAGGTTGTCTCAGCAGGCACATGCTCAAAGGCTAGATAGGACAGCTCGAGTCTGCATCACGTCAGGCGCATCATGTGGAAGTGCCGTTACAGAACATTGATGTTGGTCATGCAAGCTGCAGAGCATGACAAGTGATTGTAAATACGATTCCGTGTAAACATCTATGACCTTTTTCGGAGCTGCATGCTGGTATTTACGTCACATTGGCTTTCCTCTTTCAAACTCCACTGAAGAAAACATCAGGAACGATTGTCCTTAGTTGTTCCTAAATCTTTAATTCTTCATCTTAACAGACAGGTGGACAATTGCAGGTGTCTAACTTTGTGGGAACACTGTGGGGAAGACCCTTTGTTGTTTCCAGAGCACAAATCAAGGTCAATAAAGGCAAATAACTTTCGCTCCTGTGCAGTGTTGCCATGGTTACCATGTCACAGTGACACAAATATTAACACATACTGTAAGTCAGCCTCCATGTTTATAAAGTAGTTTTTTGATACTTTATATTATCTTATTGGCTGCACGGTGGTCGAGTGGTTAGCGTGCAGACCTCACAGCTAGGAGACCAGGGTTCAATTCCACCCTCGGGCATCTCTGTGTGGAGTTTGCATGTTCTCCCCGTGCATGCGTGGGTTTTCTCCGGGTACTGCGGTTTCCTCCCACATTCCAAAAACATGCTAGGTTAATTGGTGACTCCAAATTGTCCATATGTATGAATGTGAGTCTGAATGGTTGTTTGTCTATATGTGATCTATCTGTGATTGGCTGGCCACCAGTCCTGGGTGTACCCCGCCTCTCGCCCGAAGATAGCTGGGATAGGCTCCAGCACCCCCGTGACCCTTGTGAGGAAAAAGCGGTAGAAAATGAATGAATGAATGAATGATCTTATTTTTGATGAGCAACTAAAACACACATCATCACCTGGCACTTTTAAAGAAGATTAGTGTGGATGTGTTACTTTAATCATGTAAGCCAAGCAGACTCATGAATCCAGAAAGTTCCTAACAAACAATGAAATAAGACAATAAGACTCGTATGACCTTTTAGAGAGAGTTGCATGTTGGTATTTACGTCACTTTGTATCGCAGTAGTACCAACAGACTCTTAACTAATGTCACCTCTCATCTCCCAGCAGCCTTTGCAGCACTAATGCATCACGTGACTCATCTAGTACTGCCTCCCACAGGAAATAAACATCATATATTCTTTACCCATTGTACAGAATTGAGTGTACACAGCGCAAGGGTTTTGCACCCCTACCAGTGGTAATTTGTCCAGCGCAAAACACATTACACATTACAGATGCTGTAGAAAACACTAAAATGCTAAAGCTACTTACCACTGAGAGATGTTTATTAAAGAAATTATTATTCATTATTAAAGTAATTATATTGCTAGCAAAAACACTACGTAACTTCCTGTCTATATTCTTCTTTTCTATATTTTTCTTTTCTCATAACACTTTTCAACTATGTTTTCATTTTTTTTTTTTTTGCTTTTTGTACAGTGGGTCCCCGAGTTCAATTCCACCCTAGGCCAATTCTCTGCGTGGAGTTTGCATGTTCTCCCCGTGCATGCATGGGTTTTCTCCGGGTACTCCGGTTTCCTCCCACATTCCAAAAACATGCTAGGTTAATTGGCGACTCCAAATTGTCCATAGGTATGAATGTGAGTGTGAATGGTTGTTTGTCTATATGTGCCCTGTGATTGACTGGCCACCAGTCCAGGGTGTACCCCGCCTCTCGCCCGAAGACAGCTGGGATAGGCTCCAGCACCCCCGCGACCCTCGTGAGGAAAAAGTGGTAGAAAATGAATGAATGAATGAATGAATGAATGTTTAATAAATGTGTGAGGCATAGAGCTTAAGGAAGTAAATACTGAAGAGAAAATCTGACCGGTAATTCATCAATAACTGCTGAATGCAGCAATCAGCTGTGAATAATGATCAATAAATGAAGTACATTGCTTGATGTTTGGGTGACAATTGGGTGAGAATGTTCTGGTGTCTGTTGGGCTTTCGGTGTGACTCGACATTGGTTCTATTTACTCAAATGTTGTTTTTTATCCACTGTCCTCTACGCTCCAATCAGAGGCATAGTATGCAAATGAGCTTGTCCTATTTCTTTATAATTAGATGAATGTTTGATGAAGGTGTGCACAGTAAACATGACTTGGATCATGCCGATGGCTAATAACCTCTTCCCTTCTCAGTGGACATCATCGTCACTCGTCAGTGGTGTCTCATGAGTCCGTGTTTGGACAACGAGGGTTGCGACGTCCTCATCAACCAGTCGGGCTGGACATGTACGCAACCGGGGGGCCGAGTCAAGACCACCACGGTGAGACCACCGCAAGTCTTTGTGTATTTTACTGGCCTCACAGGCTTGTGAGCATGGCAGTGACGTGCGGTTCGGGGAGGCAGAAAAACAGTTAAAAAAAGAACGATAACATAAAATAAAATGTGTCCAATGATGCCGCACGGTGGTCTAATTTTTAGCATGTCAGGAGATCTGAAAGATCAGTGCCTCACCACTCATGAACCTCACTGCACATCACTGAGACTACACTAGAAAATCTCCATTAGACTGTCTGACCGTCAGACTTTTGGGGTTTTGCAGGAAGTTTATACAGCGAAAAAAAAGTGTAGCCGTGTTGTTGGTTGCGTGTCTCCAAGCTGACAGTCAGCATTCAGCATCAACAGTCCAAATGCCGCGTCTCCCATCTCTGGTTCTGCTCAGGCGCTTCCGGATGAGTTGGGTTGACGCTGTGAATAATTAAGTCTTCCAACCCGCAGCTGCCTTCTCATAGGAATTTATTATATAAAGATGGACACTTCTTCATGATCTAGTCAGATTTTTTGGCTTCTCAGCCTCCTGAGGATAGGAACAAATCCATACATGTTGTCATGTCATGTTTTAGGAATGAAACTGCAGTTTGAGTAACTTTTGGTGTTATTTTCTCTTCACAAATGATAACTTGAAAATGCTTTAGAGGTTCCTCAGGGTTCTGTCGTAGGTCCTGTACTTTTTGTCCTTATATATAACACTTTTTAATAATTATTTTATCAGATATTTTCAACATTATACAGATGACACTTATCTTATCAATGTTCCAGCACCACTGTCCCCAGTTCAAGATCCATTAAGGGACAAAAAAAATCCCCAGAGAGACCAATATCTTGTAGAAAGTCTTTTAGGAAAAGTGGAACAAGTTCTAGCCACATTTTTCTCACTGTTAGAAGTAACCTATTTACTATGGATTGCTTATGTCTGGCAGGTCTCCTGACAGCGGTGACACGATGGAATCTTCCCATCACTCGTCAACCATCGGTGGTCTAAGCGGTCTATGAAGATCAGTGTCAAGTTTTGTTTTGTTTTTTTCTGGACAAAGGTTGTTGTTTTTTTACACACCAAAGAGTCAACAAAGACATAGACTCTGGAAGACAACATGTCCATGGGGACTTCTAATAATGTTGAAGGATGCTCGATTGCCGTAAAAAAAATCGACCAACATGACATCCTGAACTTCTTCATGAAAGAAGGTTTTCTTTTCGGTTCAGATTGTAGGTATCAGCTGAAGTTACTGATAACTGTCATGATGAATCTTCTCATTAAAGTCATTCATCTCAGTGATTTTTGTTGTTCTGCCTGAAAGAATCAAAGCCCACAAACTTGAACAGAAGGAAGATTACACATGAAAATGATCAGGTGGGAAATCGCTAATAATTCTGAAAAGTTGCACTGATCATCTTTTTTATTTAACTTCATTTTGTTACCTACTTATCTTCCTAAAACTTTTAGCTATTATACAGCTGGGATAGGCTCCAGCATACGCACGACCCTAATGAGGGTAAGCGGTATAGAAAATGGATGCATGGATGGATGGATGGAAGGATGGATGGATGGACATGAGTTGCAGGATTAGCCGCAGAGACTGTTTGTTTATTTAGTATTTATGTAGAAAGAGTTAAATTATTTTTTGTTATTTATTTTCAATACATATGTTCCACCTTAATCGTGCTATACGGTTTAAAAATGACAGTTTTTGACTTGATATTTCAAAATACAACATATTAGAGCTGTAATTCTAATACTGTGAAACCATGATATTTTTCCCCAAGGTTATACATCAGAATCTCATACCACCTCATGCTTACTGACAGCTGTTTCAAATATTTTACATCAACTTATTTAGCTACAACGGGTGCATCAAGTATAGTAGAAACAGCTCTCACTGTGCAGTTTTGTGACTTTAGAGGTATTAACTCACAACAGGCATATTAAGTATACATCCTATAGGCATACTATAGGCATATAGTATACATATGTATGCATATAATATTCATTCACTTTCTACCACTTATCCTCACGAGGGTCGCGGGAATGCTGGAGCCTATCCCAGCTGTCTAAGGGCAAGAGGCAGGGTACACCCTGGACTGGTCGCCAGCCAATCACAGGCCACTTACAGACAAACAACCATTCACACTCACATTCATACCTATGGATAATTTGGAGTCACCAATTAACCTAGCATGTTTTTGGAATGTGGGAGGAAACCGGAGTACCCGGAGAAAACCCACGCATGCACGGGGAGAACATGCAAACTCCATACAGAGATGGCAGAGGGTGGGTATGCATGTAATAGTAACAACATCATTGTAACAACATTAATTATAATAATAACACGGGATACTGTTCCACCCGCAGTCCACTCAGCTCTGAACCCCCGGCTGCACTTCCTGTCCTCGACACATCCAAAACACATTCATGACAACACAAACCAGCACAAGTCTTATTGTTGTACAATTTTCTCCGATTATGCCTACTGTATCTACTGTAATTCACTTATCACAGTTGGAACCAATCAACCATGATAAACACATATACATTTCCTTGTGTATGTACGTATACACAGTATATAGTATACATATATGCCAGAAGAAGAGGCTGCTGTATAAGGAGCGGTATAAGAGGTCACCATGAATAATGTAGGAATTTTCTTTTAAACTCTTGTGCAGCGTGTAACATTAGCATGATGAGACACACACATGCACGCACACACACACATGTATGTGGACACTTTATCAGAGAGAGGCAGACTTGTCACTGCACAGTAAACCACTTACCTAGTAGGCTAAATGATGCTGCATGCCATACAGTGTGTGTGTGTGTGTGTGTGTGTGTGTGTATAGAGAAAGAGAGAATGGAAATAAACATGCATCACATCCTGCAGACATGCCCAAGATTCAATTATTCAAACACGCATCACACATACACACACACGTATGCTACAAAACAATTCTCGGTGATAACGTAGCTTAATACATCACAGCATATCATAACAATTCCCAGATAAAATGCATCTATGAGCTGTACAGTGAGCAGTATAGCGATGACAACAACGATAGTACCAAACGGCGGATGAAGTCTTTGCTTGTGCAAAGGCAACCGCACTTTGTGTCACATGATGCACCTAATAGAGGACAGGTGAGGTCCCACAGGGTTCCCATGGGGATGCTGGTGTCAGCTTCCGCCATGGCGACCGCAAGCCTCAGTCCACAGAGACGCTGCTGCCTTTTGATGATTAATGTCGGGGTAAGAGTGGCTGGATGGCGGGCAGCGAGGGACTGCCACCGCTGTCCGTGACTTGTACAGGAAGAGGACGACCTGGCGCCACGCTCCCATGAGCTCGTCGTGGCTCGGTTTCCAACCAATTTACATCGTAAATGAAATTCTGGACACATTTATCATCTGTAGGATTGTTTCCTTTGAGAACAGTCTTTAAAAAAGTCCTGCAGGGGATAACAACCTCTGACCGAACAAAAGCTGAACTGACGTCTTTGAATGTTATTAAAGGTTCCGTATTATGTAAAACAGGGGTCTCAAACTCAATTTACCAAGGGGCCACTGGAGCTAGGGTCTGGGCAAGGCTGGGCCGCATCAGGTTTTAAAAAAAAAAACGCATTTATTAAAAACAGAAAAATATACAAACTTTTTCAGTGCTTTGGTTCCGATTTTCTGCAATAAAAGCTCTGATAAAACATTCCACTGTTCTCAAATATCTTAATTTTTATTTTTCTGCACAAAATAAGATGAAAAATAAATAAACAAATCAAGAATAAAGAATTTTATTTACAACATATTGCGCAACTGCAGGGTCTTGAGACACATGCTAACTCGCAAACTAGAGAGCTAGTGACCTAAAAGGTAGCCTTCAAGTTATTTCCTTTAAACTTAAATAGCCAAAAACTTACCACTTCCACACGGATAGGGAGGATAACTATTAACAGTTATTTAACCTTTAACATGAACATCAATCAAATGTAATAATTTTTTCTGGGTACATGATACCATACAGCATCCATATCAAACTTGCGCGGGCCTAATCAAGGCGGGGCCTCAAACTAGTGCCCGGGCCGCGTGTTTGAGACCCCTGATGTAAAGGGTACTTTTTGATGATGTTGTCACAGCGATGTTTCCATAGAGCTTGTTTATGAGCACTAAACATCATCATCTATCATCTTCTTCACTTGTTTGCTTCATTTTTGAGAGGCAATGATGGGAAACTTGAGTTGTGGACTCCTATGGAGCAGCTACACACAATAACTAGCACAGAAAACATTCTAGATCTTACAGAATCTGCACCAATTCCAGCTGTATTTTAAACGTAAATGTAAATTAAAACCGTCTGTTTTAATTTATTCTATTTTTACATTTATTTATGTTATTGTATCTGCACTTGCTGCACAGCAGCACAAGTGGTTAGCCTCACAGCTAGGAGACCCGGGTTCAATTCCATCCTTGGCTATCTCTGTGTGGAGTTTGCTTGTTCTCCCCATGCATACATGGGTTTTCTCCCACATTCCAAAAACATGCTAGGTTAATTGGCAACTCCAAATTGTCCATAGGTATGAATGTGAGTGTGAATGGTTGTTTGTCTATATGTGCCCTGTGATTGGCTGGCCAACAGTCCAGGGAGTACCCCGCCTCTCGTCCGAAAACAGCTGGGATAGGCTCCAGCACCCCTGCGACCCTCTTGAATCTGTACTTGTACTTCTGAATAAGTTACAAGTAAAGGACATTCTCTCTCGCTCTACCATCTTTATTTGTTTATCAGACTGTAAAGGTCAAAAAAGTAGCAAACAAGATCTGTTTATTTGTTGGGATCGCCATTAAATCTGCTCTTAAAAACAACAAAAACAACTATTAGTTGACTATGGGCAGAATCTAACAAATGGAGTTGACTATGAAAACCCCTTTAGTCAAAGATAGCCCTAATGTCAGGTTTAAGGAAATGCCAGTTGCTTAAAAATGAGGTCAACACTCTATGGACCACGTTATGATCTAAACAAACATCTCCTGGCTTTAAATGAAACATATATTGAAAAATATATTGACAATGTGTCATCAATAAGTCATGATGTCATGCATGTTTCATTGCGTGCATACACAAGGAACGACACAGCTTGAAGTAGACCCCACTGTCTCCTTCCTGCCCTTCTTCTAGAACACAGAAGAACACAACAAGAGCACCTCCAAGGTATCAGCATGTGCACCACCTGACATCCCACACTCTTCCTTTGTACAGCTTTTTGTGAAAAATAAAACATGTTCCTTCACTGCAGCGTGAGCTAATGTGGGCTGATTTCATGCCATGTCATGTCACATGTGCAAAGATTAGCCATGAATAAATTAGTAAACACATGAAGGAGGGGGAGGTCCGGCCAATCAGAACGCAGGAATGACAAATCATCTTTTTGTTTGCAGTAGATTCTCCAAGGATGGTACATAAAATGTTTATTAAGTAATCTTAAGTAATCTTTTAACTACCATTCAAGTGTAAAAAGAAGTGAAGCACTGTTAATAGTAAAACGTAAAAGCAATAAACCGCTCAAGTCTTGACCATAAAGGGCACATGACACCAAAAAGTTTGACAAAACAATAAGAAAATGTGGAGGGGGCCGTGAGGGACCTTTATTATGGCCCCCAGCCCAGCCGCCATTGAAACAGTACCTCCCAAGCGTGCATGAGAGAGGTGAGCCGTTACTGGGCGAGCCCATATAGTAAGAGCACGCTTCCCACCAAGCTTCCCAACCCTCAGTGGCATATCTCCTTCACATGGGGGTGGCATGTCTCCTGGTCGTCTCCTGACCTGAAGATACTGAACCCCCTGTTGTTCCATCAGTAGTTAACACTGTCAAAGCGCTTTGTGTGCCTTCCTGTAAGGCATGGATGTGACCTTTGACCCTTCTCAGGGTCTATTTGGTCCCTCCTTAGTCCAAGATGAGGAAGGCCAGCACCCTCAGGAAGCAAGAAGGCGAGATGTTTGATCTTTGCCTGCCACGCCAACCACCCCTGTGATTTTGTCCCACTCCCAAGCGCTCAGGAGGACTTTCGGACTACTGCCGAACCCCACTTTCTAATTTTGTTGGTATAAGAGTTGAATGAATGAACAAACGATTTGGAGAGCGGCTTGAAAATTGGATAGGATCTACTGGTAGCTCATGAGCTAATCAATGGAGACCCCTGACTGACCATGTATGAACTCAAGACCGGTAATGTTTACATTTACTAAATGCAGACAGTCTTGACAAAACATCAGTCGTGGAAATGCAGTCATTAGATTTTTTTTGCAGGATTACTCGTGTTAAAAATAAAAAGTAAACATAATTAAGTATTTTGGTGAGTAATGTAGGTTTAAAGTTATTTGGGTCATCTCATTCATCAAATGTTGGTAACATTGTTATGTGGGATAAGTGTAAAAAGAAGCAGTATTACTAGTGTCAAAAGCGAACTTTGCGAACAAGTGAGTAAGCGCATGGCGTCCTACTGCTTTGAATGGGAGACACTTACTTCATCTAACTTCCTGTCTACAGTGCATTTTTTTTATTCCTCCTTTTTGGCGCTGCAATAAAGCCAAAGACAAAGACCCAAAAGTGTGTTCTTTTGGCTTTACTTTTAGTGGGTTTGACCCTGGAAAGAGGTTTCTACAAGGGTAGTGAAGCGAAAGATCAGATGACACATCAAAGGTTGGTGATATTTAACACTGCCACACGCTAAAATGTCAGTATCGAATGCACTTCAGTGAGAAGCAGCTCGACCTCGACCTTCCACCACATATGACCATCCATCATGGCCGCCCAAGTATGCCAAGTGTTTCCTAGAAAATACATTTATTTTACATGAAGTCAGTCAAAGTAGC
Organism: Doryrhamphus excisus; assembly: GCF_030265055.1. NCBI lineage: Eukaryota > Metazoa > Chordata > Actinopteri > Syngnathiformes > Syngnathidae > Doryrhamphus > Doryrhamphus excisus. Next base: position 11,747,721 of record NC_080471.1, read on the forward strand.
CGTAGACCTCCTCACCATTCTTTTGTATTAATAACTTTACTTCTTTTTACATTTGTATGTCAATTTTACATCTCCTCGTCGGCTCCTTCTTTATGTGACCCACGCACTTGCACTAAGGTAAGAATTATTATTTATGTTCCTCTTTTGTGTCCATCAAAATCAAACAAATACATTGTGGAGGGAGGACAAACGCAGTGTTGATGATTATATACATTATATCTGGTGTACCTACAGCTAGCTAACGCTAATCAAGATGCTAACAGTAGACTATGCTATATTTTAGCTGTATTCTTCTTGAAAACTCAACAAAACATTTAGCTAGCATCAGCTAAGTCAGGGGAGTCTTTTCAATCAAGGGCCAAATACTGAAAAATATAAAGGCTGATAACTTTGATATTTTGGAAACTTACTATATATATATATTACAAGAAAAAACTGCATCTCAGTTTTGTTATGTTGGTGAAAAAGTGTATTAGTATGAACGTTTTTTCCACATTTTGACTGTTTCCTATTTATTTTTGTAAATGTTATTTTTGTGAATATGACTTTAATCCTATAATATATTCACTTAGACCAACATTGAAATTATGCTGGTCTATGCTGATTTAGCTGGTGGACCATGCTGGTGTATGTTGGATTTACTGGTGGACCATGCTGTTGTATGTTGGATTTACTGGTGGACAATGCTAGTGTATGCTGGTTTAGCTGGTGGACCATGCTGGTGGTTTATGCTGCTGGACCAGCATAAACCAGCACTGACCAGCATAGACCAGCATAATTTCCATGTTGGTCGATGCTGGTGGACCAGCATGATGTTGGCATTCTGGTCTCAAGACCAGAACGAAAACACAACATATGCTGGTATGCTGGTTTTTCAGCATGGAAAATTATAACTTTTTGCAGAACCTAATTTTCAAAAGTTAGAACATTATTGTTTTGTTTGTTTCTCGTAATAAATGTCCCCTTGTGGGACTAATAAAGGTTGATTTTATCTTATCTTAAACAGCTGATGATCTTCCTACAGCATCTTATCATCTTATGTGTCCAAAAACAAGCACAAAAACATTGTAAAATACTAGCAGTCGATACTCAATAAAGTTTATTTTCATTCTCTGGAAGTAATCTTTGACTTCCAAGTCTGTGAAATGATCGAGAACATGAACATTTTTTTTAAGCTGCTAATGTGAGGTTTTCGTGTTAAACAGTCACATTTGTGAAATTGAGCACATGGTGTTCGGTCCTATTTTGGACTGCATGAATAAAGTTCAACAACCACAAGGAAGATTTTGGCAATGCCGACGACAAGAAAAAGTTTCGTCAGATCGGCACATAAGGCGAAATGCCATGAAAGAAAAAAAACCCAAAATGATAGCTTCTGTTGATGAAGCCAAACTCACGCGTCGCTTTCATCGGGTCACCTAATTATTCCTCCAGAGGTCCAATTAGCTCGACAATGGCGAGGAATGAAGCAAATGGCCGGTCCAGCAAGGAGCCAACGGTTGGCCTTCCGTGGACACGCTACAAAAGACGCTGGGAGTAAAACGTTTTGGGCGCTTCCATGATAATCGCAAATCCAAACAACAAACAGAAAAAAGTTTTCAACATGCCAAACTTCTAACAATGACGGCGGTGGCACAATGAATGTTTGACAGGACAAAGACGTGGAGCAAAAACACAGCGACGCTAATTTTAGCCGGCGACTGAAAACACTTCTGTTGTTTCACGCAGGCGGCAAACATACGGCCAGTCCACCACAATATCGCTTATGTAATAAAAGTTATTTTTCCCTTAACAGACTGAACTAGAACATTGAAAAAGAAATACCAAAATGTGACATACTTCTCTGATAGCAAATGAACTCAATACCAAACTTTTTGTATAAAACTTCCCAGTACTTTTTGACAAGTATATCATGTTCTATGTTGGTGATTAATTGTAGCTTTCCGAAAAATAATGTACATTTGGATGCTTCTGATGGCCACCAGGTGGCAAGTCTGCTTCTCGGAGACTTTGTTTCTTTCTTTTGGCTTTTTCCTGATTACGGAGTTACCACAGCGGATTTGTTGATCCGCATACTGATTTTGGCTTGATACCCTGACTATGTTCTTCTACCAAAATAGCAAAACTGAGTTGGCCCAACGCTTGAACTTCATCAAACAAAGTGAATATAGTGGAAATTATGGTGGTCTACGCTGGTCAGTGCTGGTCTATGCTGGTTTAGCTGGTTTAGCTGGTGGACCATGCTGGTGTATGGATTTGCTGGTGGACGATGCTGTTGTATGCTGGATTTACTGGTGGACGATGCTAGTGTATGCTGGTTTAGCTGGTGGACCATGCTGATGGACCAGCATAAACCAGCACTGACCAGCATAGACCAGCATAATTTCCATGTTGGTCGATTCTGGTGGACTAGCATATTGCTGGTACACTGGTGTACAGACCATAACAAAAACACAACATATGCTGGTATGCTGGTCATGCTGGTTTTTCAGCAGGGAAAATTATAACTTTTTGCAGAACCTAATTTTCAAAAGATAGAACATTATTGTTTGGTTTGTTTCTCGTAATAAATGTCCCCTTGTGGGACTAATAAAGGTTGATTTTATCTTATCTTAAACAGCTGATGATCTTCCTACAGAATCTTCCTACAGTTGGCCCAACGCTTGGACTTCATCAAACAAAGTGAATATAGTGATGTGAATAAGTCAGCGATTACACCGGTATAAACCACTCCTCTAGTGCTTAAAAAGTCATACTTTAACGACAGCAAAACATGCTGGGGATTGCGTAATCTGCCCAGGTCAAACATATTACAGATTGTGATGTTTTTTGTGTTGATGCGTGTGTGTTGATGTAAAATACTGTAGTTCTTGCCAGGCATTGCGAGAAGGATGAAGAGGTGGTTGATCAACAATCAGTTTATTGAAACAAAACAAGCATAGTCGGAAAGTAGAAAGTGGTCATTTCCCCCACTCCGATGTAAAATAAAAATGTCCATGTGGTTGGATTCAAGTTAAAGTTTGACACCCCTGTTCTCGAGAGACACAGCAACTGCTATTTAGACTCTATGAATATGCTTAACATGTGTTATGTGTCTGTGTCTGTCTATGTGTCTGTGTTATGTATGTAACAAGTAGTTAACTAATGGAATGGAATGGAATGGCCTTTATTGTCATTGTACAAGATGTACAACGAAATTGGAGAGCTTCTCCTTTCAGTGCAGTAGTCAAGTTAAAAAAAAAAAGTACACAAAAAGTAGAGTAAAAAAGACAATTTAACAACATATATACAAGATATCCAAAATATACACATAGTATTGCACAGGAGCATATGCAGGACCAGACATATTGCAGATATATTAATTTTAGTGCAATGATAATGCGTCTTAGTGAAAATAATAATAACGTATACAGATGAGTAAAGTCACATATGAGTGTATTGTATTGGGTTGTTAAATAACTAAATAAGTTTGAGGTAGTAACAGAGGCAGTGATGGAAGTATTGCACATTTGCATTATGCTAATGACCGGGCACGTTGTGATGGAATCAATTGGAACTAATTGGAATTGGTCGTGTATTTTGGTCAATAATCACTGTCCTCTAATCACATTGAAAATGGGAATTGAGTAAGAAAAGACATATTTTATCAGATCCCAATGACGTGTTCATTTAGCGGGAAGCTTGTGAGAATTTGATTTGTTAGAAGCTAACATTTTTCACATTTGCGAGCGAAAATAACCAAAATTTCGTTGTTGTTTTGTTCTAGCGGTTTTCTTTATTCGGGTGTGTGCTGGTGAAGGTCTTGAGCTTGAATTTTAATGTCATGGCCAGACTCAACAAACCGACGGTAATTAGCGCTTGTTAGCAGGAGCGCACCCTCATTAGCATAATGTCCATTAATGAGCTGCTAATTGGCAGTGTAAACAATCAGGCAGTGAGGAATGGCAGCATGTGAGGAATGACAACAATATTTTAACAAAGAAATAAAAAGAATGTTTGGTCAACTTTAACAAAATGAATGACACGTGCAGCAGTCATTATTTTCATACGAAAGCGACCATAGAAGACCAAATGTTAGCAGTGTAGCACATTAGAACACAAATTAAAATACCATGCCCCCTCAAAGTCCTTTTGGAATCCCTCTGTGACCCCGACGTGGCAGAGAAAAGGACACTGATCAAATGAATCCTGGCTGAGCTCAAATGTAATTCATGTGTGTGGTGAATATCAATCATACTGGGTGGGCTAACGTGGGTGCGCTCCCACCTCCTCCTCCGCTGTCTGTCAAAACTGGAGGTAAAATGAACTGTCAGTCAAGTTTATGTGATTGTTTTCTTTTGTCTTGGGGATGACGGAGGCTTTGTAAGACATGCTAGCATAACATACAAGTTTGATAATCTTCGACAAATGATTATTATTATTATCAGTGACTTACTTGATGGCTGGCAACCATGTTTCTTAGTGATAAACAACCATTCACACTCACATTCATACCTATGGACAATTTGGAGTCACCAATTAACCTAGCATGTTTTTGGAATGTGGGAGGAAACCGGAGTACCCGGAGAAAACCCACGCATGCACGGGGAGAACATGCAAAGTCCACACAGAGATGGCTGAGGGTGGAATTGAACCCATGTCTCCTAGCTGTGAGGCCTGCACGCTAACGCTAATTTTAAATATTATAATATTAATATTAAATATAAATAAATAAATATAAATATATATATTATAAATATTAATATAAATATTATAAACATAATATTATAATAATATTACAGATGATTTTAAATTGGGTGGGGCTTAATATGGGCGGGGCTAACTTAAGAGGTATAGGCCTCCGAAGTCTGCTCTGCTGCTGGGATACAAATCTACTCTGTGTCTTCATAATTACACTGACACTGAGGTTAATTGCCTCATCCTCGTTGCCAAGGCGACACCCTGAAGATCATGCAATGTGCTCCAGAAGGGATGCTCTGACCCAAATAAAGTTCTTCATGAAACAAAAGCTAGGACACTGTTCTGGAATCAGGGAGCAGAGCTTGTCTGAGCTTGCTTTTATATGGGCGCATCTTGTTAGCACTGTCAGCAAGGGACACAGAGTCACCACAGAGAATAAAATATAAAAAAAAATCAAGTCATATCATATTTGAATTGTTTGTTAGCAGTAACTGACTACACTCTCACAGATTTCTATGCTATATCCAAACCTCAGAATCTTTCTAACTTCTTACGTCACCCTCTTTGAACTAGATAGTAGCCTTCTAGCTAACAAGCACTTTGCATGAGCATCAAAGTAACACTAATCAAAGCGTTTTCACTTTTCTTCAAGAAATGTATTTTCTGTTTTTGCTTTTAAAGTCACAATGGTATCACTTCCGTACCCCAGAATCAATAATGGTACATTCCCATCAGTTGACGTGATCCTCAGTGAACCATGAAGTACCTGACAAACCCACAAGCCATAAATGTTTAAAAAATATATATTTTTCATTGTTTTATGTGATCTTTTTTGAACTATGCATGTTTTCCACAAGAAAGAGAAAACTTCTTTGAATGTTTGCTTTTGTATCACATGGAAGTTCCACAAGATCATCAAGAATCTGTGAAGATGCTATTAGCAGCATTGCTAGCTTACAGCCATTTCTCCAAGCCAATCAGCCGGCCCATCAGCGATGCGGCATTATGGGATGGGATGCCGCTGTCCACATCTGACAAACTATTTCTCTGCGTGAGAAGGTGAAGAAACAGATTTCCCGCAGTAAAAATGTCAAACTGTAGTCCAGGCGTCCACCGTCCTCAGGGATGAACAACTAACATTTCATTTAGTGTTTAATAGCTTGTCATAACATGGCTGACGCTCTGACGATGTGATTGAATAAACCATTAGGTACTCTCCCCCAGGGGTGGGTTGGGGGGGGACTCATGAATACTAAGTGTGCCTTTCACTTTAGCAACAACGTGTCCACCTGCCTAACGACACAGCGACATTCTTACCATCTAGTCCCATATGGTAGCCATGCCATAACGTGATGTCCTCTTCACTGCCCCCTGCTGGATGTGACCAAAAGTACAAGCGAGTCAGCGACTTTGATGGAAGGTTTTTGCGAGTGTATCCATCATATGAGGAGACCAGATCCTAAGTAATTAGATTGGCGGGTGCAGGTCATTAGTCTCCATCTTGGAAGCTCACGTGATGTGTTGGCAGACCAGAAGTGACGACTATAAGAAGCGTGAAGGTCAGCATGAAGTTGACGCCACCAAAAAAAATTGAAAATTAACAACAAAGAGAAATCAGCGATCCTCATTGATGCGTGGAGGGCCTGTTTGTGGCGAGGGGCGGGTCTTAGCATTCTTTTCGTACTGCTTTAAATATTTTGAATTTACATGATGGTGGACATTTGACCCTGGAACAGATGAATTCACTGGTTTGGAAATGAGAGCTACTTTGAACCACCCAACATCATTATGTGGAGGTCCCATTGGATTTAAGGATTTTAAGGGTGGGGCTTATCTGGTCCCTCCCATTTCAATCCTCATCTGGGGAATCAATTCAGTTCTGAAGTTTTCTTCTTTGCTGCGGCTGCCTTCTTGTTTAGAGACACTTAACCTTTGAGTCCGGCCGGCACGGTGGGTCCTGCTCTACCGATTAGCCGCTGACGCATCTATCAAGGGATGACAAATGAGCTGTCCTTCCAGATGCCTGATTACTTGACCTTTATTCCACAGCGAGCGGCGAGGGGTGGGGCTCCCTCTGGAGTTAAGTGGCATGGCGGAGGGAAGCGATGGACGCGGTGAACACGAATTAAGAGAGAGGTTATTAAGATTGTCTGCCGCCGGGGCGAGGTAATTGAAATTCTCACATTCCCCCGAAACATGCGGCGACTCGCCACATCAGCTTCAATTTGCAGCAGTGGGGGCTGATGGGAGAAAAAAATGTCCTTTAGTGGCTCTTCATTGGACATCATTCATTGGACGGCCTCCTTTTTGTCCGCCGCCTCATTTGTTCACTTCGTGTCCTTTCTGTCATTACGCAATCTGTACCGTAAACACAGTCGGTTCTACACATGTGCAAAACGCATTTACATCCGTTTGGCCTATTTTTCAGCAGTCACATGTTAGGCATGTTTAATCTATGCCATGTCAATCTATTTTACGGCAAAAAATTACATCACCCACACCCAACTACCAAAAAACAGTACATATGGATCAATTATAAGTCCTCTTTTCTGTTTGTGGTGGCTGACACAGTCAGGAGATTGGGAAGACTTGGGTTTGCGTCTCCTTCTGGGCATCTCTGTGTGGAGTTTGCATGTTCTCATTGTGTGTGCATGGGTTTATTCTGGGTACCTCCCACATTCCAAAAACATGCTAGGTTAATTGGTGACTCCAAATTGTTCATAGGAATGGTTGTTTGTCTATATGTGCCCTATGATTGGCTGGTGCCTCATGCCTGAAGACAGCTGGGATAGGCTCCAGCACCCCCGTGACCGATAAGCAGTAGAAAATGAATGTGTTATAGTTCGATGTGTTTATATTCTATAAATCCATGTGGTCATGCCTGTCTTTCCCGTTCTGTGAGACCATATATTATGCCGTTTAGTTCTTTGTTCAGTTCTGCATGTCCAGGTACTATGTGTTCTACGTGCTATGTTGGTTTTCTTTGCGTTATACTTCTATAGTCATGGTCCATATGCCCAAGGTCTTCTATGAGGTTGAGCTATGAACAGGTTCTTCTCACATTAAAGGGAAGAAAAGGACCAACACTCAGGTGCGCCATGATCAGGTCTTGCTGTAGAGAGACTTCATCAGCCCTCCCTACCATACATTCGTCCTCCCCCCCAGGTCTCCTTTGCAGTGAGCAGCAGATGAGAGGATCAACCAGCTGTGAAATGGGCGTGATGATTGCTCAGAGGCCGCTGGTCCATTCTCACACACGTCAACTCTCTAATAGAACTGGAGGAGGAGATTAACCCCCCAAACACTCCCATCGTGTTTAGGCACATTCTGCCAAAAATGAAGGAAATCTATTTGAACTTTTAGTCCAACTTTTCCTCTCATGTAACTTCATGAAGTCATCAGTGTCAATGAAAGTCAGCATTGTTATTAGTGTTTTAAGCTTTGTATGTCTTATTACACTCTGGTTTCCTCCCACATTCCAAAAACATGCTAGGTTAATTGGTGACTCCAAATTGGCCATAGGTATGAATGTGAGTGTGAATGGTTGTTTGTCCCTGTGATTGGCTGGCGACCAGTCCAGGGTGTACCCCGTCTCTCGCCCGAAGACAGCTGGGATAGGCTCCAGCACCCCCCGCAACCCTTGTGAGGAAAAGCGGCAGAAAATGAATGAATGTCTTATTGCTGCAAATCACACAATTAGCATTATTATTAGCATCATTACCTTAGAACAGGCAGGAAAAGGAAGAGATTTCAACAATAGTAACATGGGCTGGTAGTTTTTGAATAAGTGGGATGTAATACTAGATAGTAGTTTTTTTGTAATTGTTTTTTAGAATGTGCCACATGCCAGTTATGGGCTACAAATGGTACCCAGTCCCACACTTTAGACACCCACACCAATATCGAACACTTTTCCAGACAAAGAGACATCTACACCGGTACCTCTATAGTCAAACAGCCTTGAGGTGGTTGTATTAGAAATAGATTCTGTTTAACATTCTCAGCGGTGAGCAAAGATGGAGGATCATCAGAGGTCACAGGGTGTCAGCGCGGCGAAGCCAGCGAGGAAGAGGTGGACTGCAGGCTCCAGGGCGCTTGTCTTATTAGCGCCTCATTAAGGTTGGCGCCGGCCGCAGCAGGCAAGCGCTAATTAATTACTACCTGGCGACGGCTGGCCTTCTGATTGGTTCATTAGTGTCCTGTCAGTCAACGAGGCTAGGGCCAGCTTGTTGTTAAACAGGAACCATGAAACGCCTGCTCTGTTGGCTTGTTAGCGAGTCAATCAACACAGATGCTCAGTTAACCAATGTGAGACACATGAGCGGTCAGAGGTCATGACAGTCAAAGTGGAGTTGATCACGATTAAAATATATTGTAATATTTGATCATAATACATGCATCACACGTCACATTTTGCTTTACTTTTTATTTCAGACCAGTAGCCCATATGAAGGGGGAAAGAAAATGATAAAAATAAATGACATAAGAACTTTAAACATTCATTTCAATCATTTTCTACCGCTTATCCTCATGAGGGTCGCAGTGGTGCTGGAGCCTATCCCGGTTGTCTTGTGTACTGATCAATACTTGAAATGGCAACTATCTTTTCTCTATCAACCCTGTTTCTGTTCCTAGCTTCTGGAAGGCCTCATTGGTGGAATCAAAAATTGTATATTATTCAACTAAATCAAATTATTTCCTTCTTTTTAGGTGTCTCCTTTCAATGCGACCTAGCTATTTTGGTGCTAAAACCCTAGCAAAAAAATGAAAAAGAAGCCAACAGTATTCCATTTTCATAACTGACAATATTGTTATTGTAGCAGCTAACATGAAAAAGTATTTTTATCTGGCAGACTAGTACAATGGCTCACTAGAAGAGTCAATAGCTCTCAATTTCGCTACGAAGACTCAACAAGATGCTTGTTTGCTGCAGCATTTTTTACCTGAGGACTGGAGCACATGTCTTGTGCTGGAAGACACAGCCATCCTAAGAAGAGCGAACATTGTTGCTGTTGTTGATGGAAGTAGCATAACTTCCTGGGCTCCTAGGAAACCTCGGAAAGAAGTTTCAGTCATGTTTTATATCATCAAACTACTGCAAGATACTCTAAGTATTACATGTTGTCATCAAATTACTTGTTAATGCATGATCACAACATGTATATCAAACCTTTTCAGGCTTTTTTAAGAGGGCTTTGTACAGTAGGTCCCAATGACATGCAGTGTTAGCCAGGTCATACTAATTTGCTATAATGCACGGAAAAGGGAAATAAATATGTGCTCATGGTTCACATAAGTATTGTGGATGATGGGCAAAATTCCAAAAAACAGAGTAAAAAAAAAGGGTAGGGCGACTTTTGGAGATGAAACTGATACGACTAAGGCACCACCACCACCTGGTGGTCAGAAATAGAAGTACATTCAAGTAACCTCAACAAATTGTCTTTTTTTTTCTAATAAGAAAAGATTGTTAGCTGTTAACTGTATCTCTGTCTTTACATAAATGATTAGAATCTAATGCAAACACTATGAACCTTTATGTATCATATTGACACTTCATTCATTTCCTTATGTATTATACAGCAACCTTTTCATTCATTCATTTTCTACTGCTTATCCTCACCAGGGTCACAGGGGGTGCTGGAGCCTATCCCAGCTGTCTTTGGGCGAGAGGCGGGGTACACCCTGGACTGGTCGCCAGCCAATCACAGGGCACATATAGACAAACAACTATTCACACTCACATTCATACCTATGGACAATTTGGAGTCGCCAATTAACCTAGCATGTTTTTGGAATGTGGGAGGAAACCGGAGTACCCGGAGAAAACCCACGCATGCACGGGGAGAACATGCAAACTCCACACAGAGATGGCCGAGGGTGGAATTGAACCCATGTCTCCTAGCTGTGAGGCCTGCACGCTAACCACTCAACCACCGTGCAGCCTATACATTCATTCATTCATTCCGCTTTTTCCTCACAAAGCTCTGTCTTCAGGCGAGAGGCGGGGTGCAGCCTATACAGCAACCTGATATTGTTAATATCAATACCAATTGTTAATCTGAAGTATATGTATATGTAGTATAGTTGTGGTGGGCTGTTACAAATAAAAATGGACTCCAACCGACATACAGTCAAACAGAATGTGGTCCAAACAAAAAAACACACATAAAAGTTAACACACAACAACTATGTACGTAACAACAACTAAAAACACAAATACGTAACTTTCAACTCCTTACAAAGTGATTACAAACCCAGCTGGGTACAACTGCAATATGGAGACATATGGGTAAAAGATGGCCTTTCATAGAGGTAGCACCCCCTGTGAGGAAAAGCGGTAGAAAATGAATGAATATTTATGATGAGTGCCTCTGCTGCTCTCGGCCGATGAATTCCGTAATTTTTCGGGTTACTAGCTTTGCCGTCTGACACACATAGTATAGGTGTTAGCCACATGGCTGCATTAGCTACCGGTTGATGTTTGATGTCAGCCTCCAAAACTCATCATACTTCATCAATTGTTGTTCTTCAAAGGGGACTTGCTTTTTCCACTTTTCTGAGTAGTTAGAATGTTACTTAGATGTTAGTTAGAATGTTGTGCTAAATGATGCCATAGTTTCAGATAATGAGGTTTGTGCATTTGAGCCCTGAAAGAGGTTTGGGAAGGTTAAAAACACTCGGGTTTCAGAAGGTGTGGTAAAACTGCCCCTTTGTGATGTCACAGAGGAGCGGTTTCATTATATGGGCGTGGCTGTAAGACAGATAAGACGCTCTACCTTCCGCAAAGCTCTGCTCCTCTGTTTACTTGCTAGCAATAGCTTGTACATGAAAGGCGCATTTGTTTACAATTCCTAAAGACACCACCATTAGGCAAAAGTGGTTGGAGTTCCTGATTCCCAGCCAGCACTTGAATCTGTCAACGGCATTTCACACTGGACTGGACTTTCCAGTGTTACTCAGTCAGAAGACAATGAGTCTTCAGAGGGGGGCTATTATTGTCCCCCAGAGTATAACATTTTCATATTGGCTGTTTTTTTTTATTTTTTAAAGAAAAGGTAAAGCAGCAAACACAGTCAGTGATTCAATACATATTTTAATTTTTCAGTGTTTTTAGTATAAAAAAATGCCAGCAAGTCAGCTGGTTTCCACTCCCATTAACTATTACTTTTTTTATTCCCAGAAAACCAGCTAATGTACCAAAGCTATTTACACACAACAACCATATACCCAAGGTGGGGAAAAGGAAGTCTACCCATCACTATACCGTATATCCTTTTCAAAATAAAAGACACACACTATTACCTCAGCGCTAGTTGAAAAAGAAAAAAGGAGCTGAGGAAGAGGAGTGTGCCTCAGCTATTTCCTCACTATAGTCTCTCTATAAAGTGATGCATATACATGATCTGCTTTACAATAAATAAGCACAGGCACATTCTTCTCGATCCTGCAGCTGGAAAAGACCATTTGTGATGTTTTACTGAAGACATGAATGCCCCACGATGCGCGCACACAAACACAAACACACACACACACACACACACACACAAAAGGCCCAAAAACACTAGTCCAAAAGTTAAAATAAAAATCATGAGGAAATGGTGAGAGGCAGATATTTTTTTGGTTTTGTTGTGAACGACACGCCGTTTGAAACTACGATCGCATCTCTATAGATTTCTTATAAATATGTACAAACAAGTAGTCCTGTAAAAAACAACATTCATTATAAAATAAAAACAAAATTAATGCCATAAATGAGAAGTCATAGCTTGACCAGTTAATAACTTACAAAAGAAGGAAAAAAAAGTCTGTTACAGTATGATAGATAGCACCAGCGGAAGACCGCGTTTGAATGAACGAGTGAGGGAGTGAATAAATTAGTGTCAGGCCATGTTCGCTTTATTTACACGAGCTGCTGCCCTCCCCACACACACACACACACACACACACACACACACACACACACACACACACACACACACACACACACACACACACACACACACACACACACACACACACACACACACACACACACACATTGTCGTGGCAGTGATATTGTTGCAGCAGCCTTGCAGCACATGTGAAGAAGTCGGAGGTCAAATTGACACATTCAGTCGCCACGGCCTTACTTTTCTTTTAATGAGTCTTTCTCCTGCCAAGCGAATCGTGTCATTGCATAGCTCTTTGACAAAACAACGATGGTGGCTACAGTATTTCAGAAGGGAACATTGTGCGTATGAGGCACGTCTCTGTGGCATTCCAAACCAAACGCTGACGAGACAACGGAGAGAGCGAGAATGATGAATGACGATGGCATTCAGTCGTCACTCTGTTCTAGCCCACTGACGCCGTTCAGGTGGTTCATAGCACGGTCGAAGGCGAGCTGCACGGACTTCTGCAAGCTGGAGCGGCGAGACTCCAGCAGCTTAAGCCTGTCAAGTGTCTGATCGATCCCGAAGGGAGCCATCTTGGATCTAGGAAGCCATTGCCTGATGAGAAGGAAACAAGAGGCATGATGACTGGATGGACCAGAGCATGATGACGGATTTTCAGTCTGATATGAAGTCAGGACCAATGGTTTTGTTGTGCTAGATCAATGAGACTTCTTCAACAAACATGGACCTCCATTGTGACTCGTCAGGTTGCTCACCAGCTGCGCTTGCTGTCGAAGAAGTGGACGAGGAAGAGTTTCTCTGCGGACCTGAACTGCATCCGCTCTCCGACTCGGAGCACGTCCTGTGGTGGGTGAGGAAGTTCCGCCCCGTTGTACCGGGGCCTCGTCCTCCGCGCTCGGGGGTCCATGATCTGGGGAGACATTGAAAAGTGGGACAGAGTGAGCAAGCTTGGGAGTCCAAGGTGGAGGCCGCAGAAGAGGAGGAGGAGAAGTCCACATCTGGAGGAACAAGCATGCAGACACTCTGGAGCAAAGCATCACGACGATCTGAAGGTTCCCGCAAGGCCGTGGCAACTAATCACAAGCTACAGCACGCACAATGGCACAGGGGCTGATGGGTAATGACACATGGTGGCACAGAGTGGCTGACACTCACTCACCAGGGCGGGATAGGAGGGATATCCACTACATTTAGCCCAAACTAGCTTAAGAGGCTCCAGAACAAATGGGAAGGCAGCGGAGGGCTTCCACACCTCTACAGGAACAACACAAGTCAATTACGAAGGATTCACTGCAACAACACACGAGCACACCACATACACTCAGAGGAAGGATGCTGACTTGACACGGCTTTCAAGAAGACGTTAACTCTCATTGAGAGGAACAACAAATTCTCATCGGACAAGCTGGAATTTCACCTTTAACCTTCACTTCAACCGAGCGAGCTTCTTCATTGTATGACTGTGGTAAATATTTCCAGAAATCGCATCTCCCCTTGTCTGAATCATTCTTGTCAGTCTGGTCAATAGCGAAGGAAAGAGCTGAGCAGTTCCAGCCTGCCACACACTCATCAGGTATCACTCCGTGCTCCACCCACCTGACGAGACCTTTACGGCCCTGCTCAACTCGGCGTTCTCAGTGCAGGACGTCAGACTACTTTTGTCGTCCACGGTGTTGCGTCGAGCCACGGCCTGCCGCCCTTTGGCATTTTTCGGAACAACAACAGTGCTAAAACAAAAGGGATGGGTTCTGTGTCAGTTGTGAGACCCCATGGACCAGAGAAGCAGACAAACACGCAAGGGGGGGTTGGAGTTGGGGGTGGTTAGGTGACAACTCACCTGGTTCCTGACAGAACGCTGCCAGCTGAAGAGATGCTTGACTCAGAGGCGCAGCGGCGGCGAGGCTCCAGTAGCCGAGGTGGTGAGACATCCTCCTCTTCCTGTTCCACCACAAAACCGTTGGTGATCCCTGCAGAGACATAAAAAGAAACAAGTGTTGGGCTCCTTGTTGGAACAGTTTTTGTTGACATGTTTTCAGGAGGGCATACCTGTGCCCAAACGCTTGATTGGCGACTCTTCGTCTTCCTCACAGTCGACACTGCCACTCCTCGGTCTCTTCTTCGGCAAGAGGAGCGTCTCCAGTCGAGGAATAACCACAGACAGGAATGTTTTGGCCCCCAGTGGTGGCAAAGGGGACACCTCTGGAATCTTGGGAGGTTTCTGTGGACTGGTGCTTTTGGATTTCCGAAAGAAGACGTTAGTCCTTCGGTTGCTGGCGCCAGAGGCTTCGTTGGGAAAGTTGCTGTTGGGGAGCAGCGAATCAGGGAGGTGTCCATTGAGCTTGTCATGGGGCACTGAGGTAGTTGAGGTAGACGTGCCATTGCTATCCAGTTCCATGGGGGCGTGGTCCACGGGCTTTAAGGAGGGTGGCTCCAAGTTTGTGGGCGGGGCTTCTTCTGGCTGTGACGATGATAGCAGCTCTAAAGTTGGAGGGGTTGAGTTCTCTTCTAGGGCACTGGAAGATGCTGGAGGTTCAGGTAGTGGTTGCTCTGCTGGCTGGGTGAGGGCTGGATCATGCGGCGGGTTGAGTTCTGATGCCGTGGGTCGTGGTGGCGCATGAGATGCCTTCAGACTTATTTCACTACGAACCTCCATGATGGTCTTCTTGAGCAGTTTGAGCCTCTTACTACGTGATGGACTGTTCTTCATCGCCTTACTCAGGTCCAGCTTCTCCAGCAGCTCCTTTAGCTGATCCTCCAATGGGGTCAGCTGGCGGTAGGCGGGGCTCAGGAGGCGATCCACTAGTGCCATAAATCACAAGGGTCTATATCTTACAAATTCTTCAACTAAACCATATTTGACGCTATTTGATGCTAAAATGACTTACCTTCCTCCCAGGAGAAAGGGGGGGGTGGCTCTATTTTCGGTGCGTCAGCCAGAAGCAATCCGCTGGGAAAGTCGAAGCCGATTCTCTCTGCCTCTTTGCGGGCCCTGCGCAGGATGGCCCCCCCATGTTCCTGCATCCTCTGAGCCACCCTGTAGAAGAACGTGTCCTTGGCGTTGTACTTCATACAGTTGGCGATGATGAGGTTGAAATCGGCCTCAAACTCATCCAGACTGCGGTAGCAGTGGCTGTCGATGTGCTTCCTCATGGTGGAGAAGTCCATGGGGTTCTTGATGTGGTCCAAGTAGTCTGGCACCTGCAGAATGTGTTCAGCCATGATGAAGCAGTTGACATAATGAAGTTAAGTTGAGGTCATTAGGGGTGGGGGTGTTGTTCCTGACCTCCTTGGTGCTGACGGGCAGAGCGAAGACGTTGTTCTGATCCTTTTCCTGCAGCTGACTGAGCACTGCTCTCAGCAGGATGTTGAAGGGGGTCAACTGGACCTCTAGCACTGACTGCTGCAGCTTCATCTGAAGGAACATATTATGTCACTACATAAAATAAGAGCGGATGGCATGATGGCCCAGGTAGATGGACTCTACCTCCTCCCTCTTAAGCTTCTCTCGCTTCCTGATGAGCTCCAGCAGCAGGCGAGCTCGCTCCAGGTCATGTCGGAGGCGATGCCACTCCTTCAGCTGCTCCTTCAGTGCCTGGTTGGCTTCTGTACGATCCTGAAGGAAGCACATGGATGGAACCCGTTGAAAAGAATACGTCGACAGAGAAGGTGATATTACCTAAAACAGACATGTCTCTGCGTGACTCACCGCCTGCCTGGACTTAGGCACCTGCGGGTTTGCCTGCAGGCGCCGGATCAGCGGCACGTTGTTTCTGGACTGCCTTTTCAGGACCCAGTAGCTCAACACCTGCTCAGCAAAAGGACGCTTCCTCTGAACAGCTACCTGGTTCAAAATGGTGTCGAAACTGACGCAAAGAGAGATACATTCATCACAACACTGGATATCACATGGTGGAAAGACTTCTAATGTGCTGAGGAAAAAAAACAGACACTGAGTAAAAAGTGGAGAGTTCAAGTTTCAGAAATACAGAGAATATCACTTTGGGTTGTTGGGCGATATTTTTAGATACCTGTATCAATCCTTCTGTTGATAAGAAAATGCCGTATACCGGTAGCAATTCTATTTTCAGACAGAGTCAGAGTTGATGACATGTTTTCCCTGTGACTGCACACCATGGCGCACTGTATTGATGCTTCATACCTAGCACTGCACTAGCGTGGTCCAGCAACAGTGGAGAAAGAAGACCAAACAACAAAACAACCAAAAAAGAGAAAATGAGAGTCTATAGACAAACAAATTGTTGCTAAACGCAGCGTTACATCCGTATTATGGAAATGGTTTTGGTTTCGATAGAGCAGCTGGAGAACAGCCGTGAAGTAGCCAAGTGACTCAACCATATATTAGCTACATGGTCCAATACATAACTACGACTGCATTTTTTTCCCGGAGGGGAAAACACACATGAAAACATGGAAGGTGAGTTGAAGGAGTTTCTACGGGAATGGCACTTAGATGAGAAGAAACAAGTGCGTGAACTACTGATAGTTGATCTAATGTTGTGAAAGAAGCTCCCCTCAACAACTGGCTTGCTTTGGACACACCGTCGACACAGTGCCATAGGTAAGATTCATTATTTTTTTATTTTTTGGGTTAAGGTTTTTTAGTTTTGTATACAAAACTCTGTATATAATTATTTAATTGTTAATTAACATATATATTTTTAATTAAATTATCTGATGTATCACAAAAACATATAATCCAATCCTATTGACAATGCATGACAGACCTTGAAGCTGTGATGCTGGGCCCAGATGTGCTAGGAGCCTCAGGATCAGGTTCAGGTTCTGGCTCCCCTCGTTTACTCCTCTTCTTTTGCCAGGACTTTGCCCGAATTTTGCCTCGCCTGTTGCTCTTCTTGTGGCAGGCGCCGTTTTTCGGGTGCGACTGCTCGTAGATGTTGAGCGGCCGGCGGTCGCAGCCTTCGGGTGTGTGGCTGCAGCAGTAGGCTGTCTTTTTCACTGAGAAACTGGTAGCACCAGACGTTGTCACTTCCTTTACGGGCTCCATTTTCATGAAAAGGCCAGCCTTCTGCGCACAGCTGACGTGAAAGGCAGTGTAACAGTTCATTTTGTCGCACTGGATACATGCCCCCGCCCCTTTCTCTTTACATAGGTAGCATGTCAGTTTCCAGCGGGCGGGCGGGATGTTGCGTACACCGTCAATGGGCTCGATGAATACTGTATCGGAGAAACCAACCTCGGGCACCCACAGGGCACATGCCACGTGGCCCCACCGGTCATCATCAGTCTTCTTTAAGGCGCCACCTCGGTTGGGGCAAAAGATGCACTTGGCGGGCTGTGATGGACATTGAAGGCAGGGGCGGCACAGCCACTGGCCTTCCGGGATGTACGGCACACCATAACACTCCTGATGTACTGCAATGTTGCAGGAGTCGCAGAAGAGGATCACGTTACTGTCGGCTCCGTCTCCATCCATGCAGATGCAGCAGACAGCGTCCTCGTCAACCAGTGACTGCAGGTCGCTCTGACCCTGTGTGGCCAAGTACGATTCCTTCTCAAAGCGGTCCATAAGGAACTCAAAGAGATTGTTGGACACCTGGCTGATGCCCTCACTCTTCCTCTTCTCGTTGAGGATCTCCAGCCAGGCATAGTCCTCCTCGTCCATGTCATATTCTACCTCCTCATCCAGCTCCTCCGCTGTCCGCTCCGTGTACTTGTAGTACACCGCAGGCCTTTTTGGAACCACCGGTAGATTGTACTCCACTGTTCTAACTTTAGGTTCCAGCAGGCCACTGGGGCTAGTATGGCTGTCACCGGATGGTGGCGTCAACGTTGCATTCTTCTTCTGCTGGTTGTTTTTGAGGCGCACAGACCGCACCAGGACCTGCTGGGGCTTCTCACTGTTTTCTTTGTTGCTGTTGCACTCCATGATCTCCTGAGCCGTGGGGTCGTCATCAGTGATGATGTCCAGCTTGTCATAGATGCTCAGTCGGTGGACACGGCCGTCCACCTCCAGTTCCACCATCCGCTGAGCCTGCGCGTATGTCAGGGTCTCCCGGTTGGGTGACGGTTTGATGGGTGAAGACTCCCTTTTCAGCGCCGCTGGGCGCTGATGTCGCGCTTTCTTCTTCATGCTGACTCCGTGAGAATGCTGGGAAGCAGAGGAGTACTGGTGAGTGAATCTGTGGCCTAGTAGCAAGCACACTGTGAAGCAGACATATCTGAGATCACCATCAGCTTTACTATTGAGGGCTTAGGGGAGGGGGCGTGTCTGTAACCATAGGAACTGTTCAGCTGTGTGCATTTGCAACACGGATCAGTGTTGTTCTTACACCTGGACGACAATGACCATAAATT
The DNA here is from genome assembly GCF_030265055.1 of Doryrhamphus excisus. Lineage (NCBI taxonomy): Eukaryota > Metazoa > Chordata > Actinopteri > Syngnathiformes > Syngnathidae > Doryrhamphus > Doryrhamphus excisus. The sequence goes on from NC_080471.1 coordinate 11,766,635, forward strand.
CCTAACACTCGGGTTTCCTCTGCGAAACAGGAAATCCTTGTTGCCTTTGCATCCTAGTTCCTTCATTAAAGTATGTTTTTCTCTGCAGTGCAGAGGCTCGTTCGATTTCAGGTCTCCAGTCTGTGACTAAATGGTCACATTTTGTGAGTAAAATATGACACATTGAGGCAAATTTTTATCTACTTTAGCATGCAAACCATATAAAAGTACATCCATTGACAAAGGACGCCAATGTTTGTGATCGCTCACATTTCAATTGCATTCGACTTTGCAATTGACTTTTCTACCATCATTATGTCCACAAAATAGCATAAAGATAATGACCACACATTTTGAATGTTTAAGCAGGACAGATTTCTATCAGAAGGGGGTTTTTTTTTTTTCAATAAAAATCAATAAAATATTATTGAACATTTTTCCTATATATTAGTATTACTCTAAACCAGGCATTTAAACAATTACACAATTAAAGGCAAAGATTAGATTAGATTGTACTTTATTCATCCCACAGTGGGGAAATTTGGTGTTACAGCAGCAGAAGGATACAAGCACACTTAAACCAAATCTCCCATGAAAAAACTACAATATACATATTAACAATATACAATAAACCAACCCAATAAAAATGTCCCTTATTTATTTTTGCGGAAGTTTGCAACCCTTCCAGTTAATTTGCTGATATTATTTATTGACTATTTTTTTGTTGCTGACTAACTTCTGCTCCACACTTCAGCCCAGTAGTTGGCAGTAATGCACAAATTACATACTTTGCCAACTGACACCTATAATAAAAGAAGGCAAACACCAAAGAAGAAGAAGGCAGGCCAATGTGTGTAGAAAATGTGGTGGTATTGGAGTTAATAGCATTTATCAGTAATAAAGTGAAAAAAGGAAATGTGAATGTTTTGCGATTTTAGTGTGCGCCCCTAGATTTTCTGCCTGCGCTCCTAAAATTTTAAGTTAGAAGCCATTGTGTCCCTAGTATAAAAAAAAGTTAGTAGAGAGCTCTGACTTTCTTTGGCCGAAAGTTTTTTTTTTTTAAACAAAATTTTGTCCTGCTTAAGTTTTCAAATAGTGGAATAAATCCAAGTCAATCAAATGCATTACAATTATAGCAAAGGACTATTGAGTGAAACAAAAAATAAAACATGGGAGGCGATAACTTTAAAATGACAGACAATCGAGCAAGACCAATTTCAGTTCAGCATCTTGTTCTGAATTCACACATAAATGAAACAGGTCATAAATGCAGTGTCAGTCACATGGTACAGTCATGGTCGGCTTCTGAGGTTGTGTGCATGACTGACAACAATCCTCAGTACTTAAGGTGCCGGATGTGCCCTAGATCCCCAGACCCCAAATTCATAACAAATGCCTAGTGTATTGTGAGCAGTGGTCTGGAAGCCTGGAGGGGTGGATTTAGGTTACTCCTCATCATGCCCTGTCTGGTGTTTGCATTTGTCTCAACATCAAGGCCTTAAAATAAATTGGAAAAGTGTATTTCCGTGCTGTAATTCTGAATAATTCTACTGGTAACTTTAAAGCATTGTTCAGTGAAGTTGCAGTGAGGTGTCAGCTGAATGTGGAGCAGAGACGTTGACATTCTGGCTGGATGAATGAAACAAAGACACCGGGAGCACAGCACCTTCACACCGACTACACAGAGCCTCAGAGCAGCTCATTCAACTCGACTGCAGCTGCTGATCTTTTCTGACTGGCTGTGGTCAAGCGACTGGTAGCAGTGGCTAACGTCCGCTATGCTAACGTACACCGCAAAAGAGGTTTGGGCGAAATTGTCGCTGCGCTCGTTTTTCGTCCCATGTTCAATTGCAACATATTTGCAGACGAGTTGATTGCGTGTTTTATAAGATGAAAAGTCAATGCAAATGTTTTGAAAGACGCTTTAGGACACCCCGTCCAGAGTTAGCTTGCTTGCTACGATTAGCCTGCAAGGAGTAGAGGGGGAGGAAATATGGCGTCTAACACATCAAGAAAACTGCCTGGGCTTTCAAAGTTGTTACATTCTCAGAGATGTGTGGTATGTTTTTAACTACAACCAGGGGTACTGTCACTGTCTGTATCATTTAAAGAACGATTTACCAGCACTGTTGAACTTACCTCAGTATTTTCAAGAACTGGGCTTATAAGAGAAGCAGCAGCAATGGCGGCGCGGCCTGCAGAGCGAAGCGGCAGTTAAATCCACATCCAGTCCGCTCGTCAGACGGCTGCCGCGGTTCGCGCTGAACCGAATGAACAGTGAAGGTGGCCGGTGAGTATCCAGGGCGACAGAGACGTTTTGGAGGAGTACAATTCCACCGGAATGGATCTCGTTACAGACCGTAGCAGTGCTCCGCCGCTCAGGCCGAGCTTGTCTTCCCCAACAACAATGCGGCTGTTACTCCTTGCGTCATGACGTCACGCGTACGAACCCAAACCGGGAAGTGAAGACCAGGCAGTTCCACAACAATTTTGATTCTAAAAAATACCCTTAAGGGTAAATAAAATATATAACCACAAGTAGTGAAATGTTTGTAACATTGTGGTCAACAGTGTAAATAATTGTCTTCAAATATCTGATGATTTTGTGTTAAAAATAAAATTACTCTTCACTGTAATACACATTTATTATGCACTAAAACACATTTAAACAATTTTAGCAATTAAAACATCTAATTGATGAAGGGAATAATTGTCTGCCTTGTCAGTTGGCGTCAACCTTGTCTCTGCTCTGGTTTGGACACATTGACGGAGAATCCTCTTTGGAAAGCATGTTATTTTTACGGAGGTGGCAGGCCTGCTGGTAAGGGGGGCTGATGGGCGGTTGGGTCGGGGGGGTGTACTGGTACTCTTTGCCAGCATCCAGCTGAGGAAGAGCAAAAACATCAGAGCCATTTCAGGTTTTTGAGAGTTGGTCGTAAAATATGACCTTACTTGCAGAGGGTAGGTTCTGTCTGAATCAAAGGCGCTCAGGTCTCCACATGCCAGAAAAGGTACGATGATCCGGTTTGGGCCTTGTAACTGGTTGAAGTCCACATCTGGTTTAAAGTATAGAATTATCAGAAAGGTGGTGATCACAGTAATGGATTAGATTTATAATAGATTATATGTATATAGTGCTTTTCAAGGTAGTGCTCCACATTGAACCCACTATTAATTCACTCCTCAGTCACACACTGGTAGTAGTGATATGCTTCATATAGCCACAGCTGGACTGGAGCAGACTGACAGAAAGGTGGCTGCCATGTTGAATATAATGTTTAAACGCCTAATGAGGCATTCAACACCCATTGCACAGTCTAATGACATCCGATACAAAAAGTGTGTCTGTTCAAAAATAACAATTTTCATTTATAATACATACTGCCAGAAAGCACTTTGTGTATTATTATGCATATGCAACTGTACTGTACTGAAAACTGATATATAATGGTTAGTTTTTAATCACAATGAGAAAGGAATATGTGGAGACTGGAGAATGTGTATTTGTTTATAAAAATTGCTGGTAGTTACCATAGGAATGATCCAGCAATGGGTTGGACATGTTGGGGACGTAGCCTTCTGGAGGACAGTAATTCTGGCACACCACGAACGCTTCTACACACAAACAGAAAGATAATATATGTCGTAAAATACAGCACATTTTGTAAAATAAGCATTTAAAAACTTTGCTTTTAATGTTGGGGAGTGGCTGTGACTGACCAATACTAGAGTTCCTGCTGCTTCGAGGTTTGGCACACGTCACACCACCGAAGAAGATTTTTAGCTGAGAGTACAGCAGAGTTACATCTTTTCCTCGAAAGATCTGTGGCAGGCCAAACAATGAGAGGTTAATACATTCCACGGTGATATTGCGCACATCATATTGGAAACAATGGAAACAGAAACAACCTGTTCTGGGCCAAACTGTGGACAAGGCTTTTTAAATGTGAGCTACAGGCCATGTTTTAAGTAACATTTATTTCCAAGAGTGAAATCTACATTATTTACCAGTGAATTATTAATGTAATAAGTGCTGTGAATAAACAATTCAATACAAGTAAGCTCAACTCACTTTGGCTACAAATGTTCCTCCTGGTTTAAGGACATGAGTGGTGATGTTCAGCGCCTGAAGAGAAAACAAAGAAAAGCAGGTAATTTGTCATCAAGACTACCATGTTGATAAAAACACAACATCACTACTCACAGCCAACAGCAGCTGAGCCTGAATGTACTCATCCACGTCATGGAGCCCGGTCACTATGGAAACAGGAAAAAAAACATATTCATCCCTCAATTTTCTGTACTGCTTGTCCTCACTGGGGTTGTGGGTATGATGGAGTCTATCACAGTTGTCTTCGAGTGAGAGGCAGGGTACACCCTGGACTGGTCGCCGCCCAATCACAGAAAAAATGGGTTCTCACCATCTGGAGCGCCATCACACACCACCAAGTCTGCTGGCTGACCCTCAAAGTGACGAATGATCTCCTCAGCTGTTGACACCTGAGACAGAGATGAGTTTGACATCATGCTGATGTTATGTGACGCTCTAATCCCAATCTTTGCAGGGATGACAAAGGAAAAAAACAATTACCACAAATTCAATGCTATTGATGTGACAAATAAAAGAACTGAAGAAAAACCTGCATAGAATGGGTGTAGACATTCAGTGTGATATTGGCAAAAAAGTCTTCACCTTTGTAATGTCTCCTTGAATCTGCGTGACTCCTGGAAGAGGAGCCATGGCCTGCAGGTCCACTGCCACAATCTTCACCTCCTTGCCCTCTGCACATTTATCTTCGCGACCTCTAAACACCAAAAACATGAGGAACATTACATCTGAATCAGGGGTCGCCAACCTATTGATGGCGATTAACCAGTTGATCTTTGACACTTTGCCTTAGTTTTCGACTGAGAACCTGACTCCAACTGCCAGGAGCTGCACAGAGATCCACAGCTCTGTTCACACCTAAAATTGACAACACACAAACATAACAAATTTATTTATTTAGCCGTATGTTCAATAATTTGCATCTCACCTGTAAACAGACTGAACTCTTCATCCAACTGCAACAGCTTGAAGGCACTCCTTGCTCTCCATCCCTCCTCTTTGGCCAGACGGTAGTAAATGTCCCGCTTGTCTTTGGACGAGCGACCCATCCTGTCCTCTGAGACAGTACAAAAGTGAATTATATTAAAATTAAAGTTATGAGTTATCAGATAATTAACAAATGTAAACATTTGGTAACATTGATAATACAAGTGACACGTTACATGCCACAATGTACAAAAACACTAACATCTGGCTACGATAGCCGATATTTAATAATTCTTACATTATATTTGCTAAGAATAAACGGTAGAGACGGCTAACACGTCAAAATTACTCTTTTGGCGTTCTATGAGAACAAAACAAAACATTCATTGTTTGGCGTCAGCGACCAACAGCTGATGATCCTATATTTATTCACAGTATGCCGTGTTTTAACAGTATCACTAAAATTACATCAATAAACACACGTCAATGTGTCGTCAAATATTGCAATGGCGGCTGAATTACTGCCATTTATTTTCAAAAGCAAAACAAACCACTTACTGTCTTGTAGGCAGACTTAGCTACACATGTGAACAGTGCAGCAGCACTTCCTTCTCTTCTTAATCTACCCCTTTTCCAAAACGCTTGTTCTAACCAATCAGCTGCACCTGACTGCCCCCTATAGCTCATACATGAAACAGCACCAACACGTTGTACCCGACGCTGCAATCTTCATTCATTTTCTACGGTTTACTTACACCGCAGAAGAAACGCGTTCACGTTGTCTTCCGGGTGGAAGGAAGCCTCCCAGAATCAGGTGTCTTGAATGCGCCTGTTTAGAAAGAACAGCCAACGAATGACGTACGGGCTAATAAAAAGTGTAAGTTGGCAATGTTGCGACAAAAAAATCACGTTACATATAAGTTTGTTTGTTTCTTTTGGCTTTTTCCCGATTACGGAGTCGCCACAGCGGATCCAGTACGGCAAATAAAAAGCATTAGTTTATAATCTTAACACTCAATCACGTTACAGCTTTTAGTTTGTTTCTTTCGGCTTATGGCCTCCATCTTTAAGAACTAGACATCCAGACACTTAGATTGTGAATTTCTGTATTGCCAAGATGTGGCCACGCAATGGCACTGTATTCTGTAAATATTCAATTTCACAGGTATTTCAATTAATTCATAAAATGAAATTATTGTTTCTATCCACTTTTAACGTACATATTTGGTATGTCCAACCTTTGCAGTAACAATAGCAGCACTTGATGACTTGGTAGATATTTCATTGTTTTTATGGGTATTTTAATTCAACTAAAACAGCTGAAACCTCTGAAATATGCCAAGTGTTTTAATAACTTTTATCCACCACTGTATAATTAAAAACTCTGACAAGAAATCACTTTTCATACAAAATTGTTTAATTAGAAAGATGTATAACAAAAATATTTTTCTTCTGTCACTGTAACTTTGTATTTCAAAACTGGAATCAGGCCGAACAAAAAAACATGCAGCTCAGCAAGACTAAAACAAAAACATTATCAAAACAAAAGTCTTTCAGAAAAGTGAAAATATAAATAAGAGTGAGGAATGTTCTCTCTATAAATTAAAAAAAAAAAACTGTACAAAATATGCACATATAAAAAGCAAATAGAATATATACTCACTACAAAACTGTATCATTGCATTGGCTGTGCGTGAGGAACAGACAGGGACAAAAAAAGGTACAAAAAGACTGTAGTGAAATAAAGTGAATGAGAAACACTACAGCATTTGTCAGCTTCAACATTTTTGGACTGATTTTTTCTGGTCAACAGAAAAAGCTTAATGGATAAAGAAGACTATAGTATGTCATCACAGGAGAGCTCAGGAGGAATATGACTGGATTGTTTTGTGACTAAAAATGTTCAGTGTTCGCTTAAAGCTCATTTGGGTTGGAAGGTTGGCTCTATAGGAACATTCTACACATCTCCAGAGCCTGAGAACATCCACCTGATGCTCCTCCGCTGTTTGACAGACAAATCAGATGCATTCCTGAGATGATGATGAGGGGTCAGCTGTGACGGCGTGAAGTGTGGTGCTCTCCTCCTTGTCGCCGCTGTGAAACGTCACCCATGGATGGAGGAAGATCTGCTCCAGGGTTGGACGGTCATGGGGCTTCAGGCTGAGACACCAGCCAATCAGCTGCCGGCATTCTGTCAAACGGAAGGAGAAGGCTTCGTTCAAAAGAGTCGACAACAAAATCATTAGCCCCTTTTTCCACTTAAGGCTCGGGAACTTAGTTCCTGGTAAATTTTGTTCCTGGATCTAAGTGATGCAATTTAAATTACATTTTTTTTAATATTGAAGTGCCAGTAGCTAAATTACAAAGCAAAAAGATGGTTTCAGCCTTTCATCCATACAGAAACAATGCTCCAGGTGCTGAAATGGTATTCATAAAAAAAAAAAAAAAAAAGGGGGTGGGGGGCCGCTTCCAGAGACGGAAAATCTGATCACAGTACACAATCAAACCGCTACCATCACCATCGCCATCACCACAACTTAAACTGGCATAACTCACACTAAAATGACTCACAAAATTAACTGATTCTAAGATATTAAAGTGGTACATGTTCCTGTCCTGACTGCTCATTACAATATGGCTAACGTGGCTAATAGTGGAAGAACTGGCCCTTTAAAGAGAGCTTTGTCTGACCTGCAGAGACGCTACGATTGAAGCAGAGCTTTGCTCTCAGGATCTCCTCATCCTGTTGGAAAGGGATGTCCCCGCACACCATGTCATAAAGCAGCACGCCCAGAGACCACACGGTGGCCGAGCGGCCATGGTACCGTCTGAGTTGGATCCATTCTGGTGGACTGTATACTCTTGTACCTGGACAGGAGAGAAGCACATTAGCTGTTGTCATGACAGAGCCTCCAACACTGCTCACTGGTACAACTTCTTTGTATTGTGTGAACTATACTTGGTAATAACCTTGATTCTAATGGAAACTCACCATCAAAGTCAGTGTAAATTCCGTCTTTGAGCAGCGCCCCAGAGCCAAAGTCAATGAGTTTGATCTGTCCAGTCCGCAAGTCCACCAGAAGGTTCTCGTCCTTGATGTCGCGGTGGACCACACCACACGTGTAGCAGTGGCGCACCGCCTCCAGCACCTGGCGGAAAAAGCCACGTGCTGCCACCTCATCCAGAGCGCCACGCTCTGTGATGTAGTCAAAAAGGTCCTGGCCCAACTCAGGGCGCTCCATCACTATGAGCCAGCCGTCCGGGCGCTCCCACCAGTCCAGGAGACGAGCTACGCCACCAAACGCCTCACCCACCTTCTTCAACAAGATGATCTCCAGTGGAACAGCAACGTCAGACTGTTGATATATTGACACAAATCGCAGCCGCAATGGTTTACAAGAAGCTAGGAGGCAGGATTGGGCCTATTTGTGACTCCAATTTATTGTGTTTAAATGTGTACAGTAAACCTCGGATAACTGGTTTTGTCCGATATAAGCGAAATCCGATATATGCGTATACCGGAAAATGTCCGTTTTACGCATATATCGGATTTATATCCGGTATATGCGTAAATTGGATTTTATCCGTTATAAAAAGGCACTTCCTTGACTATGTTTCCAATGTACCTGGATGCGCAGGCAACGCTGCAAATGACGTCGTATAGCGGCCTGTCACGATTCGGCGAATCGGAGCGCCACGATTCGGCCATCCGATATATGCGAGGGAAATTTAATGGAAATGCATGGAACGGGACTGGAGATTTTGTCCAAAATAGGCGAAATCCGTTATAAAAAATCCGATATATGCAATGAATTTTAATTGGAAATGCATTACAGAAAAATCGGTTCTTTTTTATCTGTCCATTGTGAGCGAATTTCTGATATATCCGAGTCCTATATATCCGAGGTTTACTGTATTTGAAATGAAAAGTACATGCACTCACCAAAGAGCCCCACTCAGTCACTCTGTCACTGCACACATGTTTCACTGCCACCTGGGTTGAAACAGCAACATGAGATATGTACAAAGATTACAAAATTACTCAATAATATCAAGTCAAATTCATGTTAAACGTCAACTTAGGAAAAAGACGTGCGTCTTCTCTAGGAAAACAAGACAAACCATCTTTTAATAAAGACCTACAATATAATGCACAATCGAAAACGACATGGCCTTCAGAATAAAAGCCCAATATCGAACTTCAACGTTAACGAATTAGTCGTGTAGAAACATTTGTATCACAATAAGCAGCGTTAATTAGTTAAAATTGTAAAAAGTAGTATGTTAACCGTGCATGGACATTTTTATGGTATAAACCGAGAGAAGGCTAAAGAAAGTCAAAACCGGAAGTGTTGTTGCGATGTGTGTGCAGCTCGACGCGCCATGGCCACGTGTGAGGACCAAAACAAAGGCACCCTTTTCATTATTAACCATCTCTTACCGGCAGGCTGTCGGCCATGCGGACCCCAGAGTAGACGGTACCAAACCCCCCACTGCCGAGCACAGACTCCAGTCGGTACACGTTATCAAACGTTGGCATGTCTTTTTTGGCTGCGAGAGACAACAAAAGTAGAAGGAATATCAACCAAAGAGAGCAGAAACCAACGCGTTTGCTGCAGAAATTTTCAAAACACTACTTTAATTAAACATTCTGAAAAATACCATCAAACATCTCCTGTAAAAGCAAATAAACACCGACTGTATTTTCCACTCGAGCACCTAGCAAAGTCCAAACACAATCTCTTTGAATAACGTAATCAACGGTTAGAACACCAAGCATGCCGGTATGTTGTGTTGTTACCTTGCTGCCGCTTGGCCGGCGGCAGCTCCATGCTGCACGCCATGGTGGGCAATGAGCCAAGCTGGGAGAGCAGCATAACGCCTGCCTCCTTTCTATAAAAAAACACAAAATGTTTGCCCAACGACTCCTATGTAATCGTTGAGCTTTCGGCCCTTCTCAGAAGAGAAATACAAGATGAAGGTTGTGAATATGCACGAGTCTAACAGCCATCTTGGTCTAGCGCGCTACTGTGCCGGTATAGTCAATGTTTACAACCGGAGTCAGCCATTGCATATCCTTACGCGGCGAGGCTTGCAAATAACATCGTGGACTTTGACTTAGTTAAACATGCGAGAAACGACAACGAGCTTTGTCGTCACAGTTACACTGAATTCCAGTCTTCTGTGGATAAAATGTCACGCTAAATCAATGAGACGGTAAGTGGACTACTTTTACGTAGTAAGATTAGCGCAGGGATACCTGGAAGGAGCTGACGCTGCTCACCACTGACGACAGATTTAAATAAAACCTAATGAAAATATAAATGTCTGTCAAAACGTTGAAAAGGGAGTACAATATATGTATTGAATGAAATGTAACTGGTTGCAAATTATGATAAATGTTAGCATAAAATAATGACTCAGTTCGCCGCTCGAATATGCTCTGACCAATCACACAGCGCCATGTTCTTACGTTACCAATATTTGACCAATCACAAATGAGAAATAATTGCCTTTGTAATGCCAAGTTGGGCACCCCAGTTTAGAATTAAACGAGTGCTAAGTATGTCAGACCATGAAAATGTCAAATTTGCAACAAATCCTCCTCCCCACAAAAACCCACAATACTACTAACTAGCCGAAGTATGAGTTTAAAGCAATACTGCATTTTGAAAAATGTTTGCACATCATCCACAATCCTTATGTGAGGCATGAACACACATCTCTCTCATGTATGTTCTAATTAAAACCAAAAGATTTGATATACATGCTGCAACCATGTAGTATTTTTAGTATTATTGTATTATTCACAATAACATGTAATACTTTGCCGTGTTTTGGTCCTTTTAAGCATGACCAAAACTTCCTTCCTTTGTGCATTTACTTCACATAGCAACATAGAAACAAATGCCTACACCTTGCATTAACTTTTCCAAACTCAAAAATAAAAACACAGCTGCAGTAAGTAGCAATATGTAACGTTACAATTCGGTAGTGTCTCGACGCATTAAGTGTGTGCAGTGCTGACACGCTGTGTGATGAAGCTAGTCGCTATCCGGCTAGTAGCTATAGCTGGTGTGGTGTAGCAAGTTGTCATATGCCTGTAATGTAGTTTGATCGGTGTAGCAATGTTCATAATAACAATGTTGCTTTAGCTTGGTTAATAGGCACATGACATTATATGGACATATAATGTTCTTCCTTATGAAAAATACACAGAAAATGGATGGATGTAATTATATATCTCATTAATCATGAATTGATTTTACTTTTAAATATCCTGAGGGCCTATAAAAACAAGCTGCGGGCTATAAATGATAGTCCCATACTGCACATTGGACACTCCAGGTGTAAACAATACGGTGCATAGATGAATATTAATTTGTTTCGCTTGTTTAATTTGTAAATCAAAAAGTCATTTCATTTACACTACTACTCAAAAGTTTGGGATCACTTGCAAATGTCTTTGTTTTCCAAAGAAAAACATTTTCATGCATTTCACAAACAATTTTTTCCATATCACAAACATTTGTGGTCTGACAAGACCACAGAGTATTTTCCCAAAGGTCAATGTGAAATTGGGACAAGCCTTCGTTATTTTTGTTCAGCAGTGATTTTGGTCTTGGAACCAAGCTGGCTGTTGTCTTTCTTATGGTGGAGTCATGAACACTGACCTTAATTGAGGCAAGTGGGGCTTGCAATTCTTTGGATGCTGTTGTGAGGTCTTTTGTGACCTCCTGGATGAGTCGTTGCTGTGCTCTTCGGGTAACTTTTGGTTGGCCGGCCACTCCTGGCAGGGTTCCATGTTTTTGCTCTCACTTTGGTTTGCTGGAGTCCCATAGCTTTAGAAATGGCTTTATAACCTTTTCCAGACAGATAGATCTCAATTAATCTCAGTTATGTTTTAACAATGGGGTATGAAAAGTTACATTTAAAAACTGCATTTTGTGTTAAGTTGTGTTTTCATTGACTAATATTTAAACTGAAACATTTAGGTGTGACAAATAAGAAATCAGGAAGGGGCAAACACTTTTACACACCACTGTATATCACTTGTGAAACTTAAGAGGATGAGACGCCTTCTTTAATGAGACTTGGGATGTGAGAATACTTCAGTGGAGCTCTAGCAGTACTCCCAGGTAAGTGGGAGAGCAAAACCCAGTGTCTTCCACCATTGAGAAAGGCTGGTTATCTCAGATGATAAATTCACTTATTTTTCAGGTTATTAGCTTAGCCGGCACATGGCTGGTGTTAGCTGCTGTTTGACAGATGAATATACAGTGAGGGCCTAGAAACTCACAATACACTATCAGGTTTGTTCTTCAAATGTCGCATTAAAGCTTTTTAACATGCTACCCCTTTTTGTGGCATGTGTTGGCAGTTAAGTTCCACAGGGCAGACATGAATGTGTTTGCTTTGAAGGACAGTGGTAGGACGACACTGGCCAAGACGTTAATAGTTAGGGCACGACACTACTACTTGACAGGATCGTTGGGGCTGCAATAGTACTAGCCACGGGTGATCGGCTTTGCGATTGGCATTGAAAGGCATTTATCGGCATATGCCGATTAAATTATTTTTTACAGAAACATTGATCGGTGGCCAACTGGAGCGTCCCTAATTTGAACTTCAACGAGGTATTCGGCATGGCTGCCCGATTTTGTTTATTTAGTTTTTAACTGCAGCTGAGACGTTGAACCTACATTGTAAATTGTATTCACATGCAAGGATTCGGTATTGGGGACCTCACATTATTAATTCAGGCAAGCACTCAATGGAATTCTTGTTCAAGGGGACTTATTATGCTTTCAGATAATGAAGTTTGCGCACTTGGAAGTGACGTCTGAAAGAAGTTTGGGATGAGTCAAAAATCTCGCTTCCAAAGGGCTTTGCAAAACTGTTCTTTTTTGATGTCACAGAAGCGCAAGCTTACTTACGGGTATAGCTGGTTGGTGAACATGAACGTGAAATATCCGCCAAACTGTTGCTGAAGCCAGAAGCAGCACGCTCTTGGCGGGAAAGGTGCTTTAATGACGGACGGAGATGGAGAGAACCACAGTGCTCACTTTCTGGAACACGGTAGTCCCACAACAAATGTGTATTCACCACATTTCCACTATCGATGTTGTGCCAAGATTGTCTGCAATTAGTAAACACGGCGCCATCACGTCCGACTTCAGAGCTCCACGGCACCAGCGGTGACACTGACAAAGTGTGTACGACAATGAATGCATCTCCTCTGGCAGGCGAGGTGGATGCAGCGCTCTTGTTGTCCTCCTGAGCTGCATGGCACCAGTGGTGCTTCTGACAAAGTGCTACTACACTATTTAAATTCATGTGAAAAACTAAAACAGAGTATATTAAAAGGAATACAATTATCAGAAATTGCTCTGAAGGTGGATTGATTTCGGAACGGTCAGCCATATTCTAAAAATCTAATGTCTGTATTTCTATTGACTTATAACTTTAAATGTTCTAAGTTACCCATTATGTTGTCTCATTTCCATAAACAAGCATTGGATTCATGAAAGTTGGCTTAAAAATTTGACTTCTCTCTGCACAAATGGATTGTCTGGAATAATCAATACATCCTACATGAAACAAGTCCATGTTCCACAAACACTGCGTGAAAAACTATCATTTAAAAAAATCTGATTGTTTGGACAGAAATTGAACATCTTATGACCAAAATATATGTTAAAACATATATGTTAATATTTTACAATATATGTTAATATTTGTTAGAATAATAATATTAACATTGATCCTATTTATTATGACAGAATGGTTCAGAGAATCCATTCTTCAACTATTTAAGCCAACTAGTCTTCAACTACTTAACTCTTACATGTCTATGAGACAACTTTCCTATTCATAAATCCAGAGTGATGTCAAGTGATCCAAACATTCACAAGATTCACTGAAGTTGACCACTAAAAACAAAAGGGCAATGAAAACCTTTCATATGTTGGCTAACATTATAAAACCAATTAATATTAAAGACAAAGTTATTAAATGATATGGTTTTTACCATTTTATTTTACCATTTTATCACTTGCGCACTAATATCTGTTATTTTATCAGTACTGTACAGACTGAAGTTGAAATTGAAACAAGCAAAATGTAACAAAATGGAAAGTGGTAAATAATACAAGCATACAGTTGTATACCAAGTACTACAAATTCATACATGTTGGCAGATCTCCATTAATAGTGAAAGTCCTACTTCCTCCTACTTCCTGTTTATAGGCGACATCTTGGATGTTGCCTTTTGTCACCCGGACGTGCTAATTGAATCAACGGAACTTGGTCGTTATTCACAAGCAAAATGCTTTACATTTTACCCGGGTGAACTATGGGGATTATAGTAGAGCGATCATCTATAAGAGAAAGGTTAAAGGCACAATTAAGACCCTGAGATGCTTGTTTTCACAGTCGGGTGAGTGCTGTGCGGCCAATGTGCGCGCAACCGATTGAAAGTTTTCCAAGACATAAAGCACTGAACTTTTTTCGTGCGTGAAACTATTTACTCCCATTAAAATACCACACAAATGTGTTTTACTCACCGGATTTAGTTTTTGAATGACTTTTTGTCACGACTTTGTTTTTAATAAGAGGCGCTTCACCGACTCCATACGGTGACGTCACGACCAAGTGGTTGCGAGCAGCGTCGGACGTGCGCTCGCTCTGGTAAAACAACACCATCTTTTTGTGTAGAAGCACTTGTGTGCTGTGTTTCAGTGACACGCCACCTGATGCCACTATCATTGGCCGCGTAATTTCAAATGACCTGCCGGCTTCTTCGTCATCACATTTAGGCTCTAATTATGTCATCTCTCAGCTGGAACGCAGGGTCAGCGTCAGGATGCTAACATGCAGGATAGCATTTTGGTACAACGCGATAAACTTCACCAAGAAAACCACGGGTCGTCCTGACAGGTTAGTTATGGCTTCAGTAATATTCCCTTGAAGCCCCCCCGCAACACATAGTTTGGACAGATATAAGAGATGGGTTGTACAAGTTTGTAGATAAAACTTCAAAAAAAGTGTACCGCCGCAGCGGAGTAAGTACACCGGAAGTGTTCATCTGATGATGCATTTAAGAAACTCTGATTAAAAACAATACTGTAAATTCTTGTGACAGTTTCCATTAGATGCAATATCTGGCAGTCGGGACCGTGGAAATTCCTTTAATACTATAGGACATTTGAACACACCACATGCCGGGGCATCTCCATGACAACATTGTCATAGTGAAGTTCACAAGCTTTAAACAAGTTGCTTTTTTTGTAGTTCAATGAACCCGCGGAATTCTGGATTAGAGGAACAACTCATAAAGATTAGAAAAAAATCCAAATGAATTGAAAGAATTGATGGGGCAAAACCTTTTTTTGTGTTATTTTTGTTACTGGCTAACAAGCACACCTGGTAAGTAAGACTTTCATAGGTTTAGTGTAACATCTACAGGTAATTAGCAGGATGGGCACTAGTGAAAAGTGAAGTGCTTTTTTCCTAATTAGTGACCTTAAACAATCTCTGCTATGTGCAAAAAATCCCAAACAACAACCAGTGCAATAATTTACGATTACTGCTGTGTATTTTGTTGTTGCTGTGTATTTACACTTGACTCTGATTTGCAGGTGTGCCTTAGTGCAGCAAATGGAAAAGTGATATGTATCACCTACTTATAAAACTTAAGTTGAGTGTTTAAATGAATGCATCTATTGCATCAATGCAAAAACATTGTTTTCACATTGACAATGTGGTGGAATAGCGATGATATTTGTGCAATACTGTACACAAGACTAAAAGATGGTGGCATGTGTTTGTGTTTTTTCCGAAGATAATGCCTTATGAGCCTTGGGTTGGATCATGGAGGCCTCACAGACCACGAGGGCCCATAGCTGCTCTATATAGCAGCCCAGGCCCAAAGTATGCACTGCCTTCGTTGACAGGTACAACCTAAATAGCATTTTCCCCCCTCTTCAATATCTTTATGAATGATGTATCATAATGAACATCTGTTATATTTTCATTAAGGATCTAGTAAACATGATCCTACAAAATGCAAGGCACCAAGTTACAGTTTTCGGGCAAGCTATGACATAAGCAAACAAGATAACTCACCCGGACCAAAACACCTCATCCCCTCAAACATTACCAAAAATGGCAGAGATGGAACGCCAGCGTTTTCATTTGGTAGCCGTCCAAAAGATCTGACACGTGACCAAGTCCCTGCACCCAGTACGCAAAAACACACATGACACAATAGTTAGCACTAGAGCTAGTTTTTGATTGATGACATTGTCTTTTGCTGCTTTAGACCGCTACCACCTTGAAAATGCAGACAAGTACACGTACCACTCTTCTCCTTCATATACTTTGTCCGGGAGGTGGAAACAAGTCATAGAAAGCAACCAGACCACACCTGGTAAGATCCTTTTATTTTTTATTTTTTCAATTCACAATAATCACTTGTCACTTTGTCACTGCAGGTCCAGCATCCAACATGCTGCCTCCTGTGTTGGGTCCTAAAACAGTCAATATACGTGCAGCGCCTGCACACTCAATTTATGGCCGAGGCAAAAACGGAAACACTTTCGAAGACTACACAAAGGTAGACCAAAATGAGACCAAGTTTGCCTGTTTTTTGGCACAGTGGTCAGTGCTCTCGACTCCCATTCCAAAGGTCCTGTGTTCGAGCCCAGCAGGGGGCTGGCTGAAACAGGCGGCTTACACATGACCACATTAGCACCTTCAGCACCTTGTCAAACACTCTTATGGGTGGGAAAAGTGGTGAAATATGGGTCAGACCACTTTGTTTGACTCAATTCACGCATCTTACTATTTAACCATTAACAGTAAAACAAAAAACTTGAAAGATGAAAGCGCAGTGAATGCGTAATACGGAGTGGCATGCACAGCTAGGTTATTTTTACTTGCCATACATGTGTAAAAAAAAAGAGGCGAGCTACTTCAAAATATAAAAAACAAAAGGAACGTCCCTAACATGCAGTTTATATTTTCTCACACTTTTTCTCCCTTAGCCACCTTTGCTGTGGCTGCTTTTGCAAACCACGAAGCCAGAGAAAAATCAAAACTTGACAAGAGTTAATCTTTTAGTGCTCTAAGTTGACGTCTGCAATGTCATTTTGGGGAAAAAACGTGCAAAAAAAGCTACAAAGAAGCCAAAGAACAGTAGGGTTAATCCTTGATGTCCAAATAATTACGATCTTCATGCATTATTAAAGCAAGCCAAGCAAACCCGACATGAGCAAGCATTTTGGCAGCAGAGGCACAGAAAAACTCTTTAAATAAGAGATGTCAAACAGAACTGAGACACAGAGGTGTGGGGTGACCGTCTACCTCAACCAGTTTGGGTAGGGAAGGAAGGCACCGGGGAGGGACACAGGGTAGCAAAATCAGAAGAGGGATTGGATGACAGTGTTTCTTACAAGACTGCAATGCATTTGTGGTGGGTGGTTGCTGAGGGATGATTTCCATCCGTTTTCTATGCCGCTTATCCTCATTAGGATCGTGGAGGAATGCTGGAGCCCATCCCAGCTAATGATGTAATTGTCTAATTTGCATAATTGGCCATGACACATTTGCATGTGCAGTCCTTTGCTACATTGTGGTTCAAACATTACTCCCTCATTTATCTCAGCTTTTCATAAATTGATTTATTATAAAAAATGATCGCTAAGTCATATGTAGTAGTCCAGTCAATAGGCGTCAGTCATGTTACATTGATGAGACATTACCTTAAAGTACATTACCTTAACTTGACACTGTGCAGTTCTCCCATTCTGTGTGGAAGTGGTATATTTTTGGCTTCTTAATTAGAAATTCTTCACCACTCAGGTGAAAATATTAAGTGTAGCATAAATAAAGTGGAGGGTAATTAGTTATCTTGGTAGCTTGCAATTATTAAAGCGGCGTCCGTCTCTTATGTCGCTTCAGAGGTGCTGTAGCCTGCGTGTAATAGTTGCGCAATACGGTGTAAAGCCAGCAGTAGTGTCCCATTATTTTACAAATGTATGTGTAGATGGAACTATGGAAATGTTCCATTTATTACTTTTGCCAAGCGCAGCATTGAGGTTATGTTTTTGCAGGCCTTTATGAGTTTTACTGTAACTAGAAAAGTTTTAATGAATTGTCTGAAATGGGATATGGAAGAACTGCTTCAATTTTGGGGGGTTGATCCAAAATTGACCAGTCCAGGGTGTACCCTGCTTCTCGCCCGAAGACAGCTGGGAGAGGTTCCAGCATGCTTGCGACCCTCGTAGGGATGAGCGGAAAATGAATGGATCTAAAATTGAAATTCCCCAAATTCACCCTTTTCCCTAAAACTAATAAAAAAAAACTAACCTGCTACTGCTGCCACATTGATCAACCGATTCAAGCCATTTCAACATCCAACTCTTCAAAAAAAAAAAAAAAAAAAATATATATATATATAAAATGTCCCAAAATTAACTTTTCTGAAAAGCTGCTTTCACCTACTTCTGTGTCCACATTTCTCAACCCATTCACCTCATTGCAACATCAATTATTCAACAAAGTCAGGACAGTCATGTCATTGGCTACTGGCGACAGCATAAAAATTGCCACATTTTCACTTTTGAAATGCAAAATGCCTTTGAACTAAAGAGTTCTATCTACTTCTACATTCTCAACCGATTCAGACCCTTCCAACATCAATGTGTTTCTCAAATAAGGATGTTCTTGCCATTTTGTACATATGGAAAAACTCCCACTTTATTTTACATTCCCTTTTTTTTCAGACTGCAAAATGCCTTTGGTCTTTCTAAATACTTCAACATTTCTCAACCAATTCAGACCGTTCCAAAGTCAAAATTTTCAACTCTCAATTCTCAATTAGAAGGTTTAGTCCCCCTGGCTATCACGCTAGGTCTTAGCATGCCAACATTAGCATATTCGCATTTTTTATCTTATTTTCATGGGTAGATAAATATATAAACAAAATAACAACAAACACTATCATGCTAGGTGTTTGCATGGTAGGTGTTGACATGCTAACATTAGCATGTTAACACAGTATAGTAGCATTTTAGCCATTTTCATATGTAGATACTTATATAAAGACTAAACACTATCACACTGAGTGTTAACTAACAATAGCATGTTAGTATTGCTAGCATACTAACATTACCATATAAAGACAAGCACTATCACGCTAGGCATTACCAAACTAACTATGGCATGTTAGTATTGCTAGCATACTAACATTACCATAATATTTTTAGCCATGGCTAGACACATATGAACACCACTATTATGCTAGGCGTTAGCATGCTGACGTGAGCATGTTAGCATTGTGATATAAATTCTATAATGCTAGGTTTTAACATTCTAACATTAGCATTGCCAGTATACTGACATTAACAATCTAAATATGTACATAAAATAAATATAGGACTAATATTTATGGTGTAAATCACAATATTGGGGGGACTACGGCACCTGGTAGAGCTACTTTCACAAACACGCCCCATTATGTTTATGAACGAGGGCGTACAGATAGTGCCAAATCAATTTGTGGAAGCCCGGCACAAATGTGTGGGAAAACACTGGAAGGATGATGACACTATATACTAGTACATGTATCAATAATAGCAGTAATGCTTAGATGATAATAGTATAGTAATAATGTATTTTGAATGTCTGGATGCATCTTGACTCAACGGTGCTTCTTTTACTTCATCTTCCAGTCTCCGGGCCCTGCAGCATATCAAGCCGTGGACCCCAAAATCTACTTAACAAAATCTCCTCAGTACAGCATGCCGGGCCGCAAGTTTGTACCTGAGAATGCAACAAGGACACCAGCACCTGGAGTATACTGTCCGGAGAAGGTGGGACTACACAATTATTGTAATGATGACAAGGTGTCGCTACATGTTACTGTGTCTCATGTCCAGGTCACCACCACACACAACAAAGCTCCAGCCTTCACGTTTGGATTACGGCACTCAAAATACACAATATGCCCCATTATGGATGTGGATAAATATCAACAGTCATTTTCCTTTGCTTGAAGTGGACAGTGTCAGATTACGCCATCAAAGACAGCTGTTGGTATTTATTGCTGAGATCCCAACAGTTTGGAAGGTTCATGACTTCTAACTAAATCCTACCCAGGACGCCACACAGGGAATCCAAAGAGGTTGTTGTCTGTTATGTGGCTCACAGATGATCGTACAGCACCGTGTTCTACTTCACTAACTGGCGCATAGTCAATGGTGTCAGAAAAATCTTACAACATTGTGTTGCACAATATTTTTTAATAAAAAAAAAATGTGAAAGTCATTTTATAGTTTAGGTGCATATGGTTAAAAATATTCATATGCTGTTGAAATTCTTTTTTTTTGGAGGGTGGAAGCTGGAAATGACACAGCAATGTCAAATGACAAAAGACATTGTGTTATGTTTGCTGTTGTCCAAATGTCTGAAATGATTTGTTGTCTCACAACCTGGCACATCCAACTTGGTCTAAATCTTGCTATAAAAAATTAATGTTTCACAATGGACAAAATTACAAATTTCACTGTTATTTCCTGCTAAAAAGCCAAAACTAAGATTCGGGTTTGGATATGAAAGCTATATGTTCAACTGTAGTCAAGTGACCCTAAAAAGCTCACATACCCCTTCAGACATTTGAGCTGAAGCCATGTACCCTCTACTCTTGCACATGTAAAAAATTATAAACCTATGATCATAATATTTTAAATTCTATGGTACTTCTGGGTCAGAAATATGACGTTTTCACATGAGCACTGATGAGAAATCATTCCAGTTTAATGTTAGCATCCTTCCGTTTGAAGCGGTTGAATGTCAGCTTTACTTTTTTGTCCACTCATGATGACTATGGTTTAAAGGGGACTATATGCTAATTTTCGCCACTTTGTATTGAGGGACTATCTACCAGCTACACACAATAACGCACACAGAAAGCTTTCTAGGTCTTCCAGATTCTGCACCTCTTTCTGCAGTGATTCATGGACTTCCTGCTTCCGACCCAAATTAATTTACACACCCACTACGCTGTGGTTAGTCACACTTCCGGATACGTAGTGCAGGCAATCTGCAGCCGATATAAGGAAGCCCGGATTTCATTGACATCAGTAGAACTCTTTGTAGAGAAAACTAAAACCGAACGTGCACACTCTTGGCCATCCAAAACGTCTTTCAAATCTCATTTCCAAACACGAAAACCTCATTATCTGACGCATTGGCATCGTTTAACACCAGGATACAACATTGTAACATTTTTAAGTCAGAAAAGTGGAAAAAGCAAATTAGTTCCCCTTTACCAAATATAGGGCTAAGTCTATCAATCATGATAAAACATCTGAAGTACAAAATTAGTGCAACTAATGATAACCATCAAACGTTTTTGTTCATATGACGCACACAGACCAATGACATCTCATTGACTTCAGGCATTCAGGGATGTACTCCCATAACTGGTGTACCCCTGAGGATACACACTTTGGGAACCTAGGTTGTACTGTATACTGGATTGTACACAAATAAAGGAATCAATTTATTTTTTATATACAAGCGGCTGAAATGAGTTTCCTCCGTAGGGTAGCTGGACTCAACCTCAGAGGTGGTGTGAGGAGCTCAGTCATCCGGGACTGGGGCCCGAGCTTGTTCAAGTGGCTTGGGCATCTATAGTCTGGATGTCTCCCGGAAAACCTCCCTGGTTTTCCCTACTGAGACTGCTGCCCCCGCAACCCGGATCCGGATAAGTGGAGGAAAATGGATGGATAGATTTATTTAATATTTGACATACTTTTCAATGTATTATAGACCGTAGAAATTACTTAAATACTGAATACATGAATGAACTAAATGTCTCAAATTTGGAAAAATGTGGATTTTCGGGACATATCTGACGGGCATATTTACAGCAGCCGGTCTTTCACTCAACAGCGACTACAAGCGGACATGTAAAGCATTGCAGGATTAATGCATGATGTCTGTAATATGCAAACGCCAACAAACTTAACAAAAATATTGCTGCTGTTCATGTTCCCCAATCCAAATGTAAAAGTTGTTCTCTTATTGTTATGTTTCATTCACGACACTACCCCACACAACACGGAAAACTGACTATAAATGACTGTTCTGTAGAAGACATACATTACGTTTTTTGTTACCACAGCGTCATCTGCTGGATGTCAAATTTACCGCCATCCGGGTAGGCCTTGACGTCACCCTGGTCCGTTTGAATGTTCGCAGTGTTGAAAAGCACGATGTTTTGCTGCAATGTGTTTGTGCACACGCTGCCTGATGCCACCAACGTCTCATCACATTAGGCTCTAATGATGTCATCTACCAACTCGAACGCAGGAGCTGCGTCAGGATGCTTAAACTGAAACTTAAAAGTTCAATATTAACAAGAAACTCGAGGGTCGCCCTGACAGGTTAGTCACATGGTCCAAATGAGTCATGCAAGTATAATACAATGATGATTGTTGTTATATTGGAATACTGTACATAGTCATTTAGGTACAGTTGAATTATAATATTTTGGCTGACACCATCACATTTCATGTAACAATGTGTAACAATGTATTATTTATTGTGATTGTAGTTTGCATTGTTTTATACCCCCTGTAGCCAAATGAAGAAACCTAAAAGGTTTTGGAATACTCTTGTGTCTTTTTGTTGAGTGTCTCCTCTCCTGGCAGATAATGCCTGCTGAAAAGCCCAACGTTGTGCTCACGGCCCCCTCCCGGCTATACGCGCTGCCCTCACTGACAGGTAAAACCTTACTAAACTTAATAAATAAATCAAAGAAATTAATAACTTCATTGGTGTAAAATAAGACAAGAAAAAAGATAAGCAGCTGGTCTTATGGCCAAGTGCAAACCTGAACACAGGTGAACTTTTCTGCTTTGACCTCACTGTCACTGGCAGTTACATCAATTTTATGTGACAAAGAAAATAAATATTGGGTCAATCTTACATGATGAGTGGAAACTCAAACAGGGAACAATTAAGTCTGCCTGTCATAATGCACTGCATTATTGATAGCCGCAAGGAATAACAGGACTATGTTTTGTAAATATCGAAATAACACTCTCTTCTCAAATAGATGGCTCCTTCAAATGAACGTCACCATTTAAGGAAATACAGTAGAACTGTTATTTGAGATATGTCATCTCTTTCCCCACCCTAAATCCAGGATACAAAAACCATGATCCAACTAAATCCAAAGCACCAAGCTATTCTTTAGGGAATCGTTTCCCCAGGACCAAACTACATGTCTCACCTGGACCGGCACACTTTGTCCCATCCAACATCACCAAAAATGGCCGAGACGGCGCTCCAGCATTTTCATTTGGTAAACGTCGAAAGGAGCCAGCGCGTGCTGAAATTCCTGCACCCAGTGAGCAAAAGACACAGAATTAGATTTAGCATAAGGGATTCAATAAATGATATCAGACATTTCCCATTTGTGTTTCAGACTGTTACAGCCTTGAAAGTGCAGAGAAGTACACTTTCCGCTCTACTCCTTCGTACACTTTAACTGCAAGAAGAAAACAACTTGTAAACAGCAACCAAAGCGGACCCGGTAACATTCCTTAACAGATACATATGCATTAAGAAACTCGTAACATATAATGTGCTTCCAATTCTGCAGGTCCAGCTGCCAACATGCTGCCACCTGTTCTGGGACCAAAAACTGTCACTATACCTGCAGTACCCGCATACTCTATCCTTGGCCGCCGTAAAGTTGGGACCTTTTTGGATGACTTGTCAAAGGTAGATGTCATTAAAAATAGATTTGTTGTGACACTCTGACTTAATAATACTCCCATTACTTTCAGTCTCCTGGCCCTGCAGCCTATGAAGCTACGGACCCCAAAACTTACCTGAGAAAATCCCCTGAGTTCAGCATGCCTGGCCGCAAGTTCCCACCTCAGGATTCTACAAAGACACCAGCACCTGGAGTATATTGTCCTGAGAAGGTAGGAAGCTTAACCATTTCAGTAAAATACACACACTACTATCCATCAATGGATTATGACAAAAGACCTTTTGTTTAGGTCACGTCTAATTGCTCAAAAGCGCCAGCCTTCACCTTTGGACGTCATCACTCTGAAAAAACCATCATCCCCCTTATGGCTGTGGATAAATGTCAACATGCAATAAGTCTCATTTAACTTGGAAAGTTCACAGTGCAGATATGCAGTTGGTGTGAATCACCAAGGTGCTAAAGTTGAAAGCCAGTCAGTGTTTTTGAAATGCATTTACAAGATTACTAGATTTTTTAATATAACCCCTGTTGCACCATCCACTTTGTTCATTCGTGTCCTTAGAGAGACACCCCCCCCCCCCCATGCAAAACGTAACTCATAACTCCAATAATCACTGCAGTGGTCAATTTTACTGTTCAAAAACTACACTGGTGAGTTTGCCACCAAGAATAAACAAAAACCTAAACATTTTTTTCCTTCTGTACACTAAACCATACAGCTGCATGACAGTCCAGAAAGCAGCACATTTTGAGTGCTTAACTGTGTTTTGGGTGCAGGAAGGGACATAATAAAGATAACCCCACTTTAAACATCCTTTAACATACAAAACAAAACATTATTTAATGCTGTCTATACATTTTAAAGGAAAATTAAAATCTGGCCTCTTTGCTTCAGCAGTCTTTTAACGTATTAAAAACAAAAACTGAGCTTTAGTTGCCATGCCAACGTCTACAAATAATTTATTTCTGTCAGGCACAAGAAAAGACAGCTAAATGTATGACAACGGGTCCTTTGGGCGTCCTGGTTGCATAGGAACAAATCGGCACGAGCTTTTTGCGTTGGCAATACAAACCTGTTTGTCTGATATGTTAAAGCAAGGCGGTTACGGATAAATGATACATTCAGTCGTAGGGACATCGTTGTAAAACGTGAGTTAATGCATGTCTGTTTAAATATTTGACTGCGCTATTTGGTTATTTGTGAGCGAGCTACAACTAAGACTGGTCGCTTACGCGATTTAAGTATAGCGTGTCTTCGCAGGAAAAACTCGTCAAAATACAAAAAATGGCTTACAAGCAACCGTTGTGTGTTCTGTTTTCCGACAATTGAAGACTAGTTCGACTGGCAAGTGAAATGTCGGCTTTCAAGTGGCAAAAATAACGTAAAAACGTTCAACCGCGGCAAACCGGTGACGCACGAGCTAGCTATAGCTAGCGCCGCCGCCGTTAGCTTGCGGATTTGTCTTGTGGTCTGTCAAAAGAATCAACCGCCACAAATGTTGAAATAATCGAAGTAGTAGCTACAGAATACAGTAAGCAACAAGAAACATGGCTGGTGATGAAGACGGTATCCCCGAGTTGGACCAGAAAAAGTACGATGCGGACGAACAGGTGAAGATAATCTGTCTGGGAGACAGCGCCGTTGGTAAATCTAAGTAAGTTATGACTTCAAATGGCAGATGTTTAATTTTGAACTTGTGGCTTACACGTCAGTTGTGTCTTCAGGTTGATGGAGAGGTTTCTCCTGGACGAATAGTATCCTTCATGGGAAGCAGAAGATAGAACCAGAAGCTAATACTAAAATATTATGCTACATTGACACAAATATTAGGTCCAAAACACATTACAATTACATAATACTGATAATGTGGACAAAAATCAATGCAATTCACTAAACAGAAATCCTTCCCGCCACAGAAACATTTAAAACAGACAGTTGTTTTCTATAGTGTGTTCACAATGAGTCATTCAAGTCACCTTTGTTAAGTTCCTTAAATCCTCATTCAGTCGACCACAGCAGTTGTCAACATATGCATTGACTCTGTACAAACACACCGCCAAGGTGGCCAACAAGACCGTAGCAGTGGGTATGTATTTAAACTGCTCTCGTTCTCACACATTTTTTCCCCTTATCTGTTTCATTAACATTGACTTTTTCTACACAGATTTCTGGGACACGGCCGGCCAGGAGAGGTTTCAGAGCATGCACCCCTCATACTACCACAAAGCGCACGCATGCATCATGGTAAGAAGAATGCATATTTGTTAGAATTGTTGTAAGGTATAATGGTACCGACATGTTAAATGCCCCAAAGGTCAGGCTGGTGACTCCAAATTGTCCATAGGTATGAATGTGAGTGTGAATAGTTGTTTGTCTATATGTGCCCTGTGATTGGCTGGCGACCAGTCCAGGGTGTACACCGCCTCTCGCCCGAAGACAACTGCGATAGGCTCCAGCACCCTTGTGAGGAAAAAGCGGTAGGAAATGAATGAATTTCATATCTTGTTTATTGTTCTCGGGAAGGTTTTTGATGTCCAGAGAAAGGTCACCTATAAGAATCTGGCCAACTGGTACAAGGAACTGAGGGAGTACAGACCCAAGATCCCCTGTTGCGTGGTGGCCAACAAGATTGATGGTGGGTGAGCATGCATTGCATGTAAATGCTGTCTCATTTGATTTTTACCTCAAACAGCAGAAGCTATGTTAGCTAATTATGTATACATAAAGTTGTCCCCGACTGCATCGAGATTCGAACGTCTCTCACTCAATCGCCGTCTTAAATGATCACTGTTTCGTGGCTGAACAAAGCTTATTAGTAAAAAATAAAAAGGCATAATTAGGCAAATTGTAGTTATCTTTGTCTAAATGAATCATTTTCAAGCATATAAATTGAAAAATGAAGGATTTAAATGAACTGTCTTTATTGCAAAAACTAACGCCGCCGAATCATCTGTAAACTCAACTATACTCTCTGTACGCAGTTAGCCTCTTCCCATACTCGCACACAGTCAGGATTCAGTCAGTTGGAAATCTCAAAACACTACAGAAGCACTACACGAACATGTTAAAATGATCTGCTCGTTTTGAAAGTGACAGAAATAAAGAAGCAGTATAGGGTTTTTTTTAAAATAATTATTTTACTGTAATTTTTGTACTTTGAGTTTCTAGTACTTTATATTATGTCTTTCTTGTGTTGTGTTTATAGTGTGAGTCTTATGTACATTAAGATCTCACTAACAACTCATTCGTAACCAGAGGACAACCTATACACTGTATAGTATGTACTGTATTATTTATTTGGACAAATACGAACTTGACTTTCTTGTTGATTTTTATGTCTGCAGCCGACCTAAAAGTGACACAACGAAGTTTCAACTTTGCCAAGAAGCAGGGACTCCCTTTTTACTTTGTATCTGCAGCAGATGGCACTAACGTTGTAAAGGTTTGAGCATTTCTTGATTTTCTCACAGTGTTATTCAGGGTCGTGCCGTAGATCCTGCCTATAGAAGCGCTACAAATCACAGCGCAACTGAAAGCCCTAAAAACTCGACCAGACTTCTCAAACTTGGGTGTTACTCGTCACAACAGATGTTCAGGGAGATGATCAAGAGAGCTGCGGAATACAAGCAAAACCCTAGTGACTTCATGGATGAAGTCATGCAAGAATTAGAGGTGAGTTTCAAATACCCAAACATTTTATACTGCAGTTCAGTATTCTAACCTTTTTATACCCAACATCCCTAGTCTTGGCTGTGAACCTTGACTAGGTCTATTTTGGGGAAACTGATATATATTTAAATAATTAGCAAATTTACCACAGTAACCGACTGGGAAAGTCCCAAAGATGGACTCACTGATTTCACCAGGTTGGTGACCCCTGCTGAAGTTGCATGTGCACAGTGGATGGAAAATAGCATCTTCGGTTGACCTGACCATGTCTTTGTCACTTTGCTATACTGTAACCTTGGCTTATTGTTTTTTTTCCACTTTTGTTACATTTTGTCTTTGTAGAACTTCGAGCTTGAGAAGAAAGAAACTAGCTCGGACGCAGAAGGTGATGAAGTAAAGAGGGAGGAGAGCCCTGAGTTGCCTTGACAAAGTTTCATGGGTGATGTACATGATCTTTCCCTTGCCAATAGAATGTACTTTTTGTCCTAATAATCTCATCACAGCTGCTACAGCGCATCTCAAACTTGTGTGTTTTAATAGTTTGAACAATAGATAGAATGTTTAAGAGCTACAAACCAGTTATCATGTCATGTAATATGAATGTGAACCACTCAGAGCAAAGAAAATGCATATTTTGTGATTTTTATGTTTGTGTGCAACACCCAGAGGGAAACATTTGGATGTTTTTGGTTTGCCAGCAATTTCTCAATGAAAACTCAATGTACCACGTAATAAAATAGTGATGCAGCATTTTTCATAAATAGCCGCGCAGAAGTTGTAAAGAATGTAAACTAAACAAAAGTCTATATGCTGTATACGTGACTGTCTTGTTCAGTGTGACTTGCGAATAAATCTACTGAGACGCTGGCTTAGCAGTTCAGGTTTTAATTATAAATGTGTTACATAATATAACAAATGTATCTCTGTGGCGGCCATATATCGAGCAACATCTCAGACTTGTAGCATCCTCCCTTGCTGTGTTAGCATGAGTGATGCTAAGTTAAGTCTGGTTATTTGTATTGTAGCTTGAGGGGGGTGATGATGATGTGTTCAGTTCAGCTGACCAACAAGTCAAGGCTGAGATGTTGCAGCGATATGTCAACCATTCAAAACTTCACAGTGCAAACAAGGAGAGGGTGGGGGGAACACAACAATGAAAGAAAAATGAAAACCCTTCTATGATAAAACCAGTGGATGCTTTTGAAAAGTTAACATCCCCTCTTTCACAACGTAGATTGTGCTTTGTTGATCAGAAAAGCAGCCAACGATAACCTTTTACTGAACGGATTAGCCCGAATGATGTGTCAAGCATCAGGTCACGGTGTGTTTGTGGTCTGAAACAATCTTGTCAGTAACCCAAACCTCTAAAAAGTTTCACTTAAATGAAACAAACAGCAAATAAAGCCATTGCAATACTCTGTATATGAATTCAAACAGAATTGTAAAGCTCAATGGTAAAACAAAGCAGTAATTCTCCACTGGTGGGCCGCGGGTCTTTGCCTAAGCAACAAAATAATGTATTGACCCGCTGTCCATGAATGCACCTTGCACGCTACAAGATGTGTGCCTAGGCAGCTGCGTAACCATTGCAAACAGTCTCTTTGAATATAATGTATTTAAGAAGTTTTAAACATCCATGTGCGTTGCCGCTTGTCATTAAGGAGTAATGGTGGGTCCCGCTTCCGAACCAGTTGAGAATCACCGATCTAAAGCATGCCTTGTCTGTACTAAAGTGAGAATAATGACTGGAGGTCCTCTGATGGGATATATAAGTGAGTGAGCTATCAAATGTCTGCAGTTCTCAAGATTTTCAGGAGATGGCACCATATTATTGAGTCTGTAACAGCTCTAAATGCAGCAACTAAGAGTCCTAAAGACAAATATACATTTTTTTTGGCACGTTTTCATTTTTTTTGTTTGCCTCATTTTACAGCAACTCAAATTGGAGATCTTAAAAGAAAAAAATGACACACAACACAGTGGGGTCGTGGATTTGGGTAAAGAGGAACTATACACAGTGAACAGAAATAAGGGGAATTATGTTTCAAATGCACAATATATTGTACTGTGTTTTCCTTACACCACATGGACTTTAGGTGTCACATAGAGATCCCGCAAAATGGTTGCATCAGAGCCTGGCATTTATTCACTAGTGCCTTTTTTTTTGCTAATTAATTGTGTGCTTTCACACAGTGACAACAGCCAACAAGATGTGTGACATATAAAATACTTAGACGGTGACAGTTGTAGAATTGGTGTTAAATGGAATACCCTTAGACACAGACGATGTCCCGCCTCTTATCACTGTGATGCTACTTCAAAGTGGACAATTGCCAGGTTAACTTGTCACTTCCATTTTATGATGGAAAAAGGTAGAAAAATGCCAGCTGTTCCAAGCATTGTGAAAGAGGACCTTAAGCAAGGCTGGACTAGACAGCTTGTTTACGCATTTTGGACATTTCTATTGCTTCCAACTGCTTTCTGCTTGTGTAACATTGCACAAAGCAACATCTATAAGCTCTGGTGTGGTGAAAGAGCCCTGACCTCGAGCCTACTTCATCACAACTTCTGGTATGAAGTAGAACATAAGCCATTCATTCATTCATTTTCTACCGCTTTTTCCTCACAAGGGTCACGGGGGGTGCTGGAGCCTATCCCAGCTGTCTTCGGGCGAGAGGCGGGGTACACCCTGGACTGGTCGCCAGCCAATCACAGGGCACATATAGACAAACAACCATTCACACTCACATTCATACCTATGGACAATTTGGAGTTGCCAATTAACCTAGCATGTTTTTGGAATGTGGGAGGAAACCGGAGTACCCGGAGAAAACCCACACAGACACGGGGAGAACATGCAAACTTCACACAGAGATGGCCGAGGGTGGAATTGAACCCTGGTCTAGCTGTGAGGTCTGCGCGCTAACCACTCGCCTGCCGTGCCGCCCAGAACATAAGCCAGATACTCCAAAATCTATAGCTTTTTATCAGTCAATATACTGCTTAAAACACACCGCCTATGCGACAAGTACTTTAGATGTCACATTACACCTTGTGCAAACGTCAACACTGTGTGAAAGCGCACACAGGTGCGGCAATATCCTGCTTAGCCGGGGTTTTGTGTAAAAGGCAAAGGCAGATACATTTTTTGCAACCAATGTTGTCATTTCAACTAATAGCAGGGATCTCTGGTGTCAATACAGTAAGGCTATAGTGGATAAACTCTATACATGGATGTAAACTAGCAACCAAATGTGTGCACTGTCATTGTCTGCCCTCATCAGACGTTACACAAAAGGAGACACACACACTCGCACACAAAGTTTTGGGTGGGGGATCCAGATGCACGCATGCGCTTGGACGATGGGTGGCTTCTATGTTAGCACCGTGTCACCTTGTTTTGTGCAAATCATCCCCTATAGTTGTAGAGTTCATAGTCGAAAAGGTCATAGAAAGAATAAAATCTGCTCACCTTTTTCACAGGTTAACTATGCATATACTGTATGCCAAACATTCATATATATATCTATATATATATCTATATGTAGTTGTTTTCCAAAAATTTATAGGAAATCTATCGTATATACATTGCTTGTGATTTAAAATAGCAAATTTTTTTACAAGTATGTTTAGAATGGACAGGACACGTTTTTAGTGTCTGTATGTTTCACACGCTACAAAAATCTACCCACAGTGTCTAAATGAGCAACATAAATGTTGGAATAAAATGAGTGTGGAACAGGAGAAGTCACAGTGAGCACTATTCTTACAACCAGCTTGAGATGGTTTAGTGTGTTGTAGCGACACGACTCACTGTTCCTACTCATGATTGTAACCTAGCCTCATCACACGAGACCCGTCTCTTGTTCATCTTCACAGTTTAGCATTGTTTTGCTTATCAGTCCATAGTAGCGTCTCTTCAAGACCTGTTGTAATGAATGAAGACCTCACAAAGACACTCTCATCCCCACGTTTGACACGCATTCCCTTGCTAGAGGGCTTTCACGTCAGCATTTGGATCATTTGTTTACCTCGTCTGCTCTACCTTCCCTGGAGTGAGGAGCAGCAGAGATCTCACTGGAGCTTGTTGAACTTACGCTAGTCTACAGTATTCCGGTTTTGGTCCATTTAATATATTCGGTGCTCTATCACTGCAACTTTCCTGAATGATCTTGTATTTCTATTGTGTAAGCTGGCAGTTATCATTCATAACTGGTGGGAGGAGTGATTGCAGGGATTAGTAAACCAGATCACCAAGTTTTAAGGAAAGTTGTGTTTGAATTTGCATTCATAATAATATTAACATTAACTCACTGCTGCCATCTTGACCACACGGTGAACCAATCGTGAATCCTAAAAACTTTTGAGTAGAATTATTAGAATCATCCATTAATAATGAAAGTGTGTCTGCTGCTCCAAACTTCCATCTCTAAGTGGATAAACAGGTAGAAGAGCCTCTGGTATTGATTAGCTGTCTCCTGGACTGGCCCTGATGTTTCGAGAGAGAGTGAGTCACATTGTTGGGATGTGTCGCTCAACATGTGG
The DNA here is from genome assembly GCF_030265055.1 of Doryrhamphus excisus. Taxonomy (NCBI): domain Eukaryota; kingdom Metazoa; phylum Chordata; class Actinopteri; order Syngnathiformes; family Syngnathidae; genus Doryrhamphus; species Doryrhamphus excisus. Next base: position 11,798,657 of record NC_080471.1, read on the forward strand.
GGATGGTGGCCTATCAACTGGGTGTCTGCCTCACATTTCGGGATGCCCTTTAGTATGAAGGAAGACCGTAAGAAACTCATAATAAAAAAAAAATGCTCCAGACATGATGCAACTGGTCATGCTACAGTTGAGAAAACATAAGGAATACATAGTGTATGACAAAAAAATCATGTCCATAGTTGTACTTTTTTTCTTTCAAATATATATATATATATATTAAGTATATAATTGGTAGAAATGCGTAAACTATTGGTGGAATAGATTTCTCTCTGCTTCTATATACTAAAAACCAAGAACAGGTGCAGATTCCTTTTCTTTGCACAATTGTCTCTTCTGAAAGCTATTATTAGACACATATATCATCATATTATCATTTAATACCTAGATATATATCATATTCCCTTTGGAAAACCAAAATAGTTGATTATGAAAAAAGCCACGAGTGTTGGTTCAACATTCTCCAAATAGAATTGATAGCACAGCCTGGGTACCAAGGCGAAGGGGCGGGGCTTCTCCTGTGGTTTGTGGAGCATTCCGCCCATCCTGGGCTCCGAAGTCCTGGGCTTTAAAAACAACAGCAGATATAGAGGAGACACGCCGTTGTCTTATTTTGTGTTCACCATCGTTGCTGTTGTTGATCTCTGTAGAAACATTGTTGAAAGGCAACTGAGCTTTTTTTCTGATTGGAGCGAAAACTCTTCCTTTACTCGAACCGCTAAAGGCTTTTTTTTCTTAAAGAGGCCTGGTTGGAGGTAGAGAGGAGAGGAGGGCCAACATGGTGGGTGTCACTGTACGGGATCCCCATCCCTGGGAGCCCAATATCTCATCCATGCGCTCGTCCGTCGACTTCCTCTCCGTGGTGGCACCGACTGGAGATTACGGGGTTCTAGGGCGGGGGTCAGCTCTCCAGCAGCTGCTTCAGTGCTCGTTCAATGTTCATGCGGTGGCCCACTCGTGTCACACCCAGCTCGGCAAAGTCGTCCTTGGTCAGTGCCGGGAGATGGGAGCCCTCAATCTCGTGTTCCTGGAAGCCGGCCCTGTGCTCGCCGAGGTTGATGCTCTCCAGCCAGTCCCCTACGTCGTACTTGTTCCACAGGTGGAGGGGCTTCTGGTGGAACGGTCTGAGCGCCAACAGCGGTGAGCCCAGACCCGGGGAGTGGGAAGGCGACGGAGACGGCGAGCGGGAGCGGGATCGGGCGCTAGAGCTCCTCATCACAAAGCGGACCTCCTTGGGTTCCTGGGGAAGACTGAGGCTGGAGGATTTGAGGATGGTCTGCGGGGGGGTGGTCGGAGAGGCTGGAAGGCCAAAGCCAGAATAGCGTCCGAAGGGGTCGCCCCGGTCAGGTGATCCCGGGCTAGGGGTGCGTCTCGTGATGGGGTAACGGCTGCCAGGGCGTATGGTGAAGGTGGTGCCGTAACTCTTCTGAGAAATGGTGTGGAGTTCACCTAGGCTGCTGAAAAGTCTGAAGGAGACGAGCAGAAAGAGAAATAACAGCAGAGGGACTTCAGGTATATGAAGGAATCACACGATGTACACCAAGCTTCTGATTGCCCTTCCATGTGAAGGGTTACAAAATATCTATACCGCTTCAATGCTATGCTAATGAAGGGTGGGGCTAGACATACAGCACTATCTGTGGTGATTGGTTGACAGCCTTGTCCGTCTAATGCTTTACAACTGAACTAACTGCATTGTGTAATTTGGTAGACTGGACTGTGCCGAGATGGGTGTGGTGGTGCACCAGGGGAGGTGTCCACATTTTCAGCTTAGTGCAGCGACAATTTTGTGACAAAACAGCAAACCAAAGGTGCGCTGAAAGCTTGCCGGCTCCGATCTGGTCTGTTCTCGGCGCAGGTGAAGCGCACCCTGCACAGTGGTAAATTGGCTGATGGGCGCACAGTGTATACATGTCACCAAGATTTCAGTGGAATGAAAAATCACAGCAACCACTAATGTTAGCGTCTGAACCAGCATGTATGATTTTTATATTAATTGTCCCATCACATCTGATGTCAGATCAGCCAACCGGGGCCTGCTCTACACTTGGTCGGGGGGAGTGGGCTTGTACAACATTTTAGAAGTGATAGCCCAGATCGCCCCTCCCTTTAGTAGCCATCCAATCACAACAAGACGCAACGCGGCCTTTGTGGAAACAGAGAAAGTAACTCTTTAGACGGCTAATAATTAACAACTAAAAAAAACAGTTGGTTGTTAAAATTATGGGCTGATAATTATCGGTGGCCGATATTATCGGACATCCCTAATATTTATACTCTGGTTGAACCTGAATTTAATTAATTTAAATACAAATACAGGGAAACTAATTGTTCAATCATTTGCTTACACTGACTTCCTATGAGTTTTTTTTCTCATTAAGAGGATAACAAGAAAAAAGAGAATCATTTCTGGGCTTACCTTGTATATGTAGTATGTACGAATATGAAGTGCATGCGCCCTGCGTTACTTTGTTGTGTAAGTCTGATCACCTTCTACTGAGTTTGAATATACATTGTACCTCCATCTTGGCAGTCAATTCATTCATCTAGTCAACAGAGCATAACAGTATGGGGGGCTATGCCTCACCTGACCGTTGTTCACATGCCATGGTTGTAAAAAGAAAATCCTCCACCCTAGTCTAGTACACTAGCAGATCCCACCAATATAGTAGAAATATTGTCCAAAATATGACAGATTATTTGCATTTTTAGTAAGTCATCTACGAATCTAAATGAATTTGGAGTTGCAGGCAGAGAGTAAATATAAATAGTACAATATGCCGGTGAGATGTATCTTTCATGCATGTTGTGTGAGTGCATTTGTTCTGCATAGCCTTGCTGCCCAATGAAAAGCATGTATCTCCAAAATCTGCACGTTTCATGGAAAAAAAAATCATACATATTCAACTTTTTTTTTAAAAAAATCACAAAAATGTGGAGATGTATGCTTTTCATTGCAAAGTGATGATATGGATGAGATGCATTATAAGGGGTTGCGCACAAGCTGGGGGTGTGTGAAAAAAAAATAACAGACTACAGGAAGTGGCGGGGATCGGGAGCTCCATGCGCACTTACACAGCGGTCCTGCCCTCCTGGGCGCACAGTCAGTTCTAGACCAATCAGATCAGAGCAGCAGGGCGGACGTAACATGCAAGGCGAGCAAAGAGAGAGCAATGGGAGAGAATGTTAGCATCACTGGCATGAGATGCAGCCTGCTAACCAGACGTGTCCTTTGGCCTCGCCTGAATGTGCTGCCTTTGACACATGCCACACTTACTGGACACTCCATTAGGTACATCAAGCTCTGTATTTAATAACAAAAACAAGTTTTTAATACAGATCTTGGATTGTCCTTGCGTGTCCTGTGAGTGCATGCGTATGCTTATCAATGTGTAGCATGTAAGGTAAAGACAGCAGGGCAGACGTCAGCACCGGGGGGGGTGTCTGACTAGTGGGCCACATGAGGACGTAATGACCACACTGTTCACATATCCAAAGACTCCACAAAGAAAACAAATACACAAGACAGAAAAGGGATATGTGTCCCTTGACTTCTATGGATGCTGTTTTTTGCATTCAAGCTGAAATGATGTGGATTTATAGCGTAAATGAGTTCTGTATTCCCTAATAATATGGACAAACCAGTGTATTCAAACCCTAAAAATTGATTTAGAGGTTTGTGCCAAGACTTTGTCTACCTAATGTACAATATGTATGAATAGATGTGTCTAATATTAATACTGGATGTGTGGTGTGTAGTGCTTAAAAGAACAGTCCTCATTACAATCACAAAGCAAATTACACGACTGGACTGAATACAATAGAAAGCACCCAAAGCTGGAAAAAAAAAAAAAAGACACATGGACACAAAAGTGGTGTGGATTAGGGTAGGTGAGAGTAAGTGATGGTGAGTGGGAGTGGAGAGAGACAGACACTGAGGAGTGAAGAAATAATGGTGTGCATGATCGTCTTTGTCACAAGCTGAAGGCAATCTACTGCTGCTGCCTGCTCCCATCCCATTGTGTTCCAGTCACACCAACAATGTCTTTATATATTCCGTCTTCTGCTGTTTGACACTTATTGCCTAATGTTGTAAATATGTAAACAGCTATTCTTGTGCGCTTGCCATTATGCCCTTGCCTATTCTATTCAAGTAAGCATCCGAATAAATATGTCAGGAATTGATTCATTTTTATATGAAATAGCTTCATGTCCTGTTACTATTCTTAGGCCAAATAAATTGCCCTTTTGAGGGATTTCCCATACCTAAAATACAACCAGAAGTGCCCCCACACCCTGTAAATCAGCCCCCAAAGCTTGACTTACGAATGTCTATAATGAGCATACCCCGTCTCAAGAACCCATGCCCGAACACATAGGAGGTTTGGTTTTCCCCTTTCCGTTGTTTCTTTCAAATCTCAATGTCAATCTCGTCCTAGAAATGTCTGATTTCTACCAAAAGTGAATCATATACAGTTTATTAACAAATGAGTGGCAGTACTATATGAAACATTTTTGGGAGCAAAGATATAAAATGTGAAACTGGTAATAACTGAGCTACAAAGATAGCGATGGACCGCATGTGTGTGATAATGGAACTGCACTGAAGAGGTGTGTTGTGCCCCCCACTGGGAAAAATGTATAGATGCAATAACTTCTCCCAATGTTCTAATTTCCTTCATACTCTGTATCCAGACTCGCATCAAGTCATCCATCCAACACACATCCTGACTTTGCGCTGATGCACGGAAGTGCAGTCTGGACCCAAACAAAAGAAAAACTCTTAGTGGTCTTAGGCTTTATACATACAAACCAGCAGGTGGCGGCAAACTTGTACTCAGTTTGACTTGAGGTGAGAAACGATGACATTTAAATAGGTGTGTAACGATTCATCTACTGCAGGGGTGCTCACACTTTTTCAGCATGCGAGCTACTTTTATAATGACCGAGTCAAAATGATCTACCCACTACAAAAATGCAAAACATCTATTTATTTTCAAATGTATTGAGGATTATTTGTACGTACAATGTATGTTGATGTACCTTACATAACCAAATGAGCCAATATTGCAAAACACACATAATTAACAATTAACATTTTTTGTAATTACCTCCACATTACTCCACATTTCCCTTCTTTGGTACTGCGATGGTAGAATGGCATATGAGGCAAATGAACTTCGAAAAAGACATTGTGAAAAAAAAGTCCACCTCCCATTCCGTATGGAAGTGATATGTTTTTGCCTTTTTACTTGGTCCAGCTCCTTCACTCATTTTAGTGACCATAAACTTTAGCGAGGGCTTAAAATCTGACGCAATTCGCCGACTAGCTTAGCACTTTGCATCGCTGTTTACGCATGAGCGGTGACCTAAAGGTCAAAATTCAGTTGTCATCTGACTGGTTGTCCTGTATGTCAATCAAGTAACGGGGATGGATGATAGGCTGACATCGTAAGTTCTGCTGCACTTAGAGACGTTGTTTGATTTGATTGGTCACCCGAAGGGCAACATTCAGTTGTCATCTGAATGGCTGCCCTGTATATCAATCAAGTGACGGCATTGATGCTAGGATGATATTTTTTTAATGTCACGCCGCGATCGACCAGCGATCGACCAGCGATCGACCAGTACCACCTCCGCGATCGACCGGTAGATCGCGATCGACTTAATGAGCACCCCTGATCTACTGCATCCATGGAAACTTGCTATTCCGGATGACATTTATCGATACAACATTTCATTCCATTTATGTATACTTTTTAAAACTTTTACGTTACTCGATTCAAGTCTGCATGTCTGTGACGTCATTGCCATGCACCAGCAGACAACAAAATGTAGCATGGCTGCTGGCAGAGGACAAGCTGGCGAGCGGGAAATAATTAAGCCACCATTGCGGTCCAGTGTGTGGAAACACCTGTTTTTTTTTCCTCCGGGTACTCCGGTTTCCTCCCACATTCCAAAAACATGCTAGGTTAATTGGCGACTCCAAATTGTCCATAGGTATGAATGTGAGTGTGAATGGTTGTTTGTCTATATGTCCAGTCCAGGGTGTCCCCCGCCTCTCGCCTGAATGGAAGACAGCTGGAATAGGCTCCAGCACCCCCACCCGAGGATAAGCGGTGTAGAAAATGAATGAATGAATATCTTTTCTTCTTAAAATTGAGTTCATTGCTGTTTGTTTTTAAAATGAGTAAAGTAGCAGTTTAAACCACTGGTCATTTTACCTGAAGACATGTTGGTCCCACTTTATTTTTGATGTATTGTTGTATTATTTTTATGTTGGAAAAACAAAAGCATAAGTAGCAGCTAAACCTACTGTTGAAATGTTGGTTGCAGTTACTGTACTTTTATTGAAAATGAGAGCATTGGATTGGTTCATATCCAAAATTAAGCTATACCTGATTCCCTCACCTGCACTGTCCAGTATCCAGATATTTATTTTACAGTCACAATGGTAGAATTTTTGGCTAAAAAGTTTCGGATTGTATTGTTCTAAAAGAACCAATATCATCCTTGAATCGTATTGTCAACCATCATGATCATGAATCATGATATGAATCAAATCATTATTAAATCAAATCGTTACACTTTTACATTGAAACAATTCCTGTGAACCCAGCAATATTCCAGGAGTGCAATAATGAGTACTGCAGAATGTCTTCAAAAGCAAACCAAAATAAGTACAGTGTATGAGGAGAGCTCTTCAAAATAGAGGGGTTAACTATGTTAGTAGACTAAGGTCATTATTTTAGCAGGTTGTCAATGCAAAGAAGTGTTTTTTTTTAAACAGAGAGACATGACACACCATTAATTCAGTCATGTTCAAATATATCTGAAAATACATCCTTGACACTTGGAGGTTATCACTGATAAAACGGTCAGATGGGAGGCAGTGATAAGGCGGAAATCGCAGTTTCTGCTCTTATCAAATGTTTTATCAGTGATGAACGCATGGAGAGGTGGCTCTTCGGATGTATCTTTCAACGTATTATTTGAACGACGACTGTTCGGGGACCTCGGGTATGGGAGAAGTTGGGGGTTGCTACTAGCAGGGCTGTAGGTGAGCACCTAACACACACACACACACACACACCTCAAGACCAGTTACCTTGTTTGCATCGACTGCTTAATCCCACCCCCATACACCCATATGCACACAACTCCACACACGCATGTGCTGTAAAACATTGAGTGTCGCTGTACTCTACAGAAACAAGGACATCGGCTTAAGTGCAGTACTTAGTATCTGCAGACAAAATTTCATCTCTAAAAATCAATAGGCCAAGAGCATTAGGGATCTAAACAGACTAGAGTAGATGATCAAGTGATGCAAACAAGGTAACAAATATACTGTATTTCCTCATATAGTGGCTGGGCAGGGTGTTTATTTACTGAAGTGAGGGCATTACATTTATATTAAGGCAGTATACATTCCTATACATTATTAATATATTTGCCACAGAGAAATAATGATGCTTGAATCAAATGAGAATATGAAATATCATAACTACTTGGTTGTGTGTGACCTGCATGGAATAATGAAAGCACTCAACTTCAGCTTTCGTGTGTTGTGGTAACGATTTCAACAATGACACATGGTGGTATCACTCATAGAAAAGGTAATTATTGCATTTTTTTTAGGATGTGTGGCATTTATTCAAGTCATCAAACCCAGAAGCCACTCTTTGAGGAAATGCGGTATTTCAGAAAGAAAAGAATGCATATAAGGGAATAGTCTTCAGTGGGATTAGTTTACAGGCTGGTTAGGAAACAATGTTGTAAAAAAAATTAAAAGTTTACCCTAGTGGCTACAACCTTAAGGTTTACTCTCTCCGGTGTCCTCACATCTGCAGAAATATAAAGCACTTTGTTGTACTTTCAGCCGTGGCGTGGTTTCCCACCAATCCCCAAACACACCAAAAGTACTTGATGCAAGAGCTCAGCTGAGCTTCATATGCTTCAAATAGATGCCACTAATATTGTCAGTGAAGCAAGGGCACTATTTACTCTGGATTCTTTCATATTTGACAATAGTGAGTTAAACAGACTCTTACCTGGCACCTGCTACAGGGGACTTCCTCCCAGGGTCAAGCGATGCTCCCAGTGGCTCCTCTCCCAGGGACCTTGTGTCTTTATTTAGCTGCTGTAGTCGAGAACTGAGCTCCCCCATGACAGAGGGTTTTGCGCCCTCATCTGCACCCAGCCCTAGTCCAAGCCCGCCAAGATTTCCCAAACTCCCAATACCGAGCCCCACTCCTGGCCCACGGGGCTCCACTGGGTCCCCCCACAGCTTGGAGCGCCGCTGGAAGAGGTAGCGTGGCTTGGTGGGTGCTAGTCCAGTCACTGAGGCCGAACCGCCCGGGGGCAGCCCGCCTCCTCCGGCCACTGCCGCAGCCAGTGCAGCAGCCTGTTGCTGCGATAGCAGCTCACTGTCAGAACTCTGCTTCAGCAGAGGGTCCCTGAAGGTGACGGGGCCTTTACTGCCTCCTATGTGGGACTTAAGTCGGGGCTTCGGAGGCACTGGCGGCTTGTCGAGCACAAAAGTCTGCCCATCGGCATAGGAAGTGTGTGTCGTGTGTGTGTCGGCAGGTTCGCCGCTTTCTGAGGACAGCGTGGACATGCTGGAAACCGTGGAGACAGTGCTGGTGGTCTCAAGGTGGTGGTCTCGTTCCCGGTCACTGGAGCTGCGCGTGTCAGCCTCCTCCACGCCTGAATCGGCCGCAGAACAAGGCTCACAAACTGGTGGGGGCTCTAGAGGGTCTGAGGGTTTCCCTGAGACAGCTGCTGTGCTGGGTGGAGCACTGGGTGGAGGTGTAGGCTGGGGAGGCTGAGGCTGGGTGGGGGTGACAGTTGGCGTGGTTGGGGTCGAGGGTGTTTTGGGTGTCGGTGTTGGAGGGGTGGTGGGGAAAGATGCAATAGGTTTGGTTGGGGACAGGGGAATACCCTTTGCCTGAGCCAGGAGTCCATTACAGAACTCATCGGGCGGTGGAACAACACCGATTTTACGCAGCTCCTCTCGTGTCTCCTCATCACTGGAGGACAACATGGCGGGTGGTAGAGTCACTGTGTATGGATCCGTGTCCTCCTCTGAGCTTCCCTGAACCAGACCCTTGTCTTGAGCTGGGCTGGCAGCACGCTGACTCTGAGGCTGTGGCAGAGGGGCTGTGGGAGTTGGGGACTTAGTCCTTGGACTTAGTTGAGATTTGCTCAGCTCTTTGGATGTTGGGACAGGTGTCTGTTCTAGTTCTTCACCCCCACTGACGGCCTGGCCATTGCTGGTAGCGTGCACCATGATCAGCCCAGCCGTCTTCTGTTGTGAGGTGTCCATAATACTGATCAACATGCTTTTCTTATCTTCTAGCATCTTCTCCTCCTTCCTCTCCTCTATCCGGGCCTCCATCTCCTGCTGGAATGATACACTTGATGGTGACATGGCCCACTGTGGTTTGGTAGGCTGAGGGACTAACACTGATGCTGGGGTGGATCCAATGCCATACCCAGCTGCCTTGGAGCTTTTAGATGTAAAAGGAGGAGATGCGGGTGGCCCTTCTCCATGTGGAGGCTCTTTGGTCTGAGTGTCAATGAACATAACACCCTGGCCCACCCGCTCTTGTTTAGTCCGCGGTTCTGGGCTGCTCGTTGGGGATTGGCTCTGGGACGTCAGCGCCCTCTCCCTTGCGGCCAGCGCAAGAGCCAGAGGGGAGTTGGGGTCCAGGGGTTTTCCTGTGAGTGGATGGATAAAGGTGGTCCCGCTGGGTGAGGGGCTCAAGGCCAAGGCAGGAGGTGGCAGCTGGCCAAGCTCTCGGGTGAGTATCCGCTCATCAATGGAGTGAGACTGCATCAGAGAGGGGACCTCGGCGCTGGCGGAGGACGCCCCCTCCATGGTTCCCACAGAAAGGAAGACAGTGGATTTCCGCCGCTCCTCGAGGCGTCGCTCTCTGTCTTTCACTGCTCCAGCAATTGCAGCGGCGAAGGGGCCCTTACCCTGAAATATCGCCTCTCCTTGAGCCCGCAAACGTTCTCGCTCGGCCATCAGCTGCTGCTGATAGTAGTCTGCCCGGCTGGTGCGTGTGTGGCCGTGGGGATGTCGCCCTGAGGGTGAGCTCTCTCTGGAGTGGGCAGCTGCTAAGGCCAAACTAGCTTTTTCTTGTGCATCCTCCACCTGTAACAGGATCATACATCAAGCAGATCTTCCAGGATGATAGAGCTGGGGTGGATTACATCGATACACATCGATAAAAAGAGAACATACCTGTAGTTGCTTCACCAGGGGGCTTTTCTTCCGCTGAGGCTTGGTCGGTGTGTACAGTCCAATGCTAAATTGGCCCACGTTGGCATAGGGGTTGTCAATCACCCGGCCCTTCCTTTTTATCCGCTCAGGTGGAGTAGCAGCAGAAGGACGGGGGATTTCTGTGGGTTCCACGGGTAAATGTGAAGAGTCCTGGAGGATGATCATGGAGCGGGCTTTTTTCTGTCTCTCAAGCTGCGTGGCCTGCCGCTGAGCTGCCTCATAGGGCAGGTCCAAGGAGGAGGGCTTAAAGCTGGAGCGTCCTCCTGGTTCGTGGCCCTGACTCTGTGTCCTGGACGGGGGAGGTGGTGGGCAGAAAGCCGGGGGAGGTCCTGTGTCCAGGTAATATGGAGGCGGAGGTGGTGCTGTTTGCGGAGGCGGAGGGATGGGATGAGGCTGTGGGTGTTCTCGCAGGCTGTCGGTCATGGAGGAACTGCGCGGGAAACGATGCTCACCTGCCAAAGCTGATAGACGGTCCTCCTCAGTGGCACCTAAGGCGGGGATGTAAACAAGCACACACAACATTAAGTGTTGAGGATTACAGTGCGATCAGGAAAGCGGACGTTTGTTCAACTCGCCCAGCAGATCCTTGGCTGTTTCACACTTTAATCTGTAATACTTTGAACATCCGCTGTTTGAAGCTTATCCACAGAACACATTTGTATAAGGCATTTAACACTTCATTAAGCATTCATGGTATTATTACAGTGGTGTTAAAACTGGATCTCTTTTCATTCATTCATTCATTCATTTTCTACTGCTTTTTCTTCACGAGGATCGCGAAGAATCCCAGCTGTCTTTGGGCGAGAGGCGGGGTACACCCTGGACTGGTCGCCAGCCAATCACAGGGCACATATAGACAAACAACCATTCACACTCACATTCATACCTATGGACAATTTGGAGTCACCAATTAACCTAGCATGTTTTTGGAATGTGGGAGGAAACCGGAGTACCCGGAGAAAACCCACACATGCACGGGGAGAACATGCAAACTCCACACAGAGATGGCTGAGGGTGGAATTGAACCCTGGTCTCCTAGTTGTGAGGTCTGGGCACTAACCACTATACCGCCGTGCCGCCCCCTATACAATACAAACAAATTACACTTCATAAAGATGACTAGAAATATATTGCCCTATACAAACACAGTGTATCTTGCCACCCTCCGTTTGCGGGTGTGCCTAATAAAGTAGTGTTTGATAAAAGGAGGTGTTTGATACAAGTGCTGTCTCAAAAGAATCTGCCTATGTAAGAAAACTAGAGATGTACTGTACTATGTAACCACAATATGTATATCCCAGCTTGCATAAGAGGTGTTATTACATTATCATTGTGCAGGTGTACCAAATATAGTAGCTGGGGCATGTAAAGAAGAAGCACTTACCAAATATGTAATATTGCACATGTATGATAAGCATTATTGTCAGTATTTTCTATTGTGGCAAAATACTTTTCTTACATTCTCTCATGACAACATTGCACATAAACTATTCACCTTAATTGATAATGAACAGGAGAGATGATTGTTTTACCAAATGACTTGGTCCTGGACATCCCCTTGGGTAACGGTATATGGGCACGTTCCATGCCTGGGTGAAGACCTCCATGTAACGTCATCCCTTGTCGCTCAAACAGTGACTACAGTCAAACAAAAATAAATATTTGAGCAATTCCATACCCTTAAAGTGACAGACGTGTGTGCTATAATAAATCATCGTGTGGTTTGCATGCATGCCAGCAGCGGGGGGGGGGGGTGAGCGCGATGATGATCTTTAAGTAGACGTACTCACACTGATCTCTGCTGGTGTTATTCTCCTACTGGTGGGCCGCTGTTTGACAGTGGCTGCTCTGTAATCTGCTTCTGAAGGTTGAGAACGCAACATCGACTCCTGGGACGCTAACATCTCATCTAGCCTCTCTGTTGAGAAGGGGGAGCGGGAAATTAGCCGGAGCGAAGTAGAGAGACATTTTAGCGGGTGAACACGGCATCATTTCTTACACAATAGGGAATACAAATGATGAGCTGATCCAAGCATACAAGTGTAATTGAATTTTGTGATGAATACTTTGAATACTAAATGACATACAGTGGATGCTCACACATTCATGATTCAGCATTCACGGCCATGCAAATTTAAAGATACAGTATTTCTGCGTGCAGAAGAATGTAACGTAGTGAAAATTAAATTAATTAATTTCACATTTTTTCATTTTTAGTTTCCTAAAAGTAATTTTAAAATCTCATCTCATAGACCCAATATTTTGTATCGTCTATATTTCTGGTTGTATCTAAAGTTACTTGGTAAATGATAACTTGTAATGTACACAGTGCATTTGTCAGGACAGCACTGTGCATTTGGTCAGTCCCTTATGAAGCAAGGGTAGCATGACCGCTTTTTTTTAATTAAATTTATTTTTGTCTTGTTCCATGAAGTCACCATAAAACAGGCACAGGCACAGGCACGCTACCTACAATATAAGAATTTTGTTCTTTTTCAGTTGGCAGTACACAGGCAGTAGCGGCATCAAACATGGTTAAATATTACACCCCTCTCAATATGTTGCAGTATACCGTATTTTCCGGACTATAAGTCACACTTTTTTTCATAGGTTGGCTGTTCCTGCGACTTGTACTCCAGAGCAACTTAGAAATGAAAAAACTGTTTATGTTACACAAACCCTGAACTCCTTTTCTGTTCATGTTTATTTTGGTGTAGCTGAATAAGCATTGTGTTAGCATATCTTACACCTATTCAGCCTGTTCTCTATTCTTTTATTGTTAGAACTTGCCTTCCAAGAGGACGTAATGTCTGTTTTGGTCAAGTAGTTTGTAAAATAAATTACCCGCAAAACATGCAACTTATACTCCAGTGTGACTTATGTATGTTTTTTTTCTACCTAATTATGCATTTTTGGCCTTGTGTGACTTATGTGACTACGGAGCGACTTATCATCTAGAAAATACAGTACATGTTGCAATTTTAAACTTGTTTCATATGGCGTGCATTTCACAAGAGAGCTGTATACGGCTTGTTGTGTGTTTTTTCTTTTTACCGTCTGCTCTTCTCTAATTTAGCTGGTGAGATAAAGTCACTTGGAAAACTTTGTTTGAAGTACTAAACACTGTGTCTTTTCAAAAAAATACAGCGAACAAGGCTGACTGATTATTTCCCTGTTTGCCATCATATGAATTTACCAACCAAGTCTTACAGATCACTTACACACATACAATAGTACACATTTTGCGGAATAATAACAAATATAGCAACTTCTCATCAATCCATGACATTAAAATAATTTACCGATATAAGCACCACCCATTTTTGGTTAAACCACGGCCTGTTTATGCCTCGCCCACTCCGAGTACCGATACGGAAACAGATAATTCAGATGGGTGGAACGGATACAGATACAGATAGTCGTGTACTCGCTCATCCCTAGTATAATACAGTGGTATGAAAAAGTTTAGGCACCGCTGATAATTTTCATGAAATACGTTAAGTGTGTGAGGCATATTATGGGTGGAAACCTCGATTATGCATTTAGCATTTAGCTTGTTAGCGTCTGTCGCAAGTGACTAATGACAACTGAAGGTTCTGCAGCTAAACCAAATATACTAATTCCAAACAGCCAATTTTACTGTAAATTTTACCCAAAATCAGAAGAGAATGTTAATGCCAAGCTCGCAGCAGGTTTTTCGGGGGACGAGTGAACCGTGTGTTAAAAAGATATATATTTTTATGGGCGTATCCAATTACTGGCGTATTTTCGCCATTTTCTGGCAGGCTACAAACAGAAGCGAAGTGAAAAGCGGTGATCCCCAGTACTCCTCTAAATAATATTGGACAAGACTTGTAAATAATGTAGTTTATTATGACATTTTAAGATGAGTACTGAAACGAAAACTTTAAATTAAAGTTTGGACGCACTTACCCATACAATTGAATGAATAAGTATGTCCAAACTTTTAAATTAATGGCGTTCAAAACAAATTAGAAAAGAGAAAATACAGAGAAATGTTAAGAATGTGGGCATTACTGGACATAGGAAGCACCCCAGAACATGAGATGGGTGCACACAACCCTGTGGAATGTCTATGAACTGACCTAATTGTATCAGTCATAGTACAGTAATTGAAGTTTTTTTCTAAAAGGGAAAAAAAGAGAAGTGACTATACATCTGGGAATTAATTGAAGCATGGCATCAATTGGAGTAGAGGCCGCTAGGAAATATGGTTACAAAATATGGTTGCTTGTACATAGCAGTGATAAAACATGTCAGAAGTGTCAGACTCACCGCCTCTTCTCCTCCGAGCAGACGCTTGTTGGGAAAATGAAAGCAGAGTACAAGCCAAGAAAAGTGATGATCGTCAAAAGTTAGACAAACAGTAAAAAAAGGAAAAGAGAAAAAGGTAGGAGGACAGTGCATGACAGCAGGTAGTACACAACGCTAGCACTCACCCAGTTCTTCCAGCTCAGCCGTCATGGACTTGGAGCGTAGCGTGAGGGTGGTGCTGGGAGCTCTTTTGGGAGGGGGCGGGGCTGTGGAGAAAAGGCACGGCGTTGAGGACGAAGGTAAAGAAGAAGAGTTAAATCCTTTGGTTTTGAGGCTCAGCGCCCTCCTGGCCTCTCTGAGACGGCTGGTCCATCCCATCTTCACCGCTTTGATAGGCTCCAATTGGGATGAAGCACTGACCTCCCGCTTGGGTAAGACCTTGTTGCGGCTACGCTGATAGTCCAACTTCTTCATGTCTCTATCTCGTCTGTGCAGGCTCAGTCTTTGTGGAGTGCCTCAAAAGTGGAGGCATGCTTTTCCATTATTCCTGCACAAAACATTGCATTTTGTCCGCCACAGTGGGCTGAAAAACGAGTGGAAAAATGTGCTCCATCTTACTACCGATGCCTTTCTGCATTGTAGAAGAGAAATGCATCAGCACACCAGCTCGGACACACTTGCATGTCCTCCAGCGAACAGTGAAGGAGGACAAAGAGACATCTGGGCTGACAGATGGAGAAAGGACACTAATTTAACAGCTAAGAAGAACGATATGCAGAAGACATCACACCTCCGAGCTCACAAAAACCTCACAATCCTTCACCAACTGCTCAGTGCAATGTTTCGAAGTAACCACTTTAAAATGTGCATTTAGAAATTTCACAGAGAAGTAACCTCTACATGCTTATATGCATCAAATTCACCTACTATAGAACAACTTCACGCAACGAGGCAGCTCAGTCGATACGTCAATCCTACAGCAAGTCTCTTTCTCCAATACCACAGACGTCCTGCCACCCACTCCCCCCAAAAAATAAAACACAAACAACTACGGTATCCTCGCGCTAGCTAGCTGTAAGTGTGTCCCGGACGCCTGGCATCAAACACTTCTCGTCTCCTCACCCGGTGTGCAAGTCGTGCTGCAAGGAGCGACGAGCAGAGGAGACGGAGGAGGTTGCAGAAAATATAGAGGAACGGGGTCGAGAGACAGAGAGAGAGCCTGTTGCTGTAATCCAATGCTTCATTCAAAACATGCGGTGTTGTCGCCATGACAACGGCGGCAGAAAAAAGTGAAGCCCGGTGCAAAAGACTTTGCATTTTTTGTAACTATGTGTGTGAAAAGGTGTGTCTAATGATGTGATGGAGACAGTTAGAAGAACCACCTCTGGAAAGCTCACCTTGTCTTATCAATGTCTCTATGATCCTTTTTTTGAAACCAAATTATGGACTCAGTATGTGTGTTGTAAGAAGTACATCAAAGACCTAAAACTAGCAGACCAAAGAAAAAAAGCCACTTTTGGATATGCCCCTATTATGCAAAACTGACGTTTTGGTTTCCTTACTCCTTGCTCCTATGCCCAGAAGACAGCTGAAAGGCTGCATGGTTTAAAATTAAAAACACAATAACCTACAATTACCCACCTTTGTTTTGTAAATGCAGCCATTACCTGCCAGATTAACAGTGCATAGATAATGACAGAATTTCTGAATATATTAGGATACTAGTTCAAAACTTGAACAGCTAAATGGCTGGGCTGTGACTTTAGTTTAATGATGTTCAAACAGTAATATGTGTCCCTAGACACTCATTTTGAGCCACTTTTTTGAGCCACGGCACGTTTTTTACGTTGGAAAAATTTTGCGGCACACCAATAACCAACATGATTTGCTTCTTTCAGCTTTTTTCTGATTATGGACTCGCCACAGCAGATCCTTTTGATCCGCATACTAATTTGACCAACAATGTTACGAAATGGGGCGGTACGGCGGTCTAGTGGTTAGCGCGCAGACCTCACAGCTAGGAGACCAGGGTTCAATTCCACCCTCGGCCATCTCTGTGTGGAGTTTGCATGTTCTCCCCGTGCATGCGTGGGTTTTCTCCGGGTACTCCGGTTTCCTCCCACATTCCAAAAACATGCTAGGTTAATTGGCGACTCCAAATTGTCCATAGGTATGAATGTGAGTGTGAATGGTTGTTTGTCTATATGTGCCCTGTGATTGGCTGGCGACCAGTCCAGGGTGCACTTTGGCCTCTAGCCCAAAGACAGCTGGGATAGGCTCCAGCACTCCCTGCAAGCCTTGTGAGGAAAAGCGGTAGAAAATGAATGAATGAATGAATGTTACAAAATGTCACCACTACCTCACACGTGCATCACTAAGTCTATTAGAGGCTAGCACGTCTGCGGTGGAAGAACTCAACAAGGAATAAGCAGTAACTCAGTAATATGGAGGTACTTCCAATCCAGAGCATTGAATAAAAACATTTTCACCACCATACCACCACCATTTTCACACGGCTGCACTCCTTTTGCGTCCTTCATGAAAGGAAAAGCAACCTAATACAGTAGAAACAGTGGCAAAAAACGCTATAAAACTTGCTGAAAACAACGGACTCGCAATGTCCAGCAAAGTTTTGAAGTCTATTATTAAACACCAATTCTACCACAAAGGAAGTTAGACATGATGCTGCTAACCCAGATGCAGTTGACACGTTGGTATTCCTGCCACAAAATAAGGTCATGCTTGTGTCTTCTAAAAATGTTAAAAATACTACTTTTTAAGTATATTTAAATACATTACATTTTAAAATGTCCTTTTAAGGGCACTCCTTCATTTTTCGTTCTTGGATTTGAGCATAGCTAAAGATTTGTTTTAAAAATATTATATTTGACCTGGTCTATATTTATTTGGAAAAGAATGGCCCACTTTATTGTAGCGGCTATTTTTAGATGTTATTTTTTAATGTGCAACTTGTATTCTTCTTCTTTCGGCTTTTCCCTTCAGAGATCGCCACAGCAAATCAATCAAATCCATCCAACCCTTCACTAATGTGCATCTTGTATGAAGCTTTAAAATATTAAAGAAATCCTCATGTTAATTATTTATTTAAATAAAATAGCTTGACCCTCACATTCAATTTTGTCTAAACTCACTCTGTGGAAAAGATATCGGCATATATATCGTATATGTATATTAAATCAAAATATATAGGGATATGACTTTTTGGTCGATATTGCCCCAAGTTGTACGCTTCATCATTTTGGCTTTTTTTTAGACTAGGTTAACCTAGCATGGTGTTGGTTTTAAAATGCACAATAGTGCATCTTGGAAACAGATGTGGACAAACACAGCTCATTAGCATATTATTTACAGATGCACAAATCAATTTCTCATTAAAATGATAAGAAAAAGAAGAGAATAATTACATTTAGTTAAAAATTAAGTTTTCAAATACTTAAGTCTCATTTCTTTATTTGTGGTCCTACCTTTTATTTGCACTGTGAATTACATGCACCCCATCCTCTTCCATTACTTAGCTGTCAAAGTCTGATCACCTTCTGTTGATCTTGGATATATAATCCTCTATCTTGACAGTCAAGTTAATTTATTCATTCAAAGCATAACATATCTCCAATGCATTTAGCTTGTTGCTAAATCTAGCTCGAGCTGGTGCTGCTGGCTTTTCCTATCATTTAAGCCTTTACCTTTCTTGCGGACAACTTCCTCTGACTCTGGTTTCCGTGTGACGGACACCACCTTCATCAGAAGTCGGTTGCCACCTTGTCGGATCAACGACACCACCTGCTTGTGGCCAACCTTCACGACGTTCACACCATTGACCTAATTGACACCACAACACAGGACGGACGGGTAAGTTGTCTTTTTTTTTAACACACAAGGAAGCCACAGAACAAGAATCATGTGTGTTACTACCTCAATGAGAAAGTCTCCTGTTCTCAAACTGGCCCTCCAGGCCACACCCTCCACGTCCACAGACTCCAGGTACTGCAGTGCCGGGAAGGCTGGGGTCGGCGTAAACTCTTCAATAGGCGTCTCGGCTGAGCAAATAGTTGACAAACAAAAGGATTTAGTGCTGACGATGATAAAAAGTTCAAACTAAAATCAAATATGTGCTGAAATGTGTTTAGTACATGTTGACACCATGTTGTTGAAACTGAAATGGACATATTTTGTGAGCAACTGTACTAGCACAAATATTCCATTAAATCTTGGCACAAATCCAACGTGAGAGTGTTCAGTCCAGCACTAAGTGGACTGCAGTGCTACAATGTATGTAAGTTTGTGTGTGTGTGTGTCCTGGTGGTAAAAGTAGTGAGTGATGGAGAAGTAAAAAGCAGACTCCCACCAAGGTGCCTTAGAGGGGTTACCATAGCAACCATCCCGTGCAAGCGGGGGAAAAAACTGTGTTGAGTAAAATGCATTTGTGGGGATGGAGATGAGTGGAGAGGCAATTTCTGTTGGAATGCACGAGGCACGACGGACTGCCAGCGGGTGAAATATTTTGAGAGGATAATGGACGGTGGAGGTTATGAAGTAGGCGGCAGAGAGTGAAGAAGGAATGAAAAAACAAATGGCTGAGAAAGATGAGAGAATTACGACAAGGGGAAGAGAGGAGAAGAGAGTTGTCTACTAAATCTGAGCGGCCATGTGTGAGGAGCAGATGGGACAGCTAGCTGGCAGCTCAACCATGGATGACACACACACACACACACATACACACACACACACACACACAGAACCCTGCGTGCATCTCAGTATACAAACATGTTGACCAAAGCTGCCACTGACTCACACAATAACACTACAGTTGTAAAAAAAATAACATTTCTCATATATTTTATGTTAACAGTATATCGTATATATTCAAGATTTTCCTTTAGAGATCACTAGTTGTTTGGATCTTTGCACAAATTTAAATATTACTCAATGACAACACAATTACACACAAAATGCAGTTTTTAAATGAAACTTAAGGATGAAAAAAACATTAAAACCTAAATGGCCTTGTATGGAAAAAGTGATTTCCCCTTAACTGGCTGAGCCACCCTATTCAATCCAATCCACTTTATTTATATAGCACATTTTATAAACAGAGTTTCCAAAGTGCTGCACAGACTAGTAAAATAATAAAAAAAACCCAAGTAAAATACAATAAATAAAGGTACAAATTGAATTTAATCCAAAACTAAAAGATCAAATAAGAAATAAAATAGTAAAATAGATATTAAAATATCAGAATCACGAAGCAAAGCAATAAAAGTATAAAGAAATAAAACCAATTAAAATAAAAGAAAGAACTAAAAGACACAGGACCATGCGATTCACTCCGAGTTAAAAGCCAGAGAATAAAAGTGGGTTTTAAGACGAGACTTAAAACTTTCGATGTTGGGGGGCCTTTTTTTTTACTTGGGACGGGAGAGAGTTCCATAGCTTGGGCCAACCACCAACTAAAAGATCAAATAATAAATAAAATAGTAAAATAGATATTAAAATATTAGAAACAAGAAGCAAAGCAATAAAAGTATAAAGAAATAAACGAAAGAACTAAAAGACACAGGACCATACGACTCACTCCGAGTTAAAAGCCAGAGAATAAAAGTGGGTTTTAAGACGAGACTTAAAGCTTTCGATGTTGGGGGCCTTTTTTTTTTACTTGGGAGGGGAGAGAGTTCCATAGCTTGGGGCCAACCACAGTAAAGTCTCCCTCGGTCTCCCCTGGTCTTAAGTCTCGTCTTGGGCACCACATGTTGAAGCTGGCCCTCGGACCTCAGTGACCGCGCTGGAGAGTAAATTTGGATGAGGTCCGAGATGTATTTGGGGGCAAGCTCATTCAACGCCTTAAAAACAAACAATAAAATCTTAAAATCCTAAGCACCTTAAGCAGCAACAACTGCAATAAAGCGTTTGCGATAACTTGCAATGAGTCTCTTACAGTCTTACAAAGTTTTTGAAAACCACACTAATCTACAGTTTCCATGTAAATGCTGCACACTCAAGCCTAGACCAGTCCAAAGGAGTCACACTACACACATAAATAATTAAAATTTCACATTAGAGCAGAACACAAAGTGTTTCTCTACAAAACGACATTGACAAGCACTGGCCTGGAATACACATTACACCAGGGGTCTCAAACTTGCGGCCCGCGGGCCAAATACGGCCCGTGAGACGCTAGTTTGAGGCCCCCATCTTGATACCAAAGTTTAATGTTGAAATGACAGCTTAAAGCTGTGTGCACACTGGACACAATTAACATGATTTTGCCCCGCCCATACTGTTACCCTACCCTGTTACCCCGCCCTGTTTTGCTTTGGATTAGCAATGAAGCTAAAGGCTTATGACGCTGGGTACAAATAAATGCAGGAAATGATTTGGAATAAAAGGGAAAATACACGTCAAGATAAAGCATCTCATCAAACATGTTGTTAAAGTTACGACGCTGCTCCCAGATGGAACTGAGTACGATGCTAACTTGCTAATTGGGTAAAATTATTAAGTTTCATGAATGTTCATGTTAAAGGTTAAATAACTGTTAATACTGTACATTTGAATCGGAAAAAAATAATTTCTCTACCAACTGTATGTGGTTTCTTACGTTTTTCTTATTTGCTGTTTTATTATTATTTTACTTATTTATTACTGATTGATTGATTTATTGTCTTTATTCTTAATTTGTTTAGTTTGTTTATCTTATTTTGTGTATAGAAAAAATAAAATTAAGATATTTGAGAACAGTGGAATGTTTTATCAGATATTTTGGTGTGGAAAACTGGAACCAAAGTAATGAAAAAGTGTAGGATATAGCAGAAGCAAAAGCATTGAAGATAGTTTTTTTATTGATTTTTTTTCCAGTTTTTAATAAATGCGTTTTTTTTTTTTTTTTTTGGAAAACCTGATGCGGCCCGGCTTCACCCAGAACCTAGCTCCGGTGGCCCCCAGGTAAATTGAGTTTGAGACCCCTGCATTACACTATTGGATCTTATTGTGTGTAACCAAAGCGTTTTAAAAACACTTTTGCAGGTACTGTATATATGCATAATGTATATTGAAAAATTAGAATGTCACCTTTGGCTCCTCGCAGAACAAAACCGAAGCCCTCGTTTTCTTTCTTCTGCAAGACAGCATTCTTCTCCTCGATGATATAATCACTGTGAAGCAGAGGGCAGACAGATCATAGAAAAAGTATAACTGAAACTATACACACATACACCAGTACTTTCTTTCCTGTTAACTCATCATGTTGAAAGCAAAGCAAGCAAGCAGAATTCCTGAGTTGGTCAAGTATGTTAAGGGCACGCACGCACACACACGCGCACGCACACACTGAATAACTGAGTTGTCGTGACTGAAGTGTCTTTGAGATGCATCTTAAGAGGGGAATCAATCTTGTGACTGATCCTCCATAAGTGGCAGGTCTTCCTGCGCTGAAGAGACTGACACCAGAGGCTCAGACGTGATGTTATCCTTCGGCTAATGATAGGAAGCACAAGTAATTGAGCTGTTCATCACTGTCTGATTTGTGTTGACTTTCTATGCCGTTTGAGGTAGAAGAACTACATGAACAAAAACTGGAGGAAAACAGGAAGCTGGTCCCTTGCCCTTTGCAGCTAGATCATCTTCCATTGTGGCTTGAATCTGAGCGTGTCTGTGGACGTTATGACCACAATAAGCACTCTTGCTCTGCAGTATTGTACCCCACGGTCTCCACTGTTCTTTTTCATGCCGGTCTCAGTCTCTTCTTGGACAAAATCAAAGTGAAATTTAAGGGTTTTGCGGTCAGCCCTTGCATGCCATTGGTCTAGGTCCTGGGTTCCTAAAATGGGGTGTGTGTACCTCCAGGGGTACACCAGTTGTCATGAGGGTACATGAATAAAAATGAAGAACAATTAGCGCCTAACACTCAATTACTAATGGCCTGAACGCAGAAAGGAGACAGGCATGAAGTTGTTCATTCCTCTGTGTGCATCAAATAAATAAATAAGTAAGGTGATTATTTTGTGCATGAAGAGTGTTTCATCTTTAAGATTTAATTTATATTGACGTTCCAATCCTCATATATAGCACAGAGGTGAAAACCAGGGATCTGCGATTACATCGTCCACCTATAATTATCGCCCAGATATCATCAGTAATAGTATGTTCCCTTTCTTAAGAATCTATGTACAGCGTGTAGGACAAACATTGCACTTGCGGAGATTACAGCAAATTGCAGTTAGTATTGTGTTGCTCAAACGTTCTCTGGAAAGAATTAACACCCTACTTTAGCAAGCAGCGCAACATCAGCGCTCATAATGACCTCACCAGCATCATTGAAATCGTGGGTGGGTTAATATTCCACCTACTATTCTTACTCAAGGTGTCCCAAACATCACAAAGCAATGTAATAAGTACATAAAAAAACAAGAAATAATGCAGAATAACCAGCAACTAGTATGTAAGCCCTGTAGAAACATACGGCAGGATAGCGTATCTGACATGAATGTCCCTTACCTGAAGGCGCAAAATAAAAATTTCAATACAGAAACTGATTGATTGTCCCTTTTTGGAGGGAGGGGCGGCATGACAGAAAATAATAGAGAAACACTGCTTTACAACTATTTTACTCAAGAAAAATATATGTGATGTTACACATATCAGAAATCGGACAATATCGGCATATCGGAAAATCCCTAGTGAAAACCTTTGTGACATTGTGAGTGGTGATTTTCCTGAAAATTAGGCTGTATTGTTGGTTGTAGGTATTTTCATACTTGGTTTACTGGTTTATCATGATCGTTAAACTTCCCCCTTTCAATTTGGTATTAAATTAAAAACTGCACACTTAAACCATAGCTGGACAAAAAAAGTGAAGCTCAAATTCAACCCATTCATGGGGAAGAATGCAAACATAGGGAAACACAAGGAAATACAGCTGGAATAGGTGCTGGTTCTGGAACATCTAGAAAGCTTTCTGTGCTGGTTATCATCTGTAGCTGCTCTATATGAGTTCACAAGTGAATACAAAGGGCATAATAATACCCCTTTAACTACTATTTGTATCATATTTGCTTAAATGGCTTATTAAATTCAGCAACATTGCTTGTCGCAATTTTGCGACTTTGGCGCTTAAAGGGTTAAGGCCCATTTGCTTACAACAACTGTTTACAACTTCTGTTCATCACACTTGGCTTGGTAAAGTTCTGGCTGCTTAGCCCATAAAAACACCAAAGCAAATGTTTTAGTCGGAACGTGTAACATCAACTCATTATCACACAAATTAAAAAACAAAAAACAAAATCAGGGCTTGTGTTGAGGCGGCAACTCAGCGGGTGGGTGGCTGCGGCCTCTATTAGCTTGATAGCAACACTCCACGCTGCACTCTCAGACTTACCAAGAGAGCACTGAGCTTCTGCTGGTGCATGTAGGTGATCCAAAACAAACCTTTCTGCAGGAGGGAGGTCAAATGCTGGTTGTTGTTGCTTTTTATGAATCATTATACACAGAATACACCGGTAAAACAATGTGTATTGCTTACTGGAATACATGTCAAAGCTTTCTGGATACCTAGCAAAAGTAACAAATGTATAATCAACTGCCCTTTCGAATGCAACTCCATTATTCCTCAAAATCATCACATTGGTACATTTGATGCGTCATATTTGATCGGTATGTTATGGACTGTCAATCTACCGCATATGGTATTATAAAAAAGAACAAATCAGGAGCTCCAGCGACAGAAATGACATTTAAACCAACCAGAAAAGTATAAAGGAAATGAATAAAAACCTGACATTTCATAAAAGGCAGAGAAAGTGAGTGGAAACAATGCCTAGGTACCTAAAGTGACATTAAACTGGCACCTTGGCATTAAAGAGACAATCTGCAACACTACACACTAAGTTTTGTTTTTTTCTAAACAACAAATTATACACTGCTGGAGAAAGTTTATATGGAATTAGGTGCAAAAGTATTTGGGCAATGGCAGAGCTGTATATGTATATAAACATTTCAGATTTCCATTGTGGTGGTTTTGTAAAGGCAACTCAAACTGTATTGAAAAAATAAGTGCAGTGGCAGCCTTCTGCCTTCAGGTGGCAGTGTATTCCATGACGTTTTAGGACGACACCGGAGGGTGCAAATTCACAACAGTAAAAACACAATTGCCATACAACTAAAGTAAAAAGGTCAATACCTGTATGAGGTGAAGTTGTCATAGGAACCAACAGTGTAGTGTCTGAACAGTCGCTTGGTTCGATCCTCACGTGTTTCTGCAAAAAAAAAAAAAAGTAGTGTCTATGTTAGCATGACTGCTGACACAAGAGGACCGAAATTATCCTTCAAAGCAAACAACTCCAAAGACTCATATGAATATGTATGAAATAAGATGGGATGAATAAGACTAAAACACCAAAAGATTCGGTCTGCCCATGTATTTTGCTTTTTCTTTAGCTTATTTGCAATAAAGTAGACTATACACTAGGCTTTGACAGCATTGACACATGCTGTTACTTGTTATGATAACTTGCTTTTACACTTACATGACTGCTAAGGCTGCAAAAGGTGAAAGGTGTGAGGCTCCTCTGCAACACATTTGTTTGTATTACACCAGGGGTCTCAAACACGCGGCTCGCGGGCCAATTGTGGCCCGCAGGACACTAGTTTGAGGCCCCCGCCTTGATATGAAAGTTTAATGTTAGTGCGGCCCGCGCAAGTTTGATATGGATGCTGTATGGTATCATGTACCCAGAAAAAATTATTACGTTTGATTAATGTTCATGTTAAAGGTTAAATAACTGTTAATAGTTAAGGCTACCGTTTAGGTCGCTAGCTCTCTAGTTTGCAAGTGAGCATGTGTCTTAAGACCCTGCAGTTGCGCAACATGTTGTAAATAAAAAGAGTATAAATGTGACTATAGTCGTGTTTTGTCATGTCTACAGGGCTCTAATAATGCTTTGTTAATTTTAATCTGAAAAAAATAATTTCTCTACCCACCAACTATATGTGGTTTCTTAAGTTTTTATTACTTGCCGTTTTATTATTATTATTATATTTATTTATTACTGATTGATTGATTTTCTTTATTCTTGATTTGTTGATTTATTTTTCATCTTATTTTGTGCAGAAAAATAAAAATGAAGATATTTGAGAACAGTGGAATGTTTTATCAGAGCTTTTATTGTAGAAAATCGGAACCAAAGCACTGAAAAAGTTTGTATATTTTTCTGTTTTTAATAAATGTTTTTTTTTTTGGAAAACCTGATGCGGCCCAGCCTTGCCCAGACCCTAGCTCCAGTGGCCCCCAGGTAAATTGAGGTTGAGACCCCTGTATTACACCTATTATCATGTTTTATTATTCATGGTATTCATCACCTATTATACATTCGAATTACAGTTATGAATGTTAAACTGTTCAATAAATAATGCCATCAAAGGTAAATAACCCTATGATGAGACTGACATTTTGACCCTGGAACAGATTTTGCCATTACATAATCAAGGTTGTACTGCAAATAAATGTTTATTTTTATTGACATGTACCATTACAGACAATCAAGAGCGATGAGAATTCCACAGTATAGCAAATATCGTTACTATACTTCATTTAACTGTTCAATAATACGCTTTTGTATTCAAAACAGTGCTAATGTCAGACCAGACAAAAAAAAAAAGAGGAAAGGAAGCCAGTCATTTGAAGGCAACTTAACATGCTGATAAAGTGCGTGTGAGCAGAGCCAATGTAAGCTGCTCACTCCAAACTCTGCATTGCATGCTCAGCTGTGACACATCATCAATGGTTCATTGGCAGTGTGGGGCAATCACTTTCAAAAAGTAATTAGTAAGTCTTCCTAGTTACTCTCCCAAAAAAGTACCGGCAACTGAATTAGTAACGGAATTACTCCTTCGTAAATCTAAATTGTAAGTTGGAAAGTAATTATCTTCAAATATCCTGTGTGTGCCATCAAGAATCTACCATGAGATTGTGGTCAAGCCAAATGATTGATAAGGAGGCCTTGAGGGGTTTTTGTAAGTATTGAGTCACCCCCTGGTTGTTATCACATGTTTTACCTGAAAATCTGAAAGTTCTTCCAGTCTCCCAGAAATGTTGCCCAGCAGAATAGAATTTGAAAAACCACTTAAAATCAATATCTCACTACCAATAACCGCAGTCAATCTGTTTAGTGTCATGCTGAGACATTCAGGGGTCGTTTTGCAACACGTTTAAAATCTGTGACATCTATGAGGGATCCTCTCCTGGATGAACTAACATCTTTTCTGTCCTTGTGTGAAGGACACACACACATTCACACACACTACACATAGTCTGTGGACCCTGCTGAAAGGGAATTAACGTACACTGTCTTGGTACTGATAAGAGCTGCAGACAAACACACACAAAACCGTGCACACACACACACACACACACACACACTTATCGAGTAAGCCTCATTGACTTTGTAAATCTTTCCGCTCGCATCCCGACTGATCTGATTTTCCCCGCACATGCTGTGCATGTTAACCTCCTAAAATGGGCTGATTGAAGCCTCAAGCGAGAGGCGGAGCTTAGTGACTTCTTCAACTCTAAGCCCCACCCTGCCATGATAACAACAACAATGCTATTTCAGAAGTGAAGAAAACACACATTGAAAACTATTTGACTTTCAGCCTTTTGTGACTGAACATGATCTTCTATACTTTGACGATACAGTCGTCCATCGTCACATCGTGATTCAAACATCGCTCACTCTTTCGCATTTTTATTAAAAATGTATTTTTGTGGTTGACTATGGACTATTATTAGTAGGGCTGCTCAATCAGCCACCGATCAATTTCGTCTGATTTCTGTGAAAAGGCATTCCTTTCAACACCAATAACAAAAGTCAATCATCTCTGTGACATTGCAGCATGCAGCCTGTAGCGAGCATCATACTTTCCTTCACATTGCACAGAAAACCAAAGCACACATGTCTGCCGTGTGGAACTTACCTGCCTTTTGTGAGAGTGACATAAATATTGCACCCTGCAAAACATGCCACGGAAAATATCTTGTGTGGGTAGCGCATTAAAATGCTTGAATTTAATACAGAATTTGAAGAACAAACACTTAATGGAGAATGGTGAGTTTTCAAGGCTCAGTCAAACTGCAGCTAATGTAGCCAACACTGGACAACACTCACCCATATGCGCGTGACAGCGCGTGAAAGTCTAAAGTAAACAACCCGAAAAATACTAGACTAGATGACCAACCTCTCTCAGCAGTGGAAGACATCGAATTTGCTGACTGCTCTCTCAGGGGTCCTACTGCATGACACCTGGAAATCCTGCTAGAATGCCATCAAACAATGTACTCTCAGCTCCAAAGTCTCCTTAAGGTGTCTCATCATCTGTTAAGTTTCACGAGTGAGACATATTCTCTTGAAAAATGTTTTTGCCTGAAGGAAGGTGATTTTATGGCTCCCTTTTTCAGATCATATAGCTAATACCAGGGATTCAACCAACAATGGGCCACATGAAAATGGGCCTTTTTATTTTTTAAATAATTATAATTTTTTTGGGCCCACTGGCAGTGAGGGGACCTTGGAATTGTCCTAACTTTTCCCCCATTATACGCCACCCCAGGCCACTAGCATTCATCATTCATTCATTCATTTTCTACCACTTTTCTTCACGAGGGTCGCGGGGGTGCTGGAGCCTATCCCACCTGCCTTCGGGCGAGAGGCGGGGTACACCCTGGACTGGTCACCAGCCAATCACAGGGCACATATAGACAAACAAGGGCACATATAGACAAACAACCATTCACACTCACATTCATACCTATGGATAATTTGGAGTCGGCAATAAACCTAGCATGTTTTTGGAATGTGGGAGGAAACCGGAGTATCCGGAGAAAACCCACGCATGCACGGGGAGAACATGCAAACTTCACACAGAGATGGCCGAGGGTGGAATTGAACCCTGGTCTCCTAGCTGTGAGGTCTGTGCACTAAGCACTCAACCGCCATGCAGCCCAGCATTCATCATATATAAATAAAAAATGTACACTTAAAGGGGACGTATTTTGCTCATTTTTCGACCCTTTGTATTGAGTTGTGGTCTCCTATAGAGCAGCTACACACAATAACCCGCACAGAAAACTTTTTAGATTTTGCAGAATCTGCACCTATTCCAGCTGGATTTCCTTGGATTTGTGCTTCCTGCCAAAACGATCTGTTTTAGTTTATTCCACCCACGGCCTGCCTCCGGGCATGCCCACTCTGCTGTGATTGGTCACACGCCCAAAATGCTTCCTAACTATGAACCATATAAGGACGTCCGCCCCTCTGTGATGTCACAAAGGAACAGTTTTACCATGTCTTTTCAAGCTGACCATTTTGAGCCATCCCAAACTTTTTTCAGGGCTTACTTCCAAATGCACAAAACTCATTATCTGAAACTTTGGCATCGTACTGGCATCAACACGAAAATACAACATTCTAACTACATTTATAGGTCAGTGGAAAAAGCAGAATAGGTCCCCTTTAAGTGACACCAGGTGTTTCGTAGGGCACTTTGTGTTGTTAAGTAATTTCAAGTCAATCCAACTAATGGGGTCAGACTTTGTGTTTTTTTAACTAACACAGTAGAGGTGTTTTGAAAATTTGCATGCGCAGTGGATCAAAAGTAGAAGAGCTGTGGTGTGTCAGAACTTTTTCACAAGACTACATTTGTTTATCGGTCTTCATCTCCAGCCGTCCAACCCTGCTGCTCTAATCTGAGACATAAAAATGGTTTGAACTACCTTTTTTTCTCCATTCAGGTTAAAAATGAGCATGCTGACAATAGGACACAGCGAGAGATGGGCCAGAAACAGGGTATAGTCAATGTTGACCAAAAAAAATCATGATCAGACACAGTTTCCAGCGTGAAAGAGTGAAAGCGCGGGGAAAAAACTGTGATGGGAAGCCAGCAGAGACGTGTAAATGTCTAACTTCGATAAAAAGAGGCGACATTCTGTCAAACAGTCCTGACAGCTAAATGACAAAGTAGGGTGTTGGTCCAAGTGTGTTCCACTGGAAAGTCTGAGAAACATTTTTTACCATTTTTTTGTGGACTAGAAATTAAACTCCCACTGGGCATCCTGCATTTTCTTTTCATCATTTTTATCTTTTTAATTTTGAACATAAGGCTTGCTCGTGAACTAGTTACAGCTCGTTGAAGAATACACCATAGTCAGCCATTTGAAGCTGGTCAGTGCAAAGCAGGCTGCTCTGGTGGCAGTAAGGCCGTTGCCACAAAAGTGAAAATGAGAGAAAAGTGAGAGGAGAACCGCCCACCAATAGGGAACCATCATTAAGAATAAAGATCATATACATAATAACAAAAAAGCAGGCTTCGCTACACATATTAAAATAAAGCCAACTACGTATACATCCGTCGGCTACAGACATGGGAGCTTCATTTTCAATGAATCAGCTGAGCTTGTTAGTCTGCTGCCGCCTTCTGCCTTTCCATTGCAGCGCACCTCTGACTGGCAGGAAGTGTGACTTGTCGCCAGATTGTCCCCCATGCCTTACTCATGCTACACGCCCTCCTCTTGCTCTGCAAAATGTTAGTCCTTTTGCGTCCCTGCTTTCCGGCTTTTAGCGCTCATTGTAAGCACCAGCCCTTTAGACTTTTCTACGTTGAATTTTTGTTACTTCTTGTTGTTCTGCCTGCATGATCTTTTGTCCGCAGTGTTTTAAACTTTGTTTCTTATTTTTTGCAGTGTTTTTTGTTCTGTGTTATGTTCTACTTTTGGACTCTGCATAGCTAAAGTGTTTGGTTTGAAGTTATGCTCCTGTTTGTACCTTGCCCTACTGTGGACCCTTTTTGTTAAAGAAATATTTTTTGTTACTGGAAAGTGTATCTGCATCTCATGCCACGTATATGACATCTTTTATGTTGTAAGTGGATAAGTCCACAATTACGCTTCATAGAGACATAAATATAGCTGATTAGCATTAAAGTTGCAGACACAAAATTCCTAATAGGGCTTGATAAAACCACTTTTAAACTGTTCAAATTCCATCATTTTGGAGTTTTGGCAGCACACTTCCAATATCTTATAATGGGACATAATAGGAACATTTAAAATTGTTGAAAAATACTATAATACTACATTGCATTAAAAAAAAATGCCTAAAACTAGTCAGAAAATATGCATATTTAAGCAGAATGTATGCATTTTTGGCGCAAATGAAGCATAAAAATGGCTAAATGAACAAGTTCAACGTTAACTCAGAAACCCTGATCTCACTTCCTGTCCGCCATTGATTATACTGCCCTTTAAGTAAGTCTACTACAGTCTACTATATTGGGTAGTAGGAATGTGTGGGTGATAAATACAAAGGTTTTCTATGCCATAACTATCAAAATGTTTCATTTATAAAGAACATTGACTTTTCACCGGGTCTGGAACCAATCGTGATAAACAAGGCATTAATAAAGTAATACCTTTAAGTGTGTTGATCAAAACTGAACCTATGCTAGTTTTTGACGTAAAAAACAGCCATGTGTTATGAGTATAAGTTGACAAGGTGACTTACCCCAGTAAAAGTCACCATAAAAAACATTTGGTGGCTCCGCCTTCACGACTGTTACCACCCCATGGATCCTGTTACACATTATAGGCAGATCAAGGACCATGACTGGACAGCAGTCCATTCTGTCAGCCTACGGTTTACAAGACACAAGACTCAGTTCTCCAACCAGCAACTGACTCGGAAGGACATATTGAGGAAAAAAACACTCCGTGACGCTGGCCCTCTATGCTCGCCTGGAGATGTTGGCATCCTTTCACCCCAATTTCTCTTCTTGTTCCGTAAGAGTTAGATCACTAGCACGGAAAACTGTGCCAGACTTCCCGCTGTTTCTTTTTTGTCCCATTCTCTTTCAGCCTCCAGCAAACAACTGCTTCACATCTCCGCTGTCTCTCTCGCTCTCTCTGTCTCTCAGATTTTGGTTGGTTTGCTTGAAGAGCCTTTGGAGAGCTCGTTGTTACTGCCTAAGTGTCGTCATAGACCAAAAATACAGCTGCTCTGTCAAAGTGGTGGAAGCCTTGAATAATTCACTCATATCCACACAACAACAGGGGCCAAGTTGTGGAGAAGCATTCCAAACAATTTCACGGCTTATTTCTCTATGCCTTTAAGTCAAGGTCAACACACACACACACACATTACCACACTGTATATATTAGGAAACAAGAGGCATTATGTAACAATTGCCTTTTCTTTTCTATAACAATTTAAACGTTTAAAGCAGGGATCTCAAACACGCGGCCCGCGGGCCAAATGTGGCCCACAGGACACTAGTTTGATATGAAAGTTTAATGTTAGTGCGGCCCGCGCAAGTTTGATATGGATGCTGTATGGTATCATGTACCCAGAAAAAATTATTACGTTTGATTAATGTTCATGTTAAAGGTTAAATTACTGTGAATAGTTATCCTCCCTATGGACACGTTGAATCGTGGAACTGTTGTATCCCTATGTAACTTTCTATGCATCTTCAAAATAAACAAACAGAACTGAACTGTAGAACAGACTTGACAGTCACACGAAAGTGTTTACGTGCATGAATGTGTGTGTGACCTGCTGCCCCCCCGTCCCGGTCAAATGAAGAAGAGAAGTCATACATCTTCTCCTCTCGCACACCTGCTTGAGCTTTGATTCATTCTTCCCATTGCGGCTGGCGTCTATTATGATGTGATAAGGTTGGCTCCTCTGCAGAGTGAGAGACGTGGTGCATCACACCTGACTGACTCCTGATGAAAAGCCATCACACACACATGCTCTGACATCTTGGAATCTTGGATGCTCCATATGGGCTTTTTTTTTTTAATTTTTTTTTTTACAATTTTAAAGTGAGCAGGACTCCCCTTCAGCTGCCAGTCGATAGCGCTGACTCAGCTCAACTTTAATACCAAAGACACATCTTGCAAAGTGTAGTTTATAGTCTGTGCCTCACTCACGTTCTAATAAAATGGATTAGTCCGCTATGCTAATCTCGCTGCTGACTCAACACACACTACATAAACAATAAGTGAAGTGTGTATATGATTACATAGTATATAATAGACTATAACACTATAGTATAAAATATAATATATATATATTATAATATATATATTATAAATATATATTATATATAATAATATACTTCGCCTCTCGCCCGAAGACAGCTGGGATAGGCTCCAGCACCCCCGCGACCCTCGTGAGGAAAAAGCGGTAGAAAATGAATGAATGAATGAATGAATATAATAATATAGTATAAAATAATATACGTATATATATATGACAGAACTCCAGGGAAAACATTTAGACTAGACTCACACTACCTTTTGTTGAAGGTAGAACGTTTGATAGGAAATGTGTCACGCCTTGTAACGTATTTTGACAATTAGAAACAAAAGCAGCCAGGAATATAGACGAATATGTTTTCTTAATTAATTTGTCCAAAATCGTAACACAAAAACAAAATGAACAGAAACGAAGGCAATTTTTGCCATGAAATAATGTAAATACCATGAATCTGTTAAACTGAAAAATACATTTTATAGTTTTACTTGAATCTTTAATCAAATTGCTGGCACTCACAACTTTATTAGCAGTTATTTATCAGTCACCCTCAATAAAGAATGCACATGAGTCAATAACTTGTAGGGTTACGTTGTTTGATTTTTGAAATTGAATGGTAAAATCTGAAAAATGACATTGACATTTCATGGTGCCAGCCATGACAAACTAGCTCACAACTAGGCTTTTATTTTTTTCATTAAAATGGTAGCCATGCCAAAATGTTGTGTTGTTGCTGAATGATCACAGTATGCGAGTGATACTTTCAGTTTGTTTTCTTTGTCAAAGGAGGAACGTTTCAGAATGGATAGAGCAAGTACAGAGAAATAGAGACAGATGGACGCCCACATCGAGTTCTGTTCTTTGCAGTTCTTTACATTTCATCCTCACTCGGGTCACAGTGTTTGGTAAATAGATTTTCAGACATGTGTGCCATCTCTTAATTTGATTTTAAAAATTTGCGCTGTTAATACATACAAATAATCCCATAATTTGGCTTTCTTTCAATAAAAATACGGTAAAATTGGCATATTTTAGACATAGTGAGAATGGTGATTAATCATGATTAATTAATTTGAAAACTGTGATTAATCTGACTTAAACATTTAATCATATTTGAGAGCCCTACTTAAAATGCAAACTGCATTTGGTGACATCACTCGACTGTGAAACCACGTTATCTCAAGGCTCTCGAAATGGAATGAAATGTACCTAATATTGTGGCTGCTGTTGTCAGCAGGTGACTCCCCGCAAGTGTTCCCTCACTTGTTCATTGCATCATCCTCTCTCTTTCTCTCTCCTACACACTGCCGCAGCAACGCTGATGTTTAAGCATTCCGAGGGAGTGCAGACACATTCCAAAACTTCTTAATGGCCGTGCTAAAAATAGCTGCGGCTGGGCCGGCTGGGCTGATTCATGCGGCTGTGAGTCATTCAAGTGTGCCGCGGTGGGGATGGCGTGAATGAGCACAAAGAGAAAGGAAAAGCATGCTTGTTAAAGCTCTCTGTATTGCTTTTTCCATCACCGAGAAAAATGATTACGTTCCCGAAGGCTCTAGGTGTAGTACTCCTGTGAAAAATAAAGGCATCGGTGCTTCATTTATCTGATTGTTTCCTATTGGTTGACAGCAGGATGTAGGGCGGGCTTTGCAGTCTGTATGATCCCAGCAGATTGCAGCCAAGAGATTAACTGTGCTATCGGTGAAAATGAGTGGCCCGCAGCTATTTTGCAGGCGTCATTAGAAAGGCCAAGACAAGTTCAAGCCCACATCATTATCCCCTCCATTAGCACGTGTAAACCATTAAGCTCCCATACAGGCCGCCAGCGCGAGCACGTGATCGACGCCAGGTATTGAGGCCATGATTCCATGTTTAATGAGTCCAAATAACAAATATAGCAAACACAGCTCGCACCAAACACTGCATCACTCCTAATGAGCTCAATCAATAGCATTTGCTCTGTACCGCCATCTTCTCCATCACGCCTTCTCCCCACCTTGTTTCGTCCTTTTTCACCCCGGCCATCACAGCCGCCATTTTTCACCCCCTCACAGGCACCAACTGAAGATAAATGGTTGGCTACGCGGAGCTCGGAGGGCACCATCAAATCTGAAGTAGCCTACTCACTTCCTCAAAATGAAGGCACTTTTTTTTTTTTAAAAAGAAGAATCCTTGTTTGACTTCCAAGGGTCTATCATTCCGTTTTACAGCAAAAAGATGGAGGGATGACTGCTAAGCGCTAAAAAGAGAGCCAGAAAGGGGGTTAACTCATCTTCCCTGCTTCACTAGGCTGAGACATATTGCCCTAACTGTCAGACGCCTCAATGGCTCCCTTCAGGTAAACAAAAGCTTGTCTGTGTGTGTGTAGATGTGTGTATTTTTTCTCTTGTGTTGTTAAATTACAGTTGATGAGTCTGAGGAAGAGATTAATTTAGCAACGCCTCAGTCTTATTCTGTAAAAAGTGTATATACTGTAATACTGTACGTACACTTACACTATAGTACGCTAAAAGTGTAATACTGTAGCATTGCTGCTTCATTTGAAACCTCCTTAGAAAAATATATGTATATGTATAAAAATGTATATGTGTGTTTAAGGTACTTTTTAGAAATAACATTCATTCATTTTCTACTGCTTTTCCTCACGAGGTGCTGGAGCCTATCCCAGCTGTCTTCGGGCAAGAGGCGGGGTACACCCTGGACTGGACACCAGCCAATCACAGGGCACATATAGACAAACAACCATTCACACTCACATTCATACCTATGGACAATTTGGAGTCGCCAATTAACCTAGCATGTTTTTGGAATGTGGGAGGAAACCGGAGTACCCGTAGAAAACCCACGCATGCACGGGGAGAACATGCAAACTCCACACAGAGATGGCCTAGGGTGGAATTGAACCCTGGTCTCCTAGCTGTGAGGTCTGCGCGCTAACCACTCGTACCTGCTGTGCAGCCCCTTAGAAATAACATTCATTCATTCATTTTCTACCGCTTTTCCTCACGAGGGTCGCGGGGGTGCTGGAGCCTATCCCAGCTGTCTTCGGGCGAGAGGCGGGGTACACCCTGGACTGGTCGCCAGCCAATCACAGGGCACATATAGACAAACAACCATTCACACTCACATTCATACCGATGGAAAATTTGGAGTCGCCAATTAACCTAGCATGTTTTTGGAATGTGGGAGGAAACCGGAGTACCCGGAGAAAACCCACGCATGCACGGGGAGAACATGCAAACTCCACACAGAGATGGCCGAGGGTGGAATTGAACCCTGGTCTCCAAGCTGTGAGGTCTGTGCGCTAACCACTCGATCACTGTGCAGCCTCTTAGAAATAACAATTAAACAAAAAAAATTAATATACAAGTTGAACAGTTTTGGTCACAGTATTGACCCCTGGGGTACTCCACAATATTATATTTCAACTTGCAGATGTGTACTCTCCTATCTTCACACATTGCTTCCTGTTGGCGAGGGAGCTTTTAACCCAATCCAAAACTACCCTCTGATAATGTACCGTTCTAATTTTGTTGTTAGGATGTTGTGATTAATTGTAAGGAAGGCTTTTATCAAATCCATTACAGTCAGTTGACGTTTTTCCTTTACAATTGTTGACAATATCAATGATTTCCTGTGAGAAACATGGAATTTTGATTCCTGTCTATAGTTTCCATCTTTTCCTCCATTGTCCAGAATTTAAAAATCTCTTCTACCAGTTTTGGTCCAATATTTACAAAGTTGTTGTTGTTCAACTGCCTCATTAATATCATCATTATTGGTGTTTCCAACCATAAAATAATGAGGGTAGTCTGCTTTCTTTGAACTGTTCCTCATAATACTGTTTAGAATGCCCCAAGTTGCTCTGATGTTTATTTTTGTCTAATAATTGACTATAATATTTTTTTCTGACACACTGTCAAGATTGTTGACAACTTAATTTTACATGTCTTGTATGTTTTTTCTGTTTCTTTAGTTTTTCGAATGATGAATCTCCTGTATAATATATTCATCTTACAAGCATTTTTTTAACATTTGGTCATCCGTGGCTGATTATTTTTCTTTTGCTTCTTGGACATTTCTCTCAAAAGACAGTTCTTATTATAGAGCTTCATATAAGTGTTTTGAAAATGTTCATATTTTGTCCACATCCTTAGCACTGTACACACACTCCCATATTTGCTCTTCTTCATCTTTCCTATGCGTAATCTTCGAAAAGTCTTTTTGTCCTCCATCTTTTTCTTCCATTATGTTTATTTTCATTTCCACGGTGAGTGTTTTCCTTTTCTTTGCAGCACTGAGAAATAATGAAGTCCCATAAGTTAACGAATCAGCGATGCTATTCGTCCTCAGTGTGGCTTTGCAGGCACCCGCTGTATTCTCCCGCAAAGCACGAGGCACAGAATGCGTTCTTGTGCTCTGCGAGGTGCATAACCTTCCACCGATGTGCGCTGCAACTAGTTCTCAAACAAGTCTGCATCCTCGCCTTTTCACGGCGGTGGTAATGCACGCTCCCGCGTGATGGAAAAAACACTTCCTGTTTTTCACTTTTAATCCGTACCGAGTGGGTATGCATAGGTGACTCCAAATTGTCCATAGGTATGAATGTGAGTGTGAATGGTTGTTTGTCTATATGTGCCCTGTGATTGGCTGGCGACCAGTCCAGGGTGTACCCCACCTCTCGCCCGAAGACAGCTAGGATAGGCTCCAGCATACCTGCAACCCTCGTGAGGACAAGTGGTACAGAAAATGGATGGATGTATTTTTACACCCTTGCTAATTACAAATCAGGTACACTCTCAAACTCCCTCTAACAAGAGTAATGGTGAAGCATTCAGTCCAAAGAGAAAACGGATATAACAAACTAAAAGAACAGAACCAAAAGACCAAAATGGATCACACAGACTCTAGTGAAAAATGATGCAAACTGTTTCATCTTGATTTCAGTTTTTGTAGCGTCCATTTATGGACTCAAATGCATACCGCCATTCAAACCATCAAATACACGCTTGGCTGTCCCTACTATGCTGTCCTCGCCACCATCCGTATCCTCATTTATCCCTCCTCCTTTCCTTCCCGCCGCTTTGTATCCTTTCTCAACAATGCATTTAAATCGAGTGTTTAGGGATTCCGGCCTTTTTCATCTCTCACCGAAAAAAGTGCAAGCCTCCAAAAAACTTGGAAAATGGACAAATTGCTGAGGAAATGGTATCAGACAAAACAGCCATGAAGACATGGTGTCTACATTTTGTCACATGATGAGCAGATGTTGTTGATCAGAGCTTACGTGTTGCTTCCCATGAGGTAACAACAAACCAAACGTGCCATCTGCTAATGAAGTTACAGTCTAAACAGCGACATGGCTGTGTTAAGCTGTCGTCCTGGTGCTTATTTACAAAGGCTTGAACCATAATGTGCCACTGATGACACATTCATCATCCCTGGCCTTCATCATTACCGGCATTCATTGTCAGTATCAATCAATCAGTATAATCTCTGTGCAGTGTTCATTTGTGTGTCTTACCTAGCCGTGGGTCATACTGCCTCATCTGAACTTCCTCCACGCAATCTGCAGGAAACCAGCCCGTCCTCCCTTTGACGGTGCCTTCCCAGAAGCCTCCTTCTCCTATACTCAACACTGGGAAGACACATAAACAACAGGCAGAGATTGAAATCTGGGCTTGATCGTAAAACACGTCTGGCTGTGTTTGCTAATGGGAGGTTGTGGAAGGGCAAAATAGGACACAAGATGATACAAGGTGAGGAAAGACAAGACTTGGAAGGCAGTGGATTGGCAATAGTACACTTGTACAGTCCTGTACAAATGCTGTAATAAAAAAAGGGAGAATTTTTCAAAATCTAGGGAATTGTTTCTCACAATGTAACTTCTGTCACGCAATAAAGTAGTAAAAGGCAAATCACAAATTCTTTTTTCCCCCACATATTACAGATTTATGCTCATCATGCTTTATTGCTTTACTTTATTCACATAATATTACTACTACAGTTTTTTTCTTCATAAGATAATAATGTATGTGAGATCACACATTCATTCAGAGAACAGAGAACATACTAACTCCTTATTTCTAAAATCACAAATACTTAAACTTGCTGATATAGTTAATCTTCAAACAGCTAAAATAATGCATAAGGCTAAAAACACCAATTAGCTAAAAATGTCATCCAATACTTCTCTACAAGAGAGGAGAAATATGATCTGAGGGAAGAACTACATTTGAAACACTTCTATGCTAGGACTACGTTAAAAAGCCATAGCATTTCAGTATGTGGAATCAAACTATGGAATGGATTGAGTAAGGACCTCAAACAATGCACAACGATGAGCCAATTCAAGAAACAATACAAGCAGTTGATGTTTGCTAAATACAAGGATGAAGAGTCTTGAACCAGTCATGATGTGCTATACATATCACTATATTGACAGTTACTATGGTACACATTATGTCATTATATGGTCATATCACCTTCTTCGGTCACATACTTCGGTACGAGGTGCATTATTAAAAAAAAACAACAACAAAAAAACCTTAAACTGTATTATGGAAAGCAGGAAGTGAACAAATGTAACAGTTACTGATTGTAAAAGTACCAGATGGAGGGGTAGGATTTAATAAGCTTTGCTTCTTCCTACTCCTTTTGGAAATGTGGAACTGTGAACTGATTATGGGATGCACTCAATTGTAATCTGATGCATGTTCAAATGAAATAAAACCATTCTTTCTGCAATACAATTTTTCCTTGTAATTCTTTTTTCCTTGGAAATTAACAACCTCTATCATGAAATATTACAACTTTATTCCAGTAAAACAAGATGGTAATATTATGACTTTTTACTGTAAAATCTTCCACGAACATGCACTTTTGTTGTAATCTTATTTATTCCCCTTTTTAGTATAGACGTAATGTTGTCTATGGCCGTCATAGGATTTCTTTAGATTGTGCAGGTGTGCCTAAAGAAGTGACCTGTGTGTATTTTCCTGTCGTCAGTCCGTTTGAACACTGGTGTAATGAGACAATACACGGCAAAAAAACAAAGCTTGCGCCACATCAGGAGTGAATTCTCGGGTTTGCTGACCCACTCCTAATGATTAAACACAGCAATCTGAGGTGTGGGAAGGCTGTGTAACTAATGGAACTATTAACACTGAGGTGTATGATGTGCAAAAAAAAAGATAAAAGGACAAGAAAGTCCAAAAAGCAAAGCGAAAGAGAAAAAATCAGTCTAAGTTCCGCTGTGGTAATGAGAGATGAATGCATAGTTGATATTGATGTCCCTGCAGGACTGAGCCAGCACGTTCATTTCTACAACATTCATCCATTATCCCAGCAAGGTAACAAACACACACGCACGCGGACACGCACACACATGCACACACACACCAGCTGGAAGTGAAGCTTTGCCTGAATAAGCCTTCCTTCTACACCGGTTGCTAGGATACGGCAGTATGATGTTACAGCCAGCAGAGAGCTTGCTAAATGATGCAGTGTATTTCCTCTGGCGTAGACGATGTCAGGGTGATGTAACCCGAGGGCGCTGCACAAGGTACTCAATTAGTGACATCACAGTTCATGTTAAACTACCTGCCATCCCTGTGATGACGTCCTGTGTATCATGCTAATAATAATAACAAAGAACAAGTCTGGGATGTTCTGTTGCAAGGGTCCACATGAGAAAATGGATGACCATCTAGTAAGAAACCACTTTTTCCCCTAAGGGATGAATACAATATTCTGATTGTAACTCAGTTAGGATAATCCATAATGTCGCTTATAAACAACATACATCCCTTTATTCCTAAAATCACAATTACTAAAATTCGCTGATCTGGTTAATTTTCAAACAGCTAAAATTATGCATAAAGCAAATAACATTCATTCATTCATCTATTGTCTACCGCTTATCCTCACAAGGGTGTGGGGGTGCTGGAGTCTATCCCAGCTGTCTTTGGGGTACACCCTGGACTGGTTGCCAGCCAATCACAGGGCACATATCGACAAACAACCATTCACACTCACATTCATACCTATGGACAATTTGGAGTCGCCAATTAACCTAGCATGTTTTTGGAATGTGGGAGGAAACCGGAGTACCTGGAGAAAACCCATCCATGCACGGGGAGAACATGCAAACTCCACACAGAGATGTCTCTGCATGTATCTGGTCTCCTAGCTGTGTGGCCTGCGCGCTAACCACTCGACCACCATGCAACTACACCAAAACTACGAAATACAAAAAAAAAATGTGAACAATCCCATGAGAATCGCAATGTTAGTCCAGGTTCCTATTAGTGCTTGGGACCAGGGTTGAACACTGAGGTATTTCACTATAGGAGCACAGGTGCTCCTAAATAAATAAAAAAAATTGGAGCACAGAAAAAATAATTGCCATATATATATACTTGTGTATGCCTCATAA
The DNA here is from genome assembly GCF_030265055.1 of Doryrhamphus excisus. Taxonomy (NCBI): domain Eukaryota; kingdom Metazoa; phylum Chordata; class Actinopteri; order Syngnathiformes; family Syngnathidae; genus Doryrhamphus; species Doryrhamphus excisus. The sequence continues at coordinate 11,839,752 of NC_080471.1, forward strand.
TTCAGGGATAATACTATAAACATAAAACTTGGATATACTAGATTATTTACTATTATTATTACTATTATATATACTATTATATATTACTATTACTATTTACTTTATTATTATTGTATAAATAGTACCACCAGGGTTCAATTCCACCCTCGGCCATCTCTGTGTAGAGTTTGCATGTTCTCCCCGTGCATGCGTAGGTTTTCTCCGGGTACTCCGGTTTCCTCCCACATTCCAAAAACATGCTAGGTTAATTGGAGACTCCAAATTGTCCATAGGTATGAATGTGAGTGTGAATGGTTGTTTGTCTATATGTGCCCTGTGATTGGCTGGCGACCAGTCCAGGGTGTACCCCGCCTCTCGCCCAAAGACAGCTGGGATAGGCTCCAGCACCCTCGTGAGGAAAAACTGGTAGAAAATGAATGAATGTAAATAGTAGCTGGCAACACAAATGAGTACACCTCACACTGAACATGTTGAAAGTATGTCTGAAATAAGCACCATTAGCGCTGCCTTAATCCTCTTGGATATTCAACAGAGCTGCATATGTTGTTACTGGAATCCTCTTCCACTCCTCCATGAAGACATCACTGGTGGAGCTGGTAGATGTTCCACTTAGGGATACCCCAAGGTACTGAGTTGGGTTCAGGTGTGGAGGAAATACAGCCTACTTGGTAATTCCATCACCTTCATCTTCCTTGGCAAAGCAAAACTGCCATGTGTGGGAAAACTACCATGCGGCCCACAATGTCACAGTACATTTTGGTATTCATCTTTCCCCTGATGAACCGCAGGTCGCCAATCTTGGCAGCAACCATGTACTCAACCACCATCATGATTGGTTGTAGGCCAAAATATATCCAAGTCTCACTTCAATTGTATTTTCCCTTGAGAAGATTTGATGTAATGAAGCCAATCGGGACACAATAAGCTCCTATGTGTATTCCAACCATAGATACTTATAGACATTGTGTTCGTACAGTACAACTGTGAAGTTAAAGCGGAGATAGGAAACAGCAGCGACACAAAAGAGAAAGCCCCCGAGAATGAAACAAAGGGAACGAACATGACAGAGGTTTCAACTGAGCAATGACAAAGAGATGTGAACATGATTAAGACAGACACAAGCTGACAAAGAGGGCAAAAAAAAAAAAAGATGTGTATCTCAGCCGTAGTGGAAAGACTGATAAAGTATTGTGTATGTGCGTACGGAATTGTTCCTTTGAGTTGTGCCCTTGCTTAAGTCAGTCACGACTCTTCAGCAAGAGCACCTGTGGGACTGCACAGCTATTTATACCCTTTACACACACTTTCTTTCTGCAGGATTCAATGCAATATGTGTCCAAGTGTGTGTGTATGTGTGTGCGTGTGTGTGTTGAAAACCAGTTGAGCTCATTTAAATTTTGCCATTACTTCACGTTATCGCATCAGGCTGAGTCACTCATTTACTCGCAGCAATCTCAGCATCTTTGTTCCTCTAAATGCTCAGTGCGCACACACACACACAATGTAAGTGTAATTACCTTGCATGAATGAAGGAGAGAGGAGGTGAGGACATAGAAACATTTTTGCATACAACAGTAAGTGAAGCAAATGCGAACATTTGACTGCCAGAAAACACAAAGACAAGCAAATGAAAAGCTCGACAAACATTATGGAATATCTTAGCAGTGTCAGCGGGGAAAATTCAGTGGTGATGCAGCATCAGGAGCAACTATACTTTTTGCTACAAGGATATTTGTTATGGCTGCAAGGTGCTAGAGTGGACAGCTTGGAGACCCGGGTTCGATTCCCCGGTCATGCATCTCTGTGTGGAGTTTGCATGTTCTCCCCGTGCATGTGTGGGTTTTCTCCGGGTACTCCGGTTTCCTCCCACATTCCAAAAACATGCTAGGTTAATTGGCGACTCCAAATTGTCCATAGGTATGAATGTGAGTGTGAATGGTTGTTTGTGCCCTGTGATTGGCTGGCGACCAGTCCAGGGTGTACCGTGTAGTGAAGTAAAGCGGCTGCCCATGGTGCACAAACAGGACGTGGATGGAAAGACCACAGTAGGAGCACAAAACAAAAAAATTACAGGTAGAGTCCAACACGGTATGTGGGACATGACAAATCCCCAACTTTGGCAATGGTCAAATCCAGGCTAAAAACAACTGTGCATATGACATTTTAATGATTGAACAGAAATATGAATGAATCCTACAATGATCTTTATTGCCATGTTGAGCTGGAATTATTCACAACTTGTGTACCTTTTTGACAATATTAAATATTGATGATTGTTTTCTGGCTTTTACAGGTAATTTTTTTTCAATTATTTTTTTCATTTTTATGTTTTTTTTTGCACAGTTTGGTTTTGCACCCAAAGCAAGTATTAGTTTGTTTCCTGTTCTCCCCAAAACCCTTAAAGCCAGCAGCTTAAGTAAAAGCTGTGGTTTTCTGTTTTTTTGTTTTTTAATTCCTTGGTTTTTGACTGGCTGTTTAATTGTTATATTGTTATTTTGTTCCAATTACCCCTTTCCCAAAACATTTATAATATACCATTTCTTTTAAATGTAACCTTTGTTTGCCTGCTTCATTCACACCAGTTAAACTCCTTCAAGAAATGTTTGGTCTGTGTACAGTCAAATTGCATATGGTGTATTTTTATATATATATAGCCCTAAAAATAACCACACAATGCACAATGTCAATTTAAGAAATAAACATTCATTATTTAGTGAAATATTTTATTTTAATTAATGTATTATTGCTCTTTAACCAAGCAAAAATTTGTTTTTTTCAGATTACTGGATGAAATCGACAAAACATTTCTCAATTACCAAAATATTGGATAGCTGCAGACCTAATTTTATGTTTTATACAATGATGTATTGAAGTGATTCTAGCCTTATTTTCTGTAAAGCACTTTTAAAGCTTTTAAAGCACAATTAGCAAGTGTACAAACCGTGCTCTATAAATAAACATGCTTACTTCATTAAACTCCTGGTACTCTTTGCAGTTGAATAAATAAAGGTACGGGAAAAAAAGTGCTGTAAAATCGGTACATTCATTTGTAATCACACCTTGCTCTTGCTTAAGGAAACAACATGACTTGTGTGTGGTGTAATGTAGTGTTTGAGTGTGTGTGCGAGAAGTTGCCGGATAAGTCCTTTCTCAATTAGCAGCGCACAGCTGCTGCCATGTCGCCATGCGCATGAAGCAAAGTGTGCAAGCGACTTGAGTGAGGAGAGCAAAAATCCAATAAGCAGAATGGAGCTGTTATTAGATTTGCTTGCCTGCTCTCTTTATTAAACTTCACTTCCATTCAGTGTAACACACCACACAAACACACACACACACACACACACACACACACACACGCACACACACACACACACAGCAGAAGTGTTTTTAGGGGAACAAACCAGATACATCAGAAGAAGCAGCGTGAGGAGGAGGAGACTTGGAATACGATGCATTAGTGATTCATCAATGAGAGAATGCTTGGATCAAAACAAGTAAGGATGACGAGCAGATATATTTTGCAGAGGCGGCGATGAGGAGTGGTGCTACCTCATCTGCATTCAGCCCAGACAGACTGAGAAAGTCAGACAGGTAAATAAATCACAGCAATCTACGACGACAAACAGATTTTCATGAATGACGAGAGGAGTCAGGAGGAAAGAAGGGACGCAGACACAAAGGCAGGGAAAACTCCAAGCATGACTCACAGGGATTCCTCTCCGCACCCCCCCACCCCCCGCACCCCTGAACAGGCTTTAAAAAAAAATCTCCTACTTGACTTTTATTCCATCTCTCCTTGCTTTGACCCTCAAGTGGAGACCAAAATAGAACCAACCTACCATAGGCCTGATCTAAAGATAGCTTAGCTGTGAAAATAATTCACTGTGATAAGTAGAATAATGGGATAGGCTCCAGCACCCCCCGCGATCCTCGTGAGGAAAAGCAGTAAAAAATGAAAGAATGAATGAAGTAGAATAATAACATAATTTGGACTTTGGTGCAAATAAAATCACAAAATAAATATATTAAAAAATATATACAGTATATATTTACAGCTACATACCAAATTAGTCAATGCCTCCATTTGCAAAATGTATAGGCGGCGCATCGGGCGAGTGGTTAGCGCGCAGACCTCACAGCTAGGAGACAAGGGTTCAATTCCACCCTTGGCCATCTCTGTGTGGAATTTGCATGTTCTCCCCGTGCATGCGTGGGTTTTCTCCGGGTACTCCGGTTAGGTTAATTGGCCACTCCAAATTGTTCATAAGTATGAATGTGAGTGTGAATGGTTGTTTGTCTATATGTGCCCTGTGATTGGCCGGCGACCAGTCCAGGGTGTACCCTGCCTCTCGCCCGAAGACAGCTGGGATAGGCTCCAGCAACCCCCGCGACCCTCGTGAGGAAAAGCGGCAGAAAATGAATGAATGAATGAATGAATAAATATACAGCATATATTTACAGCTACATACCAAATTAGTCAATGCCTCCATTGTAAATTATATGCATTTGCAAAATGTATAAACTTTTTGTAATAACAAGTCACTACATTTATTGTCACTGAAATGACGCAAAATGCCATTTTTTAAATATGATGCATGTCTTTATTATGGCTCCTAGTGCCTTACTCATAAAATAGCTGCATGGATCTCAGTAACATAGAATATCTTATAATACGTGCATTTATTTCAGCAGTTTAATTAAAAAAGTGAAGTTGATTTTCTACCGACATTACATTACATTATTAATAATGAGTGTAACATTCCAAGAATACATTTCTTAATAATTGTAATGATTATAGCTTACAACTAATAAAACCCCCAAAGTCAGTATGTCATACATTTTTTAACATTTCAACTTTGTAAACTACTGGTTTGTGCTCACGATGCTCAAGTTGCACCTTTATAGTGAACCTCTAAAGTCAAATGCCCCGAGATTGTACAAGTTACAATTTCTGAAAAAATGGGAAAAAAAGCCTTGAGTATAAAGCGCCTGCTGTTAGCATACATTGCGAGACCTCAAATCAATAAGCATCAGTATCAACTTCCCTTTCCCAGTGCCATCCCAATAATTTTGACCTCATCCACTTGTGTGACAGTTATGAATAAGAAATTATTACTTAGACCATTATGATGGCCATAGCTTGACCCCGGAACAGATGACTTCTGTTTCCATTATTCCCTGAGATGTTTCACTGCAGTGTGAATGCAGTAGTAGATAATAGTAGTAGATAGTAGTAGTAGTAGATAACCATATAATTGTGATGTTTGTATTGTATGGGTGGTGGTTGAGTATTAATGACACAGCCTAATGTAATACAAATTGAATCCAGTTATTGCTTGTTCATGACATGTTGCTTCACTGGCAAATGTCAGTAGCTTAGCATATGTATCGGTTGATGTATATACATGATGGTGTTAAAATGACCATTTCGCCTCGAGATATCAGGAAAATACAATACAAGTTCTGTCATCCTGTGCATATTTTTACAGTAAAAAAGGAAGCATCACCGTGCTAGACAACAAATGCTTGTTGTTGCTAGGAACCATCTGTTGTCATGCTGTCAAAAGGCCATCAGTGTTTCTTTCCATTGGCTGTATCTGCAAATAAGCAGCACTCTTCTTCGCCATGTTTATTCATAAACTGATGACCTCTGCAATGGCTGCCAGTATGGTGGGAGCAAAAAAAAGGAATATGTTACGGAAGCTGGGATTTTAATTTCTGCAAGCCAGCCAGCGAGTGATGAGACTGCCAGCTTGGCTCGGCAAATAAGAACACAAGGAAATGAGGGTGTCGTAGGAGGACAGGTGGTGTGATCTACAGGGAGCAGTGAGGTGTGTGGGCATGGCTTTGCTCCCCATTGACGACATGAACTGTGACATCAACGACCTTGTCTTAGACTTTTGATACTGTCCTACATACAGTTGCAAAACACATGATGTGATGAAGGAGAACACAAATAATACAGCAAAAACATTTAGTGAATGGATTTAAACCATATAGTGAAATATATGTCACAACTCATGACAAAATAGGACTCTCTTGAGTTTTGATAGAAGCACCATTACCCAAAGTGACTTGTAAAATATCGTGGTATGATGTTTCATACTACGGTTTCCTCCCACATTCCAAAAACATGCTAGGTTAATTGGCCACTCCAAATTGTCCATAGGTATGAATGTGAGTGTGAATGGTTGTTTGTCTATATGTGCCCTGTGATTGGCTGGCAACCAGTCCAGGGTGTACCCCGCCTCTCGGACAAAAGACAGCTGGGATAGGCTCCAGCACCCCCGCGACCCTCGTGAGGAAAAAGCGGTAGAAAATGAATGAATGAATGAATGATGTTCCATTCGACTACCTCCTTTCAAAAGCACATTAAGAATGTTACCAAAATTGCATTTTCTCATCTTTGCAATATTGCAAAGATATGGCTTATTCTATCCACTACTGATGCTGTGACCCTTGCCCATGTATTTGCCACATTGAATAAATTTAACCATATTTCTCCAGTACTAGCCAACTCGCACTGGCTCCCAGTTCATTTGAGATGTAACATTAAGGTTCTATTACTTGCCCACAAAATATTCAATACGTTGGCACCTTCCTATTTTGGTTGACCAGAATTTTTTTTCATATTTTGGATCATAGTAACCGGAAGTATTCCATTATCTGGCTCAGTCTTTGATATTTTGGAGAACCTGTTGGAAAATGGTGCTGTATTTTTTTCAAGTATTGTATCTATTTTTGCAGCGTTACATGCACTAATGGTGAAATGGTCCTGTGTTGCAATGTTAAAGAATTCAGAATAAGAATTTAAAAATTCCAGATCACACCCCAAATTTAATCAGTTCTTCCACATCTCATTTCCGACAATTCCTGAAAATTTCATCCAAATCCGTTCTGAACTTTTCAAGTTATTTTGAACACAAACAGACAGAGAAACAGATAAATGCTTGCAAAAACTTAACTTGCACTTTGGGCTGTGCTTGGCGGAGGTAATAAGAGCTGACTATAGGGTTGTTACTTTAAAGGGGACCTATTATGCTTTTTCCACTTTTCTGACCTATAAATGTAGTTACAATGTTGTATTATCGTGTTATATGATGCCAAAGTTTCAGATAATGAGGTTTGCACATTTGGAAGTGAGCCTTGGAAGAAGTTTGGGATGGCTCAAAACGCTAGGTTTCAGAAGCCGTGGCAAAACTGCCCCTTTGTGATGTCACAGAGGGGCAGACTTCCTTATATGGACATGGCTGTAAGCCAGATAAGCTCTCTTCCCTCCTCCCCTCTCCAAGCTTTGCTTCATTGTTTACGTTGCCAGCAATGGCTCGTATGGGAAAGCCACATTTGTTTATAATTCCTAAAGATGGCCCCAACAGGCACAAGTGGTTGGAGTTCCTGGTTCCCTACCAGCAAAAGAAATGCATTTTAATCTGTCAACAGCATTCCACACTGGACTGTTTAGTGAACATGTGCTGGAATGGAGCTGGATGCCTTTCCAACATTATTTGGTCGTGTGGAAGAATTAAGATATGCCTTTATTCGTCCCTCAGTGAGAAGGGCAAGCAGTAAGTAACAGTTTATCAGTGTCTTAATTGTGTTTTTTGTGTGTGGAAGTCATGGATGATGTTTTTGGAATGTGTGAGGAAACCCACGCACATGCAAACTAAGATGGGAACTGGGAATCCCACCCAGGTCTCCTAGCTGTGTGGCCTGCGCGCTAACCACCCCTCCACTGTGCAGCCTCATTAATTACTTAAAAGAAATTCCTGTTATAATTACACATTCTACCACTATTTTCTCACAACAAACACCTGAAACACTGCAACTTCAATTGCAATTTTGGGAAAAAATGTCAGCGACAAAAAGGCCTGCAAAATCCTGGGGGAAATTGTAAATTTACTGTTCAAAAATGTTCTCTGCACTTAATATTCATATAAAGCAGTTTGTTAAATTTGTTAAAATCCTCTGGTTTTGTGGTTCAGGTTACAAAGAACACTTAAAACATTGAGGAATTCATAAAATCACAAGCTGAGGCAATGTTATTAAAAAAAATGCCTCAAAGCATTGCAACTTTTACCACAACTTTGTGAAAGAGCTGCCGCGAAATCAGGTATTTTAGGCTGCAACACCCCTCAAAAAAGCCTGCAAATCTTGTAGGGACTTTCATATTATTACCAGGCAGACAGTGGGTGTTAATTAATTTTCCCTGAGCTCACAGTGGAAAGCTAAAGCTGATATTGACTCTAATTCCACACTTAGCACTCAGGCTGTCATCCCAGTTAATTTGCCAGAAGACGATAAAAAGCAGAAAATTGAGCAACGTTGTGAAGAATCACATACACATGCCATGAAGGCGAAAGAGAAAACAAATGGCTTTTTGGAGGTTTGCTAAATGCACTATTTCATCTTTTTCACTTCTATCTTGTTAGAGCTGCGAGCACTTGTTGCTTGGTAACGCACAGATGCATATGAATTGCAGTCTAAACAACAACAATCTGCATCGTCAAAATAATGTTATGTATTATTCATGGCTTCATTTGTACAGTCCACGGGCTACTTGGTTAGCAAACACAAAAGCACAATACTGTACAGTACAAATTGTATGTGCACCAATACATATTGCACACAGAGGCATATTTTCCAGCAAGAAGCAATTATCATGTTGTTGCTCACTAGTGAGTAGCTGAAGCTTCTACCTTTTACTCCCTGTCATCCTAACGACCGCGCGCCAAGCCTGTGTGAAGGTAAACATGGAATAAAAACATCTGTGTTGCTGCTCCTCTGTTGATCACAGCAGCAGCCATTTGCAGCGTTGATATTCTGCACACAGCGGGTACAATGCAACCCCATTAATCATGTTTGTGAATGTCTAATCGCAATGTTACTTGCGCTGGTTTTCATTTTCACGGCTGTCTGCAAGATTTATAATGGCGTTTGGAGAGAGAAGGTGCATGTAATGTGCATGTGCGAGAGAGTTAGCTAGGAACGCTACTGAAGGAACTCTCTTAAACGTGTCAACACCATGGCAATGAGGAGAATGCCCCCAAAGTGTGCAATTAATACTCCCATGTTGATACATGCGTGTGTTTGTGTTACATACAGTATTTAGGTGTTATTTCATGTTTAATTGAGGTTCGCTAAGCGAGAGCACAAAATGATTTCTGTGCTCCTGGGCTCCCCCTGCAGCCTTGATTTGTCTGTGCCCTTAAACCACTGTTGGAAATACAATTAACAAGAGTAAACATGCATTAATAAACTAAGATAAGGCAAGACTGAAGTAATTAGCTTCTAACATTCACAGGATTCTGTTGAAAAAAAGATACAAACCTTAATCAAGATGTTGAAATACATGATAAATACCAACAAAATCTGTAAAACTAAAACTTTTCCACCAGTTATGGCCGTGCATAATATGCTGCTGTGCCTCAAACTGGGATTGTTTTTGAATTGAAATATTTGCAGAAAAATGGGCTTTGAAAATCAGAAATGATTTTACCCTCGGAAGGTGTGAAAATTTAATGCAAAATATGCATTAAATTGTCCATGGACAAGATGAAATAAGAAATGTGCTTTAATGCTTATAAAGATGCTAAACTCCAGTCAAATCCCTACAATTTTGTGGTACTAAAGGGGAACTACACTTTTTTTTACATTTGTCCCATCATTCAAAATCCTTATGTGAAACATGAGCACATATTTCTTTCCCTTTTCTGTGGATTATAACACAAGAAACCAAGTTATTTCGAGCTAGCTAACAATGCACGTCATTGGGACACACCTATTTTGACACTAAAGCCCTAACAAAAAACTTACAAAAAACGGCAATTTTGTTCCATTTACATAACTGACCTGTATAATAACCAAGCTAGAGTGATATTGTTATTGTAGCAGCTAAGTACTATATTTTTGGCGCCTCGCTACCAAGCTACTCCCTAGCTAATGCTACGTACTGGTGTTGGTACTGTGTTGTTAGTCTTGAAAAACTAACACTAGGTTCTAAATCATTGCCTCATGTATTGTTAAAGGCTGCAACAGTAAGCCGAAAAGTTGGTCAACTTTGAGATTCTACTTGCCATCAACAAACAAAAAAACAGGACAGCTTTCAAAGACGACATTGCTACGAAGACTCAGCGAGATGCTCGTTTGTTCTGAGCGTTTTCTTACATGAGGACTATTTTGAACTTACCAGCTCAACAGGGAGCACACATCTTTTGTTGAACGATACCGCTATTCAATCAGTGGGCATCCCATTGAGAGCAGACATTGTAAGTAACTGATTTGTGTGTGTGTGTGTGTGTGTGTGTGTGTGTGTGTATGTTTCACTACAGCCTGATCTGCCAAGCACACAGCAACATTATTCTCTCCCTGTGTGGTCGTAATTTGTGGACAGTAATGTTTAAAATAATCAAAATACGTCAAGATACTGTATATATTAAATGTTGTCATCAATGTACTTGTTCATGCCTGCTCACAGCATATATATAAAACAATAGAGGTTTTTTTTTAGAAGGCCTCGTAGTCAGAATAGGTACCGCCCAATGACATGCATTGTTAGCTGGCTCATATTAACTTTTTTCTCGCGTTATAATACACAGGAAAGTGAAAGAAACATGTGTTGTGAATGACTTTATGAAAAGGTGTGAAAATCGAAATTTAGAATGAACACAGATGCTGAAATGCTGTGGAAAGACGTTGAAATGTAGAATGAAAGTAAGAATAAATTGGTAGTTTGAACAACAGGAATTGAACCAACCATCTCTGGGTCTGGATTCAAGCACTTCTGCGCTGTAAAATACTGTTTTTGCAGGAAGACAAATGCACTACACTGGCAGACACAGATGATAAAGTGGTGGTCTTGGCTATGTACTAGTGCCTTTCTTCATACTACAGATGGTCGTCACAGGCTTTGTTTACACAAAAATCTGAGGAAAAATATGCTCAGTTGGCGAAAGTAATCCCTTCTTCAGGGTATATTAAAAAAATATAAAAAAATATTATGCTCCAGTGCTAATTAAGATACTATGACAGCATGACATGCAAATGGTATTAACCATAGGGCTCAATGGTGTGTTCTGTGATGGACTACATTTTTTATTTTATAGTGAAATAGCGGCAAATTAGCCTTCACTAAAAAGCATATCTTCTTGTTTTACTTAAGCACTTGTCCCTGTTTTTTTTCTAAACACTAATTTCCACAACATAACTGGACAACTGGAGCCTATCCCAGCTGTCTACGGGCGAGAGGTGGGGTACACCCTGGACTGGTCGCCAGCCAATCACAGGGCACATGTAGACAAACAACCATTCACACTCACATTCATACCTATGGACAATTTGGAGTCGCCAATTAACCTAGCATGTTTTTGGAATGTGGGAGGAAACCAGAGTACCCGGAGAAAACCCACGCATGCACGGGGAGAACATGCAAACTCCACACAGAGACAGCCGAGGGTGGAATTGAACCTTGGTCTCCTAGCTGTGAGGTCTGCGCGCTAACCACTCGTCCGCCGTGCCACCCTATTATGATTATTATTCTGTTAATATTATTATCATTTGTTCAAGTCTGGTGCATTGGTGGTGGTCTCATCCAACAATTACTGACACCTAGTGACCAATGTAGAATATTAAATTCCCAAGTTGCGGTGTTAGTGGTTTATACTGCAGTGCATTTTAGCCATTTTTATGCTTGAAAATGCTTAACTTAAAAAAATATGTGCTATTTGCTTAAATATGCATATTCTCCTCCAATGAGCTCACCACTCATGGGAGTGGCCAAAGGGGTCGGGTGCAGAGTGAGCTGGGTGGCAGTCAGAGGGGGGGACCTTCGTGGTTCAATCCTTAGCTCCAAAGCTCAGCTTTCAATTTACTAGTCGATCTACGTTCCTGAGCTTTGGGTAGTGACTGAAAGGACAAGATCGTGTATACAATGAGTTTTCTCCGCAGGGTGGCTCGGCTCTCTTTTAGAGATAAGGTGAGAAGCACTGTCATCTGGGAAAGACTTGCAGCGGAACCGCTCCTCCAACATCATCTCCATCCGGCATCTCCAACCGGTATAAGGCCTCGGGAAAGACCCAGGTTGGAGAGATCATGTCTCCTAACTGGTCTTGGTAAGTCTGGGGCAGCAGCCCAAGCGACCTGACCTCAGATAAGCAGTAGAAGATGGATAGTTGCATATTTTTTGACTAATACTAGGCCACAGTCAACCACAAAACAGCGATCATTTATTCATGAACTAATGTTTGACACAGCATTGATGCAAGTGGTAAAAAAACAAACAAACTTGAGTTACAGTGGTGCTGGCATATGCTCCAGTTGGTTACCGTGGCGACAGCGAGTGGCCTTTCGGACAAAATGACCATTTGGATGATGAGATCAGATTAGATCAATGGAGAGAAACAGCAGAAAGAAGCACATAGGAGGCAAGTCAGCGAATGAGGTTAGATGCAAAAGCGTGTGGGGTGGCGGGTGGGCATAGATATACATAAATGGAGTAGCAAATAAAAGGACACACACACACTCCTATGGTAGCAAGCTGGTGTTGTGCTCCAGTGGTGGTCAGTTCAGTGGGTGCACAAAAACAAGCAGAGATCATTACTTGACGTTCAGTGTGCTTAGAGAGCTGCATGTGGACGACCCCTGCTAAATGCTGGAAGACAGGCGGGCGGTGTGTGTAGAGGTGTGTGTAGAGGTGTGTGTATGTGTCGAGACGAAAGCCAACTACACACATTGATCTCACACAGCAGCCTCCAATCACTGCTGAAGACTGAGAGCTTTTCCAAAGTATGTAAGTCTTCTTCATGATGGAGGAGAACTGGTGAGGAAAACTATGTAGACGTGGATGCTGTCATTGTAACAATGGGCACTTCTAAAGGGACTACGCTGGACTATACAAGGATGAAAAAGTGGAATTAGGTCATTTGCCATGAACTCTAACTTACTTCTGTGCTACAACATTGACTACAAAAGAGTAGCACTCCAGCCTCAGGCATCCATGTCATTAGCTGGGGTATCACCATTGAGAATGGTCTTTCATTTTTAACCACTTTGTCATTCCTTGTCTATTTTTTTCAAGTTCTTTTACCATCATCCTCAATGGAAATGGAAACATCATCCTCTTCACTGTACACAGTGTCGCCTTTCACAGAAAGACAAAACATAAAATGCAGTATTATACACTCCTGTTGCTGCTTTAATCTAAAACAGTGGTTCTCAATTGTTTTCTGTCATGCCTCCGCTGGGGGCAAGAAATGTACTCACACAGATTTGAAACACTATTGAGAAACTGATAACATCTATTTATTTATCAAATCACAAAATGAGCAGCTATGAAGCACAGAAGCTTATTCAAGAATAAAATTGCATGTTGAGTACAATAAACGAGTACATGTTGGCAGTTCTGCCTCTCCAGTCAGCCCTGAAAGTTCACTGTGCCACCCCAGGGGGGCCAGCTCCAGTATTTGAGAAGCACTGGTCAAAAAGTAGATACTAGAAGCTACTTTTTTCTAAAAAATATGTGAAACAAATTTTGATTATTTACCGTCAGAGTCCAGATAACTGTCCTTCACTACAAAGTAGACAAAAACAAAGAAAGGTTTATGGTTTAGCCAAGGATGCAAGGACACAATTATAGGTAATGTCAGGTGGAAGAGTCAAAACACAACATGGAAAAGAAGAAACTCATAAAGGATGACCGTGCAAGGAGGGAAAAACAAAAGCACTGTGTAGTAAATTCTAACAAGAGACACTAATGGAGAAACAAAAGGGAAAACTAGTGAGGCTCTGAAAGAGAATCACACAGGACTGAGCTATCAAAAGACACAAGTACCTGGGCAGTACAATGTTAGTAACTAGCAAAAGTAGACAGGAGTAACAGAGCAGGGATATAACAAGGAGAACTATCAGTCATCCACAGTTAGACAGAAGTCTAATAATGTCCTCGAATAGGAGTCCAAAGACATTTAAAGGTACTACTGTGATTTCTGGTGTGTTTTAATCTCGTGCTTTCAACCCTGCCACTTATACAGTAGTCACATTCACATGTATGCATTGCAGCAGTCATTTTGAGGTTTGCGTGCACGCTCCCAACATCTGTGATGTGCGATATCACTGATTTCTTTTCCGATTTGATACTGAGTTAAATTCAGGCTGGTATCAGGGATACCGATCATACCTATCATTATCACATACTACAGTATTAATTGGCCCTGTACCCTAGAAACCGCCCATGAATGATACGGGAAAAGGCCCAAATGATACTGTGTCAAAGCCCAGGGCAGTGATACTGATAAAATATAGAGTTTTACCATGTCCAGTATCAGCCCCTGTAGCTGTCCACTCAGAGCGTGCTGCTCTGGTATCGTGCCCGTGAAACAACCAATCATAGAACAGCGCTCCCAGAACTCCCAGGTCATGAAGTGGGCTCCTGGGCTTAACTTTCTAAACTCCGCGCATGTGACAGGAAATGTAACTATAAATATTCCTAGTGATTCTCCAGTCACCAAAAAACCCAAACTTGATGAATGGAACTTTAATTGTCAGACATTGATAAGGTAAGACTGTTGATAAAATATTATTGTTGAAATATTTTTGCAATTATTGTGTTTACACTGTTTAGATATAATACATGTAATAAACTGATAATTTTCTGGAAACAAAATGGTCTTTTCATTAAATAGTACTTGATAATAAGCTCATGATTAAATAGTATGTGATAATAAGATCATCACATATCACCATGTGATAACCTATAAGTACCGATACATTGACATGGCCTCAAGAATTTAGTTAATTTCTACTGTGTTCCTATCAATGATTTACATTACCTCAAACCACATATCAAAGTATCAATATTTTGAATCTTAGCAGTGTGGAGTGATGTCGGGAGATCCAATGTCACGGGCAACTTTCGATGGCCTGATTTGCCTTTAAATCAGGGGTGACATTGCAAGTGGTGTTGCCTATAAACATACAGATATTACAAATATTTTTTTCTCTTTAAATTGAGTGGGTGCAGTTTAAAGTCTGGAAAGTAAAGGTGTAAAAAAGCTTTCAGGGTTAGTAATGCTGTTATTACTTTCCAGAAATGGTAATATAACAAGTTACCATTTCAAATGTTTACCTGTTACCCTTACCGACAGTGAATGTAGCCCAAAGTCATTTGACGGTTAGTGACAGCTCGTGTTAGCCCGCCGCTAGTTTTTCATGTTAGCTGCTACAAAAACAATGTCGCTGTAGCTTAAGACAATTAGCATTTTTTCAGTTTGTTTTATGAGGGCTTTAGCGTCAAAATACTACACATATATCCCTTGACATCCATTGTTAGCTAGCTGAAATTAACTAGTTTCATTGTGTTATAATGTACATAAGGATTGTGAATGATGGGCAAAATCCCCCCCAGAAAGTGCAGTTCCCCTTTAAATCAAATTACTACACTAGACTACTTTGGAAGTTTCACAATACTAATACTAAAATATCATGATATTTTCCAAATAAACTTTTCAACTCCACAGTACGTTTGTGTATTTACCATCTAAATCTATAGATAATCAAAACGAGGAATAATTACTTTGTGCAATTGTGAAGCACACACTAAAATTCTACCAGTGTAAAGCTTAGCTCAACAAATACTTCTACTACTACATCACTAAACAGTCTACACTCCAATGAGCTAGGAGGTACTGTATACTATCACATATTACAAATCACAATGATTACATTCACATATTTGTAATAATATGTTATTTTTACCCTTTGAGATCTCATCATAAGGATGGTCCTCTGGCACAACTAGTTATTAAAAAAGGTGTTAAGAAGACCGTAGTGATGTGCGCACACTGAATAGGTGTGTGTGTGTTTTGGAGGCTGGGTGTTTGCTAACATACTAATTACCTCTGAATGCATCACTGTCACATTTTTAACAGAGCTAAAGGATACAAGCCGCCATGTTGTTGATATCTTTCCAGCACAAAAATGCGGCTTTTATTAAATATAATAATGATTGTATATGAAGAATGACAACCCTCAGATGTATCTAATGAAGTGGCTGGTAAGTGCATTTACACAAAATTGGGACATTAAAGTAAAAAGGGAGGGAAAAGGCCTCCCTCACTTGACTTCCTTTTGTCCTCTGTGGCAAATGAGTGCTACTACTATTAACCAGTCATCCATTCATGAATGCAGATGTGAGGAAATGCATTATGTATCAAAGCAAGGGTCATCCGTCTTTAAAATAGCTTCTTTCCTAAGCCTCACCCGTACACCATTACCTGCCTGAGTGACATTAAATGCACTAAATAACAAAGCTTGTGTTTTCAACAACAATAAAAAAAAACCAACTGCTGTTTATTTTACTCAAGGACCCCCCTCTTCCCTCACCTACAGGTGTGGAGTATAAGACATTGTGTATAAATGTATACATTATTAGATCAATTATTAGACCTGCCAACAGTGACAACATTTATTTAATGTGTAATTAATAGTTATTAGTAGGTTTTAAATTCATTAATCATGATAAATCACGATTAGCATTATTGTCTGAAATTTGCCCATTTCTATTGTATTTAAGGAACAGAAAGTTAAATGACAACATTATATGCATTTATGTATTAAAGGCTCCAAATGAACTAAATATGTCAACGAAGCTGAACAAGACCTTACAAGTCTAAAAATCTATGTACACTGACAAAAATCGAATTGAATATGAAAAAAAAGTAATAATACGATAATAATACATAGTGGTCATGTAATTGTGCTATATTGGAGAGAGAAAATGAAAAAAATGCACATATGTATATGATAAAAAGGGTAAATTAAGATTAAACAAAAATACGAATTGAAGAATTAATTATAATACAATAAATACAAGATTATGTATGTTTCTGACCAGCAGAGATTGTCTGCTATTCAGCCGTTGGTGAGACATGCCCACTGAAGGCCCACAGAGCCGGACCACCCCCAGCACACACATCCCCACCCTACAGCCAAAACTACGCAAGCCGTTACACATCATCGCTACACCCCGATCCTAATTCTTATTTTGTCCTCTTTCCCATGTTTTTTCCTGTATTTGTGTTTTGCATTCAAATTGGAATTATTAAATAAAGTCATATTAAATACCCTGAATGTACAACACAATCTTCAAACATATACATTGGTTCATATAACATACACAGATCAATAAAGAACTATGTGTTCTATGTTCTTTTCCCTATGTTGGAGCAGCATTACCTGAAACACTACAGTCTCCGCACTGTCCATGCACTATTGTGTTCTGGTGATGCGTTCAAACGTCCTATATAATTCAGGCTTAACACTGAGTGTTAGGTCAATATGCTGAATGCAACAAAATGCACATTTGGCGGGCAGCAACGCATACAATTGTAATTAAGTCAAAAATGTGCCGAGTACACAAACTGAACACATGTTGGCAGGTCTGCATAGTGTTACTTTAACATTAACAACAGTCAGTTGACTCAAATAATATATTTCTACGTTTACGTCCCAATACTACACAGAAAGGCACACAGTGTGACGGCCAGTGTTGTGTAACAGAGCCAGATGGTTGAACATGGATGGCCGACGGTGCTGGCAGCCATGCGCCTGTAAACGTATTTCCTGCACGGAAGATCGGCAACGTACTTCGCATTAGTGGCAGCATGACGGATCCATCTTCACTAACTAGGAAAGACGACCGCCAGCAGATCTATCCCATAGATGGAAGAACGCTGTGGTGGCCATTGGATTGGAAAAAAAACAAAACAAATGTATATGTCACGGCTGCAGATGATGCTCTGTAATTGGGTTTTGTTGTGCATAACAAGTCAGAATTGTTTGCCATTTGTATCAGTAATAGGAGTGCAAATGCCGTAAAGTGGACAAAAGACTCCATTATATGAGGGGAAGATATGGGGGGGGTAGACCACTGGTCTTTGTGTGACATTGAAGGGCATGAAGCCAGAGAGAGGCTGTACTTGTACAGTCGCATATTTTTATGTCACACACAAAAATCCTAATGCAAAGAGAGGAGAGCATGAGTGATCTCAGTGTGAGTGCAGCTGTGGCTCACACACTGGCCTCTGAGAAGTGTTTTCATTAAGCTAATGTGGGTTTCATCCACCATGATGGATGTGTGATGCAGGGTGTGGATTCATGTGGTGGAGAGCTGGCTATCCGTGGACAGGTGATGGGGAAAGCAAAAGGAGCAGTGGAGAACAAGCACAAAATTTTGTTTGAATTTTGCATGCGCGCTCCTTGGAAAAAGGGATGGGCATTGGAAGAATTCCGATAACAGAATATTAAGTTGTCCTTATTGATATTAATTTCAGAAAGACAGATAGATGAAGCAATTCAACTTCCCTATTTTATGCCAAAGGCACAGATAAGAAAGGCAGCAGCACCTGCGACTCCAAGCTAAAAAAAAAACAAACAACATGAAGAAAATCTATCCCAAAGATCCATGTGGAAGCATGTCAACATGTGACAACCAACCAAGACAACCAAGTGACAGTCACTCGACGTAAAACTTGCATGACCAAACACGGCCCATGGAACCTCACTCCATTCCACTGGTGTTTCAACATCAACAACAATTTAGGTGCTGCCCAGTATAGTGAACTCCTGCTCTGACTTTGATTTGGTCAGTTGATTCATCTTAAAGTAAGAAAACTGGAACAAAAGAAAACATAGGTAGCGGTGCCTGAGGCTCAGAGAGAAACCTCATAACAAAATGTGCAAGCCTACTATTACAGAATAAAAACATTTCTGATTCTTGTTCCAGCATACCTCTGCGACCCTCGTGAGGACAAGCGGCATAGAAAATGGATGGATGGAGGGATTATTGTTAAGTATGTCAGCTTGTGAGCAGAGATACCTCTTGTATGTACGTACGGTAGTTCCATCCATTTTCTATGCCACTTTTCCTCACTAGGATTGCGGGGGTATGCTGAGCCTATCCATGCTGACTTTGGGCAAGAGGCAACCATATATACACATTCAAACCTACGGATACAATTTACAATCTCCAACTAACAATTTAGAGTCTCCAGTTAACCTAAAATAGAAGATACAATTAACCATACATACAAGAAACCGGAGTACCCAGAGAAAACCAATGCACGGGGTGAACATGTAAACTCCACACAGAGATTCGAACCCTGCTCTTCCAGAACTCCCGACTGTGTGACCATCATGCAGCCCTCTTGGATAGAGTTACTGGCAAAAAAGTAGCTGACAGTCCATTTTGGTACTGCCAAGTAGTGAACTCCTGCAAAACCTTGCTTCGATCAATCTATTCAGCCTAAAGAAAGAACACTGGAACAAAAATCAGGATAAGCGAGGCCGTGGTGCCTGAGGCTCAGGGCTAAACATCCTCACATTTGGGGTGCGCAAGTCTACTGTAACAAAACAAAGACCATTTCACCCACTGATTCATGCTGAAGCATGTCACCATGTGAGCAGACAGACCTGTTCGATGGAGTTGAAAGAAAAAAAATAGCTGACAACACACTCACAGGCTAATTTTTCCAGCCTGAGGAATCTCATTCCATTCTTTTCCCAATATAATCTAGCCCTTTTTAAATGAAAGAAAGACGATCAGAACAGAGAGCTAACAAAAATTGTAGGGACACGTGTAAGCCTACAGTAACAAAAAGAACATCTATGCCTCTGATGTTTAAAGCATGTCAGCAACTAAAAAAGGCAAGTCACAGTATCCAGCATCTGAAAAAGGTGAATGGTGAACTTTCCCAGCCTGGGGAACCTCACTCTATTCGCTTTGAAACCAGTCTGTGTTATCGGTATATACAACGGTATGAAAACGATTGGGCACCCCTGAAAATTTTCAAGATTTTCGTTTATAAATCACTAGTTGTTGTGATCAGCAATTTCAGTTAAATATATCATAGAGCAGATGAACACAGTGATAGATGAGAAGTGAAATGGAGTTTATAAGATTTACAGAAAGTGTGCAATAATTAAAACAAAATTAGGCAGGTGCCTAAATTAGAGCACCCCAACAAAAAAATAACATCACTATTTAGCAGAAATAAACACTTCCTATAGCTTCCAATGAGGGTCTGGATTTTGGCTGAAGGTGTTGTTGACCATTCCTCTTTCCAAAACATCTCCAGTTGAGTCAGGGTTGACGGTTTCCAAGCATGGGCAGCCCACTTTGAATCACACCACATATTTTAAATAATTTTTAGGTCTGGGGACTGAGATGGCCATTCCGGAATGATGTACTTGTTCCTCTGCATGACTGCCTTAGTAGAATTTGAGCAGTGTTTCGGGTCATTGTGTTGATTGGAAGAATCCGCTGATACTGACTGGAATCCATGTGACCTTCAACTTTAGATTTCCAGTACCTGCACTGGCCACACAGCCCCATAGCGTGACGGAACCACCACCACATGTTACTGTGGGCAGCAAGTGTTTGTTTTGGAATGCTGTGTTCTTCATCCGCCATGCATGCCGCTCCATGTTATTTCCAAACAACTCCATTTTAGTTTCATCAGTCCACAGCACCTTATTCCACAATGAAGCTGGCTTGTCTAAATGTGCTTTAACATACCTCAAGCGACTCTGGTTGTGGTTGTGTGCAGAAAAGGCTTCTTCCGCATGACCTTCCCGTACAGCAAAGTGCACTCAATAGTTGAACGATGCACAGTGACACCATCTGCACCAAGATCATATTGTAGGTCTTTGGAGATGGTCTGTAGGTCGAGTCTCTGCTTATCTGAGTTTTTCTTGTCCTGCCGCTCTGGACCTTAACTGTGGTCTTCCATTTCCTCACTATGTTCCTCAGAGTGGAACCTGACAACTGAAATCTCTGAGCAAGCTTTTTGTATCCTTCCCTTAGACGTCCCCTAGATGTTGAACAATCTTTGCTTTCTGGTCATTTGACAGTTGTTTTGAGGCTACCGTGTTGCTACTCTTCAGAGAAGATGCAACTTGCAATTGTCCACCTTAAATACCCTTTATCATGATTGGCTTCACTTGTGTACGTATGTAGGCCAAGGGTAAGGGAGCTGACCAAACAAATTTGGTGTATTCATGCTAAAGGCATTCAAACTCAATAAAACAAGGGTGCCCATGTTGCACTTGCCTACGTTTGTTTCAATACTTATTGTACACGTTCTGTAAATCCTATCAACTTCATTTTACTTCTCGTACAACGGTTTGTCTGCTATATGATATTTTTAACTGAAATTGCTGATCCAAACAACCAGTGATTTATGAAGGAAAATCTCGAAAATTACCAGGATTACCCAAACTTTTTCATGCCACAGTATAATAATGCAGTACTTGCAACAAAATCATATACTCCAACCACCAGCCTTTGCTCCCTTCACGTTTTGATGTCAAAATTTCATACAATCAACACAATTCACAACAATCACAAATACATAAAATGATTTATGATGCCCATCCCTTTCTTGGAGTTGAAAAACATTGTACCAGTGATTCAAACAGGGCAAGAGGTTACTACAATATACAATACAGTCTATGTAGGTGAGCACAGGGGGTGACACGTGGAGGAAAGTGAGTAGGTGAGAAGAACATTATGGCATTTACCTTCTACATCATTACTGTCAAAGTCTTGAGTGAGGCATGAATGGAGACAAAAAGCACACACACACACAAACACATGAAAAGCTATGCCACAGCAGCTCTGTGTAAAGCAGAAGAAAAAGCAACATTTAAAACATGAGAAAAGCACAACATGAAGTGACGTTTGTCCAAAATACAAAACACAAAAGAGACAAGAATTAAACCGTATAGCCAAAAACAGAGCATGAGATGAGCTTTAGATTGCAGTCATTTTGTTAAAATATATACTTGACCGATTTTGTGGCACACATGCCAAGGAAGAACCAGTTGGTGAACATCTGGATAAAGATATGGTTCCAGAAACCTTTCACCCCAAAAAGGGAACTGGTACAGTCCCAGTTGTCTTATATTATATTCTATGCAAACACATGGCAGAAAAGTAAACACCAATACATGCTTTTTCTGATTTAAATGTCAATGATACAGTTCTTCAACTACACAATTCCATCGCCTTACGTTTGCTGCGTGCCAATGTACAGGTGGCCACAACAAAAAAATTACATCCACTTCAGAATAACAAATAGTACAGTCCCAGTCGTCTTACATCTGTTCTATGCAAACGTACTCGTATACAAGTGAACATGAGTACATTGCTGCAAGGATTTGTCAAATTTTTTTTTTCTTTTTGACATTTCAGTGTCAATGAATCCCCCCAACTCATAAAAAAATGGTACATTCCCATTGTCTTATAATTGCATGCCAATGTAGTGGTAGACAAATTGATGTAAATATGCTAATAATAATTATGTTTGCTGCTTTCTAGCATACAGGTGTCAACGAAACCATTCCTCCTGCAGTGTCATAAAAAAAATTTGCATGCTAACTTATATCAACAAATGGTTCAACCTTGGCGGAGGGTTACACTGAGTCCCATTTTAATTCTGAAAATAAGTACTCTCATGTATTAATAGACACACATACTGTATGCACACACACAGACAAGCATTTGGTACATACAATATGTACACACTCATATTATGAATGAGGACCTCCCTACCTTTGACCCTCTCTCCACGATTGAGCTGGATCTCCCCCTCACCCTGCGGGGTGTAGGGCTTGACGACAATGAAGGTGCGACCTGGGACGGCACTGTAGAGTTTCCGCTTGGGCCCGCGTGTGCCCATCAGCGCCGGCGGGGTGTGATGAGGTGGGCTTGGGTCTCGCTGCACTGACCCGGGGCTGTAAACAAACACATAGGTTACTGTGGTGATCCCGGGGAGCTGGTAGCTGAAGCCCGTGGTCACAGACATGGTGGTCCGTGGGGCTGCCAGCTGGTGACACCCCCTGGTCTTTATGATGGACCTGGAGAGATTCATAAAGGTCCCGCTCTTGTCCAAATAATAACAATCAGTCTTCCACAGGAGCCATGCCAGCCCCCCCCGCTCCTTCTCTTACAGTATCCTCCCTCGTCTCCTTTCTTTCTACACACTCCCTTGCATCCTAACAAAACAAAGATGGTTAATTGCAGTTTCCTTCCATTCGATAGATCCCCCTCTCAGTCATCTTGAGTTGGGGTGCATGGCTGAAGCCCGCTCCAGAAAGCAAGGACAGACATCCTGCATGTCTCCAGGTGGGACGACAGATCCCGACTCCAGCTGAGGGGGGCAGCGAGGATGTGGATTGAGCTCCCCGAGTCCTTCTCCTTGGGAGTCCCGCCGCGTCTCCCTCGCCTCTCCCCTCCTTGTCCTCCCCTTCCTTTCCACCACTCCTGACACACACACATGCGCTCGCTGACATGCGCTCACACACGCTGTGGCAGTGATGCTACTGCTTCTACTACTGCTGCTGCTGTTGTTGTCTTGCGTGGCTCCCCTCCCCTTTGACAGCTTGCTCACACCCTACAAGCCATTTATGTGCATGCTCCATCTGCACACACATACAGACGCACGCACACTCATGGAGCCGCTGTTATCATGGCCACCATGCACCGCCTGCATGTCGCTAAAACATTGCTCACACATACACACGGTGGTCCCAGTGCACCACTGAGCTTCTTCTGCATGTGTGCATGCACCATGGCTCCCCCAAGCAAACTGTGACAGTGTAAATATTCCTGTGTGTGTGTGTGTGTGCGTGCGCAGTAGGGTAGGGAATGGGGGGCTGAGGGCAAAAGCTTCAGCCCATTTGGTTTAACTGTTGCTCCTCCTCTTTTCCCTATGCCTCAAATCGCCTCCTTCACTCACATCCATTGCACCCACCCATCTCTCCCTCTCTCGCTCTTTCTCTCTCTCTCTCTCTCTCTGTATGCTCTCTAGCTTCTAACACAGCAGTGGCAGAGCTCCACCTAGTCTTCATTCATCCCCTTCTTTGCTACAACTCAGCCACGTGCTCGTAGTGCCGTAAACACTCCTCACAACAACAGCAATGGCCGATACATCTTATTGTTTTACCAATACCATAAGAAGGATAAAATTGATTTTTAGTTTGGTACAGTAGATCTACAGTAGATCTAGACTACCAATATCAGTTGTCAAATCAAACACCATACACCATTGGACAGCAATCCCTCGTTCATCCCGATAAACTGATTCCAGACTCGACTGTGATAAGTACATTTCTACAAAGTAGGATTCCTTATTTATAAATTGAATAGTTTCATAGTTAACACTCAGAACACCTTCTAAATATGTTTTCTAACATTATTAGAGCCCTCTTGATGGTAGAGTTTTACTTACTATTGTAGACATAATAAGAGGAAATAAGCCGTTTAATACATATATAAGACTTAATATAAGACAATAAATGTGTTCCGCTGCTCAGGGAGCTGAGTGGGGGACAGAACAGGAAGTGACGTCAGGGGTTCAGAGTTGGGTTTTAGCTTGGGGTAGGTTATTATTGTGGCCAGATTTTTAAAACCTGCAATAAAAGGCTGTTGTTCTGGTGATTGTCTGGTGCTTGTGTATCAAACCGAACATTGCAGCAACATTACTGACACCTCGTGACCAGTGTAGAATACTACATCACGACTGAGTCTTCTGAATGCAGTGTCTTTATATTTTAGCTAAGTTGGTAATTTTCGTTTAACAATGTTTCATTTAGGCAAAACAATGCATGAAATGTGCTTAAATATGCACAATTCGAAGCACAATGTGGGTGAGAATATTAGACGCTGCAACTAAGGTGCATTCACGAACATCAGGTCAATATATATTGCTATTTTTGCGAGCCAAAGGCCTGTAACCTACTGAAAATGGCTCCGCGACCCTCCAGTTGAGAATGGCTTATCTACAATTACATGGTAAAGTAGTAAATAAGTACTAAATAATAAAGTACTGTCAATTAGGATGCATTTTGAGTCATTGCCCATCAGAAGTTCACTTGTCACAAAGTCAATCACTTTGAGGTCATGCTTTAATTATGTCATCTATCATGGTTATTGACCTGTCAGTCTTCGAGGTCAGCTGACAAGACAGGTCGGCGAGTGTTTGGGTGAGAGGTGGCTTTGTGGTGGTGTCTGTGGGCGAGCGGCGCATCTGCTTTGTTGACAAGCCTCATGTTTCATCGCACAGACAAGCTGCAGTGGGAGGAAGTGGAGACAGAGCATCGTGCACACAACATACAGTAGGTGTCATTTATACACATGAATAAAATAGAGGGTGACGCTTTGCTGTGGTGGTGTAACTTCTTACAAGAATGTAGTTGGGATATTGTACACAAAAACGTAGTAGAAGTGTCATTTTACAAACTGACTTCAATTTTAAAGGGGAACTGCATTGTTTTTGGAATTTACAATCAACATTTAGAATCCTTATATGAAAAATGAACACATTTTCTTTCACTTTTCTGTGCATTATAACGCCAGAAAACAAGTTAACATGAGCTAGCTAACAATGTACGTCATTGGTACACACCTATTTCAAAAACGAAGCCCTCTAAAAACGTTTTAGACACATGCTGTGATCATGAATGAACAAGTACATTTGTGAGAACATGTAATAATCACATTATTTTATAATATTCTAAGTATATTTTAAGTAATTTTATAATTATACTTATTTTGATGATTTTAAACATTACCGAATATCTTTTCTCTGTGCATTGATTTCACAGACCCATTGATCGGAACTAACGCTACTTCCGTCAACAAGGTAAAACATCCCGCCCCCCCAGGCAGAGAATCATGTTGCTGTGTGGGCTATAGTGAAACATAAATAAGTTACTCACAATTAAGGATCGACCGATATGGTTTTTTTTGGGGCCAATGCCGATACCGATTTTTTTCCATCACCCTTAGCCGATGGCCGATTTTGCTTGGGCCGATATTTGTGGCCGATACTGCTTTTGATCCCTCAATTTACATGAAAAAATGACCATGATAACAAATATTACAGGTCTAATGTTTAAACAAATATTTATTGAAATGTAAACACTGAACACAGTAGGATTCAGCTTTCTTAAACACACAAGGAATAAATATTCAACCATGTGCAAAACATTTCTGTCGTAGTTTAAATTTATCTAGCATCGATGTCATGACTGCTCCTCCACAGCGTGACGCGCACCCCCCGCCCTCCCCGCCTCCACACACACAAACACATCACACAATTTAGTACGATATATAAAACATTTATAATATCGGCCCGATATCGATCCTTACTCACAATGTCCGCTCTCAATGGGTGCCGACTGCTGCAATAGCGTCAATAGTATCTTTCAGCATGTGTGCTCCTTATTGTGCTGTTAAGTTTCAAATAATCCTCAGGTTAAAAAAAAAATGCTAAGAACAAACAAGAATCTTGCTGAGTCTTTGTAGCGATGTTGTCAGCTTGTGGAATCTCAAAGTTGACCAACTATTTGGCTTACAACCTTCAACAATACATGTGTGAGACATGATTTATAACATAACCAAATACATTTTTCTAAACTAACAACACAGTACCAGCACCGTTAGGTAGCGTTCCTCGGGAGTAGGTTAAGGTGTTATGAGTGATGCTGACTCACAACTCCTATGCGAAGTGTTGTGATACTCCGCTAGATATATAGTACTCCGTGTTAGCTGCTACAACAACAATATCGCTGTAGCTTGTTTAATATGCAGGTCAGTTATGGAAATTAAACACTGTTGCCGTTTTTTTTTTTTAAAGTTACTGTGCCCCAATTACGTGCATTTTAGCTAGCTTGTATTAACTAATTTTATCGCGTTATAATGCACAGAAAAGGGAGAGAAATATGTGTTCCTGTTCCACATAAGGATTGTAGATGATTCCAAAAAACTACAGTTGCCTTTTAATGTTAAAAAAAGTTCATGTTGAAAAATATGTGCAAACTCAACGTTTACGACACACTCCTCATCCGTCATTAAGGTTAGGAGAAAGTTTAGGTTTCGGACAACATCTTGTGAGATTAAAACGTGATGTCATTTCTCGTTTGGAGAAAAGCTGTATCGGCAGAACAGGGCAGCCAGAAGCCAATCAGACTGTGAACTATGGCATTGCTAGTATGAATGATAACATGAGTAATATGGACGTGGCAGTACACGACGCATTATTGGAAATGCACATTAAGTGTGTTACATACTTTAAACCTTGCAATCTTACCTACCGCGGTGTTCTCAATGAGAGTGTCAGCAAGTAATGTCTGGGTTTTTTTTTCCATTTGACTTGAACAGCTGCAGCGGCGTTGTCCAAAGAGAAGCTGCACTAACTCTACATTTCATCAAAGGTACTTGAAATATTTCTGACAAAAAAAACAAAACGCAGATGTTCAGACTTTCAATCACTGTTACCATTAATCACTATCAACATTAATAATGGTACTGTAGCGACTATAACCGCTTCATAACACACCTCATACGTAAGTAGAGGATGTAGTGACAGCATATTATGGTTGCTATATTTAGTGAGTAAGAGTGCACATTAAAAGTGAAAGACAGGAAGTGCCTCTTGCGTCATGGATTTAGTCTCCGTATTTAATCCGTATTGCCTAACTTTTTCAAGTTTTTCGTTCTTATTAATAAATTTGTTGAACCTGTTATTGAATAGCCTGTCAGTCATTTTATAAAACTGTGCTACTATGGAAACTGGTCAGTCATTTGTAAATTGATATTTGTCTCAGTTTTAAAAAAATTGAACTATTTTAGCTGTTTTGATTTTGAAAGGAAATTTTCCAGTCTGAAATGAAAAATTAAGCAGTTCTACAATCTCATTGATAACTTCATTGTTAATTTATTGTTTCCATTACGATTCCATAACAAGCAGTTGATGTTTTTGCTTTACAATTCTTGACAATATCAGTGATTTCCTTTTTTGTCATATCAGTGAGAAACATGGTTCATTCATTCATTTTTTACCGCTTATCTTAAAAGGGTCGGACAAGAGAGACGGGGACCCACCTGGACTGGTTGCCAGCCAATCACAGGGCACATATAGACAAACAACCATTCACACTCACATTCATACCTATGGACACAATCGTTGGGTCTCCCCAAGTTTTTTTTAAATACGGGTAGTTAAGCAAAAAACATGTAATGGCCACATTACCACTACCAAGGACTGGTTTGCACTAAGTCACTGGGAATCTACGTTACCACTCAGTTCCGGAATATCTAGAAAGTTTTACTGTGGAGTTGCTATATTGGAGTCCACAACTCAATACAAAGGGTCGAAAAATGAGGATAATAGGTCCCCTTTTATTTTGGTGGTCCTTAGTTTTGTTCTTATTTTGGTTTTCTGTTTCCTGTTTCCTGGCTCAATGTGTAATTATGGAGCGACCGCTGGGAATAGTTGCAGAGGTACCCGTTTCTCATTAGTTATAAGCACTACTTTTTAGATCCAGTTTAGCGTGCACCGCTATCATTATCAGCAGAGCAATTTTATTGATGATAATAATACCAATAACAAAATTAATTTGAGAAAAGAAAAAGCGCATTCAAGTTGGCATTTTCTACAATGGCAGCTTTCCACGAAATTGAATAAACGTGAGAACACGTTGCATTGTTTGACAGTAGTCAACAAAACTAAGTAAGCTTTGCCACTTCGAGACCACCCCAGATGCTACAAAAAATGTTTTGTATTTTATTCCTTAACTTGTCACGCGCAGTGTTGGTTTCTGCGTGATGGTGTGTTTATGTTCCCTTTTTAGTGTAGTTTCTCATTGGATGCTTTTATTTTTGTATTCACTTCTTTTCTCGCCTTGTTTCCGTTTTCCTGCTTTTCCTATCTCCCACACTTGTTTGTAATTTCACTCCCGTCTATTTAGTTCAGGTGTGTGCGCTTTCCATTGTTGGTTCATTATCATTTCTTGGTTTGGCCAGTTGCTGTTTTTCCTGCTGCTGCATAGCAAATTATGATTAAAGAAAATACTTTTTATCTGCATTTTGGTCCTGCTCTCTGCATCCTGGGGTCGCAACGCAACACCGTGACATAACTGCTGTTTTCAACCCTTTCCACTTTCTTCCCGTGTAAAGGATACAATAGGAGCTGTAGGGCCCATCATGTTGATCATAATAGCGCTTTTTTTGAACAGCAGCCTGACTTCAGTAACAACAGCAAGACTTCATTGGGGGAATCAACGTTTTGCTACATATTGATGTAGTTGGATTTAAAATACATACACTAGTTGGGCTTCAAGATTATATTTATGTCCTCGGCTCCCTGTATATGTTTGTAGAAGACAAATAACAGACAAATAGATATAAATGTGTATGAACTAATTAAAGTTGATGATGCATATTGCGCACACAGGTGCAATACTGTTGTTATGCTGAAGCTGCTCATGGCTCACACATGAAAACAAATTGATGTGCATCCATAATTCTGGAGTTAAAACCAGCTTTTTGGCATAAAACAGCCCACGCTACATCATGATCGCTGTGGAGCGTGCACACAGCATACAAGACCAGCAGGTATAACAATAGACTCTGCCTCTGGCCTTGTAACCGCATCAGAATTGACTTAACAATTACAAATAAATGACTCCTATCAGAAGTCTGGGATAATGTGCTTGATTGGATCAGAGATGCCGCTAAGCAGGTTAACACAAAGATAATGAGTGGATATGCCAGCGTGAGTGTGAGCATCTATGACCTGAAGTCGAAAATGTCATGAAATGGCATTTACACAGATGTTATCAAGCTTCACAGCAGCATTGTCTCACCTGAATGCTTTGCCGCCTCCTCAACTAAATGGCCTTTCACTCAAATAGCTGCTCTCTCTCTTGGGCATGGTGAGCCCATTAAAAAAAAAAAGACAAAAAACACTACAATCATCATCACACTTTGCATGCTGATAATCGGTTGTGTTTTGGTGTTGCAAAACGCAAATAATGGGCCGTCTCATTATGGAGCAGGTAGACAACATGAGAGTGAGTATGGACAATCCAGTATGACACTTTCAAATTTGAAATATATGTCAGAACTGTAATCTTTCAAGCTATTTTGGGATCTTTCAGTTTTACCTATGCTAGGTTAAAGGTACACTACAGCAGGGCTGTACAGTGCCACTAATTCACTCACATATGTGCCTAGAAAGTACACTGTGTGGGTGGAAAAAATAAAAAGGGAGCACTGGTGTGAATACATTTTTCAATCCTTGCATTTTGCTCCTGAAATAGGTCCATACAAAGTGAACTAACTAGCTGCAACTAGCACTAGCTGACAGAGCTAATAGCTACGTATATTATCAAATGGACAACGCAACCATGCAGGAAAGATGACAATTCTCTGTGATGTAAGTGCTGTTCCATCCATGCGATAATTTTTTTTCCCCGTTTGTATGCATCGTAACTCCGCTTGTGGAGGACTGCTTGATTGTGCCATGAAAACACAACATGGACTTATTCATTTGTTAACACTTGTTGCATCTCTCTGTGAAGCAAGTAAACCAGGGATGTCCAAAGTGTAGTTGACCACATTTTTTATGGGCCCTTTATGAATAGTATGAATGTGACGTGACGTTTCCACTTTTCTGACTTATGAATGTCATTAGAATGTTGTATTCTTGTGTTAAACTACGCCAAAGTTTAAGATAATGGGGTTTGCGCTTTTGGAAGTGAGCCCTGGAAGAGATTCGGAATGGCTCTGAACGCTCGGTTTCAGGGAGATTTTGTAACACAAGCTTGCCTGCCCCCTGCTCTGCTGCACTGTTTCACTGTGTTAGCGTGGAGCTAATGCTAATGGATTCCAGGAAATACTTCAGATTTGAACTTGCCTAAAGAGGCAAACATCAGGCATAAGTTCCATGTGAAGAGAAAAATATGGGACTGTTTTGTGACTATCCGCCTGTTGCTGAAGCCCGATGCCTTTCCAAAGTTACTTGGTCACAGAAGTACAAGCTGTAAGTACCAATAAAAATTTTCAGCGTCCTCGCTGTGTTTATTTTGTTTGTGTAGCATTATAGAGTGTGCATACGGAGAGTCTCTTACCGGCATGCATGCAAATTACAAGCTCACCGATGTCTGTAGATGCCAATAACAATTTCCACCATCTGTGGATCTAAAAATGGGTAGTCCCGCAAAAAAATACTTAATGACCAAATTTACACTACCAATGTTTTGTCAATATTGCACTCAATAAATGGTAAGTCAGTGGTTTCCAGCCAGTAGCTCATGAGCTACCAGTAGATCCAAACCACTGTTCACGAAGCTCTCCAAAGGGCTTACTCATTTATCATCTACTATACCAACAAAATTAGAAAATGGGGTTTGGCAGTAGTCCGGAAGTCCTCGGGAGCGCTGAGGAGTGTTACCAATCACACCAGAGTGGGAGTGCCCGTAGGCAGGCCGTGAGTTTTGGTAATCCAAGGAGATACATCTGGAATAGGTGCAATCTAGAAAACTTTCAGTGCGGGTGATTGTGTGTAGCTACTCAATAGGAGTCCACAATTCAATACAAAGGGCCATAAAATAATAAAGCATAATAGAGAGGTTTTAAGAGGTTCCACTGTATGAATTAAGCTGGTCTAATGCAACATGCATACACATACGTACATACCGTGTAAATAGTAAAAGTAAAATCAATCACATATCTATGTGATGACAAACTAGCCTGGTAGCCATTAAAGTATAAATGAGTGTGTCAGGAGAGACATTTTATGACAAGAAAATATTCAAGGGTATGCGTGTTGGTCATTAAGACCAGCTGCTGATTTTGAGACTTTTTATGCATTCACCTCGCACCAATACTTTACAAGGGTAATGCACATTGAAGAACAAGGTCTTCACTCGCTCTATACAGAAGGCCAATTAGGCCAGAATGCAGCCAACATACTAAAATATTTCACCTTTATTCTATCTCTCTTTCTTATCTGAACAAGCTATCACAAAACAGAAAGCGGTATAAATGAAGGGTGTCGCAGACACCAGTTAACGAGATGATGGACAAGATTGAGGATATGAGACCAGATTGTAACGTTACTTGTCTTCCTGGCTGTCTTCGTGCAAGAGGCGGGGTACACCCTGGACTGCCAATCACAGGGCACATATAGACAAACAACCATTCACACTCACATTCATACCTATGGACAATTTGGAGTCGCCAATTAACCTAGCATGTTTTTGGAATGTGGGAGGAAACCGAAGTACCCCGAGAAAACCCACGCATGCACGGTGAGAACATGCAAACTCCACACAGAGATGGCCGATGGTGGAATCGAACCCTGGTCCTCCTAGCTGTGAGGCCTGCGGGCTAACCACTCGTCCGCCATGCCGCCCCAGAAAAGTACAATGAACAAATATATGATCATTTAACTTCATGTTACATTATACGCTACAATCTTCGGCCCTCTGTGTGTATGCTAGCAGCCCCCCATCCACCCACTAAAACACAGAGACTGTATGACTGACAAAAGGACTCACTCCGTTCATGCCGTTATTCTACAGCACACACACACACCATGGTGCTGAAACCGATACATAGTGAACTCTCTTCCTGCCTATTTGGAAGCAGGAGACGAGAAAAACAGACATGCACATGGTAATGTATTAAGTTAATTTATATATTATCATCCCAGGCTTAGAGCCCATCAGACAGTTTTTTCCTGAATGAGAAATCTTCTCACATTTCAATTTTGCGAGGTCTTGTGACACCCATAGTATAAACTGTATAAAACTCCCACCATGGGATTTAGTGTTTGATAGGCAAAGAGAGTAGAAAGACCCATAATTCACTTTGTATAATTACATTTAAAGGGGACTTATTATGCTTTTTGACCCTTTGTATTGAGTTGTGGACTCCTATAGAGCAGCTACACATGATAACCAGCACAGAAAACCTTTGAGACTTTCCAGAATCTGCACCTATTCCAGCTGGATTTCGTTGGATTTGTGCTTCCTGACAAAACGGTCTGTTTTAATTTATTCCACCCAAGGGGCATGCTCACTCCGCGGTGATTGGTCACACGCCCAAAGTGCTTCCTAACCATGAACCATATAAGGAACTACGGCCCTCTGTGACATCACAAAAGGTCAGTTTTACCACACCTTTTGAAAATCAACGTTTTGAGCCATCTCAAACTTTTAAGGACTCACTTCCAAATGCGCAAACCTCATTATCTGAAACTTTGGCATCGTTTAACACGAGAATCCAACATTCTAACTACATTTATAAGTCAGAAAAGTGGGAAAAGCATAATAGGTCCCCTTTAAGCTCCAAACTGTTCCAAACTGCTCCAGTGCAACTTGATGTTGACATGCAGTGTAACAGCAGTAAATGTGGGCATGAATGGCAACATTGAGCGGTAGGTGAAAAAGTCGCACAGACCTGAGTCTTCCACGGGGACTGTGTCCATGAGGGTAGCCGTGGCTGTGGGACCTTCTCGGCACGGGCCTTTCGTCATCATGAGAGTGATGTAAGGAAGGTGAGCGGGAATGAGAAGACCTGGAGCTGCCGGTACTCTGGAGACTGCTGTCAGGGAACTCTCCATGACGACTCTGAATGACAGAGAAAAGCAGTATTGGTCGTTACATAACATCACATGTACTGTGATCTCAAAAGAATCAGTCAGAAATCACACAAAGTTGAGCAAAATATCCAATTCCAAATTTATGGAGAAAATGTTTTATGATAATTTATGGGGATAAAGAAGTTAACCACTGTAAAACATAAAAAAAACACTTCACCTCAGCGGGTTCTTCTTGCCAGGTATGCTAATGTCTCATTGAGATTTTCTGATAATATGCATGATGAAAAAATCAAATAATAGCAAAACAAACTAAATGCATTTCATTTGTTTTGTTTTTTTTAGACCTGTCTGGCAGTCACACCTCCATGCTGAGTGTTACCTCTCCAAGGCTGCCCTGCTGCTGGCCCAGAGCTGGCAGACTGCGCAGTGAGGGGACGGGTGAGTGACCCTGCCGACCGCGAGACTCTCTGTGGGCCTGGCGGTGGATGTGATCGTTGTCTCCGTTGAGGTTATTGTCACTCGCCGAACGCAACAAGGATCGAGGCGAGGGCATGGTGCCTGGCGTCACACGTCGACGGTTGGTGTAGGAAGGGGTCTCCCTAAAAGGCACTGACAGGAAATAGAAGACACAATGGAAGGACTGAGAGCCTTTTAAACCGCAAAGCATTGAAACCAGTAGTTCCAGTAGCAGAGCTATGGGGTGGCCGTGGTCACCCGTTGTCACTCTCCGGCCACCACCACTGTTGGGAGAAAATTTCGACAAATGTGGTTCTATGGTGCAGAACGTTAGTTCAGCCTAACCGCCATTTCCACTTGGACACATTTCACTGCGGCACATAACTTTCCGTGGAAGGAAAGTTTTGTGGAGGAGCTGTCTTGCATTAACTGCAAATGTTAGGTACTGTATTTTCTGCACCATAACACGCACCTGATTATAAGGCGTAGTCTCAATTAGGGGGTCTATACTAACAAATACATCAGACACACCGTATAAAAGGATAATGTGCATGCTAAATCATACGCTTGAAGCGCCGGAGAATGGGAGTCTGAGGCAGAATGTCGAATAGCAAACCTTATTTTCTTGTTCAACATGAAGTCACACTCGAGCCCCAATACCACAACACCCTCAACTTTAAAAATTCCAGGGTGCAAGGTTCCAGGTACTACAAAAAACAGCCAACGGAAGCAAAACATTGAGTTTAGGTGAACTTTATTCTACTATTTAAAAATACATTCAATGTATTTTTTTAAATTAATCTTCTCCCACAAATCTATCAAAGTCCTCATCTTCTGTATCGGAACAGCTGGGTAATTTCGCCATCAAACATGCTGGGTTCCCTCTCATCATTGTTGGAGTCAGTCTTGTTGTCAGATGGCTCTTCAATGATGCCAACAGCCAAATCAGATATCTTAGCTCAAGCCGTCGTTCATCCATCATTCCCACACCACTCGCAACGTCACTTTGAACACCGTGTTTACACCAATGACCAGCGGTTGGAGTTCTTTATTTAATCCTCCTGAAAGGTTGGCAAGTTCCTGGAATGATGGCAGGTGTAAACCACGTCGTGTCACGGCATTAACTCGGAGCATATGACAAGTCAGCTGACTAAGTCCCTTCCTGATTGTCGCTGTGCGGAAACACTGAAGTGCCAACACTGTGGCTGGCCGCTGATGACCACAACAAGCAGCGCATCCAAACTTTTGTTTGGAAATTGAACTGAAATCAACAATGCGGTAAAACCTTTCCCTCTCACCAGCCATTATTGCCGCCGTTATGTATGCACGTTACATAAAAGATACTTGTTTGCAAGCGCCGATCGCACTGTGAATTCATTTACTTGACTTGTTTTTTTTTACAGTAGTGATGTTGTTGTTTTGCAGCCGGGATAGACTCCAGCATACCCCTGCGACCCTAGTGAGGATAAGTTGCACAGAAGAAGGATAGACAGATCTGGCAACATGTGAAACACATGGTGAGAATGAATTTTCAGTAATAGATGTGGAGAAGCGGTAGAATTAAATATGTTTAGTTTCTTCTTAGTCTTTTTTGAAAATAATGAATTGTAAACATGTGATGTTTGAAACTAATAAAACCATGACATAACCACATAAACCAATCGATTGTGGTTTATGCATACATCAGTTAAATATGTTAAAATGTGACTTAAGATTGCCTGTAAATTTGAGAAAATGTTTGACCTGGAATGAATTAATCTAATTTCCAATAATTTCCAACTGAGTGAAATATAATCCATTTCTATAATCAGCTTCACAATATGAGAAGCTGGGTAGGAATGTGAATGGTGTCAGTGTACATTTCCTATAAGCATAATGCTGGAGATCAGTGTCTACACTAGATGGCAGAGTTTTCCTGCCAAGAGTAGCAGCCCATATTAGCGCGGGAGGATCCAATAACAAGCCCCCTTGAAAAACGTCTCTCCATCTCTTTAATCTCACGCTCTTCATCTTTTCCCCGTCTGATCATATTCCTCGAACATCACCATCGTACATACAGTACACGCCCCGCACATCTGAGGCCTGAAGAACTTTGGAT
The DNA here is from genome assembly GCF_030265055.1 of Doryrhamphus excisus. NCBI lineage: Eukaryota > Metazoa > Chordata > Actinopteri > Syngnathiformes > Syngnathidae > Doryrhamphus > Doryrhamphus excisus. The sequence continues at coordinate 11,875,749 of NC_080471.1, forward strand.
TAACATTCACTTTCTGAAACATTTAGAGTCAAGTGTGAAATATACCATTACTGCTGTCCACTCACCAACATCTGACACTTTGTGGACCTTTATGATTTCAGCCAGATCAAAGTTTCCTGCTATAATAGCCACCTGGAGGGGGAGAGAAGAAACTATATCACTGCATGACGGAAACTTGTGTTGGCTTCTATGGTAAGGACACATTAATGCTTGTACGCTGTGTTAATGCCAAATTTCCCACTTAACTTCCATTGGGTTCTGTACCTGAAAAGCAGTCTGGCTGTTGTAGTTCTTTATCTCCTTGTTGGCTCCCCGAAACAGGAGTACCCGAGCACAGCTGTCCTGAATGACAACACAGATATTTAAGTGTTACACTTAGCCTTTTAAAATCTGCATTTGATCCGACCACACGCAAAATAATACATGGAGGTTGGCGGGACGCCATTAGCCCGCTTTGAATGGGTCGCTCTATTAGATAGGTGCAGTAGAGGTCACATGACAGCTTGACTAGACCGTCTGTGTTTGGAGAGACATTTTAAATGTCAAATTTCACTAAAGTCTGAGTGAGGATAGAGAAAGAAATGCCCAAGATGAGAAAGGATCAATACCACAGGGTCTTATAGCCACATAAATTCAGTGTAAAGGGAAAACCCTGACAGGATTTTTGTAGGGCATGTGGTGAAAAATAACCACCTGTTGTAGACAGACTGTACATTAACAGTGAATAACATAAACTAATAACATAAAACAGATGTAATGCAATTAATCTGACGCAACAAATGTTCATTAATATATTCATTCATTCATTCATTTTCTACCACTGATCCTCACAAGGGGGTGCTCTCTCTCGCGAGAGGCGGGGTACACCAGCCAATCACAGGGCACATATAGACAAACAACCATTCACACTCACATTCATACCTATAGACAATTTGGAGTCACCAATTAACCTAGCATGTTTTTGGAATGTGGGAGGAAACCGGAGTACCCAGAGAAAACCCACTCATGCACGGGGAGAACATGCAAACAAATGGCCAAGGGTGGAATTGAACTGTGGGACCTGCGCGCTAACCACTCATCCGCCATGCAGCCCGAACTGGGGACCTTTTGCATGTTAGACGAATGTGATAACCATTACACTATGGAAACCACTTCATTAATATATATTAGTTATAATATCAGTAACATTTATTCATTCATTTTCTACCGACTATCCTCACGAGGGTACACCCTGGACTGGTCGCCAGCCAATCACAGGGCACATATAGACAAACAATCATTCACAAGTAACATCTAATCAACAGCATGATATTAAACATGGTCCCATTTCTGGTTTTATGGTTATCATCACACTTTTCCTCTTTACTAATGAATAGTATATGGAAAACTCAAAGAAAACGATTGTCACAAGGCTCACAAGAAGTCTCACAAGAATAAGTCTCACAAGAATATGTCTCACAAGAATATCACTTTAAATTGTATTATGGAAAGCAGGAAGTGAACAAATGTTACTGATTGTAAAAGTACCAGATGGAGGGGTAGGATTTAATAAGCTTTGCTTCTTCCTACTCCTTTTGGACATGTGGAACTGTGAACTGATTATGTGATGCACTCAATTGTAATCTGATGCATGTTCAAATGAAATAAAACCATTACCATTACCAAAATGTTCCTCTTTACAGATCAGTGACACCCATCTCTCATGACACCGCAAACACCCCCCCCCCCCAAAGATGCCTACTATACACTTTTCCTCTTTACCAACTAGAGTATAATTAATTTAATTTCAAATGCCAATAATTAGACGTAACTTCCCCAGCACTGTCATTAGAAGTGCTGTAGTGTCACAGCTCTTTTTCCAAAGCACTGCTATATAGTTAGTGTAACTGTACACACAGCCCTCAGGCCAAATAAAATCCAGTAGTAAATTGATAGACAACATCTACAGACCCATATGCATGCTGACTGGAGGTCGATATATAATTTACCACACAATCACAGCACGCGGCCACTGAATTTCACTAAAGGAAAACCGTACTTTCTTTTGAGATTTTGCTCATTATCTACAATCTTTATGTGAGACTCGTATGTCATTTTTTGCTGTGCGTTTTACAGATATAGTAAAAGATAAAGAGAGACAGCTCATTACTGCATGTAATTGGATCCACCTATGCCGCGGACAAAGACCCTATTAAAACACCTCTTAAATCCTTTAACAAGGTTTTATAGTTTTATACACTGTACATGCTGTGACCATCTCGGAAACAGGTACAGTACATTCATGATAACATGTAATATTTGTCCCATTTTTAAACATTACTGTAACTTCCTTCCTCAGTGCATCGATTTAACATAGAAACGAAACGCCTACACCTAGCATTAACTTTTCCAAACTCGAAAATAAAAACTAAAAACACAGTAGCGTCTGTCAGCTGACATGTTGCAGGCAAGTCTGTGGGTGAAGCTAGCCGCTAGCCGCCAGTCGGCTAGTAGCTAGCCGAGGTTTCGGGCTAAGTGCCAATGTGCCAGTAACATAGTTGAACAATGTTAATGATAATAATAACAATGTCGCTATAGCTGGGTTAATATGTATGTCACATTGTATGTACATTTTTAGGAGGCTTTTTCATAAGAAAAAGAAGCACAATTCCCACAAAAATGTAGTTTTCTTTCAAGGTAGTGCTTCTCAATTATTGTCTGTCATGCCTCCAATATGGGCCAGACATTTTTTCATTTGAAAAACTATTTGTATATTTGCACTGTATAGACTGAACTCCAAACCAGAAAAATGCAACAAAATTAAAAGTTGTGACGCATCCAAGCATATTCAAGAGTAAAACTGGTGAATAGGATAAATCTGTACATTTTGGCAAGTGTAAGATATGCCTTTATTCGTCCCTCAGTGGGGAAATTTGTATAGTATAGAATGTATAGTATAGAATGTAGAATAACATTCAAAAAGTGCGCCCTCTCCCGTCCCCTTTTATGGGGAAAAAAAATCCTCACCTTCACCAAAATGTAGTGGGTTATTCCTCAGGACGTCATATATTAAATAAATGTATTTATCATTAATCCAGGGTGTACCCCGCCCCTTGCTCAATGTCATATGGGATAGGCTCCGGCATACCCGCGACCCCAGTGAGGATAAGCGGCATATAAAATAATGGATGGATAATACATAAATACATAGATGGATTCATAAAATACCAGAAAAAGGGGACAAAAATCCTAATCTGCACCAAAATGTTACATGTTACAGACGTGCATTCATAACTTAATGAATATGACCAGTCCAGGGTGGACACTGTCGCTCACTCAAAGACAGATAGGGTAGGCTCCAGCATACCCGAGACTCAAGTGAGGATAAGTGGTATAGTATCCGGCTGTATGGAAATTAATGAATATTTAATTTAATTTTTAAAAATTATATAAAAAAGGGGTGCCCGAAGACAGCTGGGATAGGCTCCAGCACCCCCGTGACCCTTTTGAGGATAAGCAGTAGAAAATGAATGAATGAATAAAAAAAGGGCATTTTTGCACATTTGCAGCATTTTTCTTTTGCATTTGTTTATGATCCTGCAGCATTTGCAACGCTTTGCATGTGTTTAATGTTGCATAGTGTTTGTGTGTCTTTGGTTTCAATATAATGATACTGTACATACATATTATACTGTATTGTACTACAAGGCCAATTACTGTGCACACTCATCAGTCTTCCTATAGCAATTCATTTACAACACGAATCCAATGAAGTCCTCAGAGTGGCTCACCCTAAGGTGTATACGGTATATTTGCTGCACAGGAAGTGGAGTGGAGTGAGAGACACTCCAGTAATCATGGTGTAAAAGAGGAAGACAGATGGTTGCTGTCATTGCTCACATTTATCCATTTGAGGATTAAATTCTCACTGAAACTGAAATGTGCAACTTTTGCATATTCCCCTGAAGGTAGCACTTGTTTTTTTTCCGGCATCATTTAATGCTGAATCAAGCCTAAAGGTCTAAATCCCACTTAGGGTTTGGAATTGTAATATTTAAACATTAAGCTGGGCTGTTATTGTCTATCTCAAGAGGCAAGAGGTTATGTTTTATTTGTGTATGTTTGTTACCGGCAGAGCATAAAAATACTTAAAGGAATAGTTCAGATTTTTTGACATGAAGTATGTATGACATCCCCATCAGCAGTGTAGTGCATCAACCATGACCCCCCCCCCCGACTCTGTCCAGTGAGTTCTGGTTGGTTTTTGGTTAGGAAGAAAGTAGTTCCAGCAAGTTGATGGGGGTCAAAACAATATGTGTTCAAAGAAATAACGCTTTTGTGATGCAAAGTACGTCAAGTTCGTATTCAGTGTTGAGCGGATGTACGTTAACAGCGGCGCCATATTGGATGTGGCAAAGTTGCAGTGTAATTATTAAGGGCCATTGGAGAAGACCTGCTTCCCAAGAATATTATCGCACTGTTAATGTAGATATAAACAAGAGGTCATGAACTCAAAGGGGACCTATGATGCTTTTCCCACTTTTCTGACCTATAAATGTAGTTCAGGGGTCTCAATCTCAATTTACTTGGGGGCCACTGGAGCTTGGGTCTGGGTGAGACTGGGCCGCATCAGGTTTTCCAAAAAAAAAAAAAAATGCATTGATTAAAAACCACAAAATTAAAAAAACTTCGCTTTGGTTCCAATTTTCTACAATAAAAGCTCTGATAAAACATTCCACTGTTCTCAAATATCTTAATTTTTTTTTCTACACAAAATAACATGAAAAATAAATTTAAAAAAATCAAGAATAAAGAAAATCAATCAATCAGTAATAAATAAATATAATAATAATAATAATAATAAAACGGCAAATAATAAAAACTTAAGAAACCACATATAGTTGGTGGGTAGACAAATTATTTTTTTCAGATTAAAATTAACAAAGCATTATTAGAGCCCTGTAGACATGACAAAACACGACTATAGTCACATTTATACTCTTTTTATTTACAACATATTGCGCAACTGCAGGGTCTTGAGACACATGCTAACTCGCAAACTAGAGAGCTAGCGACCTAAACGGTAGCCTTCAAGTTATTTCCTTTAAACTTAAATAGCCAAAAACTTACCACTTCCACACGGATAGGGAGGATAACTATTAACAGTTATTTAACCTTTAACATAAACATTAATCAAACGTAATCATTTTTTCTGTGTACATGATACCATACAGCATCCATATCAAACTTGCGCGGGCCGCACTAACATTAAACTTTCATATCAAGGTGGGGGCCTCAAACTAGTGTCCTGCGGGCCACATTTGGCCCGCGGGCCGCGTGTTTGAGACCCCTGATGTAGTTAGAATGTTGGATTCTCCTTCTAAACGATACCAAAGTTTCAGATAATGAGGTTTGCACATTTGGAAGTGAGCCCTGCAAGAAGTTTGGGATGGCTCGAAACGCTCGGTTTCAGGGGGCTGTTCCCGTGTGATGTCACAGAGGAGCGGGCTTTCTTATGGGCGAAGGCTGTAGGTGTGATATACTCTCTGCCCTCCCCCAAGTTCTACCTCTCTGTTTATGAGCCAAGCTCAGGCAGAAGTTAGAAGAGGAAAATTTCCCACAGGACTGTGTTTGTGAACATGAACATGAAATATCAGTCCTCATGTCCGGCTTCTGAGCTCCACGGCACCAGTCATAGTTTATTTATTCATTAATTTGTTGCTGCGTTTTACAATGTTACACAATATCTGTTTTTAATGTCTAACTTTTTATATCTGACTGCTGTGCCCCACCCCGCTTTTACTCATGTTTTAACTGTGTATTAAAGAATGAATGTTGTATTTTGGTGTGTCTTCTACTCTGTTTACTTGCTTTTATTCAACTCCATTCTTCTTTTAGTGTCTTTTAGTATTTTGAAAAGCGCTATACAAATAAAATGTATTATTATTATTATAATATTGAATGGAAATAGAGACAAACCATGCACTAGGACAGGGGTCAGCAACTCACAGCTCCAGAGTCACATGCGGCTCTTCAACGTCCTTGTTGTGTAGCACCAAAATGGAGAAATCGTGCATTTTTGAAGAGTTTGAAATATGAAATATCTAAATAAGGTCCAGGTCCACAGGTCCACATCTACTGTGTTGTGACTGCTAACTAGATGCGCAAGAGAAGGTAGAGGGGAGCCAAATGCAACGTTCTCTCAAATCTGTGCATGTGAGTAGTCATGCACTGACCCTATGTTCTCAGCACACATGGAATCCTTACAGTGCTGTAAAATACAATCCAACCTGAACTGTAAATAAAAACACATAAATTATTCTGTACCATTTTTCAGTGCAACTCAGTGAGTGACAGGTGACAATAAGCGATAACAACACAATGGCAAACACTGTCCAGCCAATGATGAGATCCCGTTTGTACGTAGTATTTGACAAAAGCTAGTGTGTTCAGTGATGTGCAATACCACCGATTTATTTTCTGATTCAATACTGAATAAAAGGCAGTCTGGTATCAGTGATACCATTCCAATAATGATACAAATACACATGTCAGGAAATGTGAAAAAAAAATCATAGAAAATATATAGGACATGAGAGTACGGTAATTTATTCATTCATTTTAAACAACTGCATAACATTAGACACGCTCTAAATAATTTAGTTACTTTCCATTATGTTCCTGTTAGTGATATATATTACCTCAAATTACTAAAGTATCAAAGTATCAATATTGAGATTTGAGAATCCATTTTTTGAGCCTAAAGATCTGGTATTGGAGGTATTGTTATTTCAGTAGCGATCCGCACATCGTTAAGTGAGACACGATAAAAATGTCTTGAAAGTGTGCTCCCCTCGTGGTAAGCTATTCATAACCATGAATACATCCCTAAAACGAAAAATATTGGAAGAAAACGGAGCGTGTCCGTAACATATGTGGCGAGAAATTAGCCAACCACAGAAAATGTAACAATGAAATATATTTTCAAAACAACCATTCCACTTTGTCTGAAAAGCAGCCAATTGCAGATGGGAGGAAGAGAGCAATTTCGGAACTAGTACGGAAGGTTGAGCGGGGCAAACATACTTTCAAAAAGTGGATGAAAGCTCCAAACTCAGTGACAGCTGATACTGTATAGTGCTTGCACTGGACAGAGTGGGAAGAAGTTTATGTGATGGAAAACAAGGAATTGTTCTGAAAAATATCACAGCACATATTCTGCGAATGAAAAATATAAACAGGACATTTTTCAAAAAATGAAAGAAATGTCTCTCTCTGCAAACACAGTCAAGGACAGTACCGACAAACGTGGCAACAAATATCACTAGTAGGCAAATACAGGATATTAATACAGCGTAAGCCTATTGAATTGCCTGTGATGAGTCAAGTGATTTAAACGAGATTGAGCAGACAACACTGATATATACAGCTATACAGTACACTGTATCTGATGGCCCAGTGATAGGCATTAGCAATTTTACATGCCAACCATTTTGACTGCCAACCATTTTCAGAGAAGAGAACTCGATTCAAAAAGCACTACAGAGCTCTGTTGCCATCTTAACAAGTTTTTAGACGGTCATCACTGTTTTGTGGTTAGTCGGAAAATATACATTTCATTTCATTTTCTAACGCTTTTCCTCACGAGGGTCGCGGGGGATGCTGGAGCCTATCCCGGCTGTCTTCGGGCGAGAGGCGGGGTACAACCTGGACGCCAGCCAATCACAGGGCACATACTCACATTCATACCTATGGACAATTTGGAGTCACCAATTAACCTAGCATGTTTTTGGAATGTGAGAGGAAACCGGAGTACCCGGAGAAAACCCACGCATGCACAGGGAGAACAATGACACTCCACACAGAGATGGCCGAGGGTGGAATTGAACCATCATCTCCTAGCTGTGAGGTCTGCGCGCTAACCACTAGACCGTTGTGCCACCCCGGAAAATATATATATTTAAGCAAATTTTACACACTTGTTGCTTAAATAAAGTACGTTCAAGCAAAAAATTGGCTGGATGTAGTAGCTGGAATAGTTGTGTCCCCTAAAGTTCCTTCCACAATATTTATTCCGCTTGTCATTGACTGCGTCAATTTTCCTCTACTGATCCCAACACCTCCTGTGGATGCGTCTTTCCAGGAAAGTGACCACCTACTGAGCATTTATTCCCTCCAGCTGAGTACATCTGACAACTTAAACGTCCACTGAGTTTATGAGAGTAGACAGTTACACCTTGTGATTGGAACCAATAAAGTCTTCTGTTGCCACAGATCTAGGATCTTTTATTCCTCCTCATCTCTCAGATTCCATTTCCCTTGAGGAATACTCATATGGATCAATTTATCTTGGCCACTGGATACGTGGGATTGTGCCTGCCCATTTTCTTCTGTGATTGTGCACAATTGTCGCAGATAAGCAGGTTTCAAGCTTTCGGGAAACCCTGCTAAGGCATGTCTGTCAGAGAGATCAATCAACTCATCTTGGTGAGTTTGCCTCCACAGGGAGAAGAACAACAGTCCTTTCTTATGGGGACCCACACCGACACACACAGCTGGAGCTCCCATGAAGACATTGCACACCCAAATATAAAATGGACAAATCTATACTGGCTTTCATTTTGATTGTATCCAAAGCAGGAAAGCTTTTAGACCTTGTTCACACTGCTGCAATTTCTGTCGTATTCACATTTTTTGATATTGTGGTTTTGGGCAAACAAGGTGTGTCCTCTACATGAAATGTAAGAACCTTTACATGCAAAGGCATATAATCAACTCACTTTAAGTTAACCTATAACTAAAGAATATGAGTAAGGTGACGTTCGCCCTGGGTTTGCATCATTCCGATTTGCTTCGGCTTAGGTTTCGCTTTACAAGCCACCTGCTTGCACAGCCTCTGATTGTAAAAACTCATATGTTGTCGTTGGCTTGCTTGTTAATGCTACTGTTGAATGTGTGCGGGTGTACATTTACCTGGTTGTAGAGTGCACACACATGCAGGGCTGTGTTCCCAGAAGCATTTTGGGCGCTCATGTCAGCCCCATAAAACAACAGATGTTCCAGGTGCTGCACATGACCATAGCGGCATGCCTGCAAGGACAAGAATTACACATTTGCTTAATTATTTTTAAATAAGTGTATCATGCCGCACAGAGACCAAGTGGCTAGCATGTTGGCCACAATCTCCGTTGGGCATCTCTGTGTGGAGTTTGCATGATTTCCCCATGCATGCGAGTACTTCCTCCCACATTCCAAAAACATGCTAGGTTAATTAGCGACTCCAAATTGACCATAGGTATGAATGTGAGTGTGAATGGTTGTTTGTCTACATGTGCCCTGTGATTGGTTGGCAACCAGTCCAGGGTGTACCCCGCCTCTTGATCAAAGTAAGCTGGGATAGGCTCCAGCATATCTGCGACCCAAGCGACGGATGGATGGATATATCACAATGCTATTGTACAGTATGTGTATGTGCATGGATACGATGGTCTGCATCATTGCTAATTTGCAAATACTAGCAAATAGTTGTGTACATTTTTTTACCTGGTGTATCTCCTGCCAGCCATTTTCATCCACACAGCCGACCTGTGCATGATCGTGCAGCAGCAGCTCGCAGCAGTAAGGGTCTCCTCCCACCATGGAGCTGTGGTAAAGAGGAGTCAGCCCCCGACTGTCCTTATAGTCAGGAGATGCACCCAAGTCTAACAGTGTCTGGAGAGGACAAAGAACTTACACATTAGGAAAGCAACAATATATGTATATTAATCATCATTTAAAAACAGCTAGCCACAAATAAATTTGGACCATCACCAAATACATTTAGATAAAAATATATTTTACCTGTTTGCCACATTATAAAGCCTGCGTAACACTTGTTAACACACCTCATAAGTCCCCAGTTTGCCAGAGAATAAGAAGATGTAGCAGGAGTGTTGCCAACTTACCGACATTGTTGTTACATTAAACAAATGTAGCTGTGGCATTGTCTGAGAAAGTTGGTAGGTTTCACTTTTGCATCTCATAACACATAACTGTGGTGCATTCAAGGGCTGCCAAAATCTAAATGCTTGACAGGGAACACGATCAATGAAACAAGACATAAACATGTACAAATTGTGGGTTTCCTATGAGCGCTCCTGACATGAAAGCACGTATCGCTCTTTTCAAAGCACTTAAAGGCAGCTCCTTCTTGATGGGGACATTAAAAAGGACAATAACAAAAAAAGTTCTAGTTGTAGTTCTCAACATATTTGTTGTGTCATGTTTTTTTTTCTTTTTTCTTCTTTCTTTTTTTTTTCTCTCGCACAATGTTATTCCTCTCTCCAACCATTACAATTACATGCAAATATTTAACTCTCAATTATCCAAATTAATTTAAGACATCATTACGTCACCCCCAGAAATAGAACATAGAACTGTGGGAAACAGTGCTAATGACATGTGGATGCTGCACTATGCACCAGCCACGGCACCGCTTGTGTTGTGCTAATTTTACTGTTTGGAATGACATGCTGTGCTTGTTGAACACAGTTGATACTCTTAAAAAGATGAAGGGGATTAGAGTAAATATTTGTTAATGCTCTGTTAAAAATGCATAAATCCTAATGACACAATTTTGAGTGCTAACTTGGGTTTGTTTACCTAAACCGTTTCCTAAATTTCTAAATCTCTATGATAAAACCTTTTTTTTCAAGTTTATGATGATTTGGAGTGCATGAGAAAATGCTTGACAGAGAACACAAAGAGAACGTAGAGAATTTTAAAAATAGGCTCAAGACCCACTTATTTAATTTAGCTTTTAACTCTTGCTCTTAGTATACTCTTTTTTTAACCTTTGAACTTGACTTTTATCTCAAGGTTATTTTATACCCTATACCTTTTGTTTTGGATCTTAACCAAATGTTTTTATAGTTTTACACATGCCTATTTTTAGTTTTTATTAATGTTCTTATATATTTCACTTTTATGTTTTATGTTTATTTTTATATATACTCTCTATATTCTTTTTTTATGTTTTTATATTTCTTATCCCATATATCCAGTGTTTCCTCAGTGGGGTCTCTCTGCGCTGGGGGCTGTCCTCGGTTGGGGGCTGGGGTGTCTCGTGGGGCTTACCGACTGGGGTGGCTGGGAGCTCTGTGGCGGTGCCCCACTGCAGCGCTGTTGGTCCCCTGCCTACCTGTTGTGTGGTGGCCCCCTGAGTTGCGGCATCATGGCCTGGGCCGTGGGCAACCCCCAACTGGTTCCTCTGTACTCAGGCTAACAAACTTCTTATGTGTGTGTCTGTGTGTGTATATGTGTCTTGTTGTTGTCTTTCGTTTTTTAACATGTAAAGCACTTTGTGCTACATTACATATATCAAAAGTGCTCTACAAATAAAGTGTGATTGATTGATGAGAAAATGGAAGGGAAGTGTACTTATAAGTATATTTTGTAAGTATACTGCACAACTCAGCAGCAACAGAACCCCTGTTGTAATATCAGTAAGGAGCAAACTGCTCAGCTTATTGTAAACAATTGTAAACTATTGTTCTGCAATTGTATCACACAAGTCGTACAACCACCATTTTAAAGTGTGTGCAGAGGTTGAAAAGAGCTGTTGAATGCTGACCACACCTGATACGGCCATCTTGTGGCGTTAATAACAAAAAATACAACTGGTTGTCTACAGCCACAGTTACGTGCCAAATTAAAGACCACAGCGGTTATTTGTTGAGCACCCACCCAGCAACTGTAGGAGACTGTGCTATTAACTGACTAGATGTGTTAATTGTGAGGATTTATGGCAAGCAGTAGGAGGTTATCTAAAGGTTTACAGTGACCCAAATAACGGCGCTGGTGGAAGTCTGCTCTCTATTTAGTGCCATTTGAGTTCTTTAGTGCTATTTTGTGTCCAACTCTGATCCCATAAAGTTATTTTTACAGGCCGTGAAACAGCACAATGGAAAACGTAGCAACAAAAGAATACGCACAAGTGACATTGAATCCCGAAACACATAAGAGAAAGTAAACAACATATTCCAAATCTTGTGGATGAACGGGAAATCAATTACATGACTCATGGAAGTAAGCTGAGTCATGTACTCCACTGTAAGAGAGCATTCAGTAAATGTCAGCTCATTCAAAGCGGAAATGCAAGGCCCCACATTGTGCAAAAATTGTTCAAACGCACTCTGATTGAGATTGCCCGCTCACAGACTCATATTTGGCTATAATTTGCAAGTGGGGCCATTGTTGTTGCAGAATGAATGAAAGAGATGAGTCACCATTCTCTTTGGATTGTGCGTGTCACTCACGATGAGCGCTGTGTGGTTCTTGCTGCGCACCGCCTTGTGCAGGGATGTAATGCCATCTTTTGTCCTGAAGTCCAGATGTGCACCACCACTCTTCAGCACCTTGATGAGCTCTGCACATCCTTCCAGCTGTGATGCTAGCGTGAGGGGGCATTCTGGAAAAAGCACAAAAAAAACCCCATCCCCGGTGAGTTTTATGTCACATTATTGCATAATATAATACAATTACAATATAAATTCTGTAAGAGCTGTGGATGAATGGCTCACTCATCTTTGCAGAATTGTTGCAATTCAGTCACATTGGAGGCTGCTGCAACATGAACCGCCTTTTTAAGGTCATGCCACAGCATCTCAATAAGATTCAGGTCAGGACTTTGACTAGGCCACCCCAAAGTCTTCATTTTGTTTTTCTTCGGCCATTCAGATGGAACTTGTTGGTGTGTTTGGATCATTGTCCTGCTGCAGAACCCAAGTTTGCTTCAAGTTGAGGTCAGAAACAGTAGAATTCATGGTTCCATTTATCACAGCAAGTCTTCCATATTCTACAGTTGGCATGATTACTTTAATGCCACATGACGTTCAGACCGGGCCGCACAGGCGATCAGGGGGACCTAGGTTAGATTCTCCACTTGGGCATCTCTGTGTGGAGTTTGCATGTTCTCCCCGTGCATGCGTGGGTTTTCTCCGGGTACTCCGGTTTCCTCCCACATTCCAAAAACATGCTAGGTTAATTGGCGACTCCAAATTGTCCATAGGTATGAATGTGAGTGTGAATGGTTGTTTGTCTATATGTGCCCTGTGTTTGACTGTTTGACTGTGTTATTGTATTATCATTAATTTTGCATTTGAAAGCGCCAGAGACCCACTTATTCATCCAATGAAAAAGAATATACATACAAAGTATATACATAATACATCTCCTTTGACTTTTCACATGATATCCCACTACATTCTAGCACAAACAAACAGATTTATATCAAAGGACAAAACTCTAGTAACATACCAGAACTTTTTTTGGCATACAAAAAACAACTTTTACATTTGTACTAACTGCTTGTCTTTCTGAATTTGAACATTTTTGGAATTGGAGTAATGTATCTTTGCTGGTCACAGTGTATGTGCACTTTACTGGATAAGTGTTAAAGATCATCTCTTTCAGCAGCGCATACACAGCAACAGTTCTCTGGTCTACTGTTATTTCAGTTTTGAATGTGAAGCACATCCGTTTTTGCAGTAGTGGGCTGTGCAGTCTTCAGTGGGGACTTCATCGAAATTAATCCACATCTTAATACCATCACTCTCACATCGCAATGATAAAAACCATTAATAATATACAAAACCGTAATATAACAATATAATAATATAACGAGCTGCATGGTGGACGAGTGGTTATCGTGCAGGCCTCACAGCTAGGAGACCGAGTCCGATTCCACCCTCGGGCATCTCTGTGTGGAGTTTGTATGTTCTCCCCGTGCATTTCTCCGGGTACTTCGGTTTCCTCCCACATTCCAAAAACATGCTAGGTTAATTGGTGACTCCAAATTGTCCATAGGTATGAATGTGAGTGTGAATGGTTGTTTGTCTATATGTGCCCTGTGATTGGCTAGTGACCAGTCTAGGGTGTACAACGTCTCCCGCCTGAAGACAGCTGGGATAGGCTCCAGCATATACCAACTGAGGATAAGCGGCATAGAAAATGAATGGATGGATGTTGTTGATGTAGGTCGTTTGATCGTGTTCATCCCAGCTGGCTCTGCACACCAATGCATTTTTGAAAGTTATGGCTTTAAACTAATTAAACATACATTTTAACTTCCTTTTCAAAAGTTTCCAGTCTTCAAATGCCAAAGAACCAAAGCAGCCCAAATGATATTATTTGTGTCCATTTTTCCTCAAAAGGTTATGTAAACTGACCCATAAAGCTGGTGAACACCTGCGAGATTAACTACTTCCTGTTGGCTGTGATTGAAAGTATTCTCTTGTTCCTGCTCAAAGACTACAGGTCACCCAACATGCAAATTTCTGCCACGCTTGGACAAACATTTGAATAAACATGAGGAGATTAACAAAGCCAGCTTTAGTGAAGGCTTAATTTCACCAAAACTCAACCGTGTGAGAGATGACAGCAGTAGTTAGGAGAAAAAAAAAAAAGTCAATGAACATCTGAGCGCCTCACCTCCTGTGTCAGGATCGTGGAAGTTGGGATCCAGACCTTTCTCCAAAAACCGTGACACCTTTTCAATGTTCCTTTGCTGCACATACTCCATAAACTTCTTCAGGTTGGCCTAATGGAGAGAGACAAGGGGACCAGGGGAAAGGGGAGAGGAAGCGACGGAAGAGACAGCTGTGATTGGGTGATGCCAGACTCATGTGGCTGACTGTGTTTAATAATGCAGGGCTGAGATGAAAGCTTAATTCGCTACTCTCCTCTTGTGTGTGTGCGTGAAGGTTTTATTTCTCTTCTGTCATCGCATCAAATAAACGGGCCGTGTGCAGTCGATAAGCCGTTATGGGAGGACCGACAAAGGGACGTGAAAAAAAGGTCTGGGGGGTGTTAACACTAATGAATTTTATTTTCTCACTTGTAATGATGTGAAATGTCTCCAAGCATTTTAAATCAATGAGTGCACACACCAGTCAACATACAGTATGCAGACAGTCCCATCCCAAATTCTAATCCACATTACTGCCTTGTGCTTGACTTGAAATATTCATGGACGTGTTTACACTTGCACAATCTAACATGTTTGAAAAGGAGGATGAAGAAACTGACTTATTTAATCATGCCCCTTCGCCATATTTATTTAAATGTCGACATTTTACATAAAGGTTTACAATGTAAAATTGCTTGCTGATGCAAACCAACAAAAAAGCATCCAAACTGATGATAATATGAAAAGTCTATGCAATGTAGCTATTGTTGATTAAGTGATAAAGTTTTATTAAAAGCAAAAAAATACACAAAACAGGATTAAGGGCATATACTACATATGCATGCCAAACCGTTACATTAAATTGCTCACAGTTATTTCATAGACAAACATAAACATAAATGACAACATTAACATTTATCACTCACCTTGTGCAGCATTATATGCTAATACTGCCTAGACTTCCTCCACGAGAACACTACTGGACTTTTACTTCACATAAGCTCCGTATCGTCTTAGAAGCCGGCTGCCCCACCTCCTCATCACACGCCATGAGCCACCGACCGCTACTCTCACCATCTCCGACCATAGGAGAGAATGTTTCTGGGTTTTTTTTTTTCTTCCCTATCTCTCTTTTCCCACTGTTGAGATGCTGCTGTTGCAGTTGTTATGGTGATGTGGATACAAAGACAGCTCTGGCAGCCAATGTGCACACGAGCAAGGAGAGCACACTTCTTTGTGCATATGTACTGTATGCTATGCGTTTGTTTGTGGTCTCAATGCCTCAAGGAAGATGAGGGTCCATTTGTTGGCAATCGGGTGGATGGGACGTATATTGTATTTGATACAGTTCTCACTATTTGACAGTGATGAAAGCCCTCCAAAGAAATACTGAGTATATGTTTCCTATAATACAAGTGACTTTTTCTGCATGAGTACAGAAATTGGACGTCTTGATGCTTGAACACTAGCAAGTCCATCCGTTTATTGAACTCAAGCTGTTTTGACCTGCTCTTGCTCATGTTCTCGAGTCCAAACCTACGGTGGGCGACAGGGGTAAACGTGCGGCAACGTCCAAACTAAGGATGAGCGAGTACACCACAACCAGTATCTGTCTGTATCTGTATCTGTACTCGGAGTGGGCGGGGCATGAACCGGAAGTTATGCTAGGTAATTAAATAGCAATTGCTGATTATTATTATTATTCCACTATATGTGTACTGTGTATGTGTATAAGTGATCTGCAATTATTACATTATTTGTTTATTGATCGGTGTGAAGTTGGTGATTCGTGCAAACATGCAATGATGGCAAACAGGGAAATAATCCATCAGCCTTGTTCAATGTATTTTTCTTAAAAAAATACTGGCCAATCACAGAGCATAAGGAGCATTTTCTTTAAACACAAATACAGATAATTATGAAAAGTACTCGTTTTATATTTGTATCCGACAAAAATTCATTATCCGTAACAGACACTCGTTTTTAACGGGTATCTGGCTCATCCTTAGTCCAAACACTCAAAACACAAATTATCTCAAACCAAAAGCAAAAACCGCACCATAAAAAATACAAAAGAAATTCCATAAATGCTAAAATTACCTACACAAGCCCTAAAGCAACTGCATGACAGCAAATGCTACAAGTTTGCAGAACAAAACGGATATAAGGGTGCTGTAGTCCTGAGGGCCATCCATCTTTAAGGACATCATATGTAATATTTAATAGTATTATAGAGCAGATGCATTTTTAACTGGCCGATGTCAAGGGCTAAAAAATATAACATATATATAATATAAATATAACTATGGCATGCATATAGTATGTACTTAAGATGATGAAAAAAATAACAATAATCATGATGATAATTATGATAATGATAATTCAATTCCACCCTCGGCCATCTCTGTGTGGAGTTTGCATGTTCTCCCCGTGCATGCGTGGGTTTTCTCCGGTTACTCCGGTTTCCTCCCACATTCCAAAAACATGCTAGGTTAATTGGTGACTCCAAATTGTCCATAGGTATGAATGTGAGTGTGAATGGTTGTTTGTCTATATGTACCCTGTGATTGGCTGGCGACCAGTCCAGGGTGTACCCCGCCTCTCGCCTGAAGACAGCTGGGATAGGCTCCAGCACCCCCGCGACCCTCGTGAGGAAAAAGCGGTAGAAAATGAATGAATGAATGAATGAATGATGATAACGTAAAAAACAAATATTATATATTATATATAAATTGCCTATAAATATATATATTATAAATGTCAATTGATTCAAATCATTTTTAACAGTTCACTAAGTAAAAATGACTGAATTTGCACGTTTCCAGATCATGAGGCTGTCGCCAGTGTGCCTGCCTACCATCACCCTGCACACTGAGCTAGATCATGGCACCTGCCAGTTTGCATTGGTCACTTTCACTTTGTCAGCATGTGGCCAATAATGTACTGTTACAGATGTTACAGTTACAGCTCGTGTAATATCTTTAATGGAAGTGTGCCAACATAATACTTGCTAAATGGACAATAAAATACGTGCATGAGTTGGAAGGGGATTGTCATTGCCGTTCTATAGGGGGAAAGTGTTTTATTTTGACAGCATAGTACTAGCTAGCAGACAGTCAAATGCAATATATTTTGATGCTCTGCTGAATGAAAAAAATAAATTTGACTGCCAAGATGGAGGATTATACACCCAAGCTCACCAGATGGTACTTTTGCAACAAAGTACCAGAACTTTTCCTGGACAATGAAAGGCTGCATGTACTTCATACACAGATAAAAGATAAGAACACAAATGTTTCCCAGTTAATAAACAAAAAATGGTAACAAAAGTGAATTATTCTCTACATTTTCTTGTTATTCTCTTGGGCAACCTGTATTAACATGAAAAAAACTTCCAAAAGAGTCAATGTCTCACCAGCCATGAACCTCACGTCACCCACACACGTCATTGGTGACGTGTGATTGAAAGTGCATGCAGAAATGTGCTGTAAAATAAGTACAAATGATCTGTGCTATAAGAAATGACGTCAACAAAAATGGGCTTGACATCCAGAAACAGATGTATAGCAGACACACAACAACAAACTAAAATGTGATGACACTGAGTCAGCAGTTTCTTAAACATGCATCACAAGAACCAATCTGTGCTGTCTGAGTCGTAAAAGCATGCATCACGAAGAACAACCCAAAAACAAAGCAAGGGACAGTGGAGAAGGCCGAGTTGTCACTGAAACTGCACATCACTTAGAAACAGTAAAGCGAGAGAGCAGATTTATGAGCCGGAGCGTTATTATTATTGTTGTTATTAAGACATCAGTCCCTCTGTGTGGCATGTGAGGACGGCTACTGCATTACAATAGTTTGTATTTATTCAATTGGGTTGTTACATAAGGAACAATTGTGAGAGAGCATTGATGAATGGCTTAATAATGGCTAAGGATTTGTGCAACTAAATGAGATACAATCATTGAAGTTTGTCATTGAACAAATAAAACAATATATAAAACATCATATTCAATAATACTAAACAACAATCATGCATATGTAATATTAAAGCAGTACAAGTAAACAAAATAAATAACCATTGAAAAGCCTTTGGAACCTGAATGCTGTTTACCAGTGGGAAATCAATGACTAACACAGGAAGTTGAGTCCACTAACACGGAAATTGGCGTCAATCGCTCCATAAGGCCTGGGAGTTGATTGAGCTGATGGCTCAGGCACATGAAGTGTACATGTGCTGGTAAAAAAAAACAAAAAAAAACAAATGTAGCTTGAGGGAAATGCAATACTGTATTACACATGCTGATGTTTTTGAAGGACAAATCAATGTTTTATTACCAGGCTTCAACAATGTACTGTGTGCTCTCACTACAAGTAGTCTCTGGTGTGTAAAGATCTCTAACTTAAAGGGGACCTAAATTAAGTATTTCTATACTGCCTCATATTAACTCACTAGCAAGATCTCATAGTGTATAGACTGGTCATATATTTCATCTCATTTCATTCATTTTCTACCGCTTTTTCCTCACGAGGGACGCGGGGGGTGCTGGAGCCTATCCCAGCTGTCTTTGGGCAAGAGGCGGGGTACACCCTGGACTGGTCGGCAGCCAATCACAGGGCACATATAGACAAACAACCATTCACACTCACATTCATACCTATGGACAATTTGGAGTCGCCAATTAACCTAGCATGTTTTTGGAATGTGGGAGGAAACTGGAGTACCCGGAGAAAACCCACGCATGCACGGAGATAACATGCAAACTCCACACAGAGATGACCGAGGGTGGAATCGAACCCTGGTCCTCCTAGCTGTGAGGTCTGCGCGCTAACCACTCGCATATTGTCTGCAAACTGTATTGTATATAAAATTGTTGATTTGTTAATACTTGGGTTGTTTATATTGTTTATTTTTCTATATTGTGTATTTTGTACTGCTTAACTGATTCTGTACTCTTGCTGCTGTGCAATGCAAATTTCCCCACTGAGGGCCGAATAAAGACCTTCCTCTCCCCTTAAAATCTTATCTTATCTTATGCTTTTTCCACTTTTTTGACCGATAATGTAATTAGAATGTTGAGCTTTGAGCATTTGTAAGTCAGCGCTGAAAGAAGTTACGGATGGTTCAAAACGTTCTGTTTCAAAGGCCTGGTAAAATGGCCCCTTTGTGATGTCACAGAGGGGCGGACTTCCTTATATTGTTCATAGTTAGGAAGCAATTTGGGCATAAGGAAATACAGGTTTAGGAATAGGTGCAGATTCTGCAAAGTCTAAAAGGTTTTCTGTGCGGGTTATTGTGTGTAGCTGCTCTATAGGAGTCCACAACTCAATACAAAGAATCGAAAAATGAGGTATAGGTCTTCTTTAATAAAATGCATGCACAACATCTCTACAAGCTTCTGATGCTCCTGGAGTCCCGACACTCCTGGGGCCCACATCAGCGTCCGATGCACCAACTGCCCACTCCACACCGTCTCAAGCTCCCAATGCCACCAGTGTCCCGTCATCTTGATCCTCCAATGCCTCTGGCACCGGCGCCACATCAGCTAAATCGTCCAATGCCCCCAGTGCCGAAGCCATGTTCTCTCAATCCTCTGATGCCCTTGGTGTGAGCACCACATCATCCAACTTCCAACTCCTGTGTCAGCTCCTTGTCAACCCCCAAGCCCTCCAATCCCTGCTCCACGCCAGTTCAAGGCCAAGCTTCCTCCTATCTCGGCACTACGTCTTAGGCCACCACCTGTACCGACTGGGCCATCAGAGCGAGAGGAACCTTTTACCCTCCTCCAAGCCTCCCTCCACCTGCCCTGGGTTCGTTTTTCAGCAGTGTGGGATGTCTGGAATACGCTCCTTTGGGGCTGAGGATGTGAAACTGTGGAAGCACAGTTTCCTGTGGTTCCTGTCCCGGCTCCTGCTCCTCCTCTGTGCCAGGCTGATGCCAAGTCACCTCCTGCTTCGCCTCCTTGCCAGACTGACAAGAATTTGCATCCTGCTCCGCGTCTTTACCAGGGCAAGAACAAGCCACTTCCTGCTTCTCATTCACATCACGCTGAGGACAAGTCACTTCCTGCTTCTACTTAACGCTGGGTCGAGTTGCCTCCTGCTTCTGTTCCACGTCGGGCTGAGGACAACCCGCTGTATCTCGCCGTCACCCACATGCCAGCTGCTGCCTTTAGTTCATGTCCCGGCTCGCTCCACGTGCCAGGTGCTGCCCCTCCAGTTCCTGTCCAAGCTCAGCCTACACTGCAGCCGCCTCTAGTTTCTGTCCCATGGCCGTCCGCCAGAAGGCTCCTGCTGGCTCTGCCTGGATTGGTGTCTCCTGCCGTCTCTGTGGGGCATGCTGTCCCGGCTGTCCCTCAAAATGTTTGATCTTTTTACAATTAAAGACAAGGTATAGCACAACTCACCTTTGCATTATGGCTTTTAAGGCTTCATAACTTAAAGCAGGGGTCTCAAACACGCGGCCCGCGGGCCAAATGTGGCCCGCAGGACACTAGTTTGAGGCCCCCGCCTTGATATGAAAGTCTAATGTTAGTGCGGCCCGCGCAAGTTTGATATGGATGCTGTATGGTATCATGTACCCAGAAAAAAATATTACGTTTGATTAATGTTCATGTTAAAGGTTAAATAACTGTTAATAGTTATCCTCCCTATCCGTGTGGAAGTGGTAAGTTTTTGGCTATTTAAGTTTAAAGGAAATAACTTTAAGGCTCCCGTTTAGGTCGCTAGCTCTCTAGTTTGCGAGTTAGCATGTGTCTCAAGACCCTGCAGTTGCGCAATATGTTGTAAATACAAAAAGTATAAATGTGACTATAGTCGTGTTTTGTCATGTCTACAGGGCTCTAATAATGCTTTGTTGATTTTAATCTGAAAAAAATAATTTGTCTACCCACCAACTATATGTGGTTTCTTAAGTTTTTATTATTTTTTATAATTTTATTATTATTATTATTATTATATTTATTTATTACTGATTGATTGATTTTCTTTATTCTTGATTTGTTTATTTATTTTTCATCTTATTTTGTGCAGAAAAATAAAAATTAAGATATTTGAGAACAGTGGAATGTTTTATCAGAGCTTTTGTTGTAGAAAATCGGAACCAGAGCACTGAAAAAGTTTGTATATTTTTCTGTTTTTAATAAATGCGTTTTTTTTTTTTTTTTGAAAACCTGATGCGGCCCAGCCTTGCCCAGACCCTAGCTCCAGTGGCCCCCAGGTAAATTGAGTTTGAGACCCCTGACTTAAAGTATTACTTGAAACATTCCCTGTACAATTAATACAGATTTGATCACGGCAACAGTTTGACACTGGACCAGACTACAGTTTCTCCATTTGCATCATTTTCTGTGGGAGAAATTAGATTTATTTAACAATAAGAAAAACAACCACTTCAGTGATGGTGATCTCAGAAAGAAGTTGCACACACTTGTTCTTTCGTTGAAGTGGTAATAATGTGTACAAGTAATTGCATGGGTCAATGAGGGACAAGGCAGGAGATCTCAACAACAAAAAAAAAAACACTCAACGGCCTCTAAATTATGAAATATAACTCAGAACACGTGCCTCATCTTACATGTACATATCTCCTTGCATCAGCTGTGTTGTGTTCTGGTCTTGTTATGTTCTATATAGAGTGAATAATAATAATAACATAATTACCATCCAGCCACTAAAGAGAAGAAAGCAGATGACTCTTCACTTGCACCTTTTCAGTGGGGCTGGCTTTGATAGTTTATTTTTGGCCCTGCAATATCAGTTGCACAGATGGCTGCTAAAGGTTCGGCACACATTTCTAGTAAGAAACAAACAAAAAAAAACATATTAACAAAATCGCAGCCCCTCTTTTCAGCTTGGATGCATCCTAATAACCACGCCGCGTCATGCAAATATGATGGATTTTTTCGAGTCATACATGATGCTGAATGCCACAAATGACAGAATGCAGCTGATACACCTTCCACTGTCCTCTGCAGAAATTTGCCTCCTTCCCCCCCGCCCCTCGGCTTTTGATGCAAGTACTTTGAAAGAAGTTCAATAGCCGCTGTGCGTTCATGTGTGACACATGTACATATGCTATGTGTGTCAGACACTTTGGCTGGCCTATATTTACACTCATTAGCATGCCGCCACATGGCCTCTGGTGCCTCACAGCTGGCCACCATGGTTGAGTAGTCATCACAAAGCTCACCAACTTGATGCTTATTGGTAGGGATGCATACTGAAACCAATGTGGGAGGAAACCGGAGTACCCGGAGAAAACCCACGCATGCACGGGGAGAACATGCAAACTCCACACAGAGATGGCCGAGGGTGGAATTGAACCCTGGTCTCCTAGCTGTGAGAAGATTACAACATCGTATTCTTAAATTCTTCGTCACTCTCCACACCAGCAACATAACACTTCCTCTTTATCCACCAATCAAACACTGGAATTCTGAACATCAACATTCCAACATGGGCAGGTTGTTACACTTAATTATGAAATTAATGTTCCAGTAGCAGCAACAATGTACGTATGCAGTATAGAAGACCGTGGCAATAGCTGCACAGCACATATAGTATACGGGGGAGTAAACCAGCAGTTTGTGTAGATTTCTTTTATCTGTACGCATCACCTAACACCATAAACAGGCTTTTACTCAATGAAAACATTTCTCTTGCGTATAGGATTAACAAGCAAACCACATTCTAATGGTCATGTAACATCAATTGTGTATCAGTTATCAATTTCTGCTTGAATGTATGCACTCAAAAGTAGTGTGAAATCTTTTGAAATGTTTTTATGCACATTTCCTGTGTTATGTATCTATGTTGGTTTTGCTGTGATAATTTTGACTTTTTGTTTGAATTGATCAATTTATTATTTCATTTATATTATTGAAGTTTTTACATGACTATTCTGTTCAACTTGCATGTCACAAAATTTTTTTGGGACAAAATGTTCCCTTTTGTCAGTTACTAGTTTGGATATTGTTTAAAAACTACCAATTTGGTACCGGTATTGGGAAATATGTACACGATAACCCTATTTATTGGCAGGGATCATATACTTGGCTATTGTGAGTCCACTGGAAAACACATAATGCACGAGCACAAAAGAATGACAACTCAAGCAGGAGGAGGGCCACCATGCATCAGGATGCATGAGACAGACTAAACATTTCAAAAGAAGCTTGGGATTTGAATATGCGCCCATGAATACACAAAGCCCGGCTGTCAGCACCAACAAGAATTCAGACTGAATTTCTGGAAGGTTAACATGACAATGGTTAAGTTTCATCTATGGGAGAAATCACTGAAAATGCTACAATATGAATGTGAAGCCAGTAGTTGGTGATGTCAACTTGTAAAGCGACACGATCAGTGTTCCTCTGCTCCTGGTCTAATTCCATCTTTTGACTACGCTGTGCTTGTGTATGTATGCAAATTTATGGGCTGGATTATGGAAGTAACGCAACTCTGCCGGTTGCTATAGTAATGCAGTAAATGTGCACTTTAAATTTACATGGTACATCACTGTTGCTTTGGTTTCGACATACTTGCGTTTTTTGATTAAATGAGATTACATTAAAACACTAAAACAACAACAGCATGTTACGAAAATGGCTATTTTTTATTGTTAACATGAGAATTATTGCAACATTCATTCATACCGCTTATCCTCACGAAGGTCGCGGGGGGTGGTGGAGCCCACTCCGGCTGTCTTTGTGCGAGAGGCGGGGTACACCCTGGACTGGTCGCCAGCCAATCACAGGGCACATATAGACAAACAACCATTCACACTCACATTCATACCTATGGACAATTTGGAGTCGCCAATTAACCTAGCATGTTTTTGGAATGTGGGTGGAAACCGGAGTACCCGGAGAAAACCCACGCATGCACATGGAGAACATGCACACTCCACACAGAGATGGCCGAGGGTGGAATTGAACTCGGGTCTCCTAGCTGTGAGGCCTGCATGCTAACCATTCGTCCACCATGCAGCCTTATTGTAACATTCATTCATTCATTTTCTACTGCTTTTCCTCATGAGGGTTGCGGGGGTGCTGGAGCCTATCCCAGCTGTCTTTGGGCGAGAGGCGGAGTACACTTGACTGGTGGCCAGCCAATCACAGCTTATTGTAACATATATTTAAAAAAAAATCTGTATTCATATAAGTAGGGATGTTCCGATCAGGATTTTATGCTGCCAATACAGATAATCCATGAGTGAAATCGGCCGATATCGATCACATGCATGCAGTATAAATGTTGAAATGTACTACTGGAAACTACTACTTAAAAACTCAGAAACGCAGATGCAGCCGAGTCCCTCTTCTCTGCCCGGGAAGGAGATACAATATCAGTGTGATGCACAAAATGTAATTATATGGTGTTTAACTCTTGTTGTATACATGCCCCATACGTGAGGAGAATACTTGCCCTATCTACACGTTGTGGCTGCAGCAGTCGGTGTCACATATTGAAGGAGAAAAGTGCCTCTTCTCGTTGCACTAACACCACCACAAACATGCCCCCCAGTGCAAAGTGTTCCTGACTGTCTTCCTGCGCTTTCTTGATAGTCACTTTCATGAAGGCTGAATAGAGAATGGACGGACATTAACCCTCCATGTCTCCTGCAGGGACACAACATTTTCAGCAAAAACATCACACAGAATTTGATTATGCTATTGTATGATAATGTATTGTATATTGTCTATTTAATACATGTGTCATTAGTCAATCTACATAACAAGTGCATTACTTACTATAGTATACAGCAAGCAGTGTGAAAGGCACATTTTTATGCACAAAATAAGCAGAGGAGTGATTGTAACTTAACCTTCTCACTACTTCTCACACTTTCTGCAAATAGATGTTTTTAATATAAGGTTGCTATTACAATTGTGCCTCTTCCGGGCTCACCATCAAAGATTTTTCCATCCTTCTTGCAGCACTTAGACAACATAGTCAAATAGCGTAACCAGTTCTATTTGTAATTTTTTTGTATAATTTATGGGTTTAAAAGTATGGCAGCCGAGAATCAGGCACTGTAGTTCCATTAATAATGTAACATGTGGTATGGCATAGACACAGGAAAAGAGGGGCACACGTGAAGTACAGTAATAGATGACATCGCCTGTACAGTTAATAAAGGTTGTTTTTTTTTTTTTTAAATGGGGATAGTTTGACAATTTCTATTTCGAGTATTTCCTATGGGGGAAATTGTTTCTAAATGAACAAATGTGAGGTTGATCAACCTCCTGGAATGTAATTGTAGTTAGAATGACGTCTTAGCGGTTAATGTAGCACAAGAAGGCAGACTGTGCGGTAAATAGTGCATTTAGTGGAGCTGTCCAATAAGAGTGATATTAATTACACAGTTAATGTGTGTGTTTAGAGTTCCCATAAGACACACACAGACGTTTTATTCTGCCTGTTCCCTCTCTGTGTGTGGTGTGTATTGCATGTTTTTCGCTTCAGATAGCAAGTCCTCCATAATCTCCAGTATCCATATCTAACAGGATTATATTGTAATGCTCTCAGCTACAAAAAAGACTAATATACTCTATGCCAGCTCATGGATTTAATCCAAAAGAAATAGGATTTACACTGACAAAATCTTTAACCTTTATAATACATATATGGCCAAAACAAATATTCTGCCATTTCCACCACTATAAGCTAAAGTGACGCCTCGTACAAAAGTACTGGAGGCTTGAGTATGACATTTATAGCCTTCATTCACACACACACACACACACAGACACAGATTCATAATTTAGCACACTAAAGATGAACACATTGAATATATCATTCATGAGAGGAGAAAGACAACATTCCCCAATGTAAAAAAAAAAAACGGTGATGGTGTTACTATAGCAACAGCATCATCAGAATACACATGTTACTGTATGTTGCTGTATAACTTGCAATGAAATATGATACATTTATGACGAAACAACAGAAAGACAATGTGCATGAAGAAGCATTGATTAAAATCAAAATCTGAATTAATCCTAAACTATAGCAACTGCTATTATATTAAGTGATGTTATTCTGTTGTTAAGATTTGTGCATCAATACACTGACTAAAAATGTAACCATTTAATTGCTTCTTTGAATGTTGATCATCCTTAAGTAAGGGTGCCAGTTTAGACCAGGGGTTTACACCACCAGAGGCTAATGAAAATTATTTTTTTTTTGTAAGAAGGCTTAATCATTTTTTAAGAAATATATATTTCAAGACAAAGATTTGTTTTATTATTAGTATCTGTTAGGAAAGATCACTTCCTTCACTGCATTCTTATTTTGGAATGCTGCACTTCCTGCTGAGAGTAAGACGCAGTCGCTTTTCCCCAGTGTAACTGTGTACAGATGTTTGCAACTGCAATTAGTTGGGTTTATAAGCTCAGCGTCTTCACAGGGACGGTGCTGGTAAATAGATGAAAAATGGTGCACAATTTCATATTCATGAATGCTTTCCTACAAATAGTAGGAGTATCATGAGATGAAACAAGGCACGGCATTTGGTCTAAGAGAGCGACACCAGATTGTAACATTACTTTTAATAGAAAAATGAAAAACAATTTTAAAATGTATGTATAATGTATGTAATTTAATCTACTAATTTGTCCCCGCAAATCAACATTTAGAAGTCGCTCATTTCTGTGGCTGCATTCACGCCCCTCCCTTCACTCCCTCATCCAATCCCAAACATCCAATCACTGTTAGTATGCAAATGAGCCAGCACGCAACATGGACTATGTAGAAACAGAGAACGTGACCCATTACACAACTAATAATTAACAATAACTAAAACCAAAGATTAATATAACGTTGGTTGTTAAAATCTGGCTGTAGGATATATTTTTTACTGTTCATTTTTTCTCAATGAGAATGAGGAGGAGATACCAAGATTTGGTGATGACATAGCATAAATGCAGGTGTATCACAAGTCCGATGCCTGGATTAGCCTGCTGCTGTGTTTAATGTGACTGTCAGGAACAGAGGTGGTCTACATGGTGATGTGCCTTGTGGCCTCTGATGCGCAGTCCAGTGGGCCCTGCGCATTTAAAGGCAATGACAGGCATTCATTTGATTGGTCAAGATTACACTTAGCTTTGTTAAACTCTCTCACGCCTTCTCTCCTTCCTTTTTGCCACTTGCGGTGGTGGGAGCGATGGAGGCGTGGGTGCGCTCCGCTGCACCAGACTGTGCTGTCTCAAATCAGTCTAATTACACAGCTTGACCAACAATATTGTTTGGCTTTTGTAACAAACCTCTGTGAGTAAGGTTGCGGGATAAAATTGGAAAAAATAGGCGTGCAAAACTTTGTTGTGTGATTTAAAATATATGTCTCTTCAACGTAATCATATTTTATTGATGGTGCGTAGTATTAACAACCAGCGGTTCGAGTGGCACTTTTGTGCAAGCTCCTCGCAGTTTGGTCACATTAAGGGGGAACCGCCACTGTAGCTACGAAGCTTAATATCCAAAGTGAAACTAACTTCACCACAGAACAACTCGGACATGTCTGCAAAAAACAGCAGAGTGGCAGTCAATCCCAATGCTGAAGATCAGTTTGGGACATCCCCATTATTAAACATTTTAATCTTTTAAACTGACCAAAAAGAAAAGAAGATATCCCAATACAATGTGAAAACACCTTTAATTATCTCACATTAAAACTAATTTAATTCCTCCTCGTCTTTTCCTTAAGAAAATGCACCCAATTCAACGACTAAATATGAAGGCAAGACAATCATGCCAAAATTCACTATTGTGACACTAAACGGACGGCAAAAGCAAACTTCTAGCAAGAAGTTAAGGACACTGCAAAACCGAAACCAAAAGGCACACGAAACACAGAACTGAACACCACAATGAGGCTAACACGTACAGTGAATGATTACATAACTAAACTTAGTGTCCAACCTCAATAGATCTGCTCCTTGCAGCTCCCTCTGAACGCAGCATCACGAGTCCTCCAGAGGAATTTTTTTTAAAAGGTGGCTAAATTGTGTAAAATATTGTTTTTTCTGTATTGTTCTTGATGAGCCAGGGGCTGGTCTAGTATTAGCCGGCTCTGCTGTGTTGATTAAAGGGCCACAAAAAAGCACAGAGCCTCTTCTATTTACCACTCAGCACCACACTCACAAACACACCCAGCTTCAGCTTTCTGTATTGTATGTGAACCCAAACCCTCCCCACTCTCTCACCACCACCCCAAAAACACATTCTGCTCTTCTCTCTCAACTAATTCCACCCACCCGAATGGCTACAATGGCAGCATGTTTGTTTTGCATTGCTTTGTTGCTCATTGCCGTTCGTGACAATTCAGATCAGGCTAATGCACCCACAGAGAACATAAACACCCATCCATCCATTTTCTATGTCTCTCATCCTAACTCGGGACGCATATATGCTGGAGACTATTCCAGCTGTATTCGGGCGAGAAGCGGGGTACACCCTGGACTGATGGCCAGCCAATCACAGGGCACATATAGACAAACAACAATTCACACTCACATTCATACCTATGGACAATTTGGAGTTGCCAATTAACCTAGCATGTTTTTGGAATGTGGGAGGAAATTGGAGTACCCAGAAAAACCCACGCATGTACAGGGAGAACATGCCACATGGCAGAGGGTGAAATCGAACTCGGTTCTCCTAGCTGTGTGGCCTGCGTGCCAACAACTTCCTGTACCTGTAGCTGCCGTGCAGCTACAGGTACATTTTGTTTGGACATATTTAATGAAAACAAAAAATAGATAAATAGAATAGACTTTAATTCAATAGCTGATATATTTAACTATGTACGTAACTATCTAATTCCCATAGTTATCTTGATAATAACCAAAATCACTTGACTTCTTACATGAACACCTATAGCATTGTATGGCCAAAAAATGAAACACATATGTATACATACACACACACACACACACACACACACACAAGGTGCATGATACATAAAAATCACAGTGCGGTTCGGTAGGTTTGTGTTACGGTTTGATATGTAATAATACGAATATAAAAATACATGTAAATGATGGCATTTTGGTGGTGCATTCTTAGTAAATATTACAAATAAATAAATATTACATTGCATTTTGTTTGTAATATCAAATAAGTTCATGAAATAATTAATGCTATATTTTGTACAGTACTATTGATATAAATGTATTCAATGTGAGTCACCTTGACCGAAATCATAAATTCACATTTCAGTGTTCACTTTAAGGGAGAGTTTTATAATTTATTTATTTTTTTTAGGTATGCACTGCTATTCACCACTAAAATCTACAATATTATAAAGCTTAAAACGTGCATTCAAAAGTTATGATCCCAAAAGCAAGCATATTGCAATACAATTGTCAAAAAAACTGATATGGTCAAATGATTTTTGGAACTTTGTCAACATTTAAGTGAGTTAAAAAAACAACTATTGTTTCCCAACATAAAATATGACAACTGACCTCTCTTTTGTTCGAATGCATTAGAATGTGTGCAATAGGGGTGAGGAGAATGCATGCTGTCATCAGAATCAACAGAAAGAGACGGCTGAATCAGGACCAGTCAGGTGCTTTCACTATCACACACACACACACATGCACATAACTGCAGGACAATGGCAGAAAATAGAGCAACTTTTTATTTGGCTATCTTTGGAACACTTCTAAAATCTGGAATCTCAACAAGAGCGAAAGACCTGCTTTTTTTGATTAATAGTGTAATGCATATTAGCACAGTTTCAAGGACTGAATGAGTTCATTTGCTCAACAAACAGAAAAAAGAGAACAACATCAGGCACAGCAGCATCCGCAATACAATGGCTACAAATCTATGATCCGCTATATTTGGACCTTGGCTAGAAACGGGCCCATGTGCTACAGTGACGTAGGGGCCAGAGAACACAAGAGGACCGACTACAAACTCCCGTCTGAAAGAAAAGCTATGTGTGTAGTCTATTTATTCAGACTGATGATTATTAGAACTCCATTGTGCTTTGTGCCTGTGGCGTCCTATTCTACAGCCATCTATTCATACTTCCTGACCCAGAATGATAAAAGTCTCATGCAAGTGGGCTGTTGCACCACACCCGAGGGCAAGAGCTTTACAATATGAATAATGTGAGATGAAGTTAGGCAACAATGCAAAGTGTCTTTCAGGCCCGGACATCAAGTCTAATACCAGGTCACTCATAGATGGATGGATGGATGGATGGATGGATGAGGGAAGCGATGCATGCACGCATTGGATGATGTATCAGTGAATCAATGCATGAATCGATGCATGCATGGATTAATTTAACTTCCTCTACACATGATTGAGTTAGGGCACACTCACAGTGGGACATCCCCTCGCCTGCATTGACACTGCTCAGCATTCAGCAGGTAATTACACAACGTTGTATGACTGTAGCCTTCCTGACTTTGTGGCTTATTTTAATCATTATGGTTGCTTCTATTGTACAAGATGCAGATTGTTAATACTAACTCGCTAAGAATATGATGCATCCACATCAATTTCTTTACCAATTGCGTTACTCCAGAGCAGAAGCTATCTCGGAGTAATTTGTCTTCATACTAAACCTATAAGTGAATTAAAAACGAGGTGTAAATTCCAGACTACTGAATATAAGCGGCACCCACCAAATTTAAAGAAAAACATTTGTGTACACATGTAGGCTGCACTTGTATATAAAAAGAAGGTCTATGTTGTAACACAGGATATTCATTCATTCATTCATTCATTCATTTTCCACCACTTTTTCCTCACGAGGGTCGCGGGGGGTGCTGGAGCCTATCCCAGCTGTCTTCGGGAGAAAGGCGGGGTACACCCTGGACTGGTCGCCAGCCAATCACAGGGCACATATAGACAAACAACCATTCACACTCACATTCATACCTATGGACAATTTGGAGTCACTAATTAACCTAGCATGTTTTTGGAATGTGGGAGGAAACCAGAGTACCCGGAGAAAACCCACGCATGCACGGGGAGAACATGCAAACTCCACACAGAGATGGCCGAGGGTGGAATTGAACCCTGGTCTCCTAGCTGTGAGGTCTGCACGCTAACCACTCGACCGCCGTGCCGCCTAACACAGGATATTTATACAGAAAAACACACTATAAACCTTGCAATCCTACCTCCACTTGGTGTTCCCAGTGGCACTCGTTAGCATCAACGATTGAAGCACGTTTCATAGGTGTTACAGCTTCCGCGGTAAAGCAATCCAAGCAGAAGCTGTCGTAACATTTCATTTGTAGTAAGATTTGCCATATCTAAACACGGCTGCCGCATAAGACTTCAAAACGTGATATTAGTATCCGGAAATTCACTACTTCCTGATTCTGCACTCCAGGCATCATGGGAAACTTAGTTCTTCCATAAATTAGCAACGTCAAAATTTGAGACACAGGGTTCAAAGTGTGAAAAAAAGTAGCATGCGTCCTATAGTCTGGAATTAATGCTAACTTCGACTCTCTTGACTCTCGCCAATCAGGACACGTCACATTCATGGATGCTTGTAAATGACTAAACTCTTCCACATTAAGTAAGCATAACTACCAGGTGGCATAACCAAGCAGTGTAGTGGTCTTATTACTGAGATGTTAGTGCTTTGGCTTTTATTTTCTATTACTGTTTCATGTAATTCTGTTTTAATTCTATATATTACGTCCTGAAAAAGTAATAAACATGTTTAAAATGTTTTAAAATGAGAACAATGTGTAAGTTAACCAGCGCCACACAGCAGATTGTGTTCTACTTTAGAATTTCCACTGCACTGCGCCTTGGCATCATAATTAACTTATATTGGATTTAAAAAACAAAAGAATCGCCTTTATGTTGTGGATGTGGCTGGGGTATACTGTATCATTAAGCGCCTCAGGTCTTATTTTACATATGGCCTGATTTTGGTGCATAGTGTACAAACAAATCATTTTTCTTTCTCGAGAAAGCGCTCCCACACACATATATGCACACTCACAACTTGTGCTCAGTATAAATGGTCACAACACTTTTCTGGTCAGAAATAATAGTGTAATATACAGTAAATATAGATGTGATGAAGTGATTTTAGACAAAACTGAAGAATACAATGTGATATGTTTATGCACTTTTGTCTCTTGTCCTCCTTTTGTTGCAAACATTTCATCATAAGCAGGTCCTATCGAGAATTGAACACTTCCAAGAGTCCTACCAAAGACTTGACAATGGCACCCTCACGCTACCATACACATGCCAACACGTGTGCCACCAGTGCCCAAACAACCACATAGAATCCGGACGCCAAATGTCTACACTTGTTATTAACGCGCTAGACAAATCCACACTGATCCACAGCCGTGGTTAGTGAGTGAACCAGCCGAGGTACATTAGCATTCCGACAGGGTTTCAGACAAGACTGCACCAACTCCTTGCACAGCCAACGTGCAGCAGAGCATAACAACAGAAGGAAAGCAGAGTAGAGAGAGAGGAAGCAGCTTGACAGGTAGAAGGGACGCTTGGAGAGTTTCGGTGACAGAAAGTAGAAAGACAAAAATAAGAGATTATCAACAGCCAAAGATGATGAGAGCGACTG
Source organism: Doryrhamphus excisus (assembly GCF_030265055.1). Lineage (NCBI taxonomy): Eukaryota > Metazoa > Chordata > Actinopteri > Syngnathiformes > Syngnathidae > Doryrhamphus > Doryrhamphus excisus. The sequence continues at coordinate 11,908,760 of NC_080471.1, forward strand.
GGCTACCTTACTATTGAGTCTGGCCTTCCTGGCTTCTTGAGTTTTTCTTTCCCTTTTTTCTGCCGCTTGTCTTCTGCCCAGAGCGGAACCCATTTCACACATGGACACACTCTCCGTCACACACGCACTCCCGCAGGTCATCTATGGTCCGAATGCCAGAACATCATCCACATGGCCATGTCCGCTCTCCTTTTCCTCTTCTTCCACAGACCTGTTCCTACCCCCCTTGTCTCTCTTCCTACCGCTCTCTCACTGGGCTTGTCAAAGTAGCACATGGACATTCACATGGTCTCACACACACACACACACACACACACACACACACACACTCACCCTAGGATGGACGCATGCGCTGCACAGGCGGAGAGATGGTGATGGTGAGGGGTGATTGTGCAGGAGGCTGGAGAGAACTGAGAGAGGGAGGCAAGGATGAGAGTGGGAGATAGCTGGAGAAGAGGGCGGGAAACATGAAGGAGGGGGGAATGCATGAAATACTGTGAGGGAATCTCAAAAAGACAAAATGAGGGGGTGAGCAGGTTTGAAAATGGCACCACTACCAACATAACTAAAGGTCTCTTGAAGTTCTTTATTTTCATTCATTCATTCATTTTCTACCGCTTTTCCTCACGAGGGTCGCGGGGGTTGCTGGAGCCTGTCCCAGCTGTCTTCGGGCGAGAGGCGGGGTACACCCTGGACTGGTCACCAGCCAATCACAGGGCACATATAGACAAACAACCATTCACACTCACATTCATACCTATGGACAATTTGGAGTCACCAATTAACCTAGCATGTTTTTGGAATGTGGGAGGAGAAAACCCACACATGCACATGGAGAACATGCACACTCCACAAAGAGATGGCCAAGGTTGGAATTGAACTCGGGTCTCCTAGCTGTGAGGCCTGCATGCTAACCACTCCACTGCCATGCAGCCTTATTATTACATTCTTTCATTCATTTTCTACCGCTTTTTCCTCACGAGGGCCGCGAGGGTGCTGGAGCCTATCGCAGCTGTCTTCGGGTGAGAGGCGGGGTACACCCTGGACTGGTCGCCAGCCAATCACAGCTTATTGTAACATATATTTAAAAATATTTATGGACAATTTGGAGTGGCCAATTAACCTAGCATGTTTTTGGAATGCGGGAGGAAACCGGAGTACCCAGAGAAAACCCACGCATGCACGGGGAGAACATGCAAACTCCACACAGAGATGGCCGAGAGTGGAATTGAACTTGGGTCTCCTAGCTGTGAGGTCTGTGCGCTAACCACCCGGTTCTTTATTTCAGTTTTCATAATAGTACAGTTGCCCCTTAGACAGAAACAACTTGGTATCATATTGAGCTGACTACAGTATTTTTCCAGAGAAAATAGTCTGAAATTGTGGGGGCTGTGTGGGGTGGGGCGTGCTTGTTGGTAGTAAGCAGTCCCTCACCTTTCATACATTCTCAGTGACCTTTACATGTAAAACTTGCATGCACATATATATGCATGCAGACATACACACCTACAGCGATACCTGTCCCACGCATACATATATACAGTACGCACTCACAGTGCATATGTACTTCCCCACAAAGCTCTCTGATTTATTCATGGTATTGTCATGTTATTTTCTTCATTATAGTGACAGTGATGTCAGCAATAATATTACTTTAATTAACAGTTATTGTCAGTATGACCATAATTATAAATATTTTTATTTATTATTATTATTATTATTAATTATTCATATATTTATTATTACTATCACCACTATTAAGTAAAACTGTCTCAGTACAGTGGCTATTGTTATTATTTTGTTGATATTATCTTTATGGCTATCATATACATTTGCCGATGTCGTCCTGTTGTTGTTGTCTCTCTCTGTATTGTATCGTATTGTGTTTGATTCTGTCTTAAAGGGATAGTTAGCATTTTTTAACATGAAGTTGTATGACACCCCCATAAGCAGTGAAGTCTGTCCGATCGGATTTCAGTGCTGAGGAAAGTTACGATTAAACAAAGGTTTTGGCTTCTCAAAACAATATGTGTTCAAAAGCACAATCTTAACCTTCCCTTTAACAAATATCTTTCCGAAATGAGTCTTTAAAAAAAAAAAAAGCAAAGCGGTATAGTCCGATATTTATGGTCATCTTATATTTGAGTCAACATGTTAATTAACTTAAAAGAAAGTATAAAGACATTTACTGAAGTATCATTGTAAACTAACAGAAGTTAAACCATTGACTATTATAACATTGTTATCCATGTTGCATTGTGTGAACTCCATAGAAGCCACTTGTGATAATGTCCTGTGTCATTTCACATACACAATAAACTCCACACCATACAATTATGTGTGTTTGATGATGCAGGAATTTTCATTCATACAATCGGTTTCTTACAACAGTGAGGCATGTGGGAGGAATAGCATTACCAAACGAGTCAATTAGAATATTGTCTTTTGGAACTTGGCACTGTTAAATTGTTTATTTATGCGCTGACTCATACAAGAGAGGGCCAATTAATGCAAGCACAGCAAATAACCATAGCATGCATTGCCAGGCTGAGGCAGCTTTCATGACCATGTTACCAAATAGTGCGTTACTAAAGGCCCTCTACATTATATGGCCCTACACTTCTCCAGCTACCCCCTTCCTATCATCCAAAGCCACAACGCTGAGGCTTTTATGCATGCTTCTATACACACACTTACTAACGATCTAGAGGAAACACATTAAACCTTGTTGGCACATTAAACCTTGCTTTTCTAGGTTGGAACTCGGATTAATCACAGAGCAGAAAACACGGAGCATGGTTTTGCTAAATTGTTCTCCTCAAATGACTCAAATTGGTCTGCACATGCTCCATGCGGTCAGCGTCCATTGGTAAATCAGGACAGCAGCAGGGCGAGGAGGGTAGGAAAAAAAAAATCCTATTAATTATGACCTCATTGTGAACTTTGGCCTGCGGCAAATAAATTCCATGCTAGCAAAGTAGGCTAATGCTTGAATTCGGACAAGCTTGATGGACGGCAAATACTGACACATTCATTTCTCAAGTGTCAAACCAGCGACTTTCAAGGAAAATGTGAAGTCAATTTATTTGGTCTAGGCTCAAAAATGTTATATTTTAATATTATTGACTTTAATACAAGTGTAAAAAGAAGTTAACCACTGTATAAAATAGGTAAAACAGCATACTTACTACTCACAAAGCTTGTAAAAATGTGCTGTTTGAGTCCTCAGCCATGTAACTTTCAGCTAAAAGCTACTTATGGCGGCATGATAAAATGTATTTGCATAATATTTTATTGCATTGCATAAATTGCACTGACCAGTGCGGCCCTTAACTCCATGCCTCACAATAATTCCATTTCGGTTTCTATGGTGATCTGGTCTGAACTAGTGGTCTGAACTGCAAGTTCTGTTTGACTTTTGAGGCATATTTCTTCATTACATTATGGAAAAAATGCATACAACTTTTGAAGCAATCGACCATCCATTTTCTACCGCTTATCCTCACAAGGGTCGCGGGCGTGCTGGAGCCTATCCCAGCTGTCTTCGGGCGATAGGCGGGGTACACCCTGGACTGGTCGCCAGCCAATCACAGAGCACATATAGACAAACAACCATTCACACTCACATTCATACCTATGGACAATTTGGAGTCACCAATTAACCTAGCATGTTTTTGGAATGTGGGAGGAAACCGGAGTACCCGAAGAAAACCCACGCATGCACGGGGAGAACATGCAAACTCCACACAGAGATGCCTGAGGGTGGAATCAAACTCGGGTCTCCTAGCTGTAAGGCCTGCGCGCTATCCAATGGGGATAGCGTGCAGCCAAATGGGCCAATGGGGCATCATTTAAAAGGGAAATAAAAAGGCTTTATTTACAAAGGTATATAATGTACTGTACAGTATGCATTTTGGCATTGTAAAGATGGGCAGCAATGGGATAATGTGGTTAGCACGCTTGCCTCACAGTCGTGAGATCCGGTTGGAGTTTCTTTTGAGCAGAGGCAGTAATAATGACTCTCTTTGATAAAAAAAAAAGTCTGGAAAATGTTGACATTGTTTGCACTATGTGTCAGTCTTACATAGATAAACACAAACAAACACACACACATAAACAAATAAATTAACAATAAATATATAATGATAAATAAATGAATGAATAAATAAAGAAATACATACATACATACATAAATAAATTAAAAAAAAATTATATTAGTGATTGGTAAAATATTGGTATATATATATTGGTCAAATTTAACTGTCTCTTCCATTACAGTCAAACTTTTCAAACAAAACAATCAAAACATTTTTCAAACATTATCTTGATTTTTGTGCATAATAACAACATTGTGTATAATAAACTAGTCCATTTGTTATGTACTAATCATTCCACGGAAGCATGTGCGCTAACAAAGTACCCTACATGTTACACCCTCACTGTCTGTGCATTTTTTATTGAGTGTGATTGTGAAGTAACCCACCATGTATCAGAACAAAGTCATGTACCATAAATGTGCAATCCAGCAATAAAGCAAAAAAAAAATGTTAAATGTCCACGTATTCATTTGTCTATAATAATGTAATTATTTATTTTTTTCCTGCATCTAAAAATATTATTGTGATTTATTTTTTGTTCATATCTGTGTGTGGCATTTACATTATTTCCTGTGGAAAAAAAATGCTTCAGTTTTTGCACATTTACTTTTTCATTGAACGTTTTAGAACAAAAACTGTATGTTTCAAGCCAAACTGCATGTTTGGCTTGAAATACTGACAAATAAATAATACCAACGAATACCAACGCGCATAGTAATATTTATAATGGATCAACTTGTTTCACAAAACTGCATGCCTGCACAGTGAAATATGGGATTGTTGGTACGGAAGATGGTCCAATGCGCAGCTGACGCTCCACATCTTTCTGGTCTGTTTATTCACAACTCGACAATATCGTAACGCAGCAATACTCTCAGATAGCCACGCATGAAATATTGCCATCTACTGAGCGTACAAACCAAGGTATGGATGTACATTACAGTACATTGGCTTGTGTTGAGTTTACTACATTCAGCCTATATTTTGAATTATGAATTATAGAATGCACAGTATTGAAAATACATCCCCCCCCCAAAAAAACATCTATTGTCTGCAGACACATGTAAAAATAGCACAAGACCTAAAACTGAACTCAAATGGTCTCTTTCAAGGAACACATTTGAATAATATACATAGCAAACATCCCACTCACTGCTGCCACACACAATAGATATAGCTTGAGGGGCTGATCTTTCCCATTAGGGAATAAATGTTCTGCAGTGTCTTTTAGTGTGTGTTGAAAGGTGCTACTTTTCTTTAGTCTGTTTTAAAAGTTTAAGTCAAAACCGTACTGTTGAATGTATTACTGTGACAATTAGTAGTAGCAGGCTGCAGAAATATGAATAATTCATAAGAGCCTTTTTAGTAAAAAACATGGATGTTTCACCTGTTTGCTCAGCGTGGCATTCTTAATGGAATATAATTTGGACTCTTTAAGGAGCAAAATTCTAAAATATGAGCTTGTCATTTAGTAGGACTGCCCTCTCCACACACATACGTATATTATTTTACATATCTGTCCACGACCTGGCCCCGCTGAGACAATCTCGCCGACCATCTGTCCTGACTTGACGTCTATAAAACCAGCATTGCCCTGTAGTGCCTTCTAAAAAGGTTGAACTAAAATGTCCTTGTCTACTGTGTCCGTTCATCCGTCCATCCATTTTCTATTCCGCTCATCCTCACAAGAGTCGCAGGTATGCTGGAGCCGATCCTAGCTGTCTTCAGGCAAGAGGCGGGCTCCTCAAAGGAGGAAGATGAAGACGGCTTACCGTGATTTTTACCAGTATGTTCTTTTACCAGACCTGTTATACTGTGTTGCTATTGTGTTGCTAAGCGTGTTGTTACCATGTTGCTACCGTTTTACTGCCACGTCACAGGCACCGTTTGTGAAGAAAGTTATATTATTATTATTCATTCATTCATTTTCTACCGCTTTTTCCTCACGAGGGTCGCTGTCTTGGGGCGAGAGGCGGGGTACACCCTGGACTGCTCGCCAGCCAATCACAGGGCACATATAGACAAACAACCATTCACACTCACATTCATACCTATGGACAATTTGGAGTCGCCAATTAACCTAGCATGTTTTTGGAATGTGGGAGGAAACCGGAGTACCCGGAGGAAAAAAAAAATGCACGGGGAGAACATGCAAACTCCACACAGAGATGGCCGAGGGTGGAATTGAACCCTGGTCTCCTAGCTGTGAGGTCTGCGCGCTAACCACTCGACCGCCGTGCCGCCCTATTATTATTATTGTTAAGTTATATTATTAAAGCTTTGAAAACTCTCTCTGTGTACAGTCTTTCTTTGTAAATATGTTTACATGTTTTAATGTGGGCACATTCTCAAGCCATCCCGTTCCCTCAGATCTTCCGCGTCCCTCCATCTCACTGTTCCCTCTGCACGTCTTAGCACTATGGGGAGCAGAGCTTTCAGCCGCTCTGCTCCCCAACTCTGGAACTCATTGCCACCAGAACTCCGTAACTCTGCCACCCTTCCCATCTTCAAATCCAAACTCAAAACCCATCTGTTCAAACTTGCCTATTCCCTTTAACTGCTTCACATGGTCCCCCCTCCCCCTATTTATTGTATGTTCTTATTTATTGTATGTTATCTTTTATCTTGTATTTTATATTGTTGTTTTTGATCTTCTGTACAGCGACCTTGGGTGTCCTGAAAGGCGCTTTTAAATAAAATGTATTATTATTATTATTATCATCTTATTCTGCTCTTGACACTCTTGCTTGTTCTTTTGGAATAAGTGTTTTTTTTATGACCTTAGATGTGAATTGAGTAACCTCAGGACCATTCAACCTTAGACATTCCAGTTGGAACCATCTTCTAAGTTCCTCTTTCCCTTGGTGAAACGTGTAAGTATGAGTATGGTGAGTCTATTCCCAGCCAGAGAGTTTTCTATTCTGCATCTCCTCATTATGGTAACGAGACCGTGGCTCAGTGATTGACGCTTTTATAATAGCTGCTTGGTCTTACCTTTGTGTGGAGCTTAGACAGCTGCTTTTCATCTAAGTAGGACTGAGTGTAGACACGTCTTTTGTAGCGGAACTGAAACAAAATGGGGAAAAAAAAAACAATCAGGGGATAAGTCATCACGGTTTGTACTTTATAAACAATGATGGCTTTAATAGTGGGTTACTTAGAATTAAAAGAGGGGAACAGTCAAAATGGAATGTTTTGATAATCTAAGCATGATTTTACAAAAGCATGAACAACACAAAGAATCTCGTTTCCACTTTGAAAAACAAGCAAACGCTCCATGGAACAAATGGTGGCGTTGAGCTAATCTCATCCTGTCCGTCATCACGCAGCCTCAGGGAATAACTGCGGGTCAATCAATGACACGCACAGCGCTACAACACTGTAACAGTTGTAAACAGACAAGACAGCCTGGATACCAATTCAGCCTGAGAAGAAGCTTTTTGCAACTACAGTTATGAAATATAAAAAGGAGAAACAGAACAATCCATATTCTCAACATAAATGACAAGGTCTTGCTCCTTGCACGTATTTTGACAAATTTTAATGACATATGGCTTCAAGCATTACTAAAAATGATGGCTGCTGTAGTGCGATTGTCATGGCGCTCATGTTACTACCATCGTTCCTCTCCAGGAGGGACTTTCTCAAACTGCTGTTCCATAATCATCTGTCAATCAAAACAGGAAGCTTTCACAAGGCAGCGGCAATAATTGTGGGGGCTGCCTGCAAAAACATCATAACATATGCACAGCATTTATAGTACTTTGTGTGAATAAACATCCTCCTCGTGTAGTGGGGTGTCGGCATGGCATGGCATATCTTTGCTGGAGACATGTTGTGCAAATTGATTTATATAACACTAAATATGTCATATATATGTCATACATGTCATATATTATATGGATGTCTGAATCAAAATTGCAAGAATTTACACTTACATTTTCCATTGTTGGATCTTAAGGAGGTTCAAGTAGAGCTTCAACCCCCCCAAATGGGAGTGTACTTTCAGAAGCAATTTATTTTATTTATTTACTTTATTATTAAAGTAAAATAGGCTGTTCATCAGTTGATCAAAAGTTCAAGACTACAGCCTTTAAAAGACAAAATTTAGCCGTTATCTTCTGTACACACTGTCATTATTTAAAAAAAAAAACTTTCTCTCTTTGAATGTGGTTGGATTGTTCAGCTGTACATGGAGGGCCTCTTGGACGGATTAAGACATTAAGTCATTTTATCCTTTTTTTTTTTTTAAAAGATTCTGACAGTTATGCACCAAAAAAGTGAAGTGGTAGACCCCAGAAAATGTCACCGGCGCTGAGCGGGAAAATCCCATTGTCTATTTGTCAAGACATGGGACGATGCTGGGGCCAAATGCATGTTGTTACTGCTGCTGAGTGCAGTCCAATCACCATGTGACAGCATGATTGTGGATACGTGGAGATGTTGCAAGGGGCATGACTGAAGGCCCTCATCTGTGTGGTGAGGACTGAGTTTTTTTCAACAGGACAAGGCTGCAGTTCACAATGCCTGCCTAACGAAGGACTTCTTCCATAGGAATAACTTCACTCTTTTGGACCATCCTGCATGTTCCCCTGATCGAAATCCTATTGATAACATGGGGATGGATGGAAAGGAACATTTTCAAAAATGTTCCTGAGAGTAGGTGCCCTCAGTGAAGCCATCTTTACCTGGAACAACAACATTGGCATCATACATGACCAAACCAATTTTTGAGGATTATTTTTAATAATGGTGCAGCTACTTATCACTGTGTCCTTTTTTTAAAAAATAAGTTTTTTTAGTTCTATTTTAGAGGGGATTTCTTACGCAAAATAAATTTTCCCAAATCCCATTCCTTCTTTTTGCATTTTGGAGCTCAATTTAGAACCCCCTAAAAATCCAACAGTGCAAAATACAGTCCCCTCCAAAAGTATTGGAGGCTAATTCCGTTATTTTTGCTGTAGACTGGAAAGGTTTGGGTTTTGACACCAAAAGATGAACATAAGAGACCAACATTTTAGCCTTTATTTCCACATATTTACACATCCAGGTATCTGGATGTGATAAGCAACTTAGAAGATAGCATCATTTGTAAGGAAATGCCACATTTTTAGGTGAGCTAAAGTATTGGAACAGGCAGATTTAAAAGAAATTAAAGTGAATAAGACTTAATATTGTGTTGCAAATCCTTTGCAATAATTGCATCAATCCTGTGACCCACTGACATCACCATTCTTAGGTTTTTACTGCAACATCTTTCAGTTGTTGTTTGTGTTTGGGGGTTACTGCCTTCAGTCTCCTCTTGAGCTGGTAAAATGTCTGGGGATTGACTTGGTCAGTCTAAAATCTTCCACTTCTTACCCAGATAAACTCCTTTGTTTTTGGGTTTTTTTCAGTGTTTTGGGGTCATTATCTTGCTGCATGATGAAGGATTTCCCAATCAGTTCAAATGCACCTTTCTTTAAATTCACAGACAAAAGTTTCTGTAGATTTCTGAGTTCATTTTGCTGATTAACAAGCCGGTCACAGAAGAAGCCATGCAAGCCTAGACCATGACATTGCCTCCACCATGTTTCCCAGATGAGCTTGTATGCTTGGGATCACGAGCAGATCATTTCTTTCTACAAGCTTTTGCCTTTCCATCACTTTGGTAAAGGTTCATCTTTGTCTCACCAGTCCATAAAAGTTTGTCCCAGAATTATTTAGGCCTGTCTCTGTACTTTTTGGCAAAATCCAGCCTGGCCTTCCTATTATTTTTGCATCTTTTGATGTACTTTTGTACTGTACTTTTGTTCATGAAGTCTTCTGCAAACAGTAGATGCTGATACCTTCACTCCTGCCCTCTGGAGGTTGTTGCTGACCTCACCAAGAGTTGTTTTCGTGTCTTTCTTGAGAGCTCTCACTATGTTCCTGTGGTCAACTGCTGTTGTTTTCCTTGGTCTACCCATTCAACGTCTGTTACTTAGTTCACCCGTGTTTTCTTTCTTCTTCAGGACATTCCAAATGGTTGTACTGGCTATGGCCAATGTTTGTGCAATGGCTCTGATTGATCTTCCATCTTCTCTTAGCTTCACAACTGCTTCTTTTTCACCCGTAGACAACTCTCTTGTTTTCATGTTTATTACACCTCTGATGTCTGCAAAGGAAACCCAAACCTGAAACTGAGCGTAGAAGTTCAATGCTATGTATTGTTTAAATAATCGATGTGATAGGGCACACCCGGGCAATAAAACACAGCTGTCAGTCACATGTTCCAATACTTTTGCTCACTTAAAAATGTGGTGTTCCTTTCCAAATAATGCTACCTTCAAAGTTGTTTATCTCATCCAGATGTAAATAGCTGGAAATAAAAGCTGAAATGTTGCTCTCTTTTCTCATGTTCATCTTTTGGTGTCAAACCCAAACGTTTCCAGTCTACAGCAAAAATAACGGAATTGGCCTCACTGTTCCAATACTTTTGGAGGGGACTGTATATAATATATACAGTATATATATTAGTACAGTACAGTACAGTATATACATGTATAAAATATACAGTATACTATATATACAGTATATACTATATTAGTACAGTACAGTATATACATGTATACAATATACAGTATATATATTAGAACAGTACAGTATGGTATATACATGTATACAATATACAGTATATATATATATATAGTATATATTAATACAGTACAGTACAGTATATACATGTATACAATATACAGTATATATACAGTATATATATTAGTACAGTACAGTATGTACATGTATACAATATACAGTATATATATTAGTACAGTACAGTACAGTATATACATGTATACAATATACAGTATATGTATACAGTATATGTATTAATACAGTACAGTACAGTATATACATGTATACAATATACAGTATATATATACAGTATATATATTAGTACAGTACAGTATATACATGTATACAATATATACAGTCCCCTCCAAAAGTATTGGAACAGTGAGGCCAATTCCGTTATTTTTGCTGTAGATCAGTTGAAAAATTACAATAATATATACCATATATACCATATATTATTGTAATATATAATATATGCCATATATTATTGTCATTTTTCTACTGGTCTAAACATTTTGATCAAGAATGGATACATAAATATCTAAAAATAATGTTTGACATGATTTGACATGTTTAAATCAAGCAGTGTGGCCCAACACTTTTGTAAAGTAGTATACCATCCAAGTGGAAGAAGATGAAGATAAATCCAGGGAAGGGGTTATATGATTAATACAATGAATCATTGATACGCCCCCTGATTTTAAGGGTACACAGAAAGGCTTTTTGCCTTAACGAGATAGTTCATAATTTACAATGCATGCTAAGTCTACTATCAGTAATAGTTATGGTGAATAATTGCTGGTGAATAATTACAATATACTGCCGCTCTACATCCCAAAAGGATGATGGTTTGGCATTCATCTTAAGTTTGCCCCTTGACCTAAAACTGTAAGGAAGCAACATTTTTATACCGCAGTCGTGACAAATCATGATACTGTACTTTTAAATTCCGCACGTATGATGGGCGAGCACTGCTGCATGGTATCGTTGCTGTTGACACATGAAAAACATGCTGTGTGGGCCGCCTTCCATTATGTGTGTATCACATTTACACATCTTTAAAAAGATGTCAGCATCGGTTGCTTAAGTGATTGACAAGTGGCAGCAGACATCTTGAGTGTGTCGTGCATGTGATGAAAATAACCTGGGGCAGCCTACAGTCCTGCACCATTCACTATGACATATTCATCATGTATATATTATTATGCTCAGGCTAAATGAAAAAAAAAAGTCATTAACATGACTATTTATGCAATTGAACAGTATGCCAAGATGTCAGCTCAGGTTTAAATGCACCCCCCCTCAGTTTAACGCATCATACATAAACATGAACCACTACCTACCTCTAGATAGGGGACAGGAGCGATGGATGGGAAAGGGTATTCCCTCAGCTGTCTTTCTTCATCCAGAAACTTGCCAGCCTTGCCGTTGTAAGCTGGCTGGAATAGGCCATAGTTGAGTACATCCTTCAGGCTCTGGTTGAGTGTGCACAGGATCCGCTGTTTGGACAGCCAAATGGGAGCGTCCACGTTGAATTTCATACATTTCTGCAAGAAAGAACAGCAGCAGGAAAATGGGAGAGGGTCACAGATGTGTTGTTTTTTTCTAAATATCACATGATGAACTTTAAAAAATAGACTGATGATTATTTTTTCAACACAGAGAGGACATTTTAGAAGACTTTCATTGTGATCTGATTAGCTGCCAAATACTGGCCACCAAATAGCGACCTGGGCTTAATGAACCTGGACGATGAGACGGTGAGGCACAAGCTCGCCAGAACAGATTTAAATAATCTCACAGCAGGCACAATAATAATAGCACAATAATCCTAATAATAAGACTCAAGACTCAACTCTGAACCTCTGATGTCACTTCCTGTCTTCCACACATGTCCGATAATGGAAGATAAGATAACGGCATGGACTCACAGCTAGGAGACCAGGGTTCAATTCCACCCTCGGCCATCTCTGTGTGGAGTTTGCATGTTCTCCCCGTGCATGCGTGGGTTTTCTCCGGGTACTCCGGTTTCCTCCCACATTCCAAAATCTATACTAAAGGTATGAATGTGAGTGTGAATGGTTGTTTGTCTATATGTGCCCTGTGATTGGCTGGCGACCAGTCCAGGGTGTACCCCGCCTCTCGCCTGAAGACAGCTGGGATAGGCTCCAGCACCCCCGCGACCCTCGTGAGGAAAAAGCGGTAGAAAATGAATGAATGAATGAATAACGGCATGGAAGTCATGACATGCTCCACACATTTTTATTTTTTTAAATATCTATTTTGTTGACACAAAATATTAAAAATAAATGTCAATTTCTGTACAATTTACATTACACTGATATGAAAACAGTGTTTATCTGTGAAATGCATCCAGTGGCATCACAGTAAAAGTAGCATAATCTTGAAATCCAAACTCAAAACTCATCTGTTCAAACTAGCTTACTCTCTTTAACTGCGTCACATGCCCCCCCCCCCCCATTTATTGTATGTTCTTATTCATTGTTTGTTCTCTTTTATCTTGTATTTTATATTTGTGTTTGTATATCTTCTCTACAGCGACCTTGGGTGTCCTGAAAGGCGCTTTGAAATAAAATGTATTATTATTATTATTATTACACTGTGGTCATTCACCACACAAGATGTGACCTGACATTATTTGAGGAAAGTGCTGCTACCTATATCAAATTGGTTAATATCGGTTTATGTAATGAAATGCAGGGCAATATCGAATTGCGGTAAGAAAGCAAATATTTAGCTTCTCTTGTTGGCACTGTTACACTGACAACATATTGCATACAGTATATTTGTAACACATGTAAAATTGGAATTCTATTATGGAGCTACAATGTTACATTACTGCATTAGGTTCAACACACAGATGCAAACAAATCACACAGGGACTATTTGTACCAGACAAAGCAGAAGGTCGTAAACTTGAGCGACATGGCATCTCAACATATTGGCTGCCAGACGTCTGCTAAAATCCAAGCAATCCAAAGCACCGGTAGCACTGTGGCCCGAGAGAAAGAATCCACATAACTGTTGTCAGGAGAGTATAGTCAGATGTTTAAATGTCAACCTGTGAGTGGTCTCAACACAAGAGCAATCATCCTATGTAGGCCAATAAATTTGACAGATTTCACACAGGAATGTAGGAAGTATAAAGTCAAATCATTGTCAAGGATTGTTTTCCATCTTGAAGGCAAACCATTAAGTGCAGCTAATTTCCTTTTCAGCTGTTCCCTGGTGCAGTTGCCCTAGCAACTCAAGTATCAAACGCAGAAAATCTCTTATGATAAACCCATTTTCTGGCTCAAGTAGGAGGTAGTCAATCACTCAGGGCAATTTGAGATGGCACCTTAATACAAACACTACCAAGTCATCAACACATCGACATCCTCAATGTATCCTGTAGGACAGAGGCTTTAACCAATCATCATAGAGCAGTGCTTCTCAAATAGTGAGGCGGTTCTGCCAGGGGTGGGGTGTTCAGTCTGTACGGTACAGATAAGTAAATAGATATTATCAGTTTCTCAATAGTATTTCAAATCGGCAAGATGCAAAAACATTTTTGTCCCCTCCGGGGCATGACAGAAAATAACAGAGCGCAACAGTCATACTTGCAATCATGTATGTGTTAATTTCGTTTGGAATGTCGTCAAAATAAATATTCCTTGTATATTCCTGGATATTCGGACCGCATTCTAAAAATTCTGACTGCATTCTGTGTGTATTCCAAATATCTTCACCCATTCTTGAATATTTTGCTCATGTTAAAAACTTTCGAGGTCCATAAAAAAAACATAATGAAAAATGGCATTTGGAAGGCATTTTAACGGCAATCTGAAAAAAAATGCTTACTTTCCACTGTGTTCCTATTAATGATGTACCTTACTTGAAATGACTTAAGTAAGAAAGGTTTCAATATTTGGATTTTAGAATAGATTTTAGAGCATGAAAAGCTGGTATAGGAAGTATCGATATTTCTGTATCAATCCACCAATTACTATTATCCTCTACCAGCCATGGTCGGGTCTGATATCTTCTGTGTGTTCTTGTCTTGTTTCTTCTCCTCGTTTCTTCCGCATCTCTTTCAAGCAGGTTTTGCTGCAGGACAGAAATCTGGAGCAAAGCAACACGGTCAATACTATGTGGTGTTTGGGCCGAGACTGATGAAAAAGCTAGATTCAGCAGCATTTCATATTCTATCAGGGACCATTCCGGCAGCATACTTGGCACACTCGGGACATTAGTGTTACATTGCAAGTACATTTTAACTATTTGACCCACATTCTGTTTGAACTCATTCATTCATTCATTTTCTACCGCTTATCCTTACAACATCGCGGGGGATGCTGGAGCCTATCCCATCTGTCTTCGGGCGAGAGGCGGGGTACACCCTGGACTGGTCGCCAGCCAATCACAGGGCACATATAGACAAACAACCATTCACACTCACATTCATACCTATGGACAATTTGGAGTCACCAATTAACCTAGCATGTTTTTTGAATGTATGAGGAAGTCGGAGTCCCTGGAGAGAAACTACAAAGTCCACACAGAGATGGCCGAGTGTGGAATTGAACTCAGGTCCGCTAGGTTAATTGGCGATTCCAAATTGTCCATAGGTATGAATGTGAGTGTGAATGGTTGTTTGTCTATATGTGCCCTGTGATTGGCTGGCGACAGCTGGAATAGGCTCCAGTACCCCCCCGTGACCCTCGTGAGGAAAAAGCGGTAGAAAATGAATGAATGAATAAATAGATTACATCAAATATGAACAACAATGTACAGAGTAAACAGTAATTTGTACAAATAATTTAAATAATTTATAATAAATAACAATAATTTAAAGTTTTGGTTGTGCGTGTGGGCAGGTGGAGGGGCTTATTTGGCATTGAGCAGTCTGATGGCTGTGTTCTAACAGTATTCTCAATACCCCTGTGTTCCAACTACTGTATATTCTCATTACATTTGAGTGCTCGTGAACATGTCATCTAAGAATCTAAGTATTAAAAAAGCATTCTTACAATGTAGTAAGATTGTACATTTTTTTTCCAGAATTTACCATTCCGGTTGGTTCTGCTGATACTGAATTTGTGTTACGGGGCTTGAAGAACAGAGTGAGGACAATTACGGATGAGCGAGTACACCACTATCTGTATCTGTATCTGTACAGCCATCTAAATTATGAGTAGGCGGGGCATAAACCAGAAGTGTGAGTTGTTTTGGAAATGGCTAAGGCTTAAATCTGTACATTATTTTAAGTCTGAAATTGACATGGATTGATCAGAAGTTGCTATTGAAGTTGTATTGTTTATTATTCAGCTATATGTGTACTGTGTATGTGTGTAAGTGATCCTTGAGACATTATTCTTTCATTATTTCTAATGAATTGAAGTTGTTCATGCAAACATGGCAGGCAGGGAAATAATCTGTTGCTCACCGCTGACAACAGGACAGAATAAGATATAACAGCGGTGAAGAATATATAAGGTGGTAAATTACAGCACAAAGAAGTGTCTGCTTCACTTCGGTGGCCTTGCCTACTGTGGCAATGTTTGATGAGCAGTGCTGACTCACTTTCTTCCTCTCCACCCTCCGTCACAGTGTTGTTTACATGCTTAGCCGCTGTGCACCATGCATTGCGTATTAATCAATGTCCCGACATGTCAGACTAATTCACACACTGGCAAAGAGCCACCCAGGGATGACTCTCTCGCCCTCTTACTCCTCCCTTCATCTTCCTCCTTAACTTTATTTCTTTCTATCCAATGTGTGAGCTTTTGTCCACTTCACTTAGAGGGGTGGCTGATGATGTCACAGAAAAGGAGGTGCTTGAGTGGTCGTTGGGGAAGATGAGAGATAAACTGTAGGTCATACTTATGAGACCATGCATGTTAAAAACATAGAAAAGATGTCTGGTTTCAATTGATGCACAGATGAGACAACCTCGGGCAACACGCAAATGATCTGACGTTCATTAAACAGTAAAGACAGTTTTAAAGCGGTCTCTTAATTGCTTCGTCAATATCAACTAGAGCAATGAAATAGTTGGAAATCGAATTACTGTATTTATACACTATACCGTATACCAAGGTAAATACTACACAATGAAACTTATGAGAAACATATCTTCAACTGATCTCACAGGACTCAGCTTAGTGAGCATCCAAAGGACTAACTCAAGTGTCTTTGGAAAAGGTTGCGGATGAAGTGAAGGGTAGCGCTATCAAATTGAAGATAGAAGTTATGGATGGGTGTTGTGATGTTTTTGGGAGCAATGATGATAATATCTGTTTTATGACTATTAAGTTTAAGAAAATTTTGTTCCATCTAATTTTGATATCAGCTAAGCAGTTGGTGAGGGTGGAGTGGATGTTGGAGTTGATAGAGGTGGTGGAAATTTATAGTTGAATATCATCGGGGTAGCTGTGGAAACTGAGGCCATGTCGACGGATGATATTGCCAAGTGGAAGGATGTAGAGGATGAGGAGAGGACCAAGCACTGAACCTTGGGGAACACCTTGAGGTAAAGGGGCTATGGAGGAGGAGCAGCTATTCATGTGCACGGACTGTTGACGATTGGTGAGGTATGATTGGAACCAGGACAGAGCAGAATCGGTGATATTGAGGCTGGTTTTGAGGCGGGACAGGAGGATGGAGTGGCTAATGGTGTCAAAGGCTGTGGTGAGGTCTCGGAGGATGAGGATGGTAAGATAGCTGGAATCGGAGGAGAGAAGAAGATCATTGGTGATTTTAAGAAGAGCTGTTTCAGTGCTGTGTTTGGGACGGAAACCGGACTGGAAGGATTCAAACACGCTGTTGGAGTTGAGGTGAGTTTGAAGTTGAGCAGCTATGACACGTTCAAGGATTTTGGACAGAAAGGGGAGATTAGATATGGGACTGGAAATTGCAGAGGTTATTGGGATCGAGATCAGACGTTTTGAGTGTGGGGGTGATTGCCGCCAGCTTGATTTCATTTTTTGTTGGGGTGGCCAAATGCACCTGCCTGCTTTTGTTTCAATAATTATTGCACACCTTCTATAAATACCATAAACTTAATTTCACTATCATATCCCTAACGTCATCTATCACTGTGTTCGTCTGCTATATGATATGTATATTTCACTGAAATTGCTGACCCCAACAACTAGTGACACAACTATGTGTCCTGTCAAATATTTTCTGTTAATTATTAAAAAATTTGAACAGATTGTTTTCGCCATTTCTACTGCAGCAAATGAATGTGTAGTAAGACAAATAGAACAAAAACAAAAAGATTCAGTGCAATGTTTCTTTGTATGGCCCTAGGTATAAAAACAAGATAAAAACAAGTTATGTAATATTAAGTGTTGCTATGGCATCAGTAACATCATTTCAACGGCGTATGTCTACCCGTTCTGCGTCTTTCCGTGGCTTCATTCAGAACAACAAACTCCGGCCTTCATTTGCAAGGCACTACACCCTCATAAACAGTATGCTTAAGGTTATCATTGTGGAAGCTGTACGGGAGGTTAAGAGGGGTTACTTAAGTGGGGAACACAAATCACAGGCCACGCTCAAGTGCCTGCTAAAGTGCAAAGAGTTGTACTTAATGGAAACAAATGCACAATGACACACATTATGTCACAAGCTTATTTTAAAACTCAGAACCTGCTAATTAGGACGCATTGTTTGCGTGTGCTTGCCCGTGATTATGCAATCAAGGATAATGCATGGTGGAAGGGGGATGCGGCGGTATCGCGAAAGCCACAGAAGGCTGCACGCCACAATAGCACGAGACAGGACATTGTTGATGCCTTTGAGCAAGAGCTGATGTATGGATGGAGAAACAGAAAGGAGGCAAAAAGTAAAGTGAACAGTGTTGAGATGATGGAGGGTAATGACTTGCACAATACCATGGCTCCACTTCCACTTCCACACTGGCCACGCATGCAGTAATTAACACAGTCAGTGACTCGCAAATAAGGAGGGTGAGTTCTTCTGATAACTTCATTGTTACCTGTGTACGAGAAATGACATTTGTATTGGAAGGACAATTCCCAGCTATGAGCAATTATGACTTTATTTGATGAATGTGAGTGTGGTGTGAAAGGTTGTTGGTCTATATGTGCCCTGTGATTGGCTGGCGACCAGTTCAGGGTGTACTACCTCTCGCCGGAAAATCAGCTGGGATAGGCTGCAGCATACCCCCCGCCATCCTACTGAGGATAAGCGACGTAGAAAATTATTAGATGGATGGACTGTAGTGTGAGAAGTACAACAACTGTAGATTGGAATTAGATCATCACTAATCACATATAATATCTTGCAAAAGTGACTAGCTCTAAAAAACTCTAATTTCAACGAGCATTTTTCTTACAGTGTATATTCTCTATGGACAGTAGTATAGAAACTAGGGGTGTTGAGCTCATCAAAAATTAGCAACATTTCTCGTTTGGGGAAAAGCTGTATCAAAAATAACAGAGTATTTATGTAACATATATATAAAGGTTAACTGGTAAAATTTTAAACTACTATAGTACTGTAAATATAATATGTCACATTCACAGTTTTTAAATTTACAGGTTATGAAAGTAGCTGATATAATTCACAAATCATTGAGAATTCAATTCAATATGGATATAAAGATAATTAAACAATTACTCAATGGTTGTGTACATAACTGGTAATATGTCAAAATAGCTACGTAACATTCAATACACACAGTTCATGTATTTGGGTCCAGTTAGCATATGCTATCAAATATTATATACAAGAAATAAAAATTCATTCATTCATTTTCTACCGCTTATCTTCACGAGGGTCACGTTCGTGCTGGAGCCTATCCCAGCTGTCTTCGGGCGAGAGGCGGGGTACACGCTGGACTGGTCGCCAGCCAATCACAGGGCACACAAAGACAAACAACCATTCACACTCACATTCATACCTATGGACAATTTGGAGTCGCCAATTAAGCTAGCATGTTTTTGGAATGTGGGAGGAAACTGGAGAAAACCCACGCATGCACGGGGAGAACATGTAAACGCCACACTGAGATGCCCGAGCTGGGAATCAAACCCGGGTCTCCTGAAACCCAGTTTCAGCAACAGGCACATTTTCCAAATCATCATGAAATAATAGTTACAGCAACAGCAGTCCAACAATTCACTTTTTCTACATTATAAATAAAAATAAAAAAAAATAAAAATATAATACATGTGAAATTATAACTTTATACCTTACTGCTGAGTTAGTTTATCCATAAGTGGAAAATGATGGTTGCAGCTCTGTGTGTACTATGAGACGTGACGGTCACCACCGCCGTGGGGGAGCAAGAGCGAATCATGAAGTAAGCTTAATGTCAGCTGACTGATGTCATATGACATTGACAAAGTGACGTTTATGACCCAAACTCCATTTGTGATGTACCGGGTTCACATCCACATCTGGTAACAAACAAATGAATATGGAACACCACATCTACACTCCTTTCATCCCAATAATCTGTCCATGCAGCAAAGATACAGCCAGACCCCTTCTGGCGCTCAAACAGTGCAGATGACTTCACACTAAACAGTTAACAGAAAATATCATCACTTTAATGAACAAACACGCTTGACTTAAATTGAAACACAACTCAGTGCGGTCTCTCGCTCCACACATCTCACCAGGGGTTAACATCTGAGCCCGTGGCGATACACCCCCGAGACAAGGTGTTGGAAACTGCATTGATTCAATTAACTAGGATTAATGGCCGAGCACCAGGATTCAGACACCTTGAAAAACACCACTTGAACATATCCTTTACACCAAAAATGCTGAGGGTGGACTTTGTCCTGCGTCATGGACAGCAGCGGGTGTGTGATTCACCTTGCAAATTTGACACTTCACACTTGAATTGTTTATTTATTTATTTTTTTTAAGGGTTATCTTGTCATAGCTGCTTGGAGTACTTAAATGGGACCTATAATGCAATTTTCCACTTTCTGACCTATAAATGTCGTTAGAATGTTGTTCTCATGTTAAACCATGCCAAAGTTTCAGATAATGAGGTTTGAACATGGCTCAAAACTAGGGATGAGCAAGTACACCACTATCTGTATCCGTATCTGTATTTGGAGTGGCATCAACAGGAAGTGTGCATGGTTTAAACGAACATTTGTGGAACTTGCATCTTCACATTATTTTAAGTTTGAAATTAAGATGGATTGATGAGACGTTGCTATATTTGTTACTATTCTGCTTTATGTGTAAGTGTGTATATGTGTAAATTCTCATTGGGAGTGACCAGGATGAACAGGATCAGTAAGGAGTATATCAGAGGGACATTACATGTTAGAGGCTAAGAGAGATAAAGAGATAAAGTCAGAGAGGCCAGACTTAGATGGTTGGGACATGTCCAGAGGAGAGATAGTGAATATATTGGTAGAAGGATGCTGCCAGGTAGGAGGCGTAGAGGAAGACCAAAGAGGAGGTTTATGGATGTAGTGAAGGAGGACATGAGGGTAGTTGGTGTGAGAGAGACAGATGCAGAAGACAGGGTTGGATGGAGGCAAATGATTTACTGTGGCGACCCCTGAAGGCAAAAGCCCAAAGAGAAAGAAGAAGTGTATATGTGGATGTGATCTGTAAGACTTATAATGCTTATGTAATTATGCTCTTAAGAGAGAAGACGACATGACACAACGAGACGTATCTGTCTCATCCCCGAATATCTGGCTCATCCCTAATCAAAACGCTCGGTTTCAGAGGGAGTTGTAAAACTGAAGGTGTGTGATGTCACAGGGTCTTCCTAATTTGGGCGTGTGCTATAGGCCAGATAAACTCGCTCCTCTTTTACTTTAACCAAGCAAAATTATATTTTATCCAATTACTCGATTAATCAACATTTTCAGTAGAATACTCGATTACTACAGCCCTCCTTAAAAGTAATCTTGTTTACGATCAAGTCACCTACAATATTAATCCCAGTTGAGCAGGTTGCCCCTTATCGCTTAACATTGGTTCTGTTGTTACATTTGTTCACTTCCTGCTTTCCATAATACAGCTAAATAATAATGTAATACAGTTACAATTTTTTTTTTTTTTTTTTTAAATATTGTACCTCGTACCGAAGTACGAGGTGATATGACCATACAATGACATAATGGGTACCATAATAAGTGTCAATATAGTGATATATATAGCACATCATGACTGGTTCAAGACTCTTCATCCTTGTATTTAGCAAACATCTACTGCTTGTATTGTTTCTTGAATTGGCTCATCGTTGTGCATTGTTTGAGGTCCTTACTCAATCCATTCCATAGTTTGATTCCACATACTGAAATGCTATGGCTTTTTAACGTAGTCCTAGCATAGAAGTGTTTCAAATGTCGTTCTTCCCTGAGATCATATTTCTCCTCTCTTGTAGAGAAGTATTGGATGACATTTTTAGGTAATTGGTTGTTTTTAGCCTTATGCATTATTTTAGCTGTTTGAAGGTTAACTATATCAGCAATTTTAAGTATTTGTGAAATTAGAAATAAGGAGTTAGTATGTTCTCTGTAGGCAGCATTATGAATTATCCTTACTGACTTTTTTTGCAGTACATTTAGCGAGTGAAGATTGCTTTTATAGTTATTACCCCATATTTCTGGTAGAACCAGAGAGCAATAAAGAGTGTGGAGTGATTTCTGATTAAGAACAAATTTTGCTTTGTTCGATACTGAAATATTTCTGGCCACCTTATGTTGTATATTTGTAATATGAGGTTTTCAGCTCATATTTTCATCTATTGTGATTCCCAGAAATGAAGGGTGAAGGATTAAATAAAGTTGTTATCCTTGGGAAATAATAACCTCTCTCCAATTACAAATGAAAAAAATGTGTTTTGCACTTCAAAATAACTTTGTTAATACTGGGAAGGTAAACTGGACCTAAGAATTGTTGTATTGGCTCTACTAATTAATGTTGGGGTCCCAAGTGGTGTTCACAGCCTTAATAATAATATTGTATTTACCTGAACAGGATGGACGTACAAACTTAAAATTAAAAAATAAAAAATTAAAAACTTGAAGCATCCGGTCATGACTGTCATGGTGACGTTGTCATGTTAATTAGAAAACAAATATCATGACTGACAAGTGTGTCCCCTAAAGCCACTTCAAGTTGCAGTGTGCTATGTAAGGAAGTGTTGCAAATACGTATAATGGAGCAGGTTAGTTCCAGGTCCAAACTCTTTTGCGACAAGTGGAGCAGATGAGCTGCACATCAAACCTTCTGTGACTGAATAGTTGTCATGTCATGCCAGATTATAGTGTGAAATTTGCTTTCACACTGCAATGGGGGAACACTGTCATTTTCTAATGTTGCAAAGTCTGCAGTGACTCATCTAACATCAATATTAGCACAAAAGTAAGACTACAATGTTTGATTCATGAGTAATTTGAAGCTAAATTTCATGTTGGATAAGGGTACATATTAAAATGCCTGGCTAATCAAAGCCTCTGCAGAGTACACAATGTGCATACGTGCAACTGAATTTAATCAAGACGGCAAAGCAGGCAGCTCTAGAGGCATTAAAACACCCAAATCAAATCCACAATATGCCTACTTTTTGAGTTCATACACGGTGAGTAAGGGGTCTCCAGCCAGTAGCTCATGAGCTTTTCTAACACTTTTCAACGAGCTCTGCAAAGACTTCATTCATTTATTATCAACTCCTATACCCACTATATTAGAAAGAGTCACTTTTTTTTTAGTCAGGAAGTATGTAGAACTTTGGGAATGTGACCAACCAAGGCTGAGGGTGGAATAAATTAAAACAGACCAATTTGGAGGGAAGCACAAAGCTGCAATAGGTGCAGATTCTGGAAGTTTTCTGTGCGGGTTGTTGTGTGTAGCTGCTCTATAGGAATCTACAGTTCAATACTAAAGGTAAAAAAATGAGCATATTGGGTTATGTTGCTGGTTGCAATGTTGTGACTTTGGTGACTTTCCTGATCTAATCTTAACGCTCTCCACCAGTACACTGACACAGAGGTGCCAGTGATCATTGTACCATTTGAAGGAAGAGATTGTTATTTGTGTTGTCCTGAGCTGACCCACATGGCTATGCAATGCATGTTTTGTACTTGTTTTTTACACTCATATACTTGTTATTTGACAGCTATATAACTTGCTTCGCACACTTTTTGACTGCTCACACTTATATAACTGTGTTTTTAACTTGTTCCGGCAACGGGATAAATATTATTCCCATATCCTGATAACGAACTAGAATGTTGTGAGAAACAAACTAGAATGTTGTGAGACATTGAGGTGCCTGAGGCACAGGACGGAGGTGATGACTCCTCTCCTGCGGAGACAGGCTGGCCACCTGTTTTCGCACGGGCGAGTCTATAAAGCATTTGTTTTCTCAATCCCGGTTAGAGTCTGCTGTGAACTGTGCACGAGTGTCCAGCTTTCGGTTTCCAGATTACTCTACCGGGGTGTTTTTGGCTCTCCGCCCTCTGTCAACGGTAAGGTATGCTATTCTGGATCTGAACTGTGTTGATTGGAGTGTTATGTGGGGGCATGGGGGTGACAGCTTGTGTCTAGCATAATAACTCATGATGGGAAATGTTGTGAACTGCTGTGTGTTTTATCATTAAATATCATTAATATACATACAGTCGTTGTTTGTGATCATTTCTCTGCTGCGATCTCTCCGAACCTGTAACAAGCTATTTCATAAAACACCATTGAAGACATGAGAAACTCCAAAGTTCCAATGTCATATGCAAAAGAGTTGTCACAAACCTTTATATCAAACATTTTATGTACAACTTAGCTGGCTTTGAGTGAAGTGACGATAAATACTGTATAGCAGGGGTCTCAAACACGCGGCCCACATTTGGCCCGCAGGACACTAGTTTGAGGCCCCCGCCTTGATATGAAAGTTTAATGTTAGTGCGGCCCGCACAAATTTGATATGGATGCTGTATGGTATCATGTACCCAGAAAAAATGATTACGTTTGATTAATGTTCATGTTAAAGGTTAAATAACTGTTAATAGTTATCCTCCCTATCCGTGTGGAAGTGGTACGTTTTTGGCTATTTAAGTTTAAAGGAAATAACTTGAAGGCTACCGTTTAGGTCGCTAGCTCTCTAGTTTGCGAGTTAGCATGTGTCTCAAGACCCTGCAGTTGCGCAATATGTTGTAAATAAAAAAAAGTACAAGTGTGACTATAGTTGTGTTTTGTCATGTCTACAGGGCTCTAATAATGCTTTGTTAATTTTAATCTGAAAAAAATAATTTGTCTACCCACCAACTATATGTGGTTTTTATTATTTGCCGTTTTATTATTATTATTATTATATTTATTTATTACTGATTGATTTTCTTTATTCTTGATTTGTTTATTTATTTTTCATCTTATTTTGTGCAGAAAAATAAAAAGTAAGATATTTGAGAACAGTGGAATGTTTTATCAGAGCTTTTATTGTAGAAAATCGGAACCAGAGCACTGAAAAAGTTTGTATATTTTTCTGTTTTTAATAAATGCGTTTTTTTTTGTTTTTTTTTTTAAACCTGATGCGGCCCAGCCTTGCCCAGACGCTAGCTCCAGTGGCCCCCAGGTAAATTGAGGTTGAGACCCCTGCTGTATGGGAATATGAATATAAATGGCCCCCAAAAATGTTGGCAAGTCATGAAATCTTGTTTAAATCATGTGACAACTACTGAATTGCCAAGTTCTTTAATTACTCAGTCTGGTACACTGTCTGATAAGATAAGCTATGTTACATTGTTCCAATTAGCATTTTATTTTTGAGGGATGTTAAAGTCGCTAAATGCTCAACTGTCAAACTCTGGTCTGGCAAGTGTTTGGCCACCCTTGACATTGAAAAAAAATACGGAAACATTTGACATTAAAAATTGCCTTTGAGAACATATATGTCACAAATGCTAGTTCCACACCTTTTTGGTCTAACATTCATACATACTAAATACTTTTTAAAGACCAGAATTAGCTAAATTTGCTCATACCTGACAGTAACTCATTTGCTATCAAAGACCTATTTATATGTCTTTTCAACCGAAACGCTAGCTCCCAAAGACGTGTTTATACTTCTTTTACGTTTTTGCATTAGAGGCAAAAAGAGTTGATGATGCAACTCCACAAAAAAAGAGAGCATGTTTGTTGCGGTTTTAAGCCAGAAAAACAGCCACAAGGTGACAGAAGTGCATTTTATAAGAACTCTGTCTGGAACTTTCCCATCCAGGAAGTGAAAAAGCACGTAGTCTTATAGTATTGAAGAGATTACAATTATTATTCATTCATTCATTAATTTTCTACCGCTTTTTCCTCACGAGGGTCGCGGGGGGTGCTGGAGCCTATCCCAGCTGTCTTCAGGCGAGAGCAGGGGTACACCCTGGACTGGTCGCCAGCCAATCACAGGGCACATATAGACAAACAACCATTCACACTCACATTCATACCTATGGACAATTTGGAGTCGCCAATTAACCTAGCATGTTTTTGGAATGTGGGAGGAAACCGGAGTACCCGGAGAAAACCCACCCACACAGAGATGGTCGAGGGTGGAATTGAACCCTGGTCCTCCTAGCTGTGAGGTCTGCGCGCTAAACACTCGACCACCGTGCCACCCAAAATTATTATTATTACTACTATTATTAGAATTAGAATTGAGGAGAAATTTGTATGCACTGACAATCGCACACATGCAAACGCGTGCTCACACAGAGTTTAATTCCAAATATGAAACTTGTTTTTGTTGAGAACTGATATTTTTACTGGCACTTCCTTATGTTCTACTGCTGATGAAGAACAGAAAAAGATAGAAACTAACACTTTTTCTGATGTAATATGAATTGATGTAATGCAATTTATATAATTTTGGTATATACTAGGAATGAGCTCATTATAAACAAGTATCTGTTACGGGTACGAGCATGAAACGAGTACGTTTCATCATTGTCCGTATTTTAGAAAGAAATACACCTGGCTTGTGCCTGGTCTTCAAAATTAGATCCCAACGTGTTCAGGTGGCTGCAACTACCACTTCTTTTCTGGTCGTTACCAAAAGAGTGCCCCCAAGGTTTAGTGACGGGGTTCATTTTAGTTTCAATCTTCATAATCTCTGGAACAATTTGCCATGTGCAATATATTTTTTCATGCAAATTACACTATTATTTATTGCTGTTCAACCTCACTCACTGAGCCTTTTGTAGTTTTTTTTTTTACAAACTGCTTTTACTGTCATTCAGTCTTATTTATTCAACCTTAAATTGGTTTTCAACACAAATAAAAATAAGATCATGTTTTTTTTTTCTCATTTCAAAATATTGTGACGTTAAAATGAAAATCTATGATGCAGTTTTTTTCCAGGAAGAACCTTCTCGCTCAGGGTCAAAAAGAAATTGGTGAGAGTGACTTTCTTGGCCAGAAAAGATTAAGCTTTATTTGATAGCTTCATCCACACGTCTCTAGTCCTTCGCTGTTTTTTTTTAAGTCTGCAATGAGGTTTGTTACTGGCAGTAGTCCTCTCACCCACCATTGTGAATTGCATTTAAAATCTGTGCACGCACATACGAGTACTGGCTGACCCTAATTTATTAGGCTGCTGTAGGCTTAAAGGGGAACTGCACTTTTTGGGGAATTTTCACAATCCTTATGTGAAACATGAACATATGTTTCTTTCCTTTTTCTGTGTTAGTGGAGTAAACAAGTTAATGTGAGCTAGCTAATAACGGACGTCATGGGAAATTCCTACTTTGACACCATCGCACTCACAAAACAAATTGTAAAAACGTCAACAGTGTCCCATTTCCATAACTGACCGGTGTTATTATTTTAGCAGCTAACATGAAAAACAATTTTTATCCAGTTGACTAGTGGATACCTAGATCTCAATGTCACAACAAAGACTCAAGATTTTTTCTTTTTACCCGAGGACTGGGGCACACGTCTTGTGCTGGAAGACACAGCCATCCCAAGGAGAGTGGACATCGTAAGTGTTGTCGCTGTATCTATGCTGCTGTTGTTGACGGAACTAGCATAACAAAAGATTTGGTATTGTTTAAAATCAAAATACGTCAACATACTGCAACTATTGCATGTTATCATCAGTGTACGTGTTAATGCATGATCACAGCATGTATATCAAACCATGCAATGTCGTTAGAGGTTTTTTCTTAGGGCTTCATAGTCGAAATAGGTGTGTTATAATGCACAGAAAAGGGAAATAAATATGTCTTCATGTTTCACATAAGGATTGTGAATGATGGGCAAAATTCCCCCCAAAAGTGCAGCTGCCCATTAAGTCTTCCCTATCAGTGCATTTTAACAGTTGCTATGCAGGAGGGTAGGACACTTCCTGCATTACTCGTGTACCATCTGAATTAATGGGAAAAAAAAAACTTTCAGCTTTGCTGCCCCCCACGGCATGAAATACTCAACAGACTGAACTTAAAGTGAAACATATTCCACATGGAGCCTTCCGTTGTATCCTGAGGGCTCGACAGCGTCAGACCATTGAACAGTGGCTGTGTTTTGAAATCGTTGTTTGAGTTGCAGCTCCCACGCTTTTTTATTGCACCTCAAATTGTGTGTTTGAACCTATGCCGTCAACTTGTTTGCAGCGTTTTCGAGAAATAAATTTAGATTTTGAAACACATTCTCACGTGAAACGCTGTTTTTTTGTTTGTTTTGATTTTTTATTGACTTTATTCTTGTAAAGTTACAAGTGTTAAAGCTGATGCTGTTTCTTTTCACAACAGAAATTGCAGCACTGAATTTAGTGCATAGATGCCCCCCCCCACACACACACACACCTCCAACACCCCGACACTAAAGTGTAAATGGGTGTACCGCACTGGAGGTAGGGATTGTTTTGTGCATACAATTTCAGCTTCATCTCATACTTCTCATGAGATGACTCCATCTAACCAGGGAAGAAAGAAAGCCATATATTAAAATCCAGTGTCCTCTCCTTTCAAGTTGCGGATATTATATTACAACAAAGAAAGGTGTTCTCTCCCTGCATACACATAATACAATACATATCCCACACAGACTTGTAACAAACGCTTGGTGTGTTTTGGAGCAATATTAACATCTCCATCAATTCCTGTACTCGGATAATATTCACATAGCAGGAGATAGAGGATGGAAAAGAGTAAAGTATGAAATAGGATGTGGAGGTAAAGCAAGAAAAGCAAAAGGCAAGTGGATCAATAAAATAATCAGCATTTTGTAGGATTTATAAGCTGGCTGGAGGCAGGAATCTCATTTGAAAAGTTTGCCCCCCTTTGTGAAAACACATCGCTTATCCCAATGAGAAAGCTGGGGGAGTCAGATGAGGACACTGGGGAAAAAAGGGACATGATGCAGCAGAGGTGAGGGCGGCGGGAGGTACAGCTTTGTCTTTCGGTGAGAATGAAGTTAAACGTAGCAACAGGGTTATATGATAGTGACAATCCACAATCACTGAGACAAAATCACATGAAAATTGATGCTTCCAACTGCAATTTTATGTCAGACTCAAGACACAGGAAGGGAAGTCAGATATGGATGACAGCCATCAGAAATACCAGGAAACAGATGTCAGTATAATCTCCGAGGCACAGGTTGATCTCAGATTTGTTCAGATTTTGTAAAAAGGTTTCAAATAGGAAACAGGAACAATCCTTAACTGGGATACAGGTGTAAAGTTAATTACTGTACATACTAAAATATTGACAATTATGCAAAACTGACTTTTCAGTTTAATATTGTCAAAAGAGAAGAACATGACAGCTCCTTGGACCCGCCCCTTGCTAGAGGAGCCCGCCCCTACAGAAGACTCCCATACAGTCCCTGACAAAAGTCTTGTCGCTTATCCAAGTTGTAGGAACAACAAATAATAACTTGACTTGTAGTTGCTCAATTGGAATCAGAAATGACTTATATGAAAGGCAAAGCCCTCTAGATTATGCTTTTTATATCAAAATAAAGTTTTGTACCATTCATTGAGTTTTATCATTTAATTAGGACATAAAGGTCAGATTTTGCTTGGACAAAAGTCTTGTCGCATACAAAAAAATGTAGAAATAATACATATACTTAATGTTGAATACACAAATATGCTACAATAACATCAGAACATAAAGTCATTGTACCTTGGAAAAAAGAATTAATATTGTGTATGGCTTCCATGAGCTTGGAGGACTGCATCCATACGTCTTGGCAATGACTCAAATAACTCATCTGGAATGGCCAAGAAAGCAGTCTTGCAGGACTCCCAGAGTTCATCAGGATTTTTCGGCTTCATCTTCCAAGCCTCCTCCTTCATCTTACCCCAGACATGCTCAATAATGTTCATGTCTGGCGACTGGGCTGGCCAATCCTGGAGCACCTTGACCTTCTTGGCTTTCAGGAACTTGGATGTGGAGGCTGAAGTATGAGAAGGAAGCAGAATTTGCCCTTTCTTGTGGTTTGGAATGTAATGGGCAGCGAGAATTTCTTGATATTTCAGGCTGTTGATGTTGCCATCCACTCTGCAGATCTGTCGCACACCCCCATACTGGATGTATCCCCAAACCATGATTTTTCCTCCACCAAACTTGACTGTTTTCTGGGTGAATCTTGGGTCCATGCGGGTTCCAACAGGTCTTCTGCAGTATTTGCGGCGATTGGGATGCAGTTCAATGGATGATTCGTCATCTGCCACTTTTCCACTGTCCATCCTTTCTGCAAGCTGTGGGCCTTGGCAAATGCAACACGAATTTTTTGTTGGCTGTTGATGGCAACATCATATCAAGAAATTCTCGCTGTCCATTACATTCCAAACCACAAGAAAGGGCAAATTCTGCAGTAGGATGGCGCTCCTTCTCATACTTCAGCCTCCACATCCAAGTTCCTGAAAGCCAAGAAGGTCAAGGTGCTCCAGGATTGGCCAGCCCAGTCGCCAGACATGAACATTATTGAGCATGTCTGGGGTAAGATGAAGGAGGAGGCTTGGAAGATGAAGCCGAAAAATCCTGATGAACTCTGGGAGTCCTGCAAGACTGCTTTCTTGGCCATTCCAGATGAGTTATTTGAGTCATTGCCAAGACGTATGGATGCAGTCCTCCAAGCTCATGGAAGCCATACACAATATTAATTCTTTTTTCCAAGGTACAATGACTTTATGTTCTGATGTTATTGTAGCATATTTGTGTATTCAACATTAAGTATATGTATTATTTCTACATTTTTTTGTATGCGACAAGACTTTTGTCCAAGCAAAATCTGACCTTTATGTCCTAATTAAATGATAAAACTCAATGAATGGTACAAAACTTTATTTTGATATAAAAAGCATAATCTAGAGGGCTTTGCCTTTCATATAAGTCATTTCTGATTCCAATTGAGCAACTACAAGTCAAGTTATTATTTGTTGTTCCTACAACTTGGATAAGCGACAAGACTTTTGTCAGGGACTGTAGAGCATCTACACACAATAACCAGCACAAAAAACTTTCAAGATTTTCCAGAATCCGCACCTATTCCAGCTGTATTTCCTTGGATTTGTGCTTCCCGCCAAAATGGTCTGTTTTAATTTATTCTACCCACTCCGCTGTGATTGGTCACACGCTCAAAGTGCTTCCTGACTATGAATAACCCCCCCCTTTCTAATATAGTGGGTACAGGAGTTGATAATAAATGAATAAAGTCTTTGTAGAGCTAATTGAAAAGTGTTTAGGAGCTACTGGCTAGCTGGAGACCACTGAGACGTGTGGCAATCTCGCCTGCCCGAGGGAGAGCGCTCATTGTCAGACACACTTTGTCAGAGGCACTGTTGGTGTGGTGGAGGAGAAGCCGGACGTGAGGGCGCCGCTTGAATTAATGCACCTTTCCCGGTGAGAAAAGTGGAAAAAGCAGAATAGGTCCCCTTTACAATAAACACTGTCAACAATCTATCAGTGAGTTACAGACACGGGACCTGGAAGTTTGATTCTTTATTTTCTCCCAGCAACAAGGCTAGCATAGCATGATTCATTCATTCATTTTCTACCACTTTTCCTCACAAGGGTCGCGGGGGATGCTGGAGCCTATCCCAGCTGTCTTTGGGCGAGAGGCGGGGTACACCCTGGACTGGTCGCCAGCCAATCACAGGGCACATATAGACAAACAACCATTCACACTCACATTCATACCTATGGACAATTTGGAGTCACCAATTAACCTGGCATGTTTTTGGAATGTGGGAGGAAACCGAAGTACCCGGAGAAAACCCACGCATGCACGGGGAGAACATGCAAACTCCACACAGAGATGGCCGAGGGTGGAATTGAACCCTGGTCTCCTAGCTGTGAGGTGCATAGCATGATGTTGCTGCTAAAATTTGAGTTGAATGTTAGCACTGTCCTCCTGTCCCACTTCTTAATGTCACTGTGTTGTATGTTATATCCATCTAATATGAACATATACAAAGAGCCAGTGTATTTGTAATAAGTAGATAAAGTTCAAAATATCCCTTCTTGGGGCCACACATATTGTCAGCCATAAACACAGAACAAAACTGTGTGTTTCCATGTGTTACTACTAGTAAAGCCACTTTTGAACTTTCAAAATTCCAGCATCAAGGCAAACTTTTGGAAACAATTCCGATTTATCACTTATTTTTTCTTACAAAAAGCCAAATAAAAAGCAAAATGTTTTGAGAGGAATACTTGTACTTTGGGTTCACCCAAAAATGGTTGCTAGGAAAGATAAAGCATTGGTTCTTGGGCACTTTATCAAATGTTTTTCAACATACTACACCCAACCTACCAACTGAAGGACAACATAAGAAGGAAAGAATCATCTAAGAAGAGAAGAAAAAGCAATTCTAATTATTTTCATTGGCAAGGGATGTTTTATTTTGGTAGGACTAACTAACTAACATCACAGTAAAGCTCGCCAAATGAATGATGAAAGAGAGTCTGCTAAGGAGGCAAAATGGAGAATACAGATGGATGCAGTTAGAGAGCAGTGGGGCAGACTGTTTATGTCAGTGTCGCACTTCCCTCTGTTGAGGAGATGAATAGCAGCCATTAGCAGAATTGGTAAGCTGTCTCTTTTGGGCTCAATTGTAGAAATTGCCGAGTTGGAGATGATGAATGACAAACCATAGCTGTTACAAAAAACAAGCTTTGCAAATAATCTGCCATCCGACCAGCCGATTGTTGAAGATGCCAATTATTACGAATGCAGACTGCCAAAGACAGTTACGTATTCTCAAGTTCGCTTTTAAAATTTGAAAATAACATCACATAACTTCACAAGATGACCACTGATTCACAATGTCTAATACATTCCAGATTTTCATCTCACAAACTGAAATTCATTCAAAGCAGAGACATAATGATTGAGCAAGAGGTGATGGCAAAATTACAGGTACTGTTCTCGGAAGCATACAAAGGCCATTGAACAAAGCGCTGCAAGACATTTTCTACTTATAAATGTAGTCAGTCATGTAAGTCAGACAATGAACTTACATAAACTTCAAAGTGAACATTGAGTATTAATTAGAATTAGGGCATAGTTAGAGAGAACATGTTATTTCTGAAATGTTTTTACTTGAATAATGTCATAAACTCCTCAGCCAGCTTTAGTACTGCCCTGAGTTTGTTGTACACACCACAGTTGCACGCAAAAAATATATATTTTACAGCGCATGCAGAGGTAGATAAAGTATCCTACCTCTACAACAGGGGTCGGCAACCTTTACTATCAAAAGAGCCATTTTACCCCCACGTTCACCAAAGGAAAATACCGCAAAACATATTTTAAAGACAATATCTTATAAACTTTCGAAAAGTTTGAATCTTAATTTGACCAGTTTTAACAGCCGAATACAACAAATTGTTGTTTCTCGCCACATGTGTAGCATAAATCTAAGCCAGAGAAGACAAAGGTGCATGCAGAATTAAAAACGCCAATGCTCCTATTCATGGTTAGCATTAAGGGAAGACCTGTAACATCCCAGCCAAACACCCCTTCATTCCTCGAGCTCATCCAATCACTAGTCAGAACTCATTCAGGATTTATTCAGAGTCTCACAGAAAGTCAGATGTTTTAAAAACTGACAAATATGTGCATTTTTCCCCATTCAGGTGTTAAAAAAATATTTGAGTATTGCAAAGGGAACCACAACAAAGAGGCTGAAGAGCCACATGAGGCTCTGGAGTCACGGGTTGCTGATTGCTGCTCTTGAAGATACTTAATATGCAGCTATTGCCATTTGTGTTGAAGGAAGTACACCCAGAACTGGTATTGCTGGCATAATTTCTGGTGGCAGTTGGAGCCCAGCAAGTATTTGCTTTTGTAGACCACATGGCAGCAACTAGCAACTAAAGGAGACTTTACAAGTTATTAAATTAAGACACATTACGTCCTTGGTCCCCAATGGGCGGCTACATCTGGGTGAGGAACCAACTTTGCAGCAACTTTGTTAAAACGCTGCTGCAAAATCAGGCATTTATGGCAAAACCCTGGAAGAACCGATTAACCACAACAGGTTCCCCATTGGAATATTGGACAGGACATATGAATCTTTGTGGTTGACATTTCAGAATTAGTTTTAAGAATAAGACAATGACTTTTCCGACTTTGTCAGATATTGGTCAGTACATAGTGAGAAGCATTGCTGTCCTGCAGAAACGGTTAGGAGTTACGTGCCTCCTGCTGTGATACTACAGTATATTTCAGCCCGCATTGAAATGTGACAGTCACTGAAGAGGTAATACAAGGACTAAGCATTTTGGACATTAAGCTTAACCATACAGGAGTTTTCACTCCTGCTGAAAAGTCAAAAGGGTCCTTTTGTAGTCTTAGCATGGTGCTTCTCCTGATCCATGCTAGAAACACAGCAGGAGATGTCTAAGCCTGCTTCAGGAGGACTTTTCCACTGTAATCTCCTGTTAGGTACACAGAAGTCACTTGTGACTGCTCTGAGAAAGATGCAGATTCTGTGTGGCCATCTGTCTTCTGTCTTTCACTTTATTACTGTTGGCAGGCCGACAAAAATATGGGAATCAACCAGGCGTTTCTTGCGCTGAGCTGTGTGAATTGTGAAGCTTCCCCAAGTGAGTTCAATGTTCAAAATCTGTTCTTGAACAAAACTAGTTATGCATTTCTTTCATTGGTTCTTTGGTATACGGTGGTGGCACTTTATCAAATAGATTTAGATGCTTTACTCTGCAAAAAATGTAGGATTTTCTGTTATGAAATGAATAAAATTAGACAAAATGCTCAAAATATATGTCAATCTGACGTTCGACTGAAGGTGATGTCTGACCTCTGAGTAAGTGGGCTGTAATGGCACAGTGAAATTAACTTATTTTATCCACAATTCCATTATTCTGAACTAAATTGAGTGTTTTTTTGTGTAACACTGCTAACTACTACTGAAATTGTGAATACCTTGATGCTAACCTGTCAGACAAGAAAAGGAAATACAGCCCCCTTCTGTTGCCCACCACTGACACTAAGTAAGCTTTTTGACAATGTACCTAAACATGATAAATCTTGAAGACAAGCTTCTCAGCACTATGTGTGTGTGTGTGTGACCACAAGAGAGACATCTTTTTTGGTTCACAGACAGTGATTCCGCAGCGCCTTTGGGGAATTCCTTTTTTTCATAGCATGCAGTATTGGGTTATTCCATCCAAATAGCGTTGCAATAGAACAATCAACAATCTAACCAACGATCACAAACACAAGAGACAACAACCTTGCCGTCATGGAAACAACCTGAAAACAACATTTTTTAGAAAAAGGTACTGTGACTATAGAGAGCAAACATTGCACAACAGTGTGACAAGCTGTAAAGGTTCCATCTGAATTCTGCTCGACTATTGGTGTAAAAAAAGGTCTCCAGAGGAAACAGCCAAGGTGACTCGAAGATGCTTGACAAGGGCCCATTAAGTACAAAAAAACCTGACTTGTGACGTTTCACAGAAAATGTCACAAGGTACTTTGGTCCTGTGTGTGGTGAAACATACAGGGGAGAGACTAACTTAAAGGGAATACCGATATAGATGTTCTAAACTCTTACATTTTATTCAATGAGCCTTGACTTAGATCAGGGGTCTCAAACTCTGGAGCTAAGGTCTGGGTGCGGTTGGGCCGCATCAGGGTTTAAAAAAAACTAAAATATTTTTTTTATATACAGTATTATTCCAAATAATTTCCTGCATGTTTTTGTACCCAGCGTCATAAGCCTGTAGCTTCACCGCTAATCCAATGTCGGAGTTGTTGTTGGACCATTGACAGCGTCTTATTTATTGATTTTGACAAAACAAACACCTTAGCAGCTGAAATAAAGCGCCTGGAGTTAGCTAACCTGAGCTAGATGGTCCTCCCGGTAAGAAGCGTTGGAACCGGCCTCCAGACTGTATCATGGTATAGGCGGGGCAAAATGGCGTCACTGGTGCTGTCATTTTTGGCATCCATATCAAACTCGCGTGGGACACACTGACATGAAAAAATTTTAAAAATCAAGGCGGGGGCCTCAAACTAGCATCCTGTGGGCCGCATTTGGCTCGCGGGCCGCGAGTTTGAGACCCATGACTTAGATGTTATGTTGTGTAAAATGCTTTTAAAGTGAATTCTGTCCGGCAATGTGACTTTATTCAACACCTTTTGATGACCTAACACTAAGGTAAGAGACACTACAAGAATAATTAAAAATGACACACACACACACACACAATGCAGTGAATCCATAGAGATTTGCAAGGGCAGAAGAAACATTTCTCAACAAAAAAAAACATACTGTCCACTTTATGAAGACTTTCATCTAATTACTGTGGTAACCCAAATATAAGACGCCTGTGAATATAAGACCCTTTTTCAAGACCTGTCTTTGTAAAACTCGTAGACATAATGTTTTCCAAGCAGGTCCATCTTCATCTCCCTAGTTCACTAATGTGTGTGTGTGGCAAGAAGAAAAGCTCTGACTTTTTTTGAGTTCTTTTGTTTTGAGTTGTATGCGTAAAGCTCGTCATTGTCAGACTTTTTTCAAAGTAAGAAAAAGGTCTTACACGTGAATGTGGTGTGAATTTTTGGGGGGTATATGTGCCCTGTGATTGGCTTAGTTCACTGATGTGTGCGTGTGTGGCAAGAAGAAAAGCTCTAAATTGTTTTGAGTTCTTTTTGTTTTGAGTTGCATACGTAAAGCTCGTCATTGTCAGACTTTTTTCAAAGTAAGAAAAAGGTCTTACACGTGAATGTGGTGTGAATTTTTTTTGGTATATGTGCCCTGTAATAGGCTTAGTTCACTGATGTGTGCGTGTGTGGCAAGAAGAAAAGCTCCGACTGAAAACAAGTTTCTAACGATGTATCTCTAGTGGTCGCCAGATCAGTACTTCCTCTTCAGAAAATGTAAATGCTTTGTTGACATTGTAATCACATCGTTTTGCTATAGTTACAAGTGAAGGGGGAGATAAAAGACATTTTTCAGACTTTTTTCATTTGCTGCAGTTATGTATTAACAGCACTGATAAAGAATTAATTGGACAAAGTTGGCCAAGCAATTTTGCACATTTGGAGGTAGTATTGTCACCATAAGCCATACAGTTGGGACCAGACCTGAAACTCAGCAATGCCAGGACAAGGAAAGTTACTTCTACTTCCTGAGGTTCTTCCTTCCCAGGATTCTGCGTGGAAGTGCCCACACGATGAGTTTTGTATAAAATGCAAAGGTAGATAAAAACAGCTCTGGCACTTTTCGATTATTTTTGTGCAAGAGGCAACCCAACATCTCCGCTCAGCATAGACAAGATTGCTCTGAAAGCTTTTAAAATATTGCAGGTAAAGTTTGCCCGGCATTACAATCTTCTATATCTGCCTGCCTTATTTCCCCCATGAAGATTTACAATGCTTCTCCTAGCCTTCGACTGCCCTCACGTCGCTTCCCTTTAGCCCCCGCAATCCCTCCTTGCCTCCCACTCTCACCTTAAGTGGCCAATTGTCAAAGTCAGCTGAAGCCCAGTTAATGAAGCGCTAGATTTATTAGTAACACATCAGTGGGAAAGACAGGAGGGAGGAGCGAATCCCCAAAGAAAGCAGCCAGTGTGCATACAAATAAAGGAGAAAAGAGTGATGGGATGACAAAAGGTGGGGAAAAAGTAAGATACCAATGAAAACCCTACACAGGAAAAAAGTAGAGAGGATCCAGTCAGGCGGGAAAAAGGCATCAGCTTCTCCCTACACAACAAGCTCCTACCGTCTGTTGCAGGTCTGGGATTCCGATGCGGATCACGACGGTGTTGCCCGCCGGCTCCTCCATGGATGCTGTCGCTCCGTGGCTCCGTGGCTCCGCGCAGGGATAAAAAGCCGCAACAGCAGCGACGGGAATGCAGACGCCGCTGTCCTCTTCCAGGGAGCTGCCGCCGCTGTCAGTGCTGACTCCCTGGCTGCCGTTCGCGGTGTGTGTGTAAGTGTGTGTGTGTGAGAGTGTGTGCTGCTGTTGCTGCTGCTCCTGCCGTGGAGGGCTGGGTGGCTCATGTTTGCCGGCTGCCGGGCGCAGAGGCATGCTCTATGTTAGGGACTTAGACTCTTGGCTCTCTCTCTTCATACACTCGCACACACACACTTGCTCTCTCTCTCTCTCACACACACACACACACCCTGCTGATTCGCACTCACACTGAACACACACCTCTTGCCGCATGCATCTCTTGCCTGGGAAACAAAAAGAGGAAGGGAGAGAGAAGCAGGGGAGGATGGGGGAGGCAACAGAGAGGAGATAGAGGGTAAAAACACAAAAGACATCATTAAGTGTACAACCAGCGAAGTGAGAACATGTGAATGATAATACCGTTCCTAAAAACATTCAATGAACATGTTTCATCACATGCAATGCAACTTGCCAACAATGGAACAACGCAAACATGATGGCGACAACATGGTACACAACAACAACCAGGATAGCTACACAAATGCATAGGCTCCAGTGTGCGTGTGGTGGCATTAGGATGCAGGGGGTGATGACGAAGGGGAGTGTTTGTTCAGATCAATGCTGGCCAGAATGTGATCATCATACTGGGCTTTATCTATCTGAGGAGGCATGGCTCATCAAACACTGACACATCGTGCAAACAATGTTAACATTTTTCAGACTTTTTTTTTTTTTTTTTTAATCAAAGAGAGTCATTATTACTGCTTCTGCTCGAAAGAAACTACAACCGGATCTCACGACTGTGAGGCAAGTGTGCTAACCACATTATCCCATTGCTGCCCATCTTTACAATGCCAAAATTTCCCTTTTAAATGATGCCCAATTGGCTGCACAGTGGATAACAGACTCCAAATTGTCCATAGGTATGAATGTGAGTGTGAATGGTTGTTTGTCTATATGTGCCCTGTGATTGGCTGGTGACCAGTCCAGGGTATATACCCTGCTTCTCGCCGAAAGACAGCTGGGATAGGTTCCAGCAAACCCGCAACCCTCGTGAGCATAAGCGGTAGAAAATGAATGAATTAATAAATGAATATAGAGAAAAAGGCTACACGACGGACGAGTTGTTAGCTGCAGGCCTCACAGCGAGGTGAGCCGAGTTCAAATCCACCCTCGTGAGGATAAGCGGTAGAAAATTAATAAATGAATGGTGCCCCATTTGTGCGTAACATACCGAGAGATATTAAAGTCGTAATGATATACTTCAACCAGTGGTAAGTCCGTTCTTCAAGATGACAAAGCTCATGGCACAGAACGGTGTTTATCAGGAACTACCTCCAGGATTTCATGAACACAACGCACATACTGTACAATGGGTGACTTGCAATGACATCTGGTTAAAGAGTGGATTGTCATCCCATAGTAGTGCATGCCAAGGCCTCTACACACTACTGAGGCTCCTCAACATTTCTTAGAAAGTGAAAATGAAAAAAAAAAACCATCAAACACAAGTCAATAGCAATGGGAATTTTGAATGAGTCTACCTGTTGCTACGTAACATTGGGGTTGCAAGTGGCTAACATGTTATATGCAAGGCATGGCCTAAAGGGTGGATTTCTAATAAACTAGCTGAATTAAACTTTGGTCATTAAATGACGTCACTACGGTTACTCAGAATGTTAGCGAAAATAGGGCTCTTATCTACCTAGTTTTGAAACAGACATGTGTGGGGGTTCTTTAAACAGCATCGCCAGAAGGGTGAAAGATTTCAACTACCATCCATTTTCTATTCCACTTTACTCGGGTTGCGGGTATGCTAGAATCTATCCCAGCTGACTCCGGGTGTGGCTAGGTGTCGCGAATCACAAAAAGTTAACCCCCCCCCCTCCACTGGGACATTCATTCATTCATTTTCTATGCCAATGGTCCTCAGTAGGGTTGTGGGGGTTGCGCAAAGGAGGGGTACACCCTGGACTGGTCGCCAGCCAATCACAGAGCATAAATAGACAAACAACCATTCACACTCACATTCATACCTATGAACCTAACATGCATGTTTTTGGATTGTGGGAGGAAGTTGGATTGCTCAAAGAAAACACATGCACAGGAGAACATGCAAACTCCATACAAGGATGCCCTAACAGAGATTCAACCCAGATCTTCAAGATTCCCTGACTTGGCAGCTGATCGTGCAGCCCATCGGAACCTGAGCCATCTCATGTGTCTCATGTGTTCTTCACATGGTACTCATCAATTACTTGGCCAAGGTTACACTGAATGTTACTCGTTATAGCACACTTCCCCTCACCTATCCACTGATATAATGTGTTGGGGTGTATGGTGGGTTGTGCTTCACTGGTTTAGCATAGGTAGTGCTAGAGACATGCAGCCCCCCAAAATGTTCAGACTCGGTGTTTCCATAGTTGCAGCTTTATCAGAACCGTACGTAAACAAACAACACTTACAAACTCTCTGTGATGGAAAAGGGCAACACCCCAAACAATTTATAATTTGGACCTTCTCATCATATATCATCAAACGAGCGTCCCATGTTGACAGTGCTAACTTTTTGTCATTATTCGAAATACATGCTTAGGATAATGCCATTTCATTATCTGGAACCCTCCAGGGAATTCCGATGACACGGATGGGAGCACTCAAGAGATATCAGAAGAGATCAGGACATGAACTCCGCGCTGTGTAATATGAATACTTTAGGGCTTGACTATTACTTGTTACATAGCCAGTTGAACAAGTGAGCTTCTGATGGGAGGAAAATGGGCCATAAAACATTTCTGGCAGGTCGCTAAATTATTAAGCGTGATCTTAAGTTAGTGCTATGCTCCGAAGTATTTCTCGGCTTCTCAAACTGACCCTGCAGCCTCCCAGACAGGAACTCTGTGATTGGTTAGAATTTTAAACATGCAGGTCAACACTGATGCAACATACAAAGCGATACAATGCATCATCAAGTCATTTTCTACACCACTGCTTGCAGGAATATGCAAATGAGACGTGACAGAAAAGCAATCATTAGACAGAAGTGATCGTTTGCATCAAAGCTTGTGACTCCAATGGGTGTATTTTTTATTATATTCATTCATTCATTTTCTACCGCTTATCCTCACGGGGGTTGCGGGGGTGCTGGAGCCTATCCCAGCTGTCTTCGGGTGAGAGGTGGGTGACAGGGTACACCCTTGACTGGTCGCCAGCCAATCACAGGGCACATATAGACAAACAACCATTCACACTCACATTCATACCTATGGACAATTTGGAGTCACCAATTAACCTAGCATGTTTTTGGAATGTGGGAGGAAACCGGAGTACCCGGAGAAAACCCACGCATGCACGGGGAGAACATGCAAACTCCACACAGAGATGACTGAGGGTGGAATTGAACTCGGCTCACCTCGCTGTGAGGCCTGCAGCTAACAACTCGTCCGTCGTGTAGCCTTTTTCTCTATATTCATTTATTAATTCATTCATTTTCTACCGCTTATGCTCACGAGGGTTGCGGGTTTGCTGGAGCCTATCCCAGCTGTCTTCGGGTGAGAGGTGGGTTACAGGGTACACCCTTGACTGGTCGCCAGCCAATCACAGGGCACATATAGACAAACAACCATTCACACTCACATTCATACCTATGGACAATTTGGAGTCACCAATTAACCTAGCATGTTTTTGGAATGTGGGAGGAAACCGGAGTACCCGGAGAAAACCCACGCATGCACGGGCAGAACATGCAGATGAGATGACTGAGGGTGGAATTGAACTCTGCGCACCTAGCTGTGAGGCCTGCACGCTAACCACTCGACCGCCATGTAGCCTTTTTCTCTATATTTTGAAAAAAAAACAAAACAGATCTAAACCATTTTAGAGAAACAGGTTGTAACTGACAAAACAGAAAATTGGTTGTGCAGTGTGGCAATCACTGTTTGAGTATATTATATCATAAAGTACTCTTATCAACCAAAGCATATCCCTGTCAAAAACTGCGAGCTCGAAAAGAAAACATTGCTGCAGTCCATCAGAGGCATTTGCTGTGATTTCATTGACATCAGAATCCTTCTACTGTGTGATCGCAAGACATTTTGACCACTACAGCAGCTATTTCACTGATGCAGTTGAAACCACTATGCTTAAAATTTGTCTTTCAATAGAAATGCTACATCTATCTGCCATACCTTTTACATGTTTACCTCACTGAAAGGCTCATATTGTCATAAATTAAAACAAGCAGATGCTCCTAATGACAGGAGTGCTCTGTTGTTTAAAGACCTACTGCAAAAATAGTGAACAAAGAACCTCCGGATCAGAGGTTCCCCAACCACCGGGCTGATGCTGATGCTCTGTGCTGCATGCATAAAGGTAAACTTTGATGACGCAATTATGTCTGTTTTGAGTGCTAATGTGCATGTTTGTTCGGTGCACAACCTCAAGTTAATTATTACTCGTACACTGCTGGCGGCCACACACTAAACAATGATGTTATGTTGTAATCTCTCTGAAAAACAAACTCCAGGCTCGTACCAGTGTTGACTGTATTCATTTTGTGCTTTTAATTTGATGTTGTGTCTGTGTGTGTAAGGGGATCTTGTAAACGTCACTTCCTGACACCTTGTGCTACCCTTGCTCTTTTGGCTTGATGGCTAGCGCCTGTCACGCAGTGGATCATGGTTTGATCCCTGGATGTGTGCAAGGACAGACCAACAGATTAGTAATTTGCTTTATACACAATACAGTATATATATAAAATAAATAGCATCAAATCGCATGAATCAATGTATTGTGTCAGTGTCAATTGTTATCAACTATTGTCGCCTGCCTTCCATGTTTTTTGGGTGGTCAGTCTTTTTAGTTTGTCTAACATATACCTGGTCAAAGAGGAAAGAATATTTTGCAACATAAAGTAGAGATTTGAAATTATTACCAATGCAGTGCACTCAACAAACCATGTCACTCTACCAGTAGAAGGATGGAGCCTGCCTCATCCTAAGGCAAGAATGCATTACTTTTGTACTCTTCCTTTTGGTTTTTGAGTTGTGCGTAGGAAATAAGAAGCCTTGACAACCCAACGCTCCAAAAATGTGAACCAGCCTGTTAATAAGCAGTAATTCACTTTGTGGCTCATTTCATCTGACTTGCATCATCATCATCATCAAAAAAAACGATGGGGGCATCAACACTTCAGATCCAAAAAGGAAGGGGGAGTAGATCTCTTTGACGCCACAGTTTTTATCCGTATTTAGACAATAACGACAGTGCATGTCAGTTATTTTTCCTCGCCCTTAGTATGCACGACAAAAGCTGTTCAACACAGCAATCAAGTCTTGCTTGAATAAA
This sequence comes from Doryrhamphus excisus, assembly GCF_030265055.1. NCBI lineage: Eukaryota > Metazoa > Chordata > Actinopteri > Syngnathiformes > Syngnathidae > Doryrhamphus > Doryrhamphus excisus. The sequence goes on from NC_080471.1 coordinate 11,952,179, forward strand.
ATGCAACTGTCTCACAGATGACAGTGAATTCAAGTGGAAAATAGAATCAAAATTCAGGAGTGGGACACAAAAATATGATAATTCTTGTGTGTACTCACACTATTTGTACAGTGCTTGGATGCTTTTCCCATCACTACTTTTCTGCAGAATTTTGCACTATTTTGTAGGGCCAAATTCCCCAGAAAATGCACTTCCCTTTAAATGTATTGGCACGGTCAAACCTCGGTTTTTGACTGCCCCATTTATTTTTATTATTTGTTTTTTGACACAAATTTTGCCCCATCTCAGTTATTTTGGTTGCTCTATATGCATCATTCTGTGCAATCAAGCATCCAAACATAGAACCCTTAGTGTTACTGACTCACTGACTTACATTATTGAGCGTGACCGATAAATAATGAACCTTGTAAGTACAAAAAAATTGATTAAAAAAGGTAAGAGAAACAATTAAATTCAAGATCAATTCAAGGTCAAGAAAGTACAAGGATCCCGCCCTCCTCCTTGGCTCCTCACCATCGTCACCAACAATAGTTTTCAATAAAGGTAAAAAATGATCTTAAATGTTCATTGGTTTATTTTATTCATCAATAATTATTATTATAAAACAATTGTTCTCTATAAAATGTATTTTTGTTGATATTTTTGGGTGTATTGAATGGATTAATTAAAATAGCTTGTTTTCTAAAAACACAATTAAAATTAAAGTTGAAAAAACTAAAAACAATTTACTATCACTGTTTTGACGTGCATATAAGATGGCCCTGAAGTAACCCGAATCACTTTACTGTGCCAAACACATACAGTACATGAATGTACAGTACATTATGGCCCTTCTCCTTTGCTCCTCACCATCGTCACCAACAATAGTTTTCAATAAAGGTAAAAAATTATCTTAAATGTTCATTGGTTTATTTTATTCATCAATAATTATTATTATTATATTTTGCATGTAAAACAATTATTCTATATAAAATGTATTTTTGTTGATATTTTCGGGTGTATTGAATGGATTCATTTCATATGAGAAAAATAGCTTTTTTTCTAAAAACACAATTAAAATTAAAGTTGAAAAAAATAACAAAAATGCATAATATTATGACAAAAAGTTTAAATGTTAAGCTTAATAATAATAACTAATAATAATATGCTTTGTCACCTGTACAACAAAGCTAACATGCAGGCTTTTTTATACAGTAATGGCACCTGAATGGTACAGATGAGCTATTTCCTACATCATTTATGAGAAAAATTGACTATCACTGTTTTGACCCGCATATAAGATGGCCCTGAAGTAACCCGAATCACTTTACTGTGCCAAACACATACAGTACATGAACATGAACAAGCAAACATGATGCACAGCAATATGAAAAAAATAAAAACTAGTCTTAATTGGCTGCTAGGTTGATGAAATTCTCTCTGGAGAGCCCCATTGATTATTAATAGTCACATTGCATCAAAGAGCCAGATGCCATTCAGCAGCAGCGGTACAAAGATCAATAGCTGTACTCTACTGTACATCCACAACTTTTTATCGTCACAGGATTTGCTCATAAAACACTGATTTTTTTTTCGATGCGTGATGTGTACCCTTCGTTATGCTTGTTGAGAATGTGCCACTCACATGTGCACACAAACACACAATGTCTCCCCATGTGAATTTGGTAGAACATGTGTGCTTCTGCTGCCATGGCTACTGCAGAGCATTGATTTCAAAAGCTTTTAGTGCAATTTTCCATATGCTAGTCCTGGGTATTCCACATGGGTCAGACTGGGTTTACAGAGAACTATAGTACTACATCTGACTAATCTGTATGCTTGTTGTATGTGTGTGCCAAAGACTATACATGCATTCACACACAAACAGTCAAGATGTTCAGGTATAACAGATTGAAATCCCACAGTGGTGGGCCTGCTTCGGTTGTTTCTGATACCTATTGAATTATTGAAATACACAGCCACAATACGAGGTACACCTGTATAAGTCCACACGTGATTCCTTTCTAGAATGGCGTGTTACAATCCCATGATAACTGACTCGGTCATGTTATTAGGGATGTTTGCTTGGTGGGGTTGGCCAGTCAGCATCTCCTTATAAACCTTATAGAACAACAATCTCAAACTTGCAACTTGTTTTTTTGTTTTTTGTTTTTCAAAACAAGTGCCGCATAGCATGCTGGAAAGCTCGAAACATTTGTAATGCTTTGCGGCACCATTTTGTAAATAGTCGCTCAAAGTCCATGTTTAGAGTTAACATAGTGGGTGTTTATAATCCTCCACTAGTAGTTGTTGCCTTGTTGCATATTAATTTGTGGTTGTTTTTAGATTACAATTGAGTGCATCACATAATCAGTTCACAGTTCCACATGTCCAAAAGGAGTAGGAAGAAGCAATGCTTATTAAATCCTACCCCTCCATCTGGTACTTTTACAATCAGTAACTGTTACATTTGTTCACTTCCTGCTTTACCGAAGTACAAGGTGATATGACCATACAATGACATAATGGGTACCATAGTAACTGTCAATATAGTGATATATATAGCACATCATGACTGGTTCAAGACTCTTCATCCTTGTATTTAGCAAACATCAACTGCTTGTATTGTTTCTTGAATTGGCTCATTGTTGTGCATTGTTTGAGGTCCTTACTCAATCCATTCCATAGTTTGATTCCACATACTGAAATGCTATGGCTTTTTAACGTAGTCCTAGCATAGAAGTGTTTCAAATGTAGTTCTTCCCTGAGATCATATTTCTCCTCTCTTGTAGAGAAGTATTGGATGACATTTTTAGGTAATTGGTTGTTTTTAGCCTTATGCATTATTTTAGCTGTTTGAAGATGAACTATATCAGCAAGTTTAAGTATTTGTGATTTTAGAAATAAGGAGTTAGTATGTTCTCTGTAGGCGGCATTATGAATTATCCTACTGACCTTTTTTGTAGTACATTTAGCGAGTGAAGATTGCTTTTATAGTTATTAGCCCATATTTCCACACAATAAGTAAGATATGGTAGAACCAGAGAGCAATAAAGAGTGTGGAGTGATTTCTGATTGAGAACAAATTTTGCTTTGTTCAATACTGAAATATTTCTGGCCACCTTATGTTGTATATTTGTAATATGAGGTTTCCAGCTCATATTTTCATCGATTGTGATCCCCAGAAATGTATTTTAATTTATTTTATTTAAGTCCTAGCATATAAGTGTTTCAAATTTAATTCTTCCCTAGTGAGTATATTGCCGTCTCTGAAGTTCATAACAAGTTACATTTCGGCTAATGCATATCAACTGTCATTACGACAGCGTCTTGGGAAGCTTAATATGACATGTTTTAGCACTTATGGGCTACCGTAGCTCACTCTTGTGACAACTTACAGGAGCTTTTGTTGACACATTGACACATTCGGTTGATGCATGCTTGATGCCACCCAGACTCACCCAGACCTGACGGCCACTGGCCGCCATTTTAGTTGTGTTTGAGACTCCTGTTCTAGAAAATAGACAAGGTCTGTGTCGGTGGTTTTCCCCACTCATTTTTCTGGCACTATTAGAGTCACAGGATGGTTGAAAGCCTCTGGGCTCTCAGCCGTCCATCTTCCTTTCTACTGCTAGCTGTGACTCAGTGGGCTTAGGGCTCAAGTCCACTGGCGGATCTGTGCCTGGGTGTGCTTCATCTGGGGTTCTGATAAACTGTGGGCTGTGGTGAGCAGCCTGCCACTGGGCTTCACCCAACTGATTTGCATGACTTCTGAGGAGGTAGTGGTCAATGTGAGGCCTTTGTATCTTTTTCTAATACAAAGCAAATGCCGGATTAATAATTTGGCCCTTGACAATACAGAACAATAATAACGCTCAGTGATATTCAACAAATTGTCATTACAATGGTAAAAACTATAGAAATATTATTAGGGATGCTGTGATCAATCGGCCACCGATCGGTATCACTGATATCAGTGAAAAAGGACGCTATCAATGTTGGCCGATATACTGATCCCTTTCGCTGATCAGCTCCGCTACAGCAATTTTAATATTGTATCTCGTCTCCGGGCACAGAAGAGTGAGTCAGCGCTGCATCTGCTCTTCAGAAGGCAGCGGGTGTGACTGGAGGGACCCAGCAGAGGTGGAAAAACCCACTTTTCATTCATTCTCTTTCCCTTCTCATGCAATGGACTATTCCATGTTACTGTGCATGTGCAACCTGACTCCAGAAGTGGGGAGCAAAAACAAACTTGCTGGCCCAGTTTGGAGAAAAATGAGGTGGCGTTAAATGGAGCAGACAAGAGGACAAAGTCAGAGGAAAGGTTTTTCAGACCCAAATGACTAGATACGCTCCTAATATTGTGTCTCTCACAATAATAAGTCCTGCAAAAAATATTTTTTGTATTATTATATGAACACTGTATGAATATAAATATAAATGAATGAACTTTTCATTATAATAAATGAAAAGTTGAGAAAATATAAAAGCATGAGTTTAAATAATAAAATGATAAAGTGCTGACATTTAAAGTCCCGATTAGTTGGCCATACAATATAATGTTGAGTCTATTGCTTTATTATATTTTGCCCATGTGCACAGAGCCCCTAAAACAAGCAGTAGCATTAATATTGGCCATATTTTATCCAAACTGTGTTCTCTTTTATTAGGTCAGCACAATTGAAAGACATTTCAGCCAAGCTCATGTGGGAGCTTTTTAAAATGGAAGAAGCCAGGAAATCTGCATTGTCCCTTGATGATTATTGCCTCTCTGCCTGTCTAATGAATGACCAAATTCACTTTAAATTGGAAGAGAGATGGGCAAAAATAATAAACATGTGTGCGCAAGAGAGAAAGAGAGAAAGAGGAAATGTGTTCCTCCAGAATTTGGGTTGTTGAATGGCTGTGACATTTGCTTTACAAGGTGTAGAGAAGCATGAAGCACACCAAAGGTGCTGTGTGAAGAGTTATCACACTTACTACAGGTTAGCCCAAAGTGACAGATGCTCAGCCCCCTACGCTTTCACTGTCTGTACGCGCTCCTTTTTTCTACCATCTCTCACTCCTTTGTGCTCTTTCATCTAAGTGCTTAGCTTGTCATCTCCTCCTCTTTGTTTCAGAGTATGTTAGGCAATAGAAATCAGTTTTTCCCTACAAACTGAAAGGGGGGTTTGGTGGTGATTCTGGCTCTTTGCCATATATTAAACTGTATCCGTGCTCACACACCTTTGTAGCGGCCTGAATTATTCACTTTGTTTTCACCGGGTCCGTGTGCAAAAGACGAGGCGAGTGTGGAGGGAGTGGCTGTTGCAGAGAGATCTGAGCTAACGAGAGATGAAGCGTTAGCTACTAGACGAGGTATGCAGCGTCAATCTATAGCCACTAGATAATTGATTAATAATTGATTAATAGGAATCCTGTTTAATTGCATCTTGAAGGAAGAACTGGAGTGCATTACTTGGCTGCAACCAGCAGACGTCTTATGTCATCTTAAAGTACCACTGTATAGATAAATGATTACTGACTATTTTCAGGGATTTTTACACAAATGTATAAAAAAAAAAATCTGCAAATTTGCGGGGCCGTGAATGCTGAATCCTACCTACAGCACACTGTACCTCTGCATGTGTCTAATGTAATACTAGTAGATGGATGGATGGATGGATATGTCGAAATATCGTTGCCTGGATCCCGTATAATACCAGAGACAAAAAAAGATAAATAATAATAAATAAATAATAATGTGGAGAATAAATAGATGACATCAAAAATGAACAACAATGTACAGCGTAAACAGTAAATTGCACAAATAATTTTTAACAAATAATAATAATTTAAAGTTTTGCATGTGCATGTGGGCAGGTAGAGGGGCTTATTTGGCATTGAGCAGTCTGATGGCCAGGGGGAAGTAGCTGTCTCTAAACCTGGTTGTTCTACAGCGGATGTTGCAGAGCCTTCTCCCCGATGCCAGGCGAGATGCCACTATCTTAAGACGTGTACCAAAGGATACTTTTTCCAACTAGTTTTACTGTCCAATGTACATCAAGACGCCAACTATGAGAAGGTGAGCTACATCAAGGCTATGGAATGGCATGGAAACAGGTGTTCAGAACATTCAAATACAAATTACCTTGTTATTCAGTCATTTATTCATTTTCTACCGCTTATCCTCATGAGGGTCGCGGGGGTGCTGCAGCCTATCCCAGCTGTCTTCGGGCGAGAGGCGGGGTACACCCTGGAGTGGTCGCCAGCCAATCACAGGGCACATATAGACAAACAACCATTCACACTCACATTCATACCTATGGACAATTTGGAGTCGCCAATTAATCTAGCATTAAAAAAAAACAATTATTGCATTGAATCGATTTGTCTAAAAAATTTGGGTAACCTTATGATAAGGATGTAAAGATTTATATGTGGACACCCGCTGGTTGCACCAAACAACTTCTCCCCATTCGAGTCTAAGCTTTTCTTCCTGTCACTCACACACATCAATAACTCGGAGAGCTGTAGAAACCCTCTCAAAAAAGGGTCTCAAAGGTTGTTAAGGAGGTCACCAAACAACAGAGAAGGGGTTACTGTATAATGCTGTGATGTAAGTGGTGATCAATAATGCAGAGTCACCAAACAAGCTGCAACAAAATATGATTATTCCAGCCAGTTAATCAACCTAATTTATTTTAAAATATATATAATTTTTCCAAGCAATTAGGCCCAGTAAAATTAAGGTTGTCTGATATTCATGGTTGTCTTTCAGATCAGTACTGTACTTTCCCAGGAAATTAAACCTGGTACTCAGTTGCAATTTGGTATGTATTTACCCAGCAGGACCTCTTCCCTTTTTTACATACTGCAAATCAATACCTTTATCTGCATTTTATCAATATTGTGCATATTTCCACCCTTCCACAAAGTTGTGTAATGATCAAAGTCAGTGATGTGCAATCAGGACCAGCAAGGCCGAACCATTACCAGAAGCACTGTCTGTTAAATCAAATCGAATCAACTTTATTTGTATAGCATTTTTCCTGCAAAGACATGCAACACAAAGTGCTTTACAGAATTAAAACAATTACCACAATTAAAAGGAAAAAACAAAGAAACAAAAGAAAGCCCCTCCTTCCCACCCTCCATACTAGACCCACACACACACAATCACACACAGTAGGGAGACATGGCATGGCACTGAGGAACAAGGAAACGCCACCTTTGGGGCCGTCCACACTGCGAGGAGCTGCAGGCCGTGCCATCGGAGGACCACCACCCGGGCCCCCCGACTCCGACAGACGGGCGGACCCCCACATTAAAGGGAGGAACCCCCAGCCGGCCGGGTCGAAGGGAACCAAGGATGGCACCCCCTCAGCAGACCCGACACAGCCCCCAGTGTGGAGGACCCCCCTGAGGAAACACTGGAGTTAAAAGCTGAAGACCAAGAGCTGCAGTGCTTCCAATAGTGCAAGTGCATGTTAGTTTTTAGTGATTTCAGCTTGAATGTGTTGCCATATCAATGTAATCTTCCCAGGGCATTCAGAATCAAGAGTAGTGGCCCTTATCCTACTAAATGTGTTTGAGTTCCTCTCTCCCTAAATGCCTATCACTATTGTTTTGTTTTTGATACAAGCTTCTCACGATGTTTGATGTAAAAAAAAAAAAAATCTGGCTGGCCCACTGAAGCCTCAGCTACCAAATACGCTGCTCGCCACTGATCAAAGTAATACCTCTCACTCTTTCAGGCTTGAAGCAGGTAATGAAATCTTAAAGACAATACACAATGGGCAAAGCAGAATATTCCAAAGAGACCAGCGCATCACTATAAGAGGTAACTAAGTGGTGCTCTTCCTCTGTCAGATAATAGTTGCTGATTCAACAAGAGCACTACAGAGTAGTCTGATAATCCCCTTATGGCTAAAGAAGTGAATTTAATTACATGAAAACATAGCATAAGACCTGTAATCAAATTATGGCTTGAAATCATAAAGGTGGTGGATCAATCAGGACACAATGAGCGCAACGACACGCTGCTGGTAAATCTCATGCAAGCATAAAACAGCAGCAGAAGAGAACTTCAATGGATGTGACTTTTTCTTCACATCTGCCTCCAATTACATTTTTTTTGCACCTATGATCTGCATAGCAAACCTCCAAGCGTATAAATATTTTAGACTGTTTATCGTGTTGTTGCCTTAAAACAGCAGCAGTATTCATTCTCAGTGGGTCTCCATTAGCCTCCATGCAAAATTGAGGAAAATAATTACAGGAGTAGCACGGTGGATTATCACACTAATGAGAGGGATGCTAACAATAAAGGACTTTGTCCCTAATTACCATAGTATACAGGAACAAAAAGGTAAAGTAGTCTCAACCACTTAAAGATCATTTAATCCTTCTTAAATGGCGAAATGAGTAATTTAATCCTGGGAAATTATGACTATTGATCTGTCATCTGTACGAGGAGAATATCGACAACATCACCAATCTAACAAAGTATTTATTTAGCTTCATAATTCTTATTAGGGGCTGCACGGCGAACGAGTGCTTAGCGCGCAGACCTCACAGCTAGGAGACCAGGGTTCAATTCCACCCTCTGCCATCTCTGTGTGGAATTTGCATGTTCTCCTCGTGCATGCGTGGGTTTTCTCCGGGTACTCCGGTTTCCTCCCACATTCCAAAAACATATGTGCCCTGTGATTGGCTGGCGACCAGTCCAGGGTGTACCCCGCCTCTTGCCCAAAGACAGCTGGGATAGGCTCCAGCCCTCGTGAGGATAAGCGGTAGAAAATGAATGAATGAATGAATTCTTATTAGAGAAACCTGTTAGGCTACTTTTGATTGGTGTTTATGTCTGATTTACAAGATATGTAAGTCATCATTTGGAACATACTTTATGGACATTAAGTTTACCACTGTCTTGTGGGTTTGACTTCTCTGTGTTTTTGTCTCTTTCTCTCACTCTCTCCCAAACGGTTAGAGCTCAATGTTTGACAGACCAGGGGCCGCATTTCTAAAGATGTGCGTAAACCAGAAACCCTGCGTCCAGTCCGATAAACAGTGGTCTACACACACATTTGTGGTTCATAGATTCCACCTTGAGGAGAAGTGTGTGTATGCACTTCTCCACTTCACCATAGAAGGTCAATGCAAGGTAACTCATGAAGGTGGCGTCCATACTTAAACAGCCTTGGTTGCATTGGAAACACGGCTGATGGGAAGACGAGGATGAAGAAGGAAATGGATGTGGAAATACTTCAAAATTATCATATTTGGAAGATACAGCAGTGGCATATCAAGTAAAACAAAGACAAAGTGACAGCATGTCTGCTGTCATCTGTGAGAATGGAGCATGGAGAACCAAGCGAAAATGTAATATTTTTTATTTAATAATTTCATAATTTCATAATTTCATAATTATAACAATAATAATTTAATATTTTTTTATAACTTTTTTCCACATTTCCATTTTTAGTTGTTAGTTTTAGTTTCAACATTTTTTCCAAATTGATATCACACATTAATGGTTTTGTTGGCAATAGCACAGGTTCAATGTCCCAATTGAAGGCTCAAAGATAGGTCAGCCATCCGGATGCTTACAGTGATAGCTGAATAGAGTCTTCTCTTTGATTTTCCATCGTTGGATACACTTCAAATAGCACTTGTGTACTCTGACATAAACTTTTAACTGGCGTTTGTGTTTTTTTTAATGGACACTAATTAGACCAACAGTCTGTAAGACATGTCACTGCAGGCAAGCGTGTGTTAGCTTGAGCTGGTAAACCACCTGAGAGGTTGGGATGTTTTTTATTTCAAGTTTTATTTTTAAAACACTCACACATGGGCTAATTGTCACTGTCAATTTTGCAGCAACATGCTTGTTAAGAGCACTCATGCAGGCCCAGATCATGATGCTGCCACCACCACCACCACCACCACCACCATGCTTGACTGAAGTCTAGACACAATTCTCTGTGTGTTGAATTATCTTCTTTGGATAGTAAATCTGTAATCAAGCAGTACACTGATTACTCTAAAACTGTTGTGTGCGATACGGCTAGATTTGGTATTGTTCCGATACCTAGTAAATGCAGGGCCAGTATCGCCGACACCGACACCTTTCGAAAAAGGTGGATGCATAATCAAACTGAATGAAGTTTTAAATTAATCAAAAAAATATTCATTCATTCATTTTCTACCGCTTTTTCCTCACGAGGGTTGAGGGGGTGCTGGAACCTATCCCAGCTGTCTTGGGGCGAGAGGCAGGGTACACCCTGGACTGGTGGCCAGCCAATCACAGGGCACACATGGACAAACAACCATTCACACTCACATTCATACCTATGGACAATTTGGAGTCACCAATTAAACTAGCATGTTTTTGGAATGTGGGAGGAAACCGGAGTACCCGGAGAAAACCCACGCATGCACGGGGAGAACATGCAAACTCCACACAGAGATGGCCGAGGGTGAAATTGAACCCTGGTCTCCTAGCTGTGAGGTCTGCGCGCTAACCACTCGACCGCCGTGGCCCCCATCAAAAAATTATTTACAATGTAACTCCTCTTTCTTTCTGGTATATTTGGGCTTGCCTGTCTGCCGGTCGGGCTGTGTTTGGTTGCCTGTCGCTGCTGGGTCACGTGACAGTAAATCAAACACAAGAGAGGCATGGAGCCTTCTCTGGGCTGTGACAGACAGCAGACACACACAGCCAGGTTGCATCTTGAATGAAACCGTGGAGGGCCAACTGTAACCGTCTTCTGTCTCATTACATTGTATTAAAGACTGGGAGACTGCAAATAATTAATGACGTGCATACAACACGCCATCAACTCCTCTATGCATTACTTTATGCACAATGTTAACGTTTTTGCCCTGACAGAATTTATTTTTTTCTTATCGCTCCTGCCTCATTACTTTTGCTCAGCGCCCTCCCTTCCTTTGCCCTCAGTTGAATCCATCCGAGGTCGATGCATCGTGACTCGCTATGTAAGTGCAGTAATTACGGTGCAGCAGTCAGGCCCTCCAGGATTTGGCGATGTTGCGATTGCAACAGTTCAAACAACCAATCCCTGCGAACGATGTGCATCCTTGCAACTTTATCAAATCCCTGCAACTTCATCACACATTTTGGCTAATCATAATCATTTTCAGATATCTCATTTGACCCTGTTGCCCCTGTCAGCTGTCTAACCGCAGGATGCCCATTACACCAATCACGGGCTTCCGGTCAATAGAGAAGATAGTGTGAATCAGAAATGTCACTTTGTAGATGTCATATGACATCAGTCAGCTGACAATAAGCTCCTTCCTGATTCAAGCAACACGGAAATGCAGTTTTCATCCTTTTATTCTGATTACAGATAAACTCACTCAAAAGGTAAGATGCCTGTATGTATAACGGCGTAGCGGCTAGTTATGTTCAGGTAGTTATCCTGACTCCGCTATAGAAATGTAGGATTAGTTGCACGAAAAATGGGAAGGCACTTGGTCCTGATGGTATACCTTTGGAGGTATGGACGTGTCTAAGAGAGGTAGCAGTAGAGTTCCTGAACCAGGTTGTTCAATAGGATCTTAGGTGGTGAGAAGATGCCTCAGGAATGAAGGCGAAGTGTTTTGGTGGCCATTTTTAAGAACAAGGGTGATGTGCTGCATAGCTGTGGCAACTACAGAGGTATGAAGCTAATGAGCCATACAATGAAGTTATGGGAAAGAGTAGTTGAAGCGAGACTAAGGGCAGAAGTCAGTATTTGTGAGCAGCAGTATTGTTTCATACCAAAAAAAAGTACTAAAGATGCAGTATTTACTTTAAGAATGTCAATGGAGAAGTACAGAGAAGGTCAGAGGGAGCTGCATTGTGTCTTTGGAGATCTTATTTATTATGTATTATGTATTATGTATTATGTATTATGTATTATGTATTATTTATTATTTATTATTTATTATTTATTATTTATTATTTATTATTTATTATTTATTATTTATTATTTATTATTTATTATTTATTATTTATTATTACACGGGAGCCAGGCAACGACATTTCGTTGGCAATTTCACTGCAATGACAATAAAGAAAGTCTATGTTTGCCCTGGAAAGGAGAGGAATGAAGATTAGCCGCAGCAAGACAATGTGTGTGAATGAGAGGGACCCAAGTGGAAGAGTGAGGTTACAGGGAGAAGAGATAGAAAAGGTGGAGAATTTTAAGTACTTGGGGTGAACAGTTTTTCAACAGCATGGCAGAGTTCCACAACAAAAACCAATGCTGAACAAAAAACCCCATTCAGGCTCGCCTCAATTTTGCCAGAAAATATTGAAGCTTCTTGATAATCCCTGATATCATACAGAAAAATGAACTTTTTGAAAGGTGGGTGAATGGGTAAAGAAAAACAAAACTTTGAACGTTGTAGACTTTTACACTTTGGAGTGACCTAGTCAAAGTCCTAAACTGAATCCTATTGAGATGCTGTGCCCTGACCTAAAAAGGCATTTAATGCTGGAAAACCCTCTAATGTGGCTGAATTACAACAATTCTGCAAAAATGAGTGGCCATAAACTCTTCAAAAGAGACTCAAGAGACTCAATGCAAGTTATCACAAACGCTTGATAGCAATTGTTGCTGCTAAGGATGGCCCAACGAGTTATTAGGTTTAGGGGGCAATCACTTTTTCACACCATACCATGTGGGTTTGGATTTTAATTTTCTCGCTTAATAATAAAACGTGTCATTTAAAAACTGCATTTTGTGTTCAGTTGTGTGGTCATTGTTTGTCAAGCTGAAACAAAAGCCAATCAAATATGTCCATCCATCCCCCACCTCCTCAAGTCCTTGTTTACATCAACAGACATATAGACAAGTGAGGATTATGGGGTTTAAGGTTAATTCATTCATTCATTCATTTTCCACCCCTTTTCCTCACAAGGGTCGCAAGGGTGCTGGAGCCTATCCCAGCTGTCTTTGTGCGAGAGGCAGGGTACACCCTGGACTGGTCGGCAGCCAATCACAGGGCACATATAGACAAACAACCATTCACACTCACATTCATACCTGTGGACAATTTGGAGTCGCCAATTAACCTAGCATGTTTTTGGAATGTGGGAGCAAACCGGAGTACCCGGAGAAAACCCACGCATACACGGGAAGAACATGCAAACTCCACACAGAGATGGCCGAGGGTGGAATTGAACCTAGCTGTCTCCTAGCTGTGAGGTCTGCGCGGGTTTAAGGTTAAAAAGAACATTAAGACTTCATAAAATCATGAGCCGATGCAAAGCTACTGAGTGAGCTTTGTGAAGCTGCTGCAAAAATCTGGCATTTTAGGCCACAAGAATCACCCCAAAAAGCCTCCAAAATCCTGGAGGGACTGAGCAGTAGGAGTGGAGCAATAGCGAGGGGAGGCAGCATGTCAAACATGACTGTGCAAGGCAATGGGGCTAGAAACTCATTCTGAGAACTAGCAGCGACACTTTGCCACACAAAGATCCATTACCAGCAGGTCTAAATGCTTTCATTTTGTCCCTTTTGTGTTTCCTCTGTACATACATTGTAGTCAATCGATTGGGCGTTTTTAGTACATTGCCATATACAGAATAAAAAGACATTTTCAAATGATCGCAACAATCCATATTAGACAGTTTTATACCTCTAACTTTAGGGATGGCCCACCAATAAAGAAAGCGTGGATGAGTTCGGAGTGTATGAACAAAGATCAAACACCTTTGGGATGAACTACAACCGAGATGCTGAGTCAGACCTTTCACGTAATCTCCAAGAAAGTCCTACCAAAAGTCTTATAGTGTGCATTTTCTTTTATATTTTCACTTCCTCTACTGCCAGGTGTCTCAACACATGTGTCAATGTTTAATATAATAAGATTAAATAATTAAATTACATTTTTAATGCATTAGAGTTACACAAATATGTAATTTATTTTAGTTTAATCCAATGTCATGTAAATATACAAATATAACTGATATATTATAATTTTGGCCACACAGTCAGGCGATCAGGAAGATCTGGGTTCGATTCTACGCTTGGCATCTATGTGTGGAGTTTGCATGTTCTCCCCGTGCATACGTGGGTTTTCTCCGGGTACTCCGGTTTCCGCCCACATTCCAAAAACATGCTAGGTTAATTGGCGACTCCAAATTGTCCATAGGTATGAATGTGAGTGTGAATGGTTGTTTGTCTATATGTGCCCTGTGATTGGCTGGCGACCACTCTAGTGACCCGCCTCTCACCCAAAGTCATCTGGGCTAGGCTCCAGCCTATCCTGCGGCCCTAACAAGGATAAGCGGTATAAAAAAATGGATGGATGGATATTACAATTTAATAAACACAATTCTTAGTGCATTGTTGGTTATTAATGCATTTAAAAGACAAGCACTCATGACGTCAATAAATGCAGATACACACAAAGTCTCCACAAAACACGCACACACACCCTCATGGTAATGATGTATTGCCTATTGCAAGTACTGCAATGACAGTACTGGCATGCAGCCTAAAGCAGTGGAGAGTTTATAATATTAGGGGAAATATTCACCATTAAAAATAACTGTATCAGAAACAAATCTGAGGCAGTGGTGACATGGATCAAGAGGCAAGAAACACTAGTATCATTCAAGAATTACAGTCAGATTAGACTTTGCCCCCGAAAAAAGTGTAAAAAAACAGACAGATCAAGGTCAAGGTGTTGTATTATAGAGCAGAGAGAAGTACGGAGGGGGAAAGGAACACTTCAAGAACCAAAGCATACCACATCAAAGTGAAGGCAACTGAAGAACCATAAATCTGCAAGGAGGAAGCTCACAAGTTGATATTCATGAGCTCTATAGACTACAGACAGACAATGAATGCAAAGGATTTTCAACCAAGTATCAAAATGTATGGTTTGATTCTTAATTATGCAAAATTTGTAATACTTTTGAGACACACTAAATGAAGGGCTTAATTCTAAAAAAAAAGGTAATTTTTGCAAAAGGAGTGAGTTTGTTGTAGTGGTGGAGGAATGACACTTGCACCGTTCAGAGACGCTAACAGCTTCAAGCTAAGTATACAGTATGTATGGCATATTATATAACAAATACTTGTGTTTGATATTTGCCCATGTAAGTGCTCTATGGTTGGAATGTTCCTAAAATGTTCCGTCGTATATGAATAAATCATGTTGTTTCATGGGTGAATACAGCCCATTATTAGTCCAAAAATATACATATTTACTGTAAGGACATTACATTTTTTCCTTGCCTAAATTAAGCCTTTTCAAGTATAAACACTGCCAAATGAACTAAAATACAAATATAACTTATTCAAAAGACACATTTTACACTGGTCATTAGGTATCAGCAAATGGGAACACATTTATAGCAACACACACAAGTATGAGTTGTATTTATATCTTATATCTTTTGCAATAATATACAATAATAATAATAATAATAATAATAATGTCTACTACATGGGGTAATACCAGAGTTACTATAGAGGTGTTCATGTCTGTATTAAAGGCCTCACCTTTAATATTGTTAAAAAACATATTTACAACATGGTATATTCAGATTTTCTAGCTACAAAAATATGTTATTTATACATATGGAAAGAAATTAATTAATAAATTGAATATATAAAAAAGAATATATTAAACCGAATATAACATAATACAGTAAACCTCAGATATATCGGACTCGGATATATCGGAAATTCGCTTACAACGGACAGATAAAAAAGAACCGATTTTTCTGTAATGCATTTCCAATAAAAATTCATTGCATATATCGGATTTTTTACAACGGATTTCGCCTATTTCGGACAAAATCTCCAGTCCCGTTCCAATGCATTTCCATTAAATTTCCCTCGCATATATCGGATGGCCGCATCGTGGCGCTCCGAAGCTAGCTGACATTCTGAGACGTTTTAAAGCAGAGGACATTTTTAATGCCGACGAAACTGGGTTAATCTGGCAAATGCTGCCAGAAAACACCCTGGGATTTATTGAATGAGATCTTAACCTCACTATTGGAAATAACGTAGGCCCGACGGGCGTAACAGGGCCTAGCTTAATTAACAATTTGTTATGCTCAGAGTCCAATAAAGTTAAATTCTCATTACCTTACGTCTCTTTTCATTGCCCAGTCCAGGTACATTGGAAACATAGTCAAGGAAGTGCCTTTTTATAACGGATAAAATCCGATTTACGCATATACCGGATAGAAATCCGATATATGCGTAAAACGGACATTTTCCGGTATACGCATATATCGGATTTCGCTTATATCGGACAAAACCAGTGGGAACAATTGAATCCGATATATCCGAGGTTTACTGTATAATACATAAAATTTAAACCCCAAAGTTTGACCTCAAATGTCAGATTGGCTTGAAATTTCTCACATGGCTCTCCGTAAAATACCCACTGTAACTTAGCCGTGTCATCGCAACTCATTGGCCACAAGTTATTGACCAGAGCCCGTATTCACAATGTCAAAAATATTTTTCTTCGAATTTTGAGTTATTCACAAAGCACCTTAGGCCATAAGAGAGCTCCTAAGCAAAATGTTAGGAGTAGTGAGGAGGACTTTTAAGAAGCCTAAAGCCCGTTTGATGCTCTCTGCATCCACAAGGACCACGCAGCTCTGTGAGGACAAATTACGTCATTTTCGCACCCATGTCCCCTCGAGCGGTGCCTTGAAGTACAGAAATACTGCCATTTAAATGAGGTAACCTACCCTTTAAGCATAAAGAAACACTGAAACAAATTGTGTTATAAGTCAAGTTTTTTATTTTTATTTTATTTTGCCATGTTCAGCATGGCTTTTGCAAGCACATTCCTGCCAGGGTACAAGTCTTTGTGGTGAGAAGAATTGCAGCACCCCTCCTATTCAACAAGCATATCAATATAATCGGCATGTGAATGAGGTGCGTTCAAACATTCTGAAGTCGAGTCACAATTAATTCAGTTTTGCCAGGTTTCATCATCATGACATAACAGTTATATATTTCTTCAAGTTATAACTGATTGGTTGATTTTCCTGTCCATCCGTTACAGGAGCTGAGCACATTTTTTCTTTTTTTTTTTTTGGTCTTCCCCCTTTTTGTAACAACCAAACACAGTTCTTAGAAGACTGTGGCATACCTAGCAACAGGGCCAACCACGCCTCCTCACTTAGATAAATGTCCCTTCCTTGCGCAGAGTTGCTCTCAAGTACTTCCTTAATCACTCTTAAGCTAAGATTCCTTGCTCTGAATTTTCAAGCTAAGTTAGAAGCTTTCTGACATGACTCTGAGAAGCTTTGTGACTACAGCCCCAGGTCTCTAATGATTGCAAACCTTGAGAGCGTTTGAACTATATGTATGATTTTTTGAGCACCACCCATTGGGGGCACCACAAATGTTATTTACATGGGGTGTCAATTATTTTCAATGGGGACTTATTATGCTCATTTTTTTACCCTTTGTATTGAATTGTGGTCTCCTATAGAGCAGGTACACACAATAACCCGCACAAAAAACTTCTTAGATTTTCCAGAATCTGCACCTATTCCAGCGGTATTTTTTTTGATTTGTGCTTTCTGACAAAACGGTCTGTTTTCATTTATTCCACTCATGGCTCGCCTCCAGGCATGCCCACTCCGCTGTGATTGGTCACACGCCCAAAGTGCTTCTTAACTATATCTGTGTTTGAATTCGGAGACTCCTGATTACAGTAGTGTAATCAATTCTATTGGGACCTTATTGGCACATCTTGTTTTAAATAGTATTCTTAAAAGTGCTCAAAATTAAATTCAAATAAACCCTACCTTATGTCACGGGACCCTGATTAGAACATTTATACATTGTACATTTCAATTTCTGCACTTTCAAAAATGAACAGAATCTAAAATTGAACAAAGCCAATCAGAGCTGAGGGGGTAAAAAATGAAAAACAGAACCTGTTTGAAGCAGATTTATACATTTACTGACAAGTGTTTTTCCTTGATGAACTTTGTCTATTTGTCTATTTGTCTTCAGTCTTTGAGCTTTTTCTAGACAGTTGTTGCATTACCAACTTTTGTATCCCCTTGAATGTGACGCAGAGTTGAAAATGGTACCTGATGTTCAAGGTGTAAAAAAAAAGTCAAAACGTTAAAGCTGTTGGAATGGTCACATTATACAGATCTTTAAGTGATGGCTATCAGGCATCATTTCTTAAATTACCTCTAACATTCTGCTTTTCCAGAGTTGTGCACGGTAGTTTGTATTTGAGGCTTATTTTCCAGTTTTCATAATGAGTGGGTAAGCCACATTCACCAGATCGCTGCAACACTTCACACACCATTCACTATAAAAGTGGAAACAAAGAAGGATTGTTATCTTGTCAAGACAAAATGGGGATCCAAAACGCATATCATAATTGTTCTCCGCACAAATACTTAAGCCGAAGACCCAACAGCCGACTCTAATATGGTGACTTGAGCTTGTCAATCTGCAGCAAAAACAACATAGCAAAATTCTACTTCAATATATGTTGATGGACACTCACTGACAACTTTAAGAGCAGTAAGGTGTCAATACTTTCGAAAAACCTGTTTGCCACTCAGTTGCCATCACATGAACAGAAGCTATTATTACAAAGAAGCTATCATAATAGCTGAATATTTTGACTGGCATTCCTCGCCCCAGTCAGCATTGTACTGGTACTTCCTTGTCTTACACTCCAAAATGACTGACGAAAATAATTCCACTTTGTCTTGAGTCTAAACAAGCCGGCCAAGCACAAGACGACGGACGATTATGCATTCTTTCTTCTTCTTAGCATTACGTGGTTCTGTATATGTGTACAGCATATCATCACATTAAGAAAATGCAGACTTACCGAACAAAGTAGAAGTAGAAGTCGTTCCACAAGCTCTGGGCGTGCCTAAGGCATCTGACTTCTGCCCACAATGCAGAATGGGCTGTGCAGGTCCAAAAAATGCCCAATAAATTATTTTTTTTTTATTTGGCTTAACTGGTATAAGTCAAGTTAAGTGTGTTTTTCAATTCCAAATTACTAAATACTTATTTAAAATTAGTGTTCATAACAAGCACCCAATTAAGTTCTATGTTGGCATTTACTGTGTACTACACATTAGAAGAGGCACTGCGGTTACAAAAAACGTCAGTGAACACAGACCTTGCATGTAAAAGGGCGATCAATAGCCTGTGGATAAGGTCTAAATATGAACTGTTCATTCCTCCACCGTTCAATAATGACACAAAAACGTCCCTCCAGGATCCAGAGGGCTCTCTGGGTGCTATTGTATGTACATTAGTATGCAACTCTCGGTGAAAGACTGTGAATATGCACGATATACAAGCAGAGCATTTGAAATTGGAGTCCTTCAGCCTAATAGCCAGCCGAATCTGATACCCCCCCCCCCTCTCATGAGAGATAAATGCTACAAAGGCTCTATAGAAGAGTGGACTAGTAGATAAAAGTGAATGTGTAATGAGAGCGAGAGAAAGCAAAGCCATTCTTATATAGCCAGACAGTTTGCACGGGGCCTGTAGAAAATCTCTATGACCTCACGATTTCATTGAAACATCCACTCAGCCAGATGTTTACTGCATAAACGTGTGCTCGTTTCTCCGGGGTTGATATAATGAGGCCAAGAATGAGCATGTAAACGCAACACACGAATACAATAGAATTGGGGTGAGTGTCCCTGAAAATAAGTGCAAGTTATGAGCAGCAATGGTGGATGGGTGCATAAGATGGAAAACAGTGTGACAAGGACCATGGCAAACGGAGGGCATTTCCACAGATATTAGAATCCTATGAAATGAGCTCATCACTTTTGAACAGTTGCTTGGTGTTTTAAATTAGCTGGCATGTTGACTAAAACATCGCTCTCAGTCTGCAGGGGACAATGGAGGGTTGTCCGTATTTCCATTTTCGATCCAAAGCATTGTCATGTTCTTGACAAGCAGCCAGCATCATTATGTGCGAGCCTTCATTCCCCGTCACACGCCGTCTCAAACATCTGCATACCTTTTTTTTTTTTTTTTTATCTAGCGCTAAATCTCTCCATTGCCCTACGCAAATCATTTGGAATACTGGCCATCACATTTTACAGCAACAGGGTAGGCTAAAATTAGCTTTATTTTTGTCATTTTTATCCCTGTAGCCACAGATGTTACAGAAACGCCGTCTACCGAACCAATGAGCTGTGGTTCAAGTGACCCATACGGCATCTACTCTCTATAAAGTGGAACTATACATACTTAGAGGTATTCATAGCACAGCAGTGAGTATTTGCTGTCTTCAAGCCTCTATCTCAAATGATGAAATGCAGACTGTCTGAGCCCATTACCAAATGGGTATCTTCCACTTTCTCATTTTAAACTTGGAACAGTGCCCTTAAGCCCAGCAGAGAAACTAACAGACCATTAAAAAAATATATTAAAAAAAAGACTTATCTATCCTTTCCATGTGTCTCACAACACTCTAAGCTTCTATCGGCCTTTTAGAATTGACTTCCATCTTATCTACCATTGCACTGCCTGTTTTCTTACCCTCACACCATCAGGTAACTAAGTACAATGTCATTCATTCCATCCATTTTCTATGCTGTTTATCCTCATTAGGGTTGCAGGGGTATGCTGGAGTCTATCCCAGCAAGAGATCTTTTTGGAATGTGGGAGGAAACCAGAGTACCTGGAGAAAACCCATGCACACAAGGGGAAAAAAATGCAAACTCCACACAGAGATCCCCAACCCAGGTCTTCCTGATCTCCTGACTGTGTGGCCAATATGCTAACCACTCATCCACCATGCGGCCAGTCATTCATTCAATCATTCAAAACTGGAGAGCTGGTAGATTTTGTACAGTTACATACAAATGGTATACCTAAAACACACTACAGTTGTCCCTCATTTATGGGAGTTATTTGGTTCCAAACCTGACTGTGTTCAATGGATATAGGATATAGGATAGCAGCTGTCAGGCTGTACAACCAGCACTGCTCCCAATAGACTTCTACACCACTATGTACATCTGTGTAATACTTGCTTTTATAGTCAGTATAGTTACTCCAGACCCCATTCACTGTACAATATCTGATCAACCTCCATGTGCAATACTAAGGGCTCTAAATGCAATATACTAAGTTCTATGTGAAGTATTTCCATAATGCCTCATATTAACTCACTAGCAAGATCTCAGTGTATAGACTGGTCATATATCTCATCTCGTTTCATATTATCTACATACTGTATTGTATATAACTCTGGGAAAAACTGTTGATTTGGTTAATATGTGGGTTGTTTATATTGTTTATTTTTCTACATTGTGTATTTTGTACTGCTTAACTGATTCTGTACTCTTGCTGCTGTGCAATTCAAATTTCCCCACTGAGGGACGAATAAAGGCATATCTTATCTTATCTTATCCAATGTTAATAAATGGAATATTTTCATACATAATAGCAAACCTGTTTATAAATAAGGTATTAAGGTATTAACATTACTACATCCCTGTATAGATTAAATAATACCCCATAGTCACCTTTACGCTCATATTATCACATTGCAGCTCTTATGCTGCAGGGACTTGTATCAGACCAGCGTGCTAACAATCTAACCAGTTAGCCTCAAATGTATTTATTAATAATAATTAAGTTAAGAAGCCACAAACCTACCACTTCCACACGGAATGGGAGGAGAGTGCTTTTTTATTTTGGACTTAGCATGGCTGATTTCATGACTTAAAGGGATAGTTTTGGATTTTGGTTTTTTCCATGAAATTGTATGACATGCCCATCAGCAGTGTAGTCCATCAACAGTGACTTACCCCCTACTTCGTTGCTAAGGCCACTTAAGTAAAGCGTTTGGATTCTCAAAACAATATGCGTTCAAAAGAGTAATACATTTGCATCGCAAAATTCCTCCTCAAAAAAGGGTCCATTGTTGTGTACGTGTTCCACACTGTTAAAGACCTCTGCAACGCTAGAATCTTGCGCCGACTTTATCTGCTGTGAAACACTTGAATACTTGGATTATGTGGTACACAAAATTAATGTAGATTAAATACACTATGGTTGCTTCATCCAAAGTTGAGAGACAGCTGGATCTCATTTTTCTCACGCTTTTGGTGAGTGAACTGCATCTAAATTTAAGAGGTCTTTGTGATATTCACCCATGTCAATGACCCATCACACCTGATTTGCATCATTTCATCTTTCTTATGAGGAGCTAAGTAGCGCTTCCTCAGGTGAAGCACCTCATCAGCATGTTTTAACATTTGCTCAATGAACGCTCCTTGCCTTTGGCTGCCATGCTTTAATGAGCAAAAATGATTGTGTTGGCTCACATTTTAAGTTGAATCAAATAAAACCTAAACACACATTGCCTTTCAGCGCGGCAGTTCCTGTTTATTCACGCAGAGTCGGGGAAGAGCACAGCTGGCAATCAAGTTCACTTGTGGAGTTTGTGTGTGGGTCAGGAGAACGATCAGTGACTACAGAATGCTTGCTTGGCATGAGTCTGGAAATCACAATGAGAGGGGTTGCTTTATGTCATTTATTTGTTTAGAATTTGTCTGTCTCAAATTGCAAGTATAAAAAAAGGAAAGCAGAAACTCATTTCCTGTGATTAGTTTCAAAGGTATGCCTAAAATTGACAAAATATGTCTTCAAGCCTGACCAGAAATAAATAAAAACTATCATATATTTGAATGTGAAATGATTATTAATAAGAATATGTTGTGTGGAAGTTAATACAGAACGTATTCAAATGTGACACTAGCTATTTACATGATGTGTGTGATATTTACTAAAAGTGTGTATTAAAACAAACCACAACAAGTATAGTGTGTCAAAGACAACATACAACAAGAGTTGAAAGTCTATCATCCTCCAAGCTATCGTGTCGTAACAAACCAGCTTCTACACTAACCGCTACAGCAGCACAATACAACACGTACCACAGGGAAGCACTTCTTTCTGAATGGGTGAACACAGAGTCAATAAAGAGAAGAACCAAATACGTCCAGTGAAGTGAGGGTGAGACCTCAGTGTGAGAAGGTAAAGAGGTAATAGGATTATTATTGCTGACCATCTGGGCCCATTAGTCAACACATGGCACGGGACTATAAATAGACTATGGAGTGCTAATGCTGTTATTTGCTGATTGTATCAATGTCCAGGCTTTCAATGAAGCATGTTGTAGCACCGTCAAGGAGACGTAAATGGCTCAAGACCAATAAGGAGAAAACAACCCTTGGAATTCGCCACCAACCACTGGTAGCTGCAGAGGAAAACTTACAGAAAAAGAAAACTATGCAATCGACATTTTGATTTGTTGTAAAAGAAAGACATGTTGGTTTGCTAAGAAATTATACATATTTTAAGAAAAAAATGCATCTTAGC
Organism: Doryrhamphus excisus; assembly: GCF_030265055.1. NCBI lineage: Eukaryota > Metazoa > Chordata > Actinopteri > Syngnathiformes > Syngnathidae > Doryrhamphus > Doryrhamphus excisus. The sequence goes on from NC_080471.1 coordinate 11,975,536, forward strand.
TTTGTGCGATAGGTGAATGCATTTTTCCAAAAGCGTTATTGTTTGTTTGTCATACCGTTGAAACTTTTTTGAAAAGTTTTTTATAAAATATTTCAACTAAATTTTGACTAAAATTATGCTATTTTTTAAGTAAAAAATGTGACTTTCACATTAGATTACAACCTTTTTCTCTCAATATTTTAACTTTATTCTTGTAAAATTACTGCAGACTTTTCAATTTTCTGAGTTTTTCTTTTATTTTTCTTGTTAAATTATACAGTATTTTTCATATGTGCCAAAGGCCATTAAAAAAAAAAACAGCCACAGACCGCAAATGGCCGCTGGGCTGCACAATGGACACCCTCGAGCTAGACATAATGAGACTGACAATGAGAGACTGAAACTACTGAGAATGAGAATTACAGAGAATCACAGACATGACATGAATAGAGACTGGTAGACACAGACTGAAAATCAACAGCCTGAAAATGAGAATGTGGGCCTCAGAAAGAGAATGAGAGACTATGAAACTGTGATTGAAAACGGTTGACTTTGAGACAGAGACTTTAAATGACAGAAACAGAGTGAGACTGAACATGAAAGAGCGCAACTTAAAATCAGAGACTGAGACTGATACTGTAAATGAGGCTGAGTGCGTAAGACTGAAACGAGTGACGAATGAGACACAGACTGACTAAAAAGACTGAAAGACAGAATGAGACTGGGGCATGTGGTATCCATTATGATACTGAGAATAAGACTCACTGAGAATGAGACTCACTGAATGTCAGGAGACTAAGCGAGTGAGACAGACTGATAATGAGACTGAAATGAGAACCAACAGACTGCGGCTGATACCCCGAGACAAATTGAGAATTAGACAATATGATGCTTAATTACACTGAGACTGACAATGATAGAGAGAGAGTGAGAGATGGATGATAAGGATGAAGATGAGGATGGCATGAGATATACATACTGTATTGACCCAAATGTAAAATAGCCCCGAATTTAAGACTCTTAAGGCTCTTACAATTGGCATCATGACTCCTCAGTTGTTTGCTACTGGCTAACAACCTCTGAAACACATTTTTTTCCCAGGAGGCCTTTGTGTTACGACTACATCACTACAGGTCACACAGGTGTGTGTCAGTGACAGGAAAAAAAGAGCTGACATAGAGCTTATCGCTATAGGTTTTGTGCATTTATGAGAATCGGGTGGTGTCCCAATTCTCCTTAAATTGAGGGGTAAGTGTTAAGGGGTATACGGCCCTAAAAATCAAGTGCAGCCAGTCACCACATTTAAAATGAAGAAGTAGGAGGAACTACAACACCCGCTGACAAGAAGTTTGACTAGAAATAGAACCACTTGTTACTCCACATAAATACTTGCCATGTTTTGTATTGTTGTTTTTATTATATATGTTATAAGTAGCCACCTAACATGGATATCTGACTTCACTGTAATGTACTGCATTTCATAATGATTAGACAATGATTAGATTAGCCTTTTAATTGTAAGTTATATTTTTAAATTGCTAGCACGGGCAATAAACATGATTTTCAGTTGTACTATATTCTTATAGGATCTTGCAATTTATTTTTTGAGGGAAGCTTCAGCAGCCACGCAACGCTCACGTCCATCATATTGTCACATGTCAAGAAATATCCAGCGTTCATAAAAATGAGCAAAAGCCTTAAATATGTATATCTTATCAGCTCCCTGTCACAACATCACATGTACACACCCTCTCACTGTAGCTTTGTACACTGTACACACTGTTTAAATTAAACAATTAATGCTTAGGTAATCGACAGCCCAGATGTCCATCATCTCAGGCCTGTTTGAAACAAATGGAGAAGACCTACTGTGAGGAAGGCACTTGATCTAAAACACTGCTAGAGTATTTGGTGTGTATGTGTGTGTGTGCGTGCGGCAAAGTCAAATGTCAACTGCCTCCATAGGAATGAGATAAGGGCCACACACAGGGAATGGCAAGTGTGAGCTTAAGCACAGAGCAACGCTCACAAAAAAAGCACTTGATGTGCATATTGCTCGTTATAAACAAGTATCTGTTACAGATAATGCATTTTTGCCAGATACCAGTATGAAACGAGTACATTTCGTCATTATCCGTATTCGTGTTTAAAGAAAATGCTCATTATATATTCACTATTCACGCTCTGTGATTGGCCAGTCACATAAATGAATACTTGATTGCTGTTGCTAAGACCAGTTATTGGGATTGGGGCAATCACTTTTTTATTCATTAATTCATTCATTCATTCTCTAAAGCTTATCCTCACAAGGGTGCTGGAGCCTATCCCAGCTGTCTTCGGGCAAGAGGTGGGATGCACCCTGGACTGGTCACCAGCCAATCACAGGGCACATATAGACAAACAACCATTCTTCTTCTTCTTCTTAATTTATTTCAGACATGCATACTATGTTACATTATTGTTTCTCACATATACACTTACATTACAATATATATACATACATACACAACACCTCATTACTACATATGTCTGAAAAGGAGCAGGAAGAAGCAAAGCTTATTAAATCCTACCCCTTCTCCACGCCATAGCAGTTATCAATTCAATAAGTGATTTTTTCCCACACATATAATCACAGAATCTTACATAAGACAAAACAACAAAAGTAGAGTGGGAACATCGGACACACCCACACTCACATTCATACCTATGGACACTTTGGAGTCACCAATTAACCTAGCATGTTTTTGGAATGTGGGAGGAAACCGGAGTACCCGGAGAAAACCCACGCATGCACTGGGAAAACATGCAAACTCCACACAGAGATGCTCGAGGGTGCAATTGAACTCGTGTCTCCGAGCCGTGTGGCCTGCGCGCTAACCACTCGTACGCCTTGCAGCCATCACTTTTTCACACAGGATTTTTTTTCTCCCTTAATAATAAAAAGAAAAACATTTGAAAACTGCATTTTGTGTTAAGTTGTGTTGCCATTGCCTAATATTTCCATTTGATTGGTAATCGGAAACAAAAGAAATTAAGTGTGACAACATTTTTAATGCAGAAAATCATCAGAAAACTATTTCACACTAATGTATATTTGCTAAGCATATCTTGACCTACATTGGTGTCATCTGCATCCTTTAATTTTCTACATAGGGGCCATCATACCTGAACACACCTGCACTATATATGTCAAACAAAGCGTTTGGTTAAAAAATATCCCTTTTACTGCCGTCCATTTCTGTTGATCAAACGGTAAAGTGTAAATGACACTGGCACAGCTGTAACTTACACAACTGCAAAATAAACAGTTTAATCCTTCGCAGCAGCATTAAAGTTGCACTAGAGCATTTTTGGGCCACATGGAATAATGACACTAGGCAGTAAAACGATGTAATGTGAAACACATATCCACCTGTCATATTACAAGCGCCAATAAAATTGAGCAAACCAGCGGACAAGGCACAGGAGATTTCTCCCAAATAGCCTCCTGTGTCTCACAGCTGCCGCAACCTGAAGTGAATGTGATGTAAAATAAATAAATAAACACTTGTAGGAAGTCAACATCAAGACACAAGAAAGTGCAATGCATGTGTCAGCGTACGAGCACTGAGGGAGAGCTAATCATGTGGAATGTGTTATTGCTATCCTAATTAGCTCCAGTGCCTCGTGACAGGACACTGCAATATGTTCATCTGGCTATCATTTTGACAATGTGATCATCGTGTCGAACTTAATTACAGTGGATAGCCATTCAGCATTCAAATTAATTGTTGGAAAAATAAAGAGTTATCAACATTTGTCTCTAGAAATTTGTGTTTTATTAATTTCATGTCTTAATATTATGACTTGTTAACTTTTTTTTTTATTTTTGTTGACCAGGCGCAGGGCATGTGTGCCGCACCCATGCTGATATGCTGGAGCCCATCCCAGCTGTTTTTAGGTGAGACGCGGGGTAGCGAGTAGATGTTCATTCATTCATTTTCTACTGCTTATCCTCACGAGGGTCGCGGGGGTGCTGGAGCCTATCCCAGCTGTCTTCGGGCGAGAGGCGGGGTACACCCTGGACTGGTGGCCAGCCAATCACAGGGCACATATAGACAAACAACCATTCACACTCACATTCATACCTATGGACAATTTGGAGTCACCAATTAACCTAGCATGTTTTTGGAATGTGGGAGGAAACCGGAGTACCCGGAGAAAACCCACGCATGCACAGGGAGAACATGCAAACTCCACACAGAGATGGCCGAGGGTGGAATGGAACTCGGGTCTCCTAGATGTGAGGCCTGCGCGCTAACCACTCGTACACCGTGCAGCCTGCGAGTAGATGTATTTATTTATTTATTGCCATGATTTGAGGTTAATTTTGATTCAGAACTGCTCCGGATGATGTCGTGGTGTAGAAGTTTGGAGCTGTCTGAATCCTTTGTCACCAAGCCATTCCAGTTAGGCTCCTTCCATTTGGCTGAGCGGCAACTTTACAAGCACTGCGGATCACCAGTGGAAGTTACTAATATTCAAAGTTACTAGCAGAAATGAAAGCAAAGCTTATCTGTAACGATGTATTCAAAGATAGAGTAAATGGGTGTCTTGCTTTATTGTGGCAACCTGGCAGTTATGCCTACTGTTAGAGTGTATTTTTTGTAAATAGATGGCTTGGTAACGATGTTGCGCTTGGCACAGGGGAGAGCAGTTTGAATCCCAGGCGGGGCTGAATGGCAATGTACAGAAACATTTTACGATTATTATGTTTTTCACACTGGCCCTCACAGTGTCTTCCGGCTCTGGGCCAGGTATGAAATGCAGCGGCCAAAACTGGTTGTATGACAATAAATAATGTAAAAATGTAACTTGCCTGTATGAGAGCCACGTTTTGATCATTCCTATTTTCTGTGGGACAAGTGCAATTGTTTGCAAAGAGTCAATTTTGCAAGTGTTTATGAAACTATGTTTGCTGCCCTTTCCATTTATAACACATTATCATTGCCATACTGTATGAAAAGTGACAAGTGGTGCTAAAGAGGTACAGCTCAAACCCATTTCCTACCTGCTTTCAAACTCAAGTGGCAAAGTTAGTAAAATACTAATGTACACGAATCCTCCAGAGATTATTTTTCAGTGCACTGGACTGTATTAAGATGAGTGCTAGAGGGGATAATGGGTGCCAAGTGTTGCCATGAGAAGCAGGGGAGGGAGGATAGAAGATCCTACTTTACTTTCAAGCCTTGTCTTTATGAAAAATTAACTCTGACACTTCGGAAATCGAAAATCATGGCTCTGTGAGTGTGTGCGTACAGCCGTACTTGTGTGGGAGAATGCATGCATGAGTGTGTCTTTAAGGGTTTGAATACATTTATTTAGATGCTGATAACTCTGGAATAACATGAAAGCGGACTACAGTCAACTACATGAACCCGTGCACATGTTAAAGGCTGGAAGACCTGTATGTTAATAACACCAATAATGACAACAACTTATTCAGGACAATGCTTCTTAGAGTCTCAATCTACCACTTGGTATCTCCCACGGCACCACAATGAGCACGAGTGACCTTGAATGCTGCTAGGTATTTCTCTGATTAAATATTACATATTACCCGTATGACAGTCAGCCATAATGAGAAATATAATGCGGTTTAAAATGAATAATGACAATACGCACAATACTCTCTCTGGTGGCTTGTTGTAATTGAAATGATCGAAATGCTTAGCATGTCCCATATTAGCAGCGTTGGGGTTATCTCGGGATTTCCTGCTAACTGGTGGCTCCATTAACAGACAGATGAGTGTGTGAGAGGCTGCCATCTTGGCAGCATGACCTCATCAATTGATGTGTGATATGGCGAAGCCGCGCTCACGTCCATTGAGACCAAAACGGGGAGCGCTAACACGCAGATGAGGACTGATCTTGTCCTCTGTGTCGCCTTGGCAGAAGCAACCACTGGCCATTCTGGGACCCCCCACCCCCACCCCCACCCCTCCCCTACAATTCAACTCTTTCTCCTCATGTCTCCATCACTCAAGACCTATGCTGGACTGTTTCCCAGCATGCTTTGGAATCAAACCCATTTAGACTTTTGTTTGAGCTAAAGGCTGTGATTCTTGGATGCAAATTGTTTACTGAGTATTTTTACTTTTAGAACTCACTGTCCTTGGACAACCCCTCCCCTTCAAGACCTTGTTTTTTGTGTCTTAGTAGCCACCTCCTTGCCTGCTGTGTTCTTTGTAGTTGTAATAAACTCATTTGAATTTCAGTAGGGTGGCACGGTGGACGAGTGGCTAGCGCGCAGACCTCACAGCTAGGAGGACCAGGGTTCGATTCCACCCTCGATTCCAACTCTGTGTGGAGTTTGCATGTTCTCCCCGTGCGTGGGGGGGGGTTTCTCCGGGTACTCCGGTTTCCTCCCACATTCCAAAACCATGCTAGGTTAATTGGTGACTCTAAATTTTCCATAGGTATGAATGTGAGTGTGAATGGTTGTTTGTCTATATGTGCCCTGTGATTGGCTGGCGACCAGTCCAGGGTGTACAACGCCTCTCGCCCGAAGACAGCTGGGATAGGCTCCAGCACCCCCGCGACCCTCATGAGGAAAAAGCGGTAGAAAATGAATGAATTTCAGTACTGTGAAACATTTTTTGGCTAACAGGATTTGTTTTAATACAAGCCCTTTTGACATAGTAAGCAAATTAGAACCAAAACATTAGAATTTGGCGAGGTGATTTGGTGATTTCTTTCCCCCCACAAGTGATCAAGGTTGTACATATGGCAAGTAGGAGTGTGACAATATCTCAATATAACGATATTTTATCTCCAAATCGTTTATCGATATGCGCCCGCCAGGTATCAATACCGTTGAGTTACATACAGGTGCGGTGGGAATGTCAGCAGACAGAGAGGACACACAACAGGAGAGAACATGGCGGACGTGAACGAAAACAGACACTGAAGGACGCACCGGCATCCAGCAGACCATCATAGTGGCTTGTCCTCACAAACCACCAACTAGAACCTTTCTGGACTTCAACAAATTGGCAAAAAAAACTCCACACAGAGATGCCCGAGTGGAGATTCGAACCCAGGTCTTCCCGATCTCCTGATTGTGTGGCCAACATAGGCCAGCATGTGGCATTTTACACCAGTGTTACACAGGAATGGTGTCACTGTTTATAAAATAAGCTATACGTTTGTTACGGAAATGTTGCACTACAATAAGAAAGACACTCGTTTACAGGAATGTTGTAATAAAAGTTAAAAGCAGTTGCAGTTCTGCATATTGTATTTGTATATAACTCTGGGTAAAACTGTTGATTTTGTTAATACTTGGGTTGTTTATATTGTCTATTTTTCTATATTGTGTATTTTGTACTGCTTAACTGATTCTGTACTCTTGCTGCTGTGCAATGCAAATTTCCCCACTGAGGGACGAATAAAGGCATATCTTATCTTATTTTAAAAGATTGTGTTAAAGTGATGGTGGTTAAAAAACATTTTTTATGTTTCATTTTAAAATGTCTGTTTCTCTCTTTAATACTAGTATCATCGATCATCGTAGATTGATTTCCTGCACTGTATCGCCATATGATGAGATAATTATCATGTATCGTATCATATCATATCATGAGGTATCCATATGTTCTCACTCCTAATGGCAATCCTATAGCTCAAACCTAAAACCTTTGTGTCTGTGTGTGTGTATTTTATGCTGCCCTCACCTTAACATATAAATCACACAAATGGATGAACACAAGCTATGTGGTAATTGCGGCAAGGTGATTCCCTCAGTGTACTGTTTCAAGCATGTAAATGAAGTGGGATCATTGTTATTGATTGGTGAACGCCTGTTTTGGCAGAGTGATGGTCCTCAAGATGAGTGTCTGGGGCTATTGATTATTTTTGGTAGGCTCAATAGAAACAAGGAGAAGATAACAAGACAAACACACTGATCACAGAAAAAAAACAACATGACTCAAAACAGTCAGAACAGCTCAATAATTGCATGATTAAGGATGTTCGCTTGAACATTTCATAGAACGAAAACAACAATAAAAGGTTTTATGAGGAAGTGTAAAATGGAGAGTGAAGAGTGCTGTAGGGAAAGATCATATATTGAATATCATTTACTGAATATAAGATGATTACTCTTTTGGCAAATGTATTTTTTAAATACGAAACCTTTTCTTTAAATCCTAATTAAATTTGTGTGTGAAATATCAACTCGTGTATAAGATCTTTATCAGACTATCAGAATGGTTTGATAATTCTGCTTCACATTGAAATTGTCTTCATAGCTACTTTTTTTTGCTAACTTGCGAACCTCTAACACCATTTAAAGGGGAACTGTACTTTTTGTAAAAAGTTTGCCCATCATTCACAATCCTTATGTAAAACGTGAACATATATTTGTTTCCCTTTTCTTTGCATTCTAGAATAAGAAAAGAAGTTAATAGGAGCTAGTTAACAATGGATGTCATGGGAAGTAGGCCTACCTATTTTGATGCTGGAGTTCCAGCAAAAGAAAAATATTTTAATCTGTCAACGACATTTCACAATGGGCTGTGTTGTGAACAAGGGCCAGAATGCAGCTCGACTAGCCGACAAACTGAAGCCTGACGCCTTTCCAATGTTGGTCTACATCTGACCACCTAGTCATCGACTTGTTCTGGAAAAGTCATAAGTAAGCACAAGCAGTAACAGTTTACAGTGCCCTAACTGTGTTTGTTTTGTGTAAGTAACGGAACAAAAGCGGTTCTCTGTGTAGCATTATTATGTAGTGTGTATACAGGGAGCGGGGTTACTTGTAGCCATTTCCCACCCCAATCAGTGAGTCTACCCGAGTTTTCACTGGCAGTCCCGCAAAAAATGTGTAATGACCACATTACAGGTTACTGATGCTGTAAAAAAAAAACAATGTTAAAATGCTAAAGCTACTACGATTGATAAGACGTCTTGAAATAACCTCTTTTCTTGAGAAACTTCACACTGTCTAGTCTCCATTTCTTTCTTCTTTCTTTCTTAATTTAGTTCAGACATGCATACTATGTTACATTATTGTTTCTCACCTATACATTTACAATACAATACACTTATAATATCTATATATATATATATACATATACATACATACACACACAACACCTCATTACTATACATGTCTGAAAAGGAGCAGGAAGAAGCAAAGCTTATTAAATCCTACCCCCTTTTCCACGCCAGAGCAGTTACCAATTCAATAAGTGATTTTTTTCCACACATATAATCACAGAATCTTACATAAGACAAAACAACAAAAGAAGAGTGGGAACATCGGACACCCCAGCAAAACCCCAGGACATTGCCAAAGCACACCACCAACCCCGCCAGCCAACCCACCTGGCCCCGACCCCCCCTGAGCCCCTGAGTGCACCCACCTAGTGCCCAGCACCCCCCACTGCCCTCCAATAAGAAGCCATTTTGGCTGGACCCACAAGTATGTGTAATCCCTGGGCGGGCCTACATTTGGATGGATTTCCAGATGGGATTCTGGATCCAACACATATGACTGTATGTTAGAAGTAGACATTTTAAAATGATCAATCGCCGTTTATAATCAACTCCTATACTGTTTATCAGTTATCAATTTATAATTGATATTATTATATTAATACAAAGGGCCGAACAATTAGCATAATAGGTCCCCTTTAATGCACTGTATTAACTATACATTATATGCAATGGAGAAAATAAATGTGGAAATAAACATGAAGAATTCAGGAGATGAACTGAAACTTGGAAGTGTAGAATGAAGTGGGAAACCAATCACATCTCCTGGCTTTAAACAAATCCTAGTGTCCTCTACTTTTAATCCAGCATCAACTGTTCCCACGTCCCTCGCCTGCTGCCGGCATGGAATGTGTGTACTGCTGGGTGAACAGAACACACAAAACAACTGACAAACAGAAGACCTGTTCTCAAAGCAAAGAGAGCCAAGTGAATCACTGACTGGCCTGTCTGTTTTATGGGAGAATGTCAATGTTCAAGGCGTGATGTCGCCTCACTTCATACTGATTTACTGGCAGCTTGAAATAATTGATATTTATCTATTTTATCTACCATGGTAAGTGGAAAAGTCATAGGAAATAAAATAAGAATTTAAAAGAGCTTAGGGCAGGGGTCTCAAACTCAATTTACTTGGGGGCCACTGGAGCTAGGGTCTGGGTGAGACTGGGCCGCATCAGGTTTTCCAAAAAAAAAAAGCATTTATTAAAAACAGAAAAATGAATAAACTTTGCTTTGGTTACGATTTTCTACAAGAAAAGCTCTGATAAAACATTACACTGTTCTCAAATATCTTAATTTTTATTTTTCTACACAAAATAAGATGAACAATAAATAAACAAATCAAGAATAAAGAAAATCAATCAATCAGTAATAAATAAATATAATAATAATAATAAAACGGCAAATATTAAAAACTTAAGAAACCACATATAGTTGGTGGGTAGACAATTTTTTTTTTTCAGATTAAAATTAACAAAGCATTATTAGAGCCTTGTAGACATGCCAAAATACGACTATAGTCACATTTATACTCTTTTTATTTACAACATATTGCGCAACTGCAGGGTCTTGAGACACACGCTAACTCGCAAACTAGAGAGCTAGCGACCTAAACGGTAGCCTTCAAGTTATTTCCTTTAAACTTAAATAGCCAAAAACTTACCACTTCCACACGGATAGGGAAGATAACTATTAACAGTTATTTAACCTTTAACATGAACATTAATCAAACGTAATATTTTTTTCTGGGTACATGATACCATACAGCATCCATATCAAACTTGCGCGGGCTGCACTAACATTAAACTGGCCGCGTGTTTGAGACCCCTGGCTTAGGGTTTAGTAAGGATGTCAGTTTACGTATATCGGCATAAAAATGTTCTGTGCCAAAAATGCTATAGACACAAGGAATGACAAGGGATGGCATTCTCCACAGAGCAACAAGCTCAATATGTTGGTCGGAAATTATGTGCAGGTTTCGCTTTCAAATTGTAAATATGTAATTTGCTATTTCTGTAAAAAGTATTACATTTTGCTCTGTGTGTGTAGTAATGCAGGTGCACCTAAATAGTAGCGCTGACTATGAATGAGAAACAGTTACTGCTGAGCGCACTTTTCAGCGACAGCAAAGCAGCTTCGGAGCAACAAAACAGAAACAGAAAACCAAACCACCGACGTGAAATGTGGAACATAAAGTGTAGTGCTGGTGCAGCAAGGGGAATAAAATGTCATCAATACTTGACATCTAATATGGCACCTCAGGGCGAATCACTCAAGAGTAACACATAGAGTTTTGGTTGTATTACAGTTTTACTGGCATATAGCAGTATTTATCTTATATTTATCTTATTTATCTTATTTTATTATTATTTATAGTTTATTTGCTAAATACTTCAAGTAGAAGAAGCATAATGTGTTGTGTGTTGTGGTTAATATTGAAAGACAATATCACACATCTCTAGCTAACATTTGGGGCATATTGAAAAAATAAAAGGGTGTACCCCACCTCTCACCCGAAGACAGCTGGGATAGGCTCCAGCACGCCCGGGACCCTCATGAGGATAAGCAGTAGAAAATGAATGAATGAATAAATGAAAATAACAAAAGTATTTAATATTTCTACTGAATACGGTGCTTTGCACAAACTGGCTCATTTGTCTCTTGCGTGAGCTGCAGCGTTTCCAATAGCAACCCCAGTTTTGGTGGTTGAGAACAGCTGGTGGTGTTAATAAATTGGGATACTTTGTTCCTGTGTGTGTGTGTGTGTGTGTGTGTGTGTAGGGGGAGGTGCTGTGCGTGTGTGTGTTTACACTGTGCAGCGGAATAGATAAGTGTGGGGCTCAGGCTTCAGCCATGCAGAACACAACAACAGCAATCAAACAAGAGTTAAAAACCAACCACCATGACTCCAAACTATGAAGACCCATGCTATCAAACACCCCGTTTCACCCTGTTTCAGTCTCTGGTCCACCATTAAGGATTTTCTACCAGACCGTGCAAGCATGAAGGAAGAAAACGCTCAATGATAGACAATGTGTGATCCGAGGGTTAATTAAAAATCATTCACCGGTGGCTGTCACAAAACGTCTCCATTCCACTCATTTTGCATGTTGAGTTCCACTGCTTAGAAAAACACATGGTGCTATGTATATGTATGATGCTATATTCATGGCCTGGCAGGTCTGAGAACACTGTAACTTCACTCTAGCTGTTTGCTCTTTTTCCCTACAGAGGAAACGCCATTATCCTTTCCACTTAACCTATAAGCTCTGGTTAAAGGGCACCATGGAAATGACAACAGTACTCCCCAAGCCAATAAAGATGTGCTGCCTGAAGAGAATTTTATCTCATAATTAGAAATAATTATGCCTCCTCTGTTAGGGTGAACCTTTTGTGAAGGTGTTCACAGCTCTTGGTGGAGTTTAACTTTGAGAGTTTACTCAATATTTCTGAAAGAGACAAAGCCTGGCTGAATCACACAAACAGACTGTACTCCAGCAGCACTATGGGGTAGATTACAAAGACAACCATAGCAATGATGATAATGGAAATGGAGTGTACTCGTAATCAACCGTGGAACGTGCTTTGATTAAACTCATTGTTACTTATGGTGACTCCAGCTGATTAATAATTAAAGCAATCAAGTTGATGTGTCTACCTGCAATAGGATCAAAGTCATGCTTATGGATGATATCTAATACTGTATATGACACACTCTCCTAAAGTTGAACAATTTTTGCAGTGTTAAGACACCATTACATCATACAAACATGTTCAAATTAGGGATGCCGAATGATTACAAATTTTAATAAGATTAATCTTTTTTTTTTTACTAAGTAATCATGATTAATCACCATTAACTACTGGACTGGGTGAAATATATTTGAATATTGTAACAGGTCCAAATGAACTCATTCATTCATTTTCTACCGCTTTTTCCTCACGAGGGTTGCGGGGGTGCTGGAGCCTATCCCAGCTGTCTTCGGGCGTGAGGCGGGGTACAGCCTGGACTGGTGGCCAGCCAATCACAGGGCACATATAGACAAACAACCATTCACACTCACATTCATACCTATGGACAATTTAGAGTCGCCAATTAACCTAGCATGTTTTTGGAATGTGGGAGGAAACCGGAGTACCCGGAGAAAACCCACGCATGCACGGGGAGAACATGCAAACTCTACACATGGCCAAGGGTGAAGGGTGGAATTGAACCCTGGTCTCCTAGCTGTGAGGTCTGCGCGCTAACCACTCGACCATCCAAATGAACTGACTATGTCAATCAAGCTAAAAGATAGCACCACAGGTCTAGAAATCTATTTATAACATCTATAACATTAGAATCACACTTTAAACTGTTATTATGGGCAATGAGGAGTGTTTACAGACATCACATCATTTAAGGTAAATTAAATCTGTCCATCTGAATAACCCTATAGGGGGATGTCGGGAGCTGTCATCAGGGCGCAAGAAGCTTTCACTTTAATCGAGACCTACCCACTTATACACATTTATAGTACTCAACATGCAATTTGACTCTTAAATACGCTTGCATGGTCTCCATTGTGTTGCATTTTCCTGGTTTCAGTTCCAAGTTCAGTCTATACAGATTGCACAAAAAATGTCCAGTTAGCTTGAGTTTTGGAAGGTATCTCTTCCAACTGCTCCCCCACTGAATATTTAGATGCAAATGTAGCATGCTGCGTGTCAAAATGCTGCATCGTATTTGACCGTTTCCTCCATGAAATTTTTATCTCTGCATATCAGACATACTGCCAAACCTGCTGTCTCCACAAAGGCGAATTCCTCTGTCCATTTATGTTGAATATACAGTACTCCTCATCTTTATTTCTTTCTTTCTTTTTGCCATCTTCTTTGGCAAAAGTGTTTGTGCTAGCTAAGCGTGTAGTTCATCGTGTAGTGGTTAGCGTTCTGGACTTTGGAGTCGACGCCTCGATTTCGAATCATCAGGAATGAAAGCCATCTGGAATTTAAAGGGCTCAAGCCAAAAATCAGTATGTGGATCAGAAAGATCTGCGGAAGCGACTCCGTAATCAGGAAAAAGCCGACAGAAAAATGAACAAGTTCACTCAACAGCCCGGTAGTCTACCACATTAGCTAATTATAATTGTGTATTGGCATCTAACCAGAAACTACTGAAAGGACAGCCATTGCCAGTAGAAAATGGACAGATTAAAATTCACAACATTGTTTTAATTTTTTTTTAAAACCGCCCCTGTTCTATGTATTGTTTAAAAATGTTGGTTCAAGAGTTTATTTTGATATTTCAAAATAACACATTTTAAAGCTGTAATTATAGTAACCGTGATATTTTTGCCCAAGGTTATCACACGGTCAGAATCTCATACCTGCCCATGTGTAGATGTGCGCTCATGTCTGTGTGAAGGCAAGTGAACATTCTGTTCTCTGCCGTCAAAGACCAGTCTTAAACGAGCAGTTAAAGGCTGTGCTTCCTCATTAGCCTCATTCGGCTGAACCCTTGTTTTGCTAATTGACATAAAAACAAACGCTTGCTCATGAAAGAGAAGCTGCCAATTACCTAATTTTCACACCCCCCCTATGTTAGTTCTCTTGTGTGGGTTTGTGTGCTATATGAGCAGATGGGTGAATCAAGCTGTGCACAGCTCCTCCTGTGTGTTTGCAATTCAGGGTAGTTTCTACACAAGTGTCCTGTATTATTACAGACACATACTAGGGATGGAATGTATATTTGTCAGTTTTAAGGTCACGATAAAACTGCTTACTCAGGGCTTTGGATGAATCCCAACTGGACTGTTCAGATTGTCTTATAAGACGTTTTTTTGCGTCTCATCCAAGAAGGCTTCATCGGTTAATGCTCTAGGTGGGACTAGGTGGGATAACTCCAGTCTGACTAGATAGGACAGCTTCTAGTGTAGAGTTCCAAGCGGATCTGTCTTGTTTGTGACATAAAAATTTGTATTCCTCTCTCCGACAGTGTCTACACCTTCCTACCCCCCCCACCCGTGATAGTACAGAGCTTTCTTATCTAGTTAGACTAGAGTTGTCCCACCTAGTCATCTCCATCTTGACTGAACAATGATGGCACACTGCTTTCATCTTATTCACTTGTCTTTGTCCATATTTCAATGAAAAGCTTCCCAAGACTTTGACAAGAGGGTTTTCTAACTAGGTTCTTAATACGCCATGTGCAGGTTTGGCCGCCAAGACAGTAACACAAATCATTGTATTGTCAGATTTACAACTTGGGGACTTTTGGGGACAATTTCTCAAACACGACTAGTGACAAATCTAGTGACTTTTTCTGGCATCCTTGGAGAGTTTCTGGTATTTAGGGACGTAAAAGTGAAAGCACATATTGTCATGCAGTTTCTGTTCTCACTGAGCAGCAGCAGGTGCTGCTGAGAGGTCCTCCCCACTCTAAAGCTGTCACAAGTGGTCCGTGTGCACTCAGCTCCCACGGTACACAGAGCATAGGTTGCTGTTGGTCGCTGTGAGAATGATGAGAGTGGCGATAACGATGACAGGGGCGACAATAACATTTATGTGTAGGCCATAAATCATATGAAAATTGGCTCAACTCTAATCTGTTTGAATAAAAACTAAATATTGAACTATATTCTGATGCTTTTTACGACCTGATTTGACCTATTAGTGACATCAAATACAGCATGGGATCCTTAAAAACTGCTACCAACAGCAAACAGCTTTAAAAAGCCATATATTTAAAAGGCAATTATTTGTGATGGTAGTATCAACTCTTCTACAACTTTCAGTTTATTCTAGTTACTTTATGCTTATTTGTTTTATTTTAGATTGTGTTCCTATAATGTGCCGTTTGCAGGCCCATGAAAAATGGCTTGTGAGCTGCACTTTGGACATCGCTGGTTTACATATTTCACAGTGAAGGGGGAGTGTTAACAAATGAGTGCGTCCACTTTGTGTTTTCGTAGCACTATCACTAAACAATTCCCGCTATAGGCACAGCGGTGCACACACTGGGTTGAGGCAGTGCTTTCATGGCAAGCCTCTCATAAGGGTTTGTTGGTTACAGAGTAAATGCATGAAAAAAAACAATTCCTAACTTTCTATTTTAAATGTGTGATGTGCAGGAATTCGGAATGTTGCGATATACAGAAACGAAAAAAAAAAGTTTTCATCACAGAGAGCAGTCAATTCCAGTCAACATAATGTAGCTTGTTAGCTACGTCAGTTAGTCTTATGCACGTGCAGCTTTAACGGCTGAGGCGTCAACGTGAGAATTGCCAATGTGAAAAAAAGTTATAGGAGACTTGTAGATTTATATAGAGATGCTCAGAAATTTTACTGTAGTTTGATTCACATTGTTCTAGAAATAAACTTCTTAAATCCGCTGTATAACACACCTACACATGTAGAACAGGGCTCAACAATAACGATGTACCGATGGCCCGGGGCAAGTTAAAACAAAATTCGGGCAAGTAAATCCAATCAGTGATATTCCCGTCGGGCAAGTGCACTTTGGCATGCCATACTGCCAAGAGTTTTTTTTTTTAAGCGGTTCTTGTTGGGTGTTGGTAAAACACGGACTGCGTAATTCCGGTGGTAATTTGCAAAGCAATCCTTGCAAATCTTGAAATGGACCAATCGGAATCGTTTATTTAGACCGCGGTCCGTAATCTACAGTCCGCATTTTACCCACACCCGTTCTTGTTCGCGATCAACCAATCAGCGATCGTTTGACTACGAAAACATCCATCATGGCGGCGCTGCCAACATCGTCTAATTCTGAAGGAAACAGCAAAAAGTGATGAACCAGTGCCTCCTAAACAAGTATTTTATTAGCGGCAGCAAATCAAATGATGGAACAGGTGAGTGAATCACATTGCTGTGACAATTTGAAGTGGTCACAATGAAACACCGCCCATTAGATCCAATACCAAGTGCTGATTTTGCACAAACTACAAAATCTAGCGCTTCCATTTCTGTGTATTTTTCTCACCTTCGCTTCACAAATTATTGTTTGACCATTGAGCTTTTTTTCTGGATTAAAAACACTTTACTAGTACACAAATGTGTCTAATCAATAATGTTTCATTGTGGTGCACAACTTATAAATATCACTGCTTACTACGACTACCATGTGTAAGGTAGTATGGTAGTACTCTCATTTCATCTTTATTTGAGATTCTCATGTGATGTCACAAAAAATTACATGATATCATTATGGCAGTCTTTTCATTTTACATGGGGCAAGTTCGGGCAAGTAGTTCTCACCTTAAGGATTCCCTATGGGCAAGTCATTTTGTTTTTTAATGTAGAGCCCTGTAGAAGAAATGCATGAAACATGGTCTCTATATTCAGCGATTAGGGATGTACATGCACAAGTGAAATTCAAGTATTTCTTGTATAATGCATTAATTAGGTAATTCAATGCAAGCAGTTGATAAAGGTGATGTATTCGCCATGCACGCTTGCAGGAGTTGAGGTCCACATCATATTGTGCGGAAGTATCCCGTGCAATTCCGATCTGAAAGCTACATGACAAGTGACGTTTCCCATGGGAAAAATTAGAATTGTGTGTGTACATTTCACATTGAGTCTGACCTTCTGGAATGGATTAACGACACTAATTGAGGTTCCACTGTATACGTACAGTTACAACCCAAACACTTCTATAAGTACCGGTTGTGTTACAATGCAAGAGTGAGTCGAGTGCTTATTATGTTGTTGCAAGCAGCAAAATAGCATAAAAAAGTGGCCCTGATGTCAGCATGAGGAGGCTCTATTCAACTCTATGGGAAAGAAAAACAAAGTGTGACGCTGATTTACCCACATAGGAAGATGAGAGAGGGAGAGTCACTGCTTGTAACCTTGGAGACAACACAGAAGCAACCAAAGCTTTTGTCATGATACATTTGAGATATTCTGCAAATGGCCCGAATATGCTTTGCTCGCCTTTACACAATCACAGAGGTGCAAAATAAATATCAAACAGGTATAATATGAATGGGAGGGATTTCTCTGAGGAAATAAAGCCACTATTTGCAGGAGAGTTCCAAACCACACACACTTGCTCATGTGTGCATATCCTCCCCAGAACCTTGTTTGAGTTGTTGCAATGGTGACCAAAGCTTGGGAGGAGGAGACATGGTGGACAGAAATACGATTTTTGTTTTTTTTGTTCCATGGTGCACTCAGATGACACTGTACATCAGGGGTCTCAAACACATGGCCGGACACTAATTTGAGGCCCCCGCCTTGATATGAAAGTTTAATGTTAGTGCGACCTGCGCAAGTTTGATATGGATGCTGTATGGTATCATGTACCCAGAAAAAATTATTACGTTTGATTAATGTTCATGTTAAAGGTTAAATAACTGTTAATAGTTATCCTCCCTATCCGTGTGGAAGTGGTAAGTTTTTGGCTATTTAAGTTTAAAGGAAATAACTTGAAGGCTACCGTTTAGGTCGCTAGCTCTCTAGTTTGCGAGTTAGCATGTGTCTCAAGATCCTGCAGTTGCGCAATATGTTGTAAATAAAAAGAGTATAAATGTGAATATAGTCGTGTTTTGTCATGTCTACAGGGCTCTAATAATGCTTTGTTAATTTTAATCTGAAAAAAATAATTTGTCTGCCCACCAACTATATGTGGTTTCTTAAGTTTTTATTATTTGCCGTTTTATTATTATTATATTTATTTATTTATTACTGATTGATTAATTGTCTTTATTCTTGATTTGTTTATTTATTTTTCATCTTATTTTGTGTAGAAAAATAAAAAGTAAGATATTTGAGAACAGTGGAATGTTTTATCAGAGCTTTTCTTGTAGAAAATTGGAACCAAAGCAAAGTTTTTTAATTTTTTTTGTTTTTAATAAATGCGTTTTTTTGTTGTTTTTTTTTTAAAACCTGATGCGGCCCAGTCTCACCCAGACCCGAGCTCCAGTGGTCCCCAAGTAAATTGAGTTTGAAACCCATGCTGTACATAAATACACATACACGACAACGCCCACCAGACTTTGACAGATGTGATGCGTAACGGCGATTGCCCAAGGAAGGCTGTTCAAAGGCATGCTGGTTCCACAACGGGATGAGAACGGGGACCCATTAGCATCAAGAATGAGATGGCATAACAAGACAGAGTTCAATGAGACCCTTTGGTCCATTAATGCCTGTCAAGACACTGTTGATAAATCCGCCTGTTGAGATTCTCACTGGCTCATTTGTCTGGAAACGCTTTTCATCAATGTCACTCACACGTCAATGACCTGGAGAGATGTGGAGATCCACTCCAAAAGTGTCTCAAATGTTGTTAGCAAGTTAGCAAACAGAGAAGAACTTGTGACACTAATTTTAAGATAAAGGCACTGTTTATTGTGTACAGTAATCCATTGTTTATCATGGTTAATTAGTTCCAGACACGATAAATACATTTCTGCAAGTAGGTTTCCATATTTATAATTGTGATATTTCCTTAGTAAGAGCATAGAAAATCTGTTTTGACTTTCTAAATATATTTTTTTACTATTATTAGAGTCCTCTAGACATGAAATAACACCTATACGTAGTTACCTTTATATTTGCATTACCCAATATGATAGATATAATCAGAAAAAGGATATTTAAGACATAAATCAGACTCATACTCATGTGTGTTGACATGATTGTGTTCCCCAGGGAAGTTGAGTGAGGGACATTAATTAATGTCTGGGGCTCTGAATTGAGTTTCATCTTGCCGTGGGTTATGGTCGAAATAGTAGCCTGTGTTGTTATTTTGGATGATTGTTTCTGTTGTGAGATAAGTCAACCCTAGAATAAAAGCCTGTTGTTCTGGCCATCAAATCTGGCACTTGTGTGCCTCACCGAACATGCCAGTGACATGACTGCCATATACCACATTTCAACCCCTTTGAATGTGTCTTTTGACTGCCTTATTGTATATTTGAATCATTTATTTAGTCTTTGTCTTCCAGTTTTTAAATTATTTAATTTTTTCAATGTGGTACAGAGTTGCCTGCTACTTTTTAAAGCACTTTTTCCAAAGACATACCCTGTATAATCCATTTTAACAGTAAGTCAACACTTTTTTTTTCATAGTTTGGTTGGTCCAGTGTGACTTATATGTTCAAAAATATACAGTTTTATAATTTAACAAGCAATTTTTTGGCAATACCTCGTGGCTGCAACTCATTGAGTTGCTTTGTGAGAGAGTAATGGTAATGAATGGCGATGGTCATGGTTTTATATCATTTGAACATACATAAAAGTTACAATGAAATACTTCACATAGAACGAGTCAGAATTCCACATGTCTAAAAGGAGTAGGAAGCAAAGCGTATTTAATCCTACCCACGGTCCGTTTAATATTATTTTTTTCACAGTTCTAATAAATAAATAGGTAAGTTAGGTGGGGGGTGGCACGGCGGTCGAGTGGTTAGCACGCAGACCTCACAGCTAGGAGACCATGGTTCAATTCCACCCTCGGCCATCTCTGTGTGGAGTTTGCATGTTCACTGGTACGCCGGTTTCCTCCCACATTCCAAGAACATGCTAGGTTAATTGGCGACTCCAAATTGTCCATAGGTATGAATGTGAGTGTGAATGGTTGTTTGTCTATATGTGCCCTGTGATTGGCTGGCCACCAGTCCAGGGTGTTCCCCGCCTCTCGCCCGAAGACAGCTGGGATAGGCCCAGCACCCCCCGTGACCCTCGTGAGGAAAAAGCGTTAGAAAATGAATGAAGTTAGATAGGGTAAAACCGACTTTTGATCGAGAAAAAAACTGCTTTATTAGTTAGGCACAAAATTTGAATGATACAGAGCATATGGGAAGTGTTTTCCTATGAAATACTTTATTATACTTATTTTATATATTGTAGTCCAGTGTGACATATTTAGTCCCCCCCCCTCCTCATTACCCATTTTTTGACTGATGCGACCTACTGTATACTGCAGGTATACAAGGCAATCGTGTTGATTCCTGAAAAGGTGAGAAAAACGTCCTCCCACTTATTTGCAGACACGGGTGAAATCCTTCCTAGGCATGTATTTTTACCTTTGTTCCTATTTTTACCTAATTACAGTAATTACAGTTGGTACACATTGGCAATTGAAGTGGCTAAAATATTTCAACCAAGCCATAATTTAGTCACCTATGGACAAACATATGCTAGATATTCATTATGTAATTAATTAAAACGGGACAAAAACATGGGCAAAAACTAAAAGGAGCCAAGCAATTGAATGTAAAATGAAAATACCAGCTGAATGCTCGTCCTTCGACATGGCTGTTTGGCATTGCACTCCAACAATGGCAAGTGAGTGTTATCAATACTGCTTGCATTGCTTGAATCGTCCCGCACAGCTTGTTAAATAAAAATGAAGCTCTCCTGGCCGTCCACTACACAAAAAGCTACAATTACCATGCATACATTTTCTGTACCGCTTATCCTCATGAGGGTCGTGGGCATGCTGGAGTCTATCCCAGCTGTCTACCATCCACATTAAACACACACACCACACTGATGTAAATTAATGTTGCCTCGACTTGCATCCTTTCGACCAGGTCAACCACTGAGCTTAATAGGGCTTTGATTAACCCTGACATATCTTATGTAATGAACAAGGACGAGGTTACACCCTGGAGCCCCAATATTTAACGTTACTACAACCTGATTTTACACTCCGGCTCAGCACAACACACCAACTGGAAGGGACACAAAATCCTCAAGGTCCACACTTTTTTTCCCCCCTCTCTCTTCCTCGCCTCTCATTTGCTGCAGAGGTTTCACCAGTCGCTATGGTAACTTCGGTTTCCTGCCAAGACCACTTCCACTGCACCAGATTTGACATGCCTCCTTTCTTCATTTCCTCTTTTCCTACTCGTGCCTTCCTGTTTCCACTTTTTATTTATCTGCTTGTCTATGAAAAGGCAGAGTGAGGTCAGTCATGCACTTTGAGGAAGAAGTAAACAACAAATGATGAGGTACCGCTGAATAGCCTTTAAGATATACCGTATCGTCCCCCAAAGTGGAGTGATTGATCATGTATGTCCCTCAAAGTACTGCAGAGCATTTTCGGGTGAGAGGGAGTTCAAAATGAGTTTCTTAATAGCAAACCCGAGACATCACAATCTAATGAGGAAGTGTAATGATCATGCTCAGAGCATGAGGTAACGATCCTTCGTTTAAGCTCTTGGTGATGGATCACTCTTTGGTAGGAGGAACACAACTAGCATTTGAGTCATTATTGAATAAGCAAGGACTGTACCATGAATGTGGGAGCGTCAATAGCACTGTAATTCAATATGTAGTCTGTTTTTTAGTAACTTATCTTACTTTATGTTTACTGACTGCGGGTGTTTGGAACACGACAACTCTGATATGCTTTGCTTCTCATTTTAACACTGACCAAAATTAACTTATTTAACTTATTATAAGGGCGGCACGGCGGTCTAGTGGTTAGCGCGCAGACCTCACAGCTAGGAGACCAGGGTTCAATTCCACCCTTGGGCAACTCTGTGTGGAGTTTGCATGTTCTCCCCGTGCATGCGTGGGTTTTCTCCGGGTACTCCGGTTTCCTCCCACATTCCAAGAACATGCTAGGTTAATTGGCGACTCCAAATTGTCCAGTGTGAATGGTTGTTTGTCTATATGTGCCCTGTGATTGGCTGGCGACCAGTCCAGGGTGTGCCCCGCCTCTCGCCCGAGGACAGCTGGTATGGGCTCCAGCGCCCCCACGACCCTCGTGAGGAAAAAGAGGTAGAAAATGAATGAATGAATGAATGAACTTATTATAACTGCATGTTCTCCCCGTGCATGCGTGGGCTTTCTCCGGGTACTCCGGTTTCCTCCCACATTCCAAAAACATGCGAGGTTAATTGGCGACTCCAAATTGTCCATAGGTATGAATGTGAGTGTGAATGGTTGTTGTCTATATGTGCCCTGTGATTGGCTGGCGACCAGTCCAGGGTGTGCCCCGCCTCTCGCCCGAGGACAGCTGGGATAGGCTCCAGCACCCCCCGCGACCCTCGTGAGGAAAAGCGGTAGAAAATGAATGAATGAATGAACTTATTATAACTTAATTAACAGTAGTTAAATCAACCGGTAGTTGACCGGTTAGCACGCAGACCGGGGTTCGATTCCCCACATGGGCATTTCTGTGTGGAGTTACTCCCTTTGTGTGCATGGGTTTTCTCCTGGTACTCAAGGTTTCCTCCCACATTCCAAAAACATGCTAGGTTAATTGGCGACTACTACTTGTTCTACTACTCAGCTGTTGCACTAGACTTTTGTTTACATGGACCTCATCAGCTACTGTAGGCTAATGATGGCTGAGAAGTTTGCTCTTTAGAACTATTACAACATTACTGTGTTGTGCAAAATACTTGTTAATAAATGTGGTTCTCAATTATTTTCTCTTTGGGAACATGACCTTTACTTTCAGGTTCCGCACGGAACATATGTATTGTAATGAGTCTTATTTTTGTATTAAATGGCTTATTTGCTCTTATTATGTCTACTATATTGGTTAATGCAAGTGCAAAAAGTACAGGGGTGATATAATGTAATAATGTTAAAAATGTTCTATGCGCTACAAAATATTCTACAAAAATCCTACTTGGCAGAAATTGAGTAGGGAACCAATTAGGAGCAATAAACTGAAGATTACTGTAATGAGTTTTGAAATTTGGGTATCAACAGTCTCTCTCCTATTATCACCTGCCTCCAATTAACACCCCATAAATAAATGTTCAGGCTACAATGAGAGCTTTTGCAGCAAATAAACTTGATAAATCCTCCATTGAACTATAATTTAACAACATCAGCAAATTGGTGATGAGGAAAATAAATAAGAAACCTAAAGGGGACTTATTATGCTATTTTTTTGGCCCATTGTATTGAGTGTTGTGGACTCCTATAGAGCAGCTACACACAAAAACCAGCACAAAAAACTTAATAGATCTTGCAGAATCTGCACCTATTCAGCTGTATTTCTTTGGATTTCCGCACTAAATTTGGTGCAGGAGTTGAAAATATATTTTTAAAATGTCCACTTCTAACATACAGACATATGTGTTGGATCTTAAATCCGATTCAGAAAGTTTCTCAAGAAAATAGGTTAATTCAAGACGTCTCTCAATGGTAAGTAGCTTTAGCATTTTAGCGTTTTGTACAACATCAGTCACATGTACATTTTACAACAGTATTACATATTTTTACCAGTGTTTAAAAGACCTGGGTCGACCCACTGATTATGGTGGGAAATGGCTATTACCAACTCCAGACTTGTAATGTGCCCCCCGCTCCCTGTATGCACACTCTATAATGCTACACATGCACAGTTACATTGTGATACAGTGAGTGTGCTCACTGTGCGCTTTGTAGCAGAGTTTGTGTGGACGTTATTAAAAATGCATTTTTTTCACATGACATTGGGTGTATTGTCATTGATAGACATGTTCGTTAGCTAGATTACTTCTTCTATTTCGCAACAGATTTATATTGAGTGTTGGACCAGACAGAGTCAATTCGTGCATGGATAATTAAGTACAATTTAAAGCCTTTCATATTCATGGCCTGGAGTTATGGAAGTAAATAAAAGGTATATGGAAGATTCATTTACTTTAATATCTATCTGCAGACAAAATTTCACGAGAATTGAATTGTCCATTTTGGGGTTATTTTGACCGGAAATACTACATGTTGCGTTTGCATTGTGGTTTGTGTGCATGCATTTTTAATGACATCTGCACAGACTCTCCTACAGAGGGCATATGCTCACTGTCAGATTTTTTTCATGCTAAAGTAGGAGTTTTGTATCATTGCTAAGTAATGCTGCCGTGCTAATCTGTTGACTTTAAAAACAGATTTCACAGCCTAAGTAATATATTTTGTAGTAAGGTTGTATTTGCCAAGGTCAGTGGGTTGATCACAGCTTTTGTCTTTTTTTTTTTTTATCGAACATGAAAAACATCCAAAGCACAACAAACTAACCAAAAATCAATACAAATAAAAATACCTATGTATTTCTAAACGTACACATGTTCGTAGACGGGCGGCACGGCGGTCGAGCTAGGAGGACCAGGGTTCGATTCCACCCTCGGCCATCTCTGTGTGGAGTTTGCATGTTCTCCCCGTGCATGCGTGCACCCTCGTGAGGAAAAGCGGTAGAAAATGAATGAATGAATGAATGAATGTTCGTACACGTGTCTTGACTCGATGTTGGTGCCTTTGGTCCCCATATATTTATTTTCCCATTTTAAATCTGCTCTCACTTCTTTAATATTTAGAGGTATCAAATTCAAATACAAGTCACACTTTATCAGATAGAATTCACATACTTGATGTTACAAATTAAAACATTTTACAACATTGCTACCTTGAAGGGTGTTTCTTCAGCTTTTTTTCACTGCACTATTCTTTGGCCTTATTGTCCAGTGCTGTCACTTGGCAACAACATGTGCGATATTCAGAAGGTAGAAACAAATGCACTTGATAAAAGACAGAGAAGCAGTGACCTACAATGAAAATGTTCCCAGGAGCATCTGTTGTGCAAGCAAATGACACTGTAAAGTAAAGAAAAAGATGCACATGGTGCTGCACACTTAAACACGGGCTTTTCTCAAGCCTCTCATTGACGGCGCCCATCATAATTGCACGTGGTACCACTTTGACTTAAAGAATTCTGGCTGGGATGTTCAAGTGTAACCTTTACTCATAGTGGGATCCATTTGGGTAATGAGGTCTAAAAAAGCACCTGAATGCAATCTTCTTTTGTTGGTTTTCAATTGAAGAAGGGACATGGTAGCTCCACAAGGACAAAGCACATTTCAATTTTATGCAAAGAATAACACACGAAGGACACAAACTAAGCACTCCTGCTTCTGAAGTTCATCACAAAGAAGTGCAATCAAATGATTAAAAGTCTAATCAGATTAATCACATATTCCAAATTAATCACCATTAGAAACTATATCTGAAATATGTCCATTTTACTATATCGAAAGATAAATGACAGGATCACATAAATGTATGTGTTAACTGCTCCCATTAACTAAAAAAAAATAATGAAGATCTATTTACCTATAATCTCTTTTATTATAGCGGAACATTTTAATCACATTTTAACCATGTTATTATAAGCAATGAGGGCTGATGCCGATATTTGGGACTGAGAAAAAAACTATATCTGATATATCGGCTGATGGGCCGATATGTATATGACAAATCCTGCAGCAAATATTAAAAAGATGGGGGGAAAGTTGACAACAAACTAAAGAAGACATAATCAAAACATAACATAAAGACTTAATGCATGGGACTAAACTACATTTTATGTTACAATTTCAAAACATGCAATATAAATGACATGCAATATAAAATGCAATACATGCAATATGGGGACCAAAGGCACCAACATCGAGTCAACATGCAATATAAATGCAATATAAATGACATTACTTACATAACTGACACTACAATATAAATACACTACTTCAAAATGATTAGAATGAAGATTAACTTTAGTGTTAATGTATGAGTCCCTGTAAATCCTGCATGGAAGTGAAGTGGGACTCTGTGTAGCTTATATTCATGAAGGACATGGGAGTCAACAATTGCATGTTCACTTTGAAACGCTGTGTAATAGTCTTAGATATCAATAGCTCTTTATCAACTCTTATAATTA
Source organism: Doryrhamphus excisus (assembly GCF_030265055.1). Taxonomy (NCBI): domain Eukaryota; kingdom Metazoa; phylum Chordata; class Actinopteri; order Syngnathiformes; family Syngnathidae; genus Doryrhamphus; species Doryrhamphus excisus. The sequence continues at coordinate 12,002,219 of NC_080471.1, forward strand.
TATCTTATAATTATATTATATTATTATTATTATTATTTATTATTACTTATCTTCTTTTGTGTCTGTTATTATATGGGAGCCAGGCAACGACATTTCGTTGGCAATTTCACTACTGTGTTTTTGTGCAATGACAATAAAGGGTGTCTATCTATCTATCTATCTATCTATAAAGTTAGCGGCGCAAACCGGACCTCTTTCCATGCAATCGGCAGTCTGACCAGAGTGGGCATGCCTGGATGCTGGCCGTGATTGGAATAAATTAAAAACAGACCGTTTTTGCAGGAACCACAAAATCCAAAGAAATACAGCTAAATACGTAGGTGCAGATTCTGGAAGAACTATAAAGCTTTCTGTGCTGGTTATTGTGTGTATCTGCTCTTTCGGAGTCCACAACTCAATACAAAGGACCGAAAAACAAGCATAATTGGTCCCCTTTAAACATTTACACTTCTTCTATGTGATTGGTAGTATTGGTATCAGTATTGGCCGATTTCACTCATGGATGATTGAGATCAGTATTGGCAGCATAAAACCCTGATCGGAACTTCCCTAGGTTGAGTGTTGAAAGGCCGAAACACCCAATGATTCAAAGGTACACTACTTATGATGTGCCCCAACATGTACATCCTTCCCATGGGAGATCCTCAACATCTGTGCGTCATGTAACTACAATACCATCTCTTGGCACAAAGGACATTTTCCATCAAATCTTGTGTATTTACAAACTTAGCAAATTGTACTTATAGTTCTGATTTTTTTTTTACATGAAGTTGTATGTAGTTCTGTTACATACATTGCATCTATATTGCATTTGAATGTTAAAACCTTGCTTTACCAGATAAAAGTGCAAGGTCAGAGCCTGCTAACCTAAGGGTATTTTCTTTGACTCGTAAAAATCAATTCAACCAGAAGATCAGAATAGCAATAATGACAGTCTGTGTTTTTGTACTTTTTGGGGCCAACAACTGAGTCGTGATCAGAGATTGCTAGGAAGACACAGAGACGGGAGTAGGTGCAAAGATGACACATTTGTTTTCTCAATGCAAGGTTTCAGCACAATACAGTCACTTGGCTCAAGTGTCAGCACAATCACTGACACGATTATGTTTCTGAGACTGCAGTCTTCTGATCCATACGCTTCCAAGTCATCTTCAACAATTTGCAACAGTTATGCAATGTGAAAATCAATGATATTTAATGTGAAAGAGCAATTGGCATTTCTGTGTGGGTGCACTGATGCATGACAACAGTCTTTTTTGCCTATCATGCATTACCTGGCAGTCTGTCAACCCACCATCAGAGAAGTAACCTTCAGTCTGATCGGTATATATTAAAAAAATAATACTGGCCCCTTTTCAACAACCTCTTTACATTATAAATTATATTTTGAAAATAAAGATAAAACATGCTATTTTTCAATTACGTCAAGTCAGTAATAGTATAAATATAATAAAATTTTAATACTTTGCAATTAAAATTTTGTGGCTTCACCCTATCATAGTTTTTCAAAATGAATATATTTAGAAATTATGGTAATGGTAATGTTTTTATTTCATTTGAACATGCATGAGATTACAATTGAGTGCATCACATAATCAGTTCACAGTTCCACATGTCCAAAAGGAGTAGGAAGAAGCAAAGCTTATTAAATCCTACCCCTCCATCTGGTACTTTTACAATCAGTAACTGTTACATTTGTTCACTTCCTGCTTTCCATAATACAGTTTAAGGTTTTGTTTTTTGTTTTTTTAATAATGCACCTCGTACCGAAGAACGAGGTGATATGACCATACAATGACATAATGTGTACCATAGTAACTATCAATATAGTGATATATAAAGCACATCATGACTGGTTCAAGACTCTTCATCCTTGTATTTAGAAAACATCAACTGCTTGTATTGTTTCTTGAATTGGCTCATTGTTGTGCATTGTTTGAGGTCCTTACTCAATCCATTCCATAGTTTGATTCCACATACTGAAAAGCTGTTATTGCTGTTTTGTTGTTCAAAACCGGTGTATTATTTTACAAACATATGCATATTTATGCAAATACTACATATTCTTGGCTTAAGCATTTTCAAGCACCCAAATGGCTAAATGAATGACCATACAAATCTAAGGCATTTAAAATACATGTTTGAAGACATGACATGCTGTATTCTTCCCTGGTCACTAGGTGTCAGTAATGTTACTGTAGTGACTGGTGTACTGTATTGTGTAGTTCTCAGCTGCTGTTGTTTAGTGTTGAACTGTCCATACAATGAGTGTAACTTCTGCAAGTTACACTAATCACTTCCTCCTTGCTGTTGAGTGTGCATGCAATAGATCCATGCCAAGTTCATCCATGCACTTCTATAAGCTTGTGGCTATTTTTTATGGCTTTAAAGAGGAAATATTATGCTTTTCCCACTTTTCTGACCTATAAATGTTAAAATGTTGTATGAACAAGCCAAAGTTTCAGAAAATGAGGTTTGCGAAAGTGAGCCCTGAAAGAAGTTTGGCATGGCTCTGAACGCTGAGTTTCAGAGTATGGCTCCCTGTGATGTCACAGACTTCCTTATATGGGCATGCCAGGGTACACCAGTGCTTCTCGCTCTGCTGCACTGTTTTGTGGAAGATTTGAACGTGTTAGCACCATGTTTATTTTGTGTAAGTAAGCGGTGCGTCTTTCCTGCATGCATGCAAATTGCAAGCTCAATGACGCCTGCCCATAAAAAATGAGAAGAGTTGCCCCTAATGAGTTGTAGTGAATTTAGCTCTGAAGTGGGCCCAAGCACATACGTCCTTAAGTTCCAATTGAAATTAGAGATATACTCCTTGAAATTATCAAAATAACCCAACAGTTTTTTACAACACAAAATAGCTGCTGTCAACTGTCAAATTTGGCATCACAACAGTCTTTGCTGAACAGACCCTCACTCAACACCTCATGATCATACTCGGCAGGCCATTGTGGTACTGGGGAATATACTGGGAGTGAGGACAATAGGTTGCAGAGAGAGAGAACATGTTCAATATCTCAGCAGCATTTAATTTGCGCATTTTCAATCAATGTCCAACTGTGTGTCTTGCATGTGCAAGGCCAACCACGTGGATGCTAATGAGTTCTTGCATCTAAACAGCAGGTTGCGACTGAGAGTTGGCCCTCAATCAGCCCACTGATAACCTTGGCTGCCATCCGGGGATCTCACTGGTTATAATTGAGCGACACATGATTTTAAATGCATGCTTCGTGAAGCCTCCCTCTCCGCCCCCCCCCCAACAACTTGGACTTGCAACCTGGGGGGGTATGTTGTTATAATGATACAAAGATGTGGAACATTTATAACAAGTGCATGTTATTTGACAAACAAAAATAGTGTCTATGTAAATGTAATGAATGCACTGAAATTACATTTGAATATAATCCAATACTTGTATTAAACTGCTTGTTGTATCGATCACCATGTAACACAATGCAATCAACCATGACTGAAACTATTCATCATGTATGCATTTGAAATATTGATCACAACATGCAATCACCAGTAGCACAACAACAAGTGAAACAACAGTAGACGCTGTCCGTGGTGGCTATCAGAGGGGTGCTTTGCCCGAGGAAGAAAAATGCGCAATAGCCTGCTTGAGTATATTATCTAAACATAGGGTCAATAACTGAGAATAATGGGATAATACAAACAGTAAAAGAGAGATACAAAAAGAAAAAAAATGACAGTAAACAAGCGAAGTGAATCAAAGCCAATGGCGAAGTCAACATTATCATTACAGTGATGGCTGCATCAGCTGCAGGGAGTTAAAGCAAGGAGAGGAGACATTCAGCACTTGAGAGCACAGCTGATAGATTCTGATATGACATTCGTGGCCACCTTTTGCCAAAACAAGAAAAAAATAGCAATTTCTAGTAGACATCACTGCAAAAGGTAAGACTTACGCAAGGTTTCTACAAAAACTATCATTATGCCCTCGAATCTGTGGCGATGACTTGTTTGGTGGTGCTACCGCCTCACAGCAGGAAGCATCTTGGTCTGAAAGTATAAAGCCCATTTTCCACTGTATCCTCTGGGAATTCCTTTTAATGAAACCTCAGATGTAAAAGTAATCACATTTTCAGTTTTATCAATACAATTTCTCATAATTAACTAAACACCTGAAATGAAACTCAAATTTACTACTTGTTTAACTCTGCAGGTGATGGTATAAGGAACATTTTAACATTCCATATAAGAGTGCACTGAATTCTTGTTGTTGTTGTTGAATGCACATAATTGTATTACTGTAAGTCAGGGGTCTCAAACACGTGGCCCGCAGGACACTAGTTTGAGGCCCCCGCCTTGATATGAAAGTTTAATTTTAGTGCAACCCGTGCAAGTTTGATATGGATGCTGTATGGTATCATGTACCCAGAAAAAATTATTACGTTTGATTAATGTTCATGTTAAAGGTTAAATAACTGTTAATAGTTATCCTCCCTATCCGTGTGGAAGTGGTAAGTTTTTGGCTATTTAAGTTTAAAGGAAATAACTTGAAGGCTACCGTTTAGGTCGCTAGCTCTCTAGTTTGCGAGTTAGCGTGTGTCTCAAGACCCTGCAGTTGCGCAATATGTTGTAAATAAAAAAAGTATAAATGTGACTATAGTCGTGTTTTGTCATGTCTACAGGGCTCTAATAATGCTTTGTTCATTTTAATCTGAAAAAAATTATTTGTCTACCCACCAACTATATGTGGTTTCTTGAGTTTTTATTATTTGCCGTTTTATTATTATTATTATTATTATTATTATTATTATATTTATTTATTACTGATTGATTGATTTTCTTTATTATTGATTTGTTTATTTATTTTCATCTTATTTTGTGTAGAAAAATAAAAAGTAAGATATTTGAGAACAGTGGAATGTTTTATCAGAGCTTTTATTGTAGAAAATCGGAACCAAAGCACTGAAAAAGTTTGCATATTTTTCTGTTTTTAATAAATGCGTTTTTTGGGGGGTTGGGGGAAACTTGATGCGGCCCAGCCTTGCCCAGACCCTAGCTCCAGTGGCCCCCAGGTAAATTGAGTTTGAGACCCCTGCTGTAAGTGGTTGCACAAAATAATCTTATCTGAAACATTACATTACAACTATTAACAAGCAACAAATCAAAAACATGTGCTAGGATGTGGTCTCTGTGGCAGAGATCATCATGACTGTGGCACCTCTCAGTGTGGATGAGCTCCAAATGTTTTTTTATACACCTATAGCCTTCATATGACAATCACTGGAATTCCGCCATTCACGCCATTCCACCTTGTTTTGATATCTACAATGTCTTCCCGCAGATGCTGTTATGGATCCCTCCCTGAGGCAGCTGCCATTCTTGCTTTCCAACTGATTACACAGTTGGCCGTGGTCGTGCTGCAAAAATGATTAGCTATAGAAAAATGCAGCTTGGCCTTCATCAACCATAAGCCTGTTTGTTACACCTCCAGCACATCTATATGAACGTTACATTTATTTTATAAACATATACGTATCTCCACAGGGACAATCAGTGTGATACAACTCCTTAGGAAATAAACTTTTTGATCAAATACAAAAGTCGTACAACTTCAGGGGGAAAACATTTAAAATAAAACCTCAATGGCTGACAAAATGCATGTTCCATTTTGTCTATATACTGTATAATATTATCGTTACAGCTGTAACCCACCCTGGGCCAAGATTATTTCCATAATTATTGAGGGATTCTCAAAAGCATGACATGGTAATATAAATTACTCCACCTGCCACCATTAACAGTGACAAATATGAGTTGGTGAAGTCGCAAAATGTAGCTTGAAAAGACATCTGCTTTTGCATCTTACAGAACACAGTAATTTAACAGCCAAACAAAAAGTCTGCTTTCCTGGACAGGATGAATAATCAAATCCGATCAGGGTTTTATGCTGACGATTCCAATACCGATCATCCATGAGTGAGATCAGCAGTTACCTACTGAATACCGATGTTATCTGTAAAACATTTTTTCACTTATTTATGATGAGTTCTATTGGCCAGGGCCTCCGTTAGTCAATAGGTAATTATTACATTACTTTAAAGCGGGTTGATTTGTTTGCCTTTATTTTTGTCAAACTATTTTTGCACTAGTTGACGCAAACGTGAATTTAATTTGATGCATCCCCAGTCAATATGTCAAATTTACTATGACTGTACACTCATAAGTATGAGAATATATTTAAAAATACATATTTGCATGGAATCTTGAAACTGGTTGATGGATTAATAGGATTTGCAATCAGTATACATGATTATTCCCAAGCTTACACCTTGAAAAGCCTTAAAGCAAAGGAGAGGCATAACAGATCTCACTAAATGGCAGGATCCAGTATTTAGCACAAATCAAGACCGTCTGAATTGTCACAGAAATTAACATTGAAAGTATATAATAAGGTTTGTGACATTCAGTGTATGGGCAATATTTACAGTACATTAGGTATTATGGATGGCGGTGTTTGATTTAGAAACTCCAAAACTAAACAGGTATTAGACTGCTAAATGTTACTGGGTCATCAGAAATCCTCTAGAACAGGGGTCTCAAACATGTGGCCCGCAGGACACTAGTTTGAGGCCCCCACCTTGATATGAAAGTTTAATGTTAGTGCGGCCCACGCAAGTTTGATATGGATGCTGTATGGTATCATGTACTCGGAAAAAAATATTACGTTTGATTAATGTTCATGTTAAAGGTTAAATAACTGTTAATAGTTATCCTCCCTATCCGTGTGGAAGTGGTAAGTTTTTGGCTATTTAAGTTTAAAGGAAATAACTTGAAGGCTACCGTTTAGGTCGCTAGCTCTCTAGTTTGCGAGTTAGCATGTGTCTCAAGACCCTGCAGTTGCGCAATATGTTGTAAATAAAAAAAGTATAAATGTGACTATAGTCGTGTTTTGTCATGTCTACAGGGCTCTAATAATGCTTTGTTAATTTTAATCTGAAAAAAAATAATTTGTCTACCCACCAACTATATGTGGTTTCTCAAGTTTTTATTATTTGCCGTTTTATTATTATTATATTTATTTATTACTGATTGATTTTCTTTATTCTTGATTTGTACAAGCACTGAAAAACTGTAAATTGTTTTTTTTGGGGGGAAACCTGATGCGGCCCAGCCTTGCCCAGACCCTAGCTCCAGTGGCCTCTCAAATTGAGTTTGAGACCCCTGTTTTAGAAACTCCAAAACTAAACAGGTATTAGACTGCTAAATGTCACTGGGTCATCAGAAATTCTCTAGAAAATTTGCACACAGTTATCATATAGCATGTAAAATGCAAAGTAGCCATTAATTGTGCAGTAAATGCAGTTTATTCCAGTTGCCTCCACTGTGATATTTAACAAGCTGTCAGCAAGCTTGCAAGTCGCTACAGAAGTAAAAAAAAAAAGTCATTAGTGCTCCTTATTCTTCATCCTCTGTGCTTGAGGGAGAATGTCATTAGTGCTGCTCCCTGTGTCAAAGAGGCTTCTGCATCTGTTCTATTGCTTCCACTTCTACCAACACTCATTCCTGGAAGGCCTCCTGTCTGCCACTCATGAGGCCAGATCACAAATTAAGAGGTCAGCTGTTTTGCTGTGGTGGTGGTGGGTCAAACTGATCCCTTTGGTTGTGCAACATTGTTTGTCACCTCCATGACTGCTTGCAACCAAGCTAGAGATATGTCTGCTTGTTCCTTTATAGGAACGTAAGAGAGGCAGGTAGCTTGACGGCCATTCATTTTCTACACCAAATATACTTATTAAGGTCGAGGGGGTATGCTGGAGCCTATCCCAGCTGTCTTCGGGTGAGAGGCGGGGTACACCCTGGACTGGTCGCCAGCCAATCACAGGGCACATTTAGACAAACAACCATTCACACTCACATTCATACCTATGGACAATTTGGAGTCGCCAATTAACCTAGCATGTTTTCGGAATATGAAGAGAAAACCCATGCACTTCTCCTTCTTCTTGGCTTTACAAACGCGGAAAACATGCAAACTCTTTCTGCAATCGCCCAATGTTTTCCCAATGTCCTGCCTGTATGGCAACCATGCTAACCACTCATCCACAGTGCCGCCCAACAAGGATTTTGTTATGTCGTATTCATGGAGAACCTTCCATCCACGTCACACATGCGGCATATCAACATGCTATTATTTCATAGGCTGGCAACAATCAAACACGGATGGGTTATCTCGGCAAAAGAGAAGTGCTCACTAAAACAACTTTATACAAAACACAAGTGGAGGAAAATAGGCAAATACAAAATTTTTAGATCTTTGAGTTCAACCCATGAAAAATGGGAACAAAAACAAGTGTTTCTAGTTTTGTTGACTATACTTTGCAAACATACACAGGCAGCATCCAGATGGAGATACATTTTAATTTAAGTAAATAAAAAACCATCTTGTGAATGCTGCCACATAAGTCGTGTTTGCATATTTCCTAAATCTTGTTAGCGACGCAGAGGAGGAAGGTGCAACAAAATGAGGGTACGGCGTCACAATTTGTTTTCCACTACACTTTCCAACTATTGCTTTTAGCAACACACTAAACACCATTTGCAGTAATAAATGCAATGTTTTTAATTTCTGGTATTTGGACTGTTTTCGCTCACTTTGGAAAAATAGTGACAGACTCAAAAATGTGGATTATACTGTACGTAATACGGTGTATTATTTTTTGTGGTAAATCCTTTCTTGTGACTCAACATTATTGTCGGATAAAGGATTATAGTCCTTACAAACAATGACCGAGTGGTTAGCATGTAGGCCACACAGTCAGGAAATTGGGAAGAACTGGGTTCAAATCTCCGCTTGGACATCTCTGTGTGGAGTTTGCATGTACTCCCCGTGCGGGAGTGGGTTTTCTCCTGGTACTCCGGCTTCCTCCCACATTCCAAAAACATGCATGTTCGGTTAACTGGTGACTTTAAATTGTCTATAGGTATGAATGTGAGTGTGAATAGTTGTTTGCTGGCAACCAGTCCAGGGTGTACCCTGCCTCTCGCCCAAAGTCAGCTGGGATAGGCTGCAGCATACCCACAACCCTAGTGTGGATATGTGCCATAGAAAGTAGATGGATGGAAGGACATTCATCTGTTTTTTTTTCCTTTTTCATTTTGCGACTTATCCGGAAAATACGGTAATTGACCAATGAATCTGAAATTAATAGAACTGACACTGGTTAAATATACACTGACCACAAAAGCAATGTCCAACTATTGGATTCCAATCATATTTATTTTTATGCTGCATTTTTCCAGACTTTCCAGTACAATGTACCAAATAATGGTTAAAACCAAAGTGGACTAACAGGTAAAAGAGTGGATTTGCTTGTGCTCTTGCTGGGGTGCACTCTAATTGGCAGTAATAGCACACCAGACTAAAGCTCAGGGCAAGACATTCACTACTAAATGCAATGAGCGGACTAGCTACAACAGACTGTTGAAGGATTCAGAGTCCAATGTGTCTTTATATTACGCAAACAAGGCAGTGGATAAAGCACACAAGAGTTTCACATATTCAGATTGTTGCCGACTGCCTGTCACTGTGTGCCCAAATTATCTTTGCTATCTCACACACTTGTGGCATCTGCCTTGTCTTACACTCACGGAGCTGACAGCAGGGGAGACACAAACATATACACAGTGGCTCTTATTTTGTTGGAGCCGTTGGACATTACTGTAGGTACACCTGCGTCCCTGCGCATGTATGATCGACTTTGTTGCTCCACTCCACACTCTGCCTAATTGAAACAGATGGAGGAGCCGGGGTGGGTGAGGAGGAGCCCTGAGGGAAGCAGTGATGGAGGGAGGAAGCACAGAGCACGTGGAGAGACACTCACTTGTCCAGCATGTGCAATGGCGGAATAGATTGAAGTAGACTGAAAATAGACTATGATATATTTATATGATGATATGATATAATATATGATTGTTTGTTTCAGACATGCGTAACAAGGAGCATCACATGTTTCCATTTGAACAATTCAACACTTCCGAAAAGCACTATTCTGACTTATAAAAGTAGTTCGAATGTTGTATTCTCGTGTTAAAGGATGCCAACGTTCGAGATAATGAGTTTTGCGCATTTGGAAGTGAGCCCTGAAAGAAGTTTGGAATGGCTAAAAACGCTCAGTTTCAGAGGGCGTTGCAAAACTGACGTCACAGAGCAGCGGGTTTCCTTATGGGCGTGGCTGTAGGCACGATACACCCTCTGCCCTCCCCCAAGCTTTGCTTCCCCCACCCTTCCACAAGCTGTTTTTGTGAACATGAATGTGAAATATCCGCCAAACTGTTGCTGTAGCCATAAACAGCGCTGCTCGTAGCTCCTGAACACTTTTCAATTAGCTCTCCATCAATGGCAATCAATCAGCTTTATTCATCAACTCTTATACTCACTATATTAGAAAGTGTTGTTTGCAGTAGTCAGGAAGTAGTTTGGAAGTGTGACCAATCACAGCAGAGTGGGCGTGCTCATTTTGGCAGGAAGCACAAATCCTCGGAAATACAGATAGAATAGGTGCAGATTCTACAAATTCTAAAAAGCTTCCTGTGTGGGTTATTGTGTGTAGCTGCTCTGTAGGAGTCCACAACTCAATACAAAGGGTGGAAAAATGAACTTAATAGGTCCACTTTAACGCTATCACTTCCCCATGTCTCATTATTCTCCACACCGCTTGCCCTCATTATGGTAGCGGAAGTATGCTGGAGCCTATCCCAGCTGACTTTGGGTGAGAGGCGAGGTACAGTCTGGACCGGTTGCACCTTCGCTATAATGATAAATCATTCACACCACAACTTTTACTTGTTGACACAATATTTTACTTTCCACCATATGTCATTTTCATATTTGTCCATATCTTGTGCAAAAGGATGGTGTTAAAAATCATTAAGAAGAAAATATAAGTGAAAATGACACTATAAACCTTGTGTAGTATTAAGGGAATTAAAATAAAATGTAAAAAATTATAAATTGGAAATAAATCGTTAATAATAAATGGGAATACATTTTAATTATTAAAGCATTAAATAAAACAATGCAACATTGGATGTTGAATTCAAAGCTGCATCAAGTCTTTGCAGGTTATGTCTTTAATTTCCTTGTAGTAATGTAATGTAAACAACAAGTACTTTGGCTTCCTCTGGTCCTCCATTTAACTTGATGTGGATTAGGAGTTTGTGCTCCCAAGCGCCTTGAATTTATCGCGTGCCTTCTTGGCGATGTCAGTATTCCGTTTTGTCAGATGCTCATTGATGTAGACCGTTTCTTTCAGCTTACCTCTCTGCCTTTGCACTACCACCTTGTTTTTTCTGTTGAACTTTATCATGGTAACATGTGTTGTGCTGTTATTCCATGTTGTTGACATCCACATCCACACTCTTTGACTACAACTCTGCACACATCATTTGCGATACAGTGATCCTTTTCATCATTTGTTTTCTTTAAACCTTCCATGCCGTTTACTTATTTCGCTGTTTAGCATCTTTGTTGCATCATTCAACATCACAATTATTTTCTGTAGTGTACATGGTTCCTGGCTTCCTCCTATGTCCTTCTCCTCTGTAGTTGCAGGGCCAGAAGCCCTTTTTCAAGGCATTACTAAGGTTGTTAACCAACATTTATGAAGATCAGTCGTTAGCAACAATTAATTAGTCTTGTTAGCAATTGTTAGCTCTTACAACGTATTTCCTCAAGCAGACTAGACGGTAAAAAGAAACAAGCTAGTGGCATCAATAAACAGATCCATAATTATAGTCAAGATCTGTGAACAGGAAAAGCGACAAAATATTTCAAAAAATATTTGATTGCTGCAGAGCTTCTTTCAGTCCATCCACAAAGGAAGTGACGTCACAAATTGATCATAGTTTTTCGAAATTTTTCTTACATGTTTGCTATTTTATTTTATTTTTGTGATTATTTTATTGAAAATGTATGCAATATTCAATACAACTATATATTACGCAGTTGGGCAGAACACAAACATTAGGACACAAACATCAGTAACACTGGCGTAGCTATGCAAGCTAATGTGCTAACATTACAGTCACATGATTCTACTTATTTGCCACCTCACAGGTGTGGCATATCAAGATGCTGATGAAACAGCATGATTGCTCCACAGGTGTGCTTTAGGCTGGTCACAATAAAAGGCCAACCAAAAATGTGCATTTTTACAACACACCATAATACCAGAGATAGATGCCACAGTTTTGACGGAGTGTGCAATAGGCATGCTAACTGTAGCAATGCCCACATAAGCTGTTACCTGTGAATTGAATGTTCATAAAATCTGTTTTATTTTGGGGGCCGGAGGGGGGGTTCCATATTTTTTTCCCCATTCTTTTTCAAAAGGTTGTTTTACAATTTTACCTTATATACTTATTTTACTACCATACAGTGTGTGATTTTGGGGTTAGTGGATAAAATATCTGTTAATTAAATGCAAAAATCCTTATATTTGTTGATGCAGGACATCATTGGACAACTTTGCCTAATTTCAGAAATGTTAACTTTTCTAATAGGATGTCAGCCTCTGCACACCTTGTTGCAAAATTTAAATTGTATTAAATAAATTGTAAGTAATTGTAATGTGCCTTCTCCTCAAAAATGAAAGCATTTCACATTATGTCAATTTAACAGTATATTTCATTATTCTGTTAATCAAAGGGCCCTAACTACTCTTCCATAAAATGTGGTCTCACAACCACAGACCACGTGTATCCACACGAGCCCAGGACCTCCACGTCCAGCATCTTCACCTCCAAGATCCTCTGACATGATGAATTTGTTTCACAGTAATATGGTACGCAGCACTTTATGAGAGAGGAGTGCTACGCCACTACACGTTGTATATGTGAACATTTCCATGTTCCATGTTCCATTGACATTTAGCTGCCTTCCTTCAAAAGCCACTTAAATATTGCAGGCTGGTAAGAAAAGTCTCCTTACAGCCTTCTATTTTGTTGATTTATCCCTCTCGAATATCTCTATAGTCCTGTATGGAGAACCTTTTATTTGTGGACCTGAGATGCTTGTGTAGATGAAATGTTAAACTGATGAACATGAAGAGATGGCCTCTATAGCCTACTAAGACTAATTAGTTGTTTTAAAATAGAGGACAAAGTGGCAGAGATTACATTTAATCCACATGAGAGCACATTCAAAGTGATTCTTTGAGGATATGGTTGACTCTAACACTACAAAGGCTGCTGTTATCATGTCACAATACAGAAGAAACGTACATCCTGTGAAATGGGGACCAAATGTTTATATGAAGTCACAATAAACAGCTTACTCTTACCTGTGCTGGAACATCAAGGGGTGATAGATCTGCCGGTGATTGAGTTGAAAAAAAAAATACAATGTAAATTAATTGGCAATTTCCAAAAAGAGACACCCAATTAAAACCACCAAAGAGAAAAGTAACTAATTGTTTGACTTCAAGTCAACATAGAACTCAGCTTCCAGGTGGACGAAATATGACTGCTGCTCCCGGGCTGCAGACCCAGACTGTTCCCCTACGTGTGCGTGTGTGTGTGTGTGTGTGTGTGTGTGTGTGTGTGTGTGTGTGTGTAAGAAGGGAACGCTGGCCTCTCTTTGTTGTTGGCAGTAAGAGGATCCTGCTGGTGAAACAATATCAGGCCATTCAAACGGAGGTGAACTGACTTGACTGAGTCACGCTGAACTGACCCCAGCCTGGCTTGGACAGACCAGCCTGCATGTATGTATGGATATGTATGTTTGTGTTAATACCTCCTGTGCAGTGAATGAAAAGAAAGAGGCAACCCTGTCGGCACTGGTCAGTCATTAGCCATCAAGTATGTGTGTCCGTGTGTGTGTGTGTAGGTTTCATCATGCAGCAGGTTCAAAGGTCCTACTGAAGAGTAAAATGGTGGGATAAAGCTCTGGTGGAGATGAAACTTTGGGGAGGATATTGAGTAAACAGAGCGAAACAGATGACTTTTTAAACAATGTGTAAACTCTCCCTCTCTAGGCAGAAGTGATCCCCACACCTGCATTAATAATTAAGTACTGTTGCATATATATGAGCCTGAAAGGACTCCACATTTTCTTTAGCTGTATTGTGCACTGTTGTCAATGAAAATCAGCAACATGGTTATTGGAGATGTGCCCAATTAAGGAGATAAGGATTTGATCATCTGATAATTACCACCTCCAAGCTGTGGCATGACATTGTGTTATCAGCGTAGCGATACAGTTCATACACACATACAGTACATATACATACACAAACTGGCTCAATTATTCCTCTCATTCTCCAACCTGAGAAGGGCATGGCCTGTCACTCATTGCAATAAGCTTTCTGGCCATTAAACAGTCTGCGAATCAGTCCTCCAACTTTCAAATGAGCCAAAAAAACAACACAAATAAACTGAGGGCCACCTTCAAGGAAAGGTGATTCCCACAGGGCCTTCAGGCTTAGTAAAAATGATGCATTTAAGAGTAGTAACCAATTGCTGTATTGACCGAATTGGGCGTCAGTCTATGCCAAATGACAAGGGATAGATACCAAAACTTTACTAAGTAGAGTTAAGAAAATTCCCAATATTGTTGATGACGATCAAATTGGTTTTATTCAAGGGCTTCCGAATGTGAGGAGAGTGCTAAATTTATCATAAAAGGAAAATGAAGCAGCAGATACAGCATTACTGCCATTAGGTGCTGAAAAAGCCTTTGATAGAATAGAGTAGACTATTTATTTGAGATCCTTACACGCTATGGCTTTGGAGAAAATGTTAATAAATGGATAAAATTGCTTTATGCAGAAGTTATGACAAACTAATATCTCAAAGACCATACATTTTCAAAAAGGATGTGGAAAAGGGGAGCCCTTACCTCTGCTGTTTATTATGGTGATAGAGCCACTGGCAATTGCTGTAAGGAAACGTTAACAAACAAACATAAGAAGTAAGTAACCCCTCGCCACATAATACTTTCAATTTCGCAGCTTCACTCTCTCAAAATATATTAAATAATAAATCATCTGTGTTTCATGCTTGATTAAAGCCTATTATTAGTCCAAAAAGATGCATTTTAAGCATAAAAATTACTAAGTGAAGGAAAATACAAATATTAGACATTCAGAAAATATATGTATAGTATATAGTAGAGTAGTATATATATATATAGTATATATAGTATAGACTATATAGTATAGTATATGTAGTATTCTACACTGGTCAAAGTGTCAGTAATGTCACAATAGCAACCACAACAAGAAGCAATAAAAAAAATATTAAAAAAAACAACCAGGGACAATGCTAACGTGTGACGTGTCTTTATTATGTCGCATTAACGTGTCTTGATTATGTCTTATTTTATTTCAGTTTGTCTACTATAGTGGATAATACGGGTGTATAGGTGACTATGGGAATGTTATTTCATGTCTAGATAATAACATTAATGTTAAAAATGATATTTAGAATGTCATAAACAGGTTTTCTATGCCTGAACTATGTAAATATTCAATTTATGAACAGTGAATTCTACTTTGCAGAAATTCACTCATCATGGTCGTGTCTAGAATGAATTAACCGCGATAAAGAAGGGATATCTATTATATTATAACTATCTTCTGGTCCTTTCTTTCCGAGGAGGATGTGATAGTATGTCTTATTTGGAAAAATATCCGACTATAAATAAAAGAAAAATCCAAATCACAAATAATGTTCAGAAAACAATTAGAAATCAGAGATCTCAAAACTGCCACCCAATTGAAAATCTGTAGATGGTTTCACATACGTATGTATTCCTAAATATAGCCAACAACTACAAATCTATATAAATCTGCTAGAAATCTCGACATCACTGGCTAATTGGACTCAAGGAGTATCATTTCCTGTCCTGCGCTCTTATTTTTTAGTTCTTGGTTTTTGCACACCTGTGAGTACCTGCCCGTGCTTAATAAGAGAATTTTATTTGCACATCGCTGCCCGCGTCGCTGCATACTAAGGGTCAAGCATTCGACAGCTCCACTCAGATCGTGACATTTAAAATTAACATAAGGCTGAAATTGTTGTATTTGTTTCAAAACCTTCCACTTTCTCCTCCAAGTAAAAATATTGTTCAATACTTCTGGAATAATAGACGTCCACGGACAAGACTGTCGCTACTGTACTTGCCTTCTGGCAGACTGGCGGTTAAATGTCACAATTCATCGTGGTACTCAGCCAAGCTGACAACGTTGTACTCCTTTCTGGAAAGAGATGGAGAAACCTCATCTTATTGTGCCCTTTCTACCTAACTGTATTCAGTGAAGACTGAAAAAAGATACGACACATGTGATGGAGACATTTAAAAAGCGGACCTCTGTAGCAACCAATAGTTGAAGTGGACTTATTATGGTTATTTTGCAACCCTTAGTATTGACTTGTGGACTCCTATAGAGCAGCTACACACAATAACCCGCACAGAAAACTTTCTAGATCACCTAACACAAGAATACAACATTGTATAACTACATTTATAGATCAGTGAAAAGTGGAAAAAAGCATAATTAGTCCCCTTCAAGAAATATATGTTGTTTTTTTCTCTTTTTGTAAAATGGGCAGCAATTGAGTGTGGCTCCGACCTGTGGCCTTTGCATGAAAACTAGGATAAATGATTAAGCCAGGATAGCTTGGTTATCTTGGCTGAACCTAACCGCGATGTCTCTCTAATTTTCTCAAACAACCACTATGTCAAAGTTGTCACAGGAGAGCAATGATGTGCGCTTACATAATGTTTTCAATATGATTCAACGATAGTAACATGGCTGCAAAGCATTATACGTGTCAAACATTTATCAATATACATATCAGTATACAATCAAACAGGCATAATGGAGGCATAAGCAACTCCAGAC
This sequence comes from Doryrhamphus excisus, assembly GCF_030265055.1. Lineage (NCBI taxonomy): Eukaryota > Metazoa > Chordata > Actinopteri > Syngnathiformes > Syngnathidae > Doryrhamphus > Doryrhamphus excisus. Next base: position 12,019,102 of record NC_080471.1, read on the forward strand.
ACTTATCGCTCTGTGTTTTGAAGGCGAGCAATCTTCATCTCAATGTCTTAATGTTTAAGTGCATGTGCATTTAATCTCCAAATTTGTATTCCTCATTGAAAATGATCAACATTCATTCATTCATTCATTCATGCATTTTCTACCACTTTTCCTCACGAGGGTCGCGGGGGGTGCTGGAGTCTATCCCAGCTGTCTTTGGACTGGTTGCTAGCCAATCACAGGGCACATATAGACAAACAACCATTCACACTCACATTCATACCTATGGACAATTTGGAGTTGCCAATTAACCTAGCATGTTTTTGGAATGTGGGAGGAAACCGGAGTACCCGGAGAAAACCCACGCATGCACGGGGAGAACATGCAAACTCCACACAGAGATGGCCGAGGGTGGAATTGAACCCTGGTCTCCTAGCTGTGAGGTCTGCGCGCTAACCACTCGACGCCGTGCCGCCCAAATTATCAACATATAGAACTATAAAATATAGCTATAAAACGCTGTAAAATCCTCTGTCTCATCCACCGCTATTATTTTTTACCTGAGTGATAGTACCCTGACGGCGTCACTCCCGGAAACGTGGCTTAATTGCAAGAGCTAGTTTGTCATGGCTGGGCGCAATGAACTACACTATAAATGTAATTTTTGTATATTTACTGTTCACTTTCAAAATTTGAACAATTTAGAAAATAATGAAAATCAATATATAACATATTTAAGCAAAGTTAATAAATCATGTCAGGGCGGTTTACACATGGACATCTGCATAGCCACACTGACTGGCACCTGGTACTCAACTGGCACCTGAACTCAACCCTACCAGTGACTGCATGAAAAGGAAATGAAAAGTCGGCCAATCAAAATACAGTCAGATTGTGTAAAATTAAACTGAAAAGCAATCCACAGTACAGTGGAAAAATACAAGATGATAGTTTTGGGTAGGTCCGCAATAGTGAACATACTGTAAATGGAGCATGGTTGCATTGTTTTTCAACTGCACAGTACCAACTCCATGATACAAGTCATAATTTGGGGCTGTGGTAATTTATAACTACCACTCCGCATTGAACGCATGGTGGGAATAAACATGCTAAAAAAAACAATGAAGAGCGTTTCCTATATTTAGTTCTTAGCATGTAGCTGTCGTTTTATCCAAGAGGAGACTGAGGTCAGCAGGGAAACAGACCACTTCAGCAAGTTGGAGACTATGGAGTATAAGACCACAGTGTCCGCAGCTAAGTCACAGTGTGCTTAAACACTAGATAAACAGGACTTATATATATCCTGTATATAGTATTGACTCGTACGGAAAATCCCTACATTGGATGCCAGCACTATTTTTCATTTTTACGTCCATCCTAATCCAAGCATTTTGTCTCCATTCCCATTTACAAGAAAGACACCAGTGGAGCTCTTTGTTTGTCTGTCGTGTTCTTATACCAACACCCCCCTGTGCAACTTTTTCCCTCCTCTTTTGTCGAGTTATTTTGTGAGACGCTTTTATTTTTGTTGACAGCCAGGATTTGATGTACATATCAAACCTGCTCACCGGGGGACCGTGTGAGCCTGTGTTGTCAGAAGAGAAGATTATGCATTTTCATCTAGCATAATAACACAGCAGTAGCCCCTGTGCCCAGAAGAAAGTGTACCAGGCCACAGAGCTCCCCTGTGATGGCGCCTATTGATCGTTATTCTATGAAAAATGTTGAGCAGTAGCATATTTAAGCAGGTGTGGGGAAAGGCTATGGTGCATATATCAAAAGGCGAGTTATTTCAAGCACTGATGGAGGACAATCAGGCTTGTTCTATTCGGTGGAACAAAGCATTCAGAGAGATTTGAGAGGTTTACAATTGCAGTGGGATGGAAGTGGCTATAGTCACATGGACCACAGACTGACATTATTTTTAAAATGTATAATATGAACGCCTTGGCATTTAACTACATCCCTTTACTTTGTTATGTGGGGGAATAATATCAATCATATAGTCAAACCATATAGCCCTCTTATGCTGTATAAAATGTTCATTCATTCATTCATTTTCTATCACTTTTTCCTCACGAGGGTCGCGGGGGTGCTGGAGCCTATCCCAGCTGTCTTGGGGCGAGAGGCGGGGTACACCCTGGACTGGTGGCCAGCCAATCACAGGGCACATATAGACAAACAACCATTCACACTCACATTCATACCTATGGACAATTTGGAGTGGCCAATTAACCTAGCATGTTTTTGGAATGTGGGAGGAAACCGGACTACCCGGAGAAAACCCACGCATGCACGAGGAGAACATGCAAACTCCACACAAAGATGGCGGAGGGTGGAATTTAACCCTGGTCTCCTAGCTGTCTGTATAAAATGTATTTTTTTGTTAATATTTCAGGATGATTATGTATTTTTAATGGGATGACATCTCTCTGAATGTCCTGAACTCCTCTTTTAATGCTAATGTTGTGTTGACCAGAATAACACTAACAGAACAGTGTCGAATTTTATAATGAAATTCAGGGGTAAGCATCTCAACAAAAACATGACAATATAATAATATTAGAATTAGTTGCCAAACATAGGATATTACCGTATCCTGGTATCAGAAAATTTTATGGGGGTACTGCCAGAATCTGCCATTCACATGAAAGTCGCACCGTTATTTAAATTAAATGTATGTAAATGTACAGTCCGGTGTAACTGAAATGCAGCTCTTGTATTGGACTCCAATGCTTATGCAATTGTCCTTAAAGCTTTTGCCCACAAAATGTCAAAAAGCAGCACATTTAAGATCCACGAAACAAAGTGAGACGCTGCTTCAGCACCGTAAGACAGACAATGTAAAACGATGTTATCAAGCGTGACACAAAGAAATAGGATCTGGGTTTGTGGGCGTCGCTTCAGTAATTGATTCAAGGTATGGCAGCTGACAAGCCGTGTGATGACCTGAATAGCCATTTGCTTTCATGGTGAGTACTCTCCCTACGACCAATGAGGCTAATAGCGCACCGTGCTAATTCGGAGTCAAGAATGCAATTAGACACTTTGAGACGGTATACTTGCTAATTCACTTACGTTCATTAAGTTGCCGGCTTCCTCGCCAAATGAATTCCATGTGATTAAGGCGATGTGACGCTGGAAACGATAACAAGAATGATGAGGTGCAGCTGAAGTCAGCAGAGACACTGACTGAGCTTTATTATGCAGCAGAGGAATTTCTGAGGAACGCTGAGATTTTCACCACTAATTTGGTCCTGTTGGTGTTAATGAGTAGAACGTTAGCAATTCATTCACCAATTTAGAACACAAGCCTTTTCAATACATACTCATCTAACATATTTATAGTGGTACCGTACCTCGGTTTTCATTCATCTGTTTCAAAAGGCCAGACAAAAACTGAAATGTACGAAATCCAAAGCAATTTTTTCCATAGGAAATTATGTACATCCAACAAATTCTTGCAGGCACCCTAAAATATATTTAATTCTAGTTTCACATGCAGAGCACAATACAAAAGTATTTAGAAATGACAAATGAAATGGATAAATGAATATTTAACATCACTTTTATCATTATTAAAGACTCTTGTTAGCAGTGACATGTGAAGTGAGTTTTTTTCCCCCCAAAGGCTCTGATAATTTTTTGTGGAGTTGTATGCACAAATGGCAAAACTGGTGCTATCTCACAATGTTAAAGAATATGAATCAAGGCTAAAAAAAAAAAAATCCAGGATCCAGATGGTGATCCAGACCACCCCCAAAATTTCAATCAATTCTTCCATATCTTATTCCCAACAATTCCTAAAAAAAATGCATCAAAATATAAACACAAATAAACAAACAATGCAAAAACATTATTAGAATCACATAGACCAGTGGTTTCTAAACTGCCAAGTACCCCTTCAGACCTGACGCCATTTACCCCCTACTCCTGTACACTTAAAAAACATAAACCTTATTATGTTAATTAATTGGAAGTAGTGAACATAATTCAATGGTTCATTTATTTTTAATAGTAAATATATGCAACATGTCTTTTACTCCATTCTGATGTTGGCATCCTTCCCTTTGAATCGATTTAATTTGGATAATCTGCATATTCATTTCATTCCAAATTGATTTCAATCATGATAAAGCACTATCTGTCCAAAGGTTTGTTTAAATTGATGTCTGTTATAAGTAAAACATTTAGCAACATTGTCTTTTTGTTGTATGAGCAACAAGCAGTTGGTTTTGTAAATATCACCTACTTTGGGTGTGTTTGCTGTGTGCAGCACTGACAGCAGTTTGCTAGTTTTGACCCTGCTTGTTGAGTATGAAGAGTCCATTATCTGACTGGAATTTTTCCATGATGTCGCAACTCTAAAATACCCATTACCCCCGTCGTTATTGTATCCAAAATATAGAAACACATACAACCAACAATAAAGCCTAATTTTCTTCCACTCACAGTGACAGGTTTTATTTTGAAAATATCGACAACATTTACATTTATATCTGTATTGAACTGTTCAATACAGGGGTGAAGGTTCGGTACGCATGAGAACAACATGTAACACAGAAGCACACTTCCAGTTGCCACCTTGGTGTCCGTGATTCCATTGCCGTTTGTGCTAGTAACCAACCATCCACTCTGCAGTGAGTCAAACTTTTGTTTTTCAACAAATATATTGAACAAAAAAAGTCAACACTATTAAATGTATTGAAAGATTGTGTGAGATTCTTTCAATTAACTCTGTCCTCTACTCTTATCAGTACTCTAATCCCAGTGGTATAGCATTAGCAGCAAAGTAAGGCCTGTTTACTTGTAACTGATCAGGATAACTTCATGCACACAAGAGGAAAAAAAATCCTCATTCATTTCACATTTATTCCATGTCGCACCTCTGAAGTCATTAGAGCATACTGAAAAAAAAAAAGACCAAAGCGCTGAAGCTGCTAATGAAGAGCCAAGCAATCTTGTTTACATCTTTCCTGTGTGGAAATATATTCTGGTGCTGTTTATCGATGTTTGACATCATTTTGTTCCATGTGAGGAGTACAAAACGGGAATATATTTAAATACGCTAAGAGTTTCACATCGTTATTACATTCCTAGACAAACAAGTGGAAATAAAATTGTTATGTTTCTGTGCAACAAGAACTGGAAATAGATTTGCCAATGAGTATACAGTGGAACCTTCTAAGGTTGAACAAATGAACAATCAAAACTAGTCAAACATGGATTTGCTTAGATTTAGAAGCAATATCTCACATAGAAAATAATGAAAATATAAGTAATCAGCCCGGGGTTCAAATTGTTGCAATTCTTCTTCTGGGCTCTTTGGGCTTTTCCCTTCAGGGGTCGTGACAGCAAATCAATCTCCTCCATCCAACCCTGTCTTCTGCATCTGTCACTCTCACACCAACTACCCTCATGTCCTCCTTCACTACATCCATAAACCTCCTCTTTGGTCTTCCTCTACACCTCCTACCCGGTAGCTCTAACCGCAGCATCCTTTAATCAATATGTTCACTATCTCTCCTCTGGACATGTCCCAACCATCTCAGTCTGGCCTCTCTGACTTTATCTCCAAGGCCTCTAACATGTAATGTCCCTCTGATATACTCGTTCCTGATCCTATCCATCCTGGTCACTCCCAATATGATTGTTTAATTACTGTTGAAGAGTTTACTCTCCACCCCCAAAAAAAATACTTTGTCTCAGTTTCAATTATAAAGCTATAATGTGAAGATTAATTTGCATTATAATAATATAATTTAATATAATTATAATATTATAATTTTTGCTTGCCACACAAGTGTAAAAAAAAGTTAAGCACTGTTAAACTAAATCTGCTTTTCTTTGTGAGTCTGCCAACACCATGAAACTTGTGTATTCAATATCTTCTAAAACTTCAGTTGAGACTAGTAGTCAAAACAGTGTCCCAAAACGCAAAATACATGCAGAATTTATCTTTTTATGTTTGCTGAACTTCTGGGGGTCCTCGGTTTATGTAAGTATTATGACTTACATATTATGACTTACATGAGAACTACTTACAAGGGAAGAATACACTATGTGCACACTACTCTCAACACTAGACTGTCCCAACCATCACTAAGTATAGATAAAGATTTTACTTATCTTCACATCTACCTGGACATTGTAGGGAGGATGGAGGAGGATGTGCTCTAGCAACAATCTTTTTATTGCAAAAACAACTGATGATGGAGTACCATCAGAAGGGGCGCAAACGTAACAAAAACGTGGCTAAAGTAACAGATTTTGTTTGCTTTCACAACTTTACGGAATGATTACTTTGACAGATAGTGGTCTTGATTCACCAGCCTCATGACAAAAGTGCATAATACAGATTGGAAAATGAAAACAAAGACATCATTTACACGAGAATGGAAATGCCAAGCTGACAAGAGGGTCTGTGTGATTGCAGACGATGATAAATTAAGAGGAGAACCCGAGGACAAGCACACATCAAGGTGAAGACCAAGATAAATCTTCACATCCAAACTCCATTTTTGGAATTTACATCATGTACCAATAATCAGAATATGTTTAGACCATGCTCTTGGCATGAATCTGCTCCTCCATATGCAGTGCAAGGCGGGCTCATTTTTCCATGGAAGTCGTCTTTACCGTCTGCCTGACAAGAGCGGGGGTGAGGCGGGAGTCAGCCTGAAAAGGAATAAATCACTTCTGGAGCTGAGCTGTGTGACTGAGGATGAGACTGGAGGGTAAAGCAGTGGCCAGGAGGGCAACTCAGGCTGCCTCACTTTTTAATATCACAAGGTAAAAGGGAGTGGCTCCCGGGGCCGAGCCCATCACATGAAAGCAAAGCTCTCAAAAGGGAGACAGGAGTTGATTAAATCTGACAAAGTGTGTCAAATGACAGCACATTCAACCACAACATCCGCAGACTATTTTGTGCCCTGCGCTGCCTCTAAGTTTGGAGCAATGACAATGCGAGCGTGCAAGCTAATAATGTCAATATTAGCCCAGCAGCTCCTCAAACATTAATGAGTTCTTCGGCTCGTGTTGCTCCACCGAGGCCTGTTAGATTTCATTGCATGATTCCATGCTCTTTCTCTCCCAGCGCCTGCTGTGCCAGATAGCGCCGCCGTCTTTGCCAGGATGTTCTCCGTTGCCGCTACCCCCCCGCGCACGAGCCAGACACACAACGACTTTCATCATAAGGGCTGCTTGATCTCCACTCAAACAGGAGATGGACGCAAAATGTGCTCACACGGCTGCTTTGAGCAAATACTTGAGGCTGCCGATGTGGAATATTGAATTGAATCCAAGTGCGGTATAATTATCAGTTATATAAATGAAGCACCTGTGTGGACAGTCTATAATGAATTCACAGACATTAGGTACACAAACACATTTACTGCACTTTTCTGACCTAAAAATGTTGTTAGGATGTTGTATTCACGTGTTAAAAGATGGCCAAGGTTCAGATAATAAGGTTTGGAATTGGGCGCTGAAAGAACTTTAGGATGGCTCTGAACGCTCTGTTTCATTAGTTAGTGTGATGTCACATTATGGGCCCTGGTACAAGCTGTACAAGCTGTTAACTGTTCAAGCTGAGTGGGACCAATCACAGCGGACTAGGTGTGCCCAGAGGCAGGTCATGGGTGGAATAAATTAAAACAGACCATTTTGGAAATACAGCTGGAATAGGTGAAGATTCTGGAAGATCTAGAAAGCTTACTGTGCGGGTCATTGTGTGTAGCTGCTCTATAAGAGTCCTCAACGCAATACAAAATGAGCATTGTCGGTCTTACACAGCCCATAACAGAGTTTATAGTGCACCAAGAGCTATTATGTGCCTAAGAAGTATGAAATACAAATTAAAGAATCAGATAACACTAACTGTAGTCAGAATTGATGGTGAAAATTGTCCTTTACCTGCCTTGACAAACTTTAACTCAACTTGTGATCCTTTAGTGCCCACTAGTGTCCACAAGATAATCTGCATTTTGCATTCACAGCCAAGCATTGGATTGCAGATATTATCACAGTTTAACTCACAGCTTTCCGACTGTGAATATACTGTAGTGTGTGAAAAACAGCAACATGGCCAAATTGAGAGAAATGTGTGCAAATTATGTCATATTTCTTTTATGAAGAGGATGGAGTTGAAGGTGGAACTCTGTTTTCCTTCTTTTTGGAAATGATGACGGTGTGCGGTGAAGTAATATTTTGTCCATTGGCTCATTTTTGTTTTTTGTTTTTTTTGCAGCACAGTTGCCTGTAGATAAAAACACACACACACTTCCCACCACGATCTGTGAAAGCAGATGTTCAAAACATCTCAAGAGCTACTCAAGATTCACCACTCACATCGAGGGAATTACAATCAAAAGAGTCACCAACTTATGAGCAGATTCAGTGTTTGAATCCCGAAAATGCAGTTCTAAGACATACCGACTGATCTGTACCAGTGTGAGTGTGTGGTCTATAAGTTAAGTGAGGAAAATTCCACTGAGATGTGCACCATCAACAATTCTAGTAACTTCTATTAAGCAGGCTGATAAAAATAAAGTGTACCTCCCCTCAGAGAACATAATACAGTTAAGGTATCCTCTACTCCCAAAAAATTTCTGGGGCCTATTTTGTGACATTTTCAGCTCACTCCAGGCTCTCTTTGTTTGCACTGTATCTTTTTTTCCAAGCTGCTGTACCTCCACGGGTCTCTGGCCTGCCAGAGGGTGCCTTTCTCACTCTCAAACTGAACAAGCATGTTTTGCTTTTTCATAAAATTTTTGTAACGGCATACAAAAGTCAAATATATGATGACAAAATTCCCAATATTTTGGGATGTATCACAATATGACGATATACAATTTTAATTCAGCAGAGTCTTGTATAAAAAAATTACAAACCTTAACCATATAAATAAATACACTCTCAAATTGTAAAGCACATTTATTCACTGGTAAGAAAGTGGGTGACTGTTCTAATGGGATGTCAGCATACATTGCTACTAAATGTTCCACAAACGGTAATGCCTGTGCTTGTGATGAAGGAAGATGTAGTCACCCATGAAATTCCAAATGGATATCTAGATATTTTTTATGACACTCTTGTTGACACAGTTAGACAAACGGTGCTTTTATTTTGAAGGCCGGTTGTGTGTCCTCTGTGTGTTGAGAATGTCTGTATGATTAGTTGGGTACAAGAATAAACGTGCTTCCCGTCTTCGCTCAGAACCCGCATGCTGTCATCCCACATTGTGAAGCCCCATACTGGACATTAAAGCACTAGCATGCTAAATGCCCGCTAGCATCCGTTCGTTCTCTGAGGTGCCGCCAACATCACTGGTGTTGGCAGGAGGCCAGGCACTGAAATGCTGATTTTGGTAAACTATCTCTTTTAGGTAAAGAGTTCTGTATCAACAAGTTAGCTTATGACAGAACCACCTTCTTAAATAACCTAAAAGACATTCCCAAAATCCTCCAAAGTACTGAACATTTTTTCAAAGGCTTCTGGACTAAAACTTAATCTAAATAAAAGTGAGATCTTGCCTTTGAAAGACTTTGCTATTTCTACAGCATTTGGTATCCCCATTAAATCCACCGTTAAATATTTGGGTGTTAAGTGTTTATAGTGAGGTCTGCCAAGTAAATACTTCCCCACATGAACGTTCCTTCCCCTCATTACAGCATTTCATTCATCTTATGTATCAAAGTTGGCTTGTTTACGTGTATACCATTACGATTTATATCAGCAAGTCATTTTTCTATCATTGGAAGACTACCACTATAAAAAAATATTGCCCAACCCTAGAGGACAAAAACCATAGGGAACAGGAAATGTAGCTTAAGGCGATGTAGAAAATAGTACACGTCTCTGTTCTGGCTGCTAAGTACAATATTGCCAAGTTAAAATACAGTTCATGGAGGTTTTCTGCTGTTGAGCCTGTCACAGACTATGTCCATGATTTCCTGTGTGAATATGTCTTTCTTAAATACATAGGTGGGTTCCAGTGTGAAAGGTTTCATCAAGAATAAAAGCTTGTACCAATTCTATGAAAAGTCTTCTTCCAAAAGGATAAAAAAATGGACTGATGAAGAGCCAAAATGAAATAGACCAACTAAAGCGCGGAGCCGACTGGTCCATTAAGTAATATAGGCACAATCTATGGGTTCTATGGGTCTATTAGTTTTGCATACTGTAAATAGGTATTCTGTTTAGTTTTTGCATGTAGTTTTTGCATTGTGTAAATATAGCTTATATTGTATAGAGAATTACTGTGTGGGTATTGAAATAGTTTGATGTTAATTATTGTATTTATAATTTTGTTTTTCATTATAATTTAGTTTATCATACAAATTAAAGACAACAGTAAAAACCAGTGTCATTCAATGTCTTCTGTAAGTCTATGTATATCACCAATGTATAAAATATTATAGCATGTGATCTGAAGGGCACCACATTGTGTCATTAAAATATACTTCTTTCGCACTCTCGCACACAAGAGAATTAGATGCTGAATGTAGGTCAGTCCTGCAGAGACTTGAGAAAATGAATAGTAAATCAAAACAAAGTCAGTGTTTTCAAACACTGACTTATTATAGTCCAACCTTACAGTTAGCACCTGCTTTGTGATTTAAATTCAAGTGGTGTCCTCTCACCTCCTCTGACTCCAATCCCAACCTGTCCACCTCCGGGGGAGAACGGCTCAGGAATAAATAAATGGATAAAAAGACACAGTAGTACCTGAGCATTGTCTTCTCTAAATCAGCTGTGACGTCTCCTTCTCCAGCCTCCTGCAGCATTGCGCCACTGGTTTATTTCTCGTCATGTTGGCGTAACTGACCAGGCAGTGCCAGGTAGAGTCAGGGTGAGACAGAGTCCAGGTTGCCACAGAGGATAGGGGCTCATCTGTAGCCCCCCCACTATAGGGGAGGGGGAGGCAAAAGGAAGGAAAGCACAAGAGACATGTCAGCAAAGGACATGTTGTCACACACCTTCCAACACTGTCAAACCATTCTTCCTTCAATAATATGATATTTAATCAGTTGCACTGGGCTATTTACAGAGGAGGAAAAAGTACTAAAATGTTCAAGTAAAAGTAGAGCTACTTTGCTGATATTTCAAAAGTAAAAGTACAGGTAAGTAAGTCTACTTAAGTCAAAGTAACTTATAAATATATTCCAGAGGAAAAGTTGAACAAAATCAAATAAATCACCTTCATCCAGAATGTAATGTCACATGATTACCCTGCCTATTGGTCATGACTGTTTCCAGGTGCTGAGTGTGAATGGTTGTTTGTCTAAATGTGCCCTGTGATTGGCCGATCCAGGGTGTACCCCACCTCTTGCCCAAAGATAGCTGGGATAGGCTCCAGCATACGCCCGAGACCCTAGTGAGGATAAGTGGTATAGAACATTAATGAATTATTATGTTTCCAGGTGTATTTTTGGAGGTGTGTTTTTTATCAGAATTGTTTTAATCAGAAACATATTATCTTCAACCTCACAGCTAGGAGACCAGGGTTCAATCCCACCCTCGGGCATCTCTGTGTGGAGTTTGCATGTTCTCCCCGTGCATGCGTGGGTTTTCTCCGGGTACTCCGGTTTCCTCCCACATTCCAAAAACATGCTAGGTTAATTGGCGACTCCAAATTGTCCATAGGTATGAATGTGAGTGTGAATGGTTGTTTGTCTATATGTGCCCTGTGATTGGCTGGCGACCAGTCTAGGGTGTACCCCGCCTTACGCCCGAAGACAGCTGGGATAGGCTCCAGCACCCCCGCGACCCTCGTGAGGAAAAAGCGGTAGAAAATGAATGAATGAATGAATGAATGAATCCATTCATTTTCTATGCCCCTTACCCTTGAGAGTCAATATGTGAAGTAATGTATGTCGGTAAATGTGCTAATTTAAAAGACTTACAAAATAAATAAAAGCAAACAGTAACAGAATAGCTGGTAACATTAACTTATTTCATAAAATATTGTCTAAACTCTACGCAGGTTGTTTTACAGTTCTCAAGATATGTTAAGTTATGAAGACGTGTGAAAGAATCGAGTCTTTTTTTGGCTTTTCGACAACCTACTCACTGCCGACCCCTGCTGTGCAATTTGAGTACCGCAATTCAATTTCACAGTCGAACTATTGTAACAATATTCCAATTAAAATCATACAACATGATGCTGATGATGATTACAACATGATGATCAATAGAAAATGCTTTGTACTCACCAAAACTGCGAATCATATTTCTATCATTGAGAAGACTTCAATGGTTCTGTTGGATTTTTTCGTTTTTTTGTTTTTTTATGTGTGGCGTCAAACAATACGGGTTTTTTCAGCCTCCGTGGGGGATAATGCTGCTACGGCACTGTGATTTTCCATTCGCTGTATAGTGTTACACTTAAAAAATAATAATCATTAAAAAAAATAATCATATATATTATTTCATCGAAACAGACAGGTGTTAGCTAGTGCGACTAGATAGCAAAAAGTGCCGTTAGCTTAGCTGTGACGACAGGTGTGCCAAAGTAGGTATCCACTTCCGCTGGAGGGGGCGGAGCTTATAGTTTCCTTGCTTAGACATTATCATATTAAAAATTGTTACGATAATGCTTTCATGTTAAAAGATACTTCCAAGATAAGTACACGGCCCACTTCTACACCCGGTTACACACTTAATTTTCTTCAGCTCGCCTCTATTTTGGTTTGTATCTCGTTACTTGGTAAACTTGTTCCGTAAGCACTGCACAGGATATTACTATATTATATTTATATTAATACATATATTAATATGATTAAATATTACTCCACTTTCAAAATGTAATATGCAGCCTGCAATCTTAAACTTGTTTCATAACTATACTGCATTTTTGTCAAGACACCATCGTCACTGGCGTTTCCTATCAAACCACACCCATTTCCTGTTTATGCCCCGCCCACTCCGAGTACAGATACGAATACATATAATTTAGATGGGTGAACAGATACAGGTACTGTGTACTCGCTCATCCCTAATTTTTAGCTAAGTGCCGAGCGCACGGAATTGATCCGCACTTTCGCATGTGTATGACGTCATTCACACGCGACCCATTGTAATGGCAATTACGTGACTTGTTTGTTTATATTCTTCTTGGCACCACACGGTAATTTTCGTTGACTTAATGTGAAAGAGTGCGGAATGGGTTTTATTCACATCTCGTTTTTATCTTTTTTATTTGTTTGTACAATCGCCGCTTCGCCGCCGAATTTCGTGCTAATTTTCGCTGATGATTTGGGTTTTGGTGACCTGGGGTGTTACGGACATCCGAGCAGTCTTACGCCGAACCTTGACCGACTGGCAGCTGGGGGTCTCCGGTTTACTAACTTCTACTGCACCAGTCCTGTATGTAGCCCGTCCAGGTAACTATAACAATGTTCCAAACTTTACACATTTGTAAAATCAAGTTTGTGATTAATTCTCTCTGATAAACCATGACTTTGATACCTCATTCACCCGGGTTATGTATAATACATAACGTAGGCTGTGGAAAAACCTGTTTTAAAAGTCTACACACTTGCCATTTACATGTTTTGATAATCAAATAGCCCAGGGAAGAAAGTCAAGCGTCATATTTTTCATGTACATAGATGCACATATTAATATATCCCTTTTATCTCAAATGAAAGCACACTTGATATCATATGAAAAAAAGCATGCACGCACAGTGTTTTCATTGCTAAAATATGGGTTTAATAACATTGCCACTACTAGTTATAATAGTTATAATTTGGTTACATAAGTTGTATGTATTAATAATACTTTATAAGTAATAATACAGTAGAATATTACAGTGCCATTTTTATTTTACTTCGTTATATACTGTATGTGCAATTTGTAGTCACAATGTGGAAAAATTGACTTAGATCATCTTTCCAGGGCGTCACTATTGACAGGCCGCTATCAGACCCGCTCAGGTATCTACCCCGGAGTCCTGTATCCTGGTTCAATAGGCGGTCTTCCACTGAATGAGACCACCATCGCGGAGTTGCTGAAACCTCTTGGCTACGCCACAGCCGCTGTCGGGAAGTGGCACTTGGGAGTTGGGGCCAACGGAAAGTTTCTTCCGACCAGGCAGGGCTTTGATGAGTACCTGGGGATTCCGTACTCCCACGACATGGTCCGTGCAAACTTGAGTCGGATTGAGTGTTGAAGGTCTATATCCGTATTTATATCTGTTATTTTGCTTTTCCAGGGTCCATGTCACAACCTGACCTGTTTCCCTCCAGATGTCAAGTGCTTTGGAATGTGCGACCTTGGCACCGTGATGGTTCCGCTGATGCACAACGAGGTCATCAAGCAACAGCCGGTTAATTTCCTTGATCTGGAACAGGCTTACAGTGACTTTTCCACCAGTTTTATTGCCGCAGCTGCTGCGAGGAATGAACCTTTCTTCCTCTACTACGCTTCCCATGTAGGGAACTTCGTCCTGACCTACTAATCAACAATAGTTTCAACACTAATTTAATGTTCCATCCTGTACCAGCACACCCACTACCCCCAGTATGCTGGCCTGGGGGCTGCTGGGAAGACATCAAGAGGTCCATTTGGAGATGCGCTGCTGGAATTTGACAACACTGTCGGAAACCTGCTTGCCACACTGGAGTCGACTGGAGTGATCAACAACACACTGGTCTTCTTCACGTCAGACAACGGGTGGGCTGGTTTTCATGTATACACTGTGTATACATTTATATACAGTAGAACCCAGGTTAGTGTGTTTTTCAGTTAACATTACACATTTTCGCCAAAATTGTGCCTTGTTCTCTGGTTAGCATACAAAATGGGCTGCGTCTTGTTGTGTTATTAATAAGGGGACCTATGATGCTTTTTTTTCCACGTTTCTGACCTATAAATGTAGTTAGGATGTTGTATTCTCATGTTAAACGATGCCAAAGTTTCAGATAATGAGGTTTGCGCAATTGGAAGTGAGCTCTGAAAGAAGTTTGGGATGGCTCAAAACGCTCAGTTTCAAAAAGCGTGGTAAAACTGCTTCTTTGTGATGTCACAGCGGGGCAGACTTCCTTATATGGTTCATAGTTAGGAAGCACTTTGCCACAGATGCGAGTGGAATACATTTTTTGAAAAATCTGACCTTCTGGAAAGAATTAATGACACTAACCAATGTTCCTCTGTATTGATGTTGTTATTCAAGTACAACTTTGTTTTTCTCCTCCACGTGTGTGTGTGTGTGGCCAGGCCTTCGTTAATGCGCATGTCACGTGGCGGTAATGCAGGTGCTCTGAAATGCGGCAAAGGTACTACGTACGACGGCGGCATGAGAGAGCCAGCCATTGCCTTCTGGCCCGGCATGATTAAGCCAGGTGTGCTGCAAATATTACACCATATTTAAATACACGGAGAAGAGTCTCTATGACTTTCCTTATTGTGTTTCTAGGTGTGAGTCATGAGCTGGCCAGCACTCTGGACATCCTGCCCACCATCGCTCAGCTAGCTGGAGCGAAAGTGCCCCCGGTGGAGCTTGATGGTGTTGACATGACTGAAATCCTTCTCAAACATGGAAAGGTAGAAGCATCATCTGAAAAATAAAGTTGTAATTTTACAACCAACTAGGTAGTAGACATTTAAATGATAGTGGTAAAAAAAAATAAAACTATTCGGGGAAAGAGAATATAAACAAGAGCATTACAAGTGCAAAATCATAATTTCACAAGAAAATACTTGACATTTTACGAACTAAAGTCTGAACATTATCAGAAAATAATAATTTTGTGAGGGGGGGGGAAGTCATATATGAGAGACTGAACCACTTGGTCTCCTATAATATAACAGCCACAGTCCAATTCGCATTGGGTCAAAAAACATTGGTATTGTGTGTCTGTCATCAACCTTGTTTGCACTATTACAACATTGGTTGTGTTGCTGCTGTGGTGTGCAGAGTCAAAGGGACACGATGATGTTCTATCCCACTGATGCTAGTGAAACATTTGGCCTCTTTGCCCTTCGATTGCGGAAGTACAAGGCTCACTTCTACACACAAGGTAACATGGACAGGTAGTCTTCTGTCAATGGCTAAACATAAGCAGGGTGTTGTGATTTTATTTTATTTATTTTTTGTATCTACTACGTTAGGTTCCATCCACAGCAGCACCACCCCAGACAAAGACTGCTCAGGGTTGGCACTCTTGAAGCCTCATGACCCCCCGCTCCTCTTCGACGTGGAGGCTGACCCCTCTGAGCATTACCCTCTCCTTCTAGATGACCACCCACACCTCCAAGAGCTGTTGGAGAAGATTAAGAGAGTCAAGGAGAAGTTTGAAAGCTCCATGCTGTTTGGAGAGAGTCAGATCTCAAAGGGAACTGATCCACAACTGGAGCCTTGTTGCAATCCACTGTGTAGTCCTAAACCCAGCTGCTGTCAGTGCCACTCACCTGCAGTGGATGGGTACTCTCATAGTCAAAATAATATGGTTGCAATTGATGTGTAGTTGCTGCAAAAAATTGGATAATTTCACAAGAAATGTTTCAAGATAAATGTGCAATTTTTTGGAGAAAAATAAAATTTTGACATTAGCAAAAAAAGTAGCAAAAAATTAATGTAAAGTAATCCTATAATGAGAAGAAGTCATAATTGTATGTGAATAAATAATGATATAGCAAGAATTACATTTGTATTTTAGGAAAATTACGAGAAAGACAAATATTTGGTCAGAACTTTATGGGAATAAAGTGATGAAAATTAATAAATTGATTTCTGGTGACTAAAGTAATATGAATTAAATCATAATTTTACATGAATAATATTGTGATGATAATGAAGTGTTAAAGTCTGAATCTTATATGAATAAACATTTTGTTGTGTTAAACAAATCTTGTAATATGACAAAACTACATTTTGTAATTTTACAGAAAGAAATTCATGACAAAACAGTAAAAGATTTTGGACATCAAGCATATATTTTATTTGTAAGACCAAATTCATTACAAGGCAGATTTTTTTAATGCATTTTCATTTTTTTCCTTGAGCCCCCCGCCCCCCTTTGAATTTGAAGTTTTTAAAGGTAAAAGATATGTTTGCTCAGTCACATACTGTACTGTATTCCTCTATAAGTATACAGAAATGTGTCAATGACATTGCATCAAAAGGGCGACAAACATATGGTATGGATCATAAATGGAGCGAAGCATTGACAGAATTATGTCATAGCTAAATAATTGTGTCCTTAAAATGCTGTTGCTGAAGCATCTCCGCCCACCCAAAAATGCCACCTGTATGATATAATGATGGAAAACATAAGACAGCCAATGAAATTATTGCACATTACATACACATTAATGTGTTTTTTTGTTTCTTTTTGTTGTTGGGTTGATCTTTTTTTTTTTCAATCAATGACATACTCAGTAGTTCAATAACAGACAGAAGAAAAGGGACACAGCACTACTTTGGAGTCTCTATTGTATATATACATGAGCTAAATGACAGTGGAAATAAACCTTTTTCCTGCCACTACAGTAATATACAGTGTCTGAGGAGTGACAAAACAAAGCCTCTTTGTGTATAAGCTGTTAAATATACTGCAGCCCCGTACCGTTTATGTATATATGACTGATGCTCAACCCCTTGCCACACTAAAAGCAATAAATAAACATGAGAGCGTGTGACGATCAGACCTCAGAACTTCCACGTTTCCCCTCGTTTCAACTGCCAAAAAAAAACAAACTGCAGAACAGTCGTTGGAGTGTGAATATGGCTTTTCACTGTGCCTTAGCTTGCAGTCATCGTCAAGCATTTCCCTATGAGAGCTCTCTCTTGACGGAGTTAGCAGGGGGTGCAACTGTGACAAAATCATCAGTAACTGCACACAGTATAAGAAGTATTAGTGTCACACTGAAAAGGAAAAAAGTCTGTATTGTACTTCGACCATAAAGACAAGAGCAAAGTTGTGTTTCTTTAGAGAAAAAGGTTGTAATATTAAGAGTCATCAGTGTCACAAGATGTCGCAAGTTTAAAATGTGACAAGGTTTCTTGTTCACAAAAAACCTGTCTAATTAATTAATCACACAATAAGATGAAAATGAAATTGATCATTTTGCCGGTATTAATACATCGCCACATGAATGCGTGTCTGTTGTCCTCGTCTCCCACCCTTAAACAGGCAGGAAGAGGGCATTGGTTTCATCACACCTGCCACATTTGTTCCATAGAACAACGGCATGAACAGAGTGAGCCTTTTTGTCAGTCATATAGTCTATTTGTCTCAGTGGGTGGAGGCGGGGCCGGTTGGATACACACAGAGTGTAACGTAGTAGAAATTACATTTGTAGACTGCAATATATTGTCATATTTTTTCACCGTACTTTTCTGCAAAGTAGACCCAATCTCGTGTATGATCTCGTGTATGAATCATAATTTTTTTTTTAAGAAAAAAGTTGTAATTTCACCAGATTTATTTGAAGAATCCGAAAATGTGTTATGCGAATAAATATTTATAATTGAATATTCCTGACACATAGTATATATAATATAATTATGTCAATATGTGGAGTTAAATATTTTTAGGGAAAAGTGTAAAAATGAAATTCTATTAAGAAATAGATCATAATCTTGCATGGAAAAAGTCAGAAGATTTCGTGACTAAAGGTCACATAAAGTGAATAAAGGTCACATAAAGTCACATTTTACGATGGAAAAAAGGTCAAAATTCTGCAAGCATAAAATCTCATCTTGCATGAATAAAAATGATCATTTTCAGAGAATAAATTGATGTTACAGTCCTAACTGTAAGTGTTTTAACACGTATTTAATGATATATGATAAATATATGAAGACACAAAAGCTCCTGGACCGGACCGGAGTGTTGCGTTTAGGTTCCTGTGGGAATTTCGTCAATCATTGTTAAAGTTACAACTGAACAAATGAAAAATTATTAAATATCATAATTGTTTTTTTTCCTTTTTAGTGTGACCCGAACACCCCACAGTTGTTGACGAAAGTGAGTGAGTCTCACGTTTCCCACGCCATTGAATACCACCAACTAAACTACCGTTGCCATCAGATACTGTGAGTGATTCCTAATCTAGATGACGTTTGTTTGTTTGTCTACTTCCTATAGTACATCTATTTACATCACACGTACATGACACGGAAGTAAGCTCACTGTACTCTCTCTACTCTGCTGCCATGTCGAAACCAAGTCAGCCTTGAACATCGAAGAAATATTTACAAGGAGGCAGCGTTATCGTTGAACTGCTCGCCGTTCTGCGTTTGTGTTGCTGTATGTCGTTACCCTCTTAGCCATGCATTGGACTGTATCATCAGTAGTAAGGTCGCTCCTTTACAAGACGGAAGTGGAAAGTTGAAACTAAAACTGGTGCTCAGCGTCTTAGAATAGTGTCTTAGTCTTAGAAAAAGAAACATAAAAGAAACATTCAACTGTCCACTGAGATGGACATCAGACAGCGAGATGAAACGAAGAGCCCAGTCTCAGAGGGACAGAAGGAGAGATTTTCCAAAAGAGAATGAAGAGCACACCCTTTTGCAGCGCCCTCTGGTGGCCAAGGTGGATGAGTGTAAGCACAGCGAGGCTGAAGAGGAGAAATGCAATGCCTCCTTACTCCAAGTAGATGTCCTCAGTGGGGCAGGCGTACTCCAAATGTTCCTGGTAATATTCCTGGAAGGCCCGTCTAAGGAAAGACACGAGAAATAAAAGAGTATTTAGATTAGTAAAGTTAGCTTCAAAGCCCTGGCAGATGGCTCTTGTAGCAAGACCAAAGTTATTTGTATCTACTGTCGCTGTGTTTGACTGATCACAGATTACATGGCCTGCCAGAGACTGGAGCAGTGCAGGTATTGATAAGGGTTTTTTTTTACAGTACTTCATTTTCCACCTGTGTGACAAGTAAGAATGTTATGTGTGGCGCCTTCAACAAGTTAACAAAAGGGTTTTGTTGTTTTTAATGCTTAACTGTAACTTATTTTGACATGTAAAACATTGCTTGTAGAGTGAATAAATGCATCATGACACTGATTATTTTCTATTTCTATTATTTTCCTGTTATCAAGGTGTAATATTGTTTATATGTAACAGCAGCATGAAGACTCACCCAACACATTCTGCTACAGGTCGCATGGACTCTTGGGATACGAACACGTGGCAAGCAAATCTGTTCAGCATGGGGTGTTTCGTGATAAAGCCAAAGTAGCTGAGGGGGGGGGGGCATCAACAAGAAAATCAATGGAACAAACACTGAAAAGTAAACATGGGGGTCAAAGGTATGTTTGATTACCAGTTGTTCTTCGGATGGCAACCGCAGAAGGAGATGTTCTTCATTTGGAAGAAGTGACTACATCGGTCAAACTGTGGATGGAGTCAGGGACACACGGACAAGGTGTTAAGACATCGATTAATTGCATTTATCACAACTTGCTGTACTTCTGTCCTAAGATTCGGGCAACAAATTGGAAATTGGATCTGTACTTTTATGGCAGTGTACTATCACTACACAGTGGCAGGCTTTATAGAAATTAGTGGTATCACACAGCACGAGAGTACACACTGCAGCAATCTTTACTTGCGTAAACACACGAAAATTCGAGTGATGTCGTGCTTTTGCACATGCATGTCACTTTACACATGCCTATCCATGCCTATTCATTCATTTTCTACCACTTTTTCCTCACAAGGGTCACGGGGGGTGCTGGAGCCTATCCCAGCTGTCTTCGGGCGAGAGGCGGGGTACACCCTGGGCTGGTCGCCAGCCAATCACAGGGCACATATAGACAAACAACCATTCACACTCACATTCATACCTATGGACAATTTGGAGTCACAAATTAACCTAGCACAAAGCTACACAGCCAGGAGATCGAGAAGACCTGGATTCGATTCTCCGCTTGGCATCTCAGTGTGTACTTTGCATGTTCTCCCCGTGCATGCGTGGGTTTTCTCCGGGTACTCCGGTTTCCTCCCAAATTCCAAAAACATGCTAGGTTAATTGGTGACTCCAAATTGTCCATAGGTATGAATGTGAGTGTGAATGGTTGTTTGTCTATATGTGCCCTGTGGTTGGCTGGCGATAGCTGGAATAGGCTCCAGCAAACCTGCCAAGTTTTTTTGTGGTTGTAGCTCGCATCGGTGCAGAACTAATCAAAATATGAACACAATCTCACATAGTAATAAACATATTGCTTAATGGATACTTCCCTGACAGTGTCAATAAAACAGAATGTTTTCTCTTGTATTGGGTCTCAATAAATTGTGCAGGCAGGTGAGTTCTCCTTACCTCATCAAGACAGTCGTATTCATCCTCCAGGCTCATTATCAGCTTCACTCCTTGCAAGCTGATCTCCAACTCACACAGGGAGGGAGGCCGTACGTGCACGGTCCGTTTCCTGGATAGCGCAATCTAACAGAAGATCAAACATTGTCACGCCTGTTTTGTGTTGTTGCATTGTAAAAAGTGCTAACCTTTTGCATGGCGGCACACAGGATGCCATTGCCTTGATGATGAGGTACCTCAACAGAACCCAAGAACTGAACATCGAAAGTCTCCATCCACGCCGGGTTACGTTTCATGGCTAAAGGACACAAACACACACATGTTCCGTTATGACCTCCATCACAAAGACAAGTCAATAACAGCATTTACCCACCCAGCATCTCTTTAGACTGGCCAATGACTTCATGGGCGTAGAAGGCGGGGAAGATTCCCCTTTCTCCTGTCCGCATGTTATAGCCTCTGTACCAGTAGTCATCCTCTTCCTCCTCTACATACAGAGGATCATCCACATCCAACTCCAGCTCATCTGCATGTCTAGGAATGAATCTACAGGGAGCAGCCATTTGATCAGAAAGCAGTTACTACTTAGCATAATTTCATAATTATCATTGTGGTATGATGCCAGAGTGAAATACTGTTTCTTACCTGTATACTGCCCTGTGCGTTTGATCCCTCTCCTCTCCATTGATGGTACACGAGAAAAGTCCAAAGGATTCAGTACCTACAAGACAAACAGACAGCGTTACCTCTACATTAGTGGGGTCTAATGGTTAAGCAAACAAACAAACTTGGTTGAAAACTACTAAGTAAATTCCATAGAATGGTCTGATACTTGTTCTGATAATGTTCACAGTGCTAGCCAAGACAGTCCAGCCAATGATTAAAAACAAAATTGTCCAAGAATATGAATTTACTTACTGGAGGAGCGTGATGTGCTGTTGACAAAGACATTTAGGAATTTCTTGGAAAATGGGATGTCTGCCTCGGGGGATGAGTCTTCAGAAGAACTGAGGAGCTCTGGCCTTCCCTCCCCATCTACGCAATAGTCCACCTGCCCCGTCTCCAGGGGCTCCTCATCACACAACGTGGAGAGCTCGCTGTCATCACTCAGAACTGATGTGCACCTGAGAAGATATAGTACATATTTTACACGTGGTCTAGTGGTTAGCGTGCAGACCAGGGTTCAATTCCCCCCTCGGCCATCTCTGTGTGGAGTTTGCATGTTCTCCCCGTGCATGCGTGGGTTTTCTACGGGTACTCCGGTTTCCTCCCACATTCCAAAAACATGCTAGGTTAATTGGCGACTCCAAATTGTCCATAGGTATGAATGTGAGTGTGAATGGTTGTTTGTCTATATGTGCCGTGATTGGCTGGCCACCAGTCCAGGGTGTACCCCGCCTCTTGCCCGAAGACAGCTGGGATAGGCTCCAGCACCCCCGCAACCCTCGTGAGGATAAGCGGTAGAGAATGAATGAATGAATGAATATAGATACAGTATGTAGGACTGCCAAAGTGCTTACACCACCTCCAAAGTTGGCATATTGGTGCGCCATTTTCACCTACTTGTTTTCGATTCATTGTAATTCGTCCCATAATGTCTTCAGTCTTCCTCTTGTACATACGTATATAATCAATACAATATCAATATCAACATACAGATACAATCAGTACACTCAAAAGAAAGGTACATGTTAAGACGCAATCAATGTGCTGAATGGAAACGTCCTACTAACAGCGCAAGTACCCACAAAAAGTTGGGATTTTGAAATATTCCTGGACTACAATCACTAAGTCGCCATATATTATCACACTATGTCATGGTTTCTGTTCTGTTACTGTTCATACAATCATGAGACATTTTTTACATTCTAGTAACTTAGCTTGCAGCTACGGATCTTTGCAGTCTGACATTACATAGTAAAAACAAGTTCTCCCATTCTGTGTGGAAGTTTTTGGCTTGGTAGATTGCTATGTTTAAAGTGAGGGCTGTTTCTTGTGTCACTACAGAGATCCGTAGTAATATAGCATATATATAAATAGCAATGTAGTGTAAACAAAGCCATCAGCATTGTCAGAGTGTGCGTATCTATGGCAGATTAATATCAGATTGGCTGTCCTGTATCTCTATCAAGTCACAAACGTCGGGGTTAGGATGGATGGTAGGCTGATGTCCATCTTTTTTTTCATGTGATTGACCTCCATTCAGGAACCTTCCCAATGCTACTGGTGAATTCATTCATTTTCTACCGCTTTTCCTCACGAGGGTCGCGGGGGTGCTGGAGCCTATCCCAGCTGTCTTCGGGCGAGAGACGGGGTACACCCTGGACTGGTCGCCAGCCAATCACAGGGCACATATAGACAAACAACCATTCACACTCACATTCATACCTATGGACAATTTGGAGTCGCCAATTAACCTAGCATGTTTTTGGAATGTGGGAGAAAACCGGAGTACCCGGAGAAAACCCACGCATGCACGGGGAGAACATGCAAACTCCACACAGAGATGCCCGAGGGTGGAATTGAACCCTGGTCTCCTAGCTGTGAGGTCTGCTCGCTAACCACTAGACCGCCGTGACCGGTGAATTATTATGTCTTATTATTGTATATAAGTATAAAGGTGACTATAGGGGTGTTATTTAATGTCTACAAGGCTCTAATGTTAAATAACACCCATTATTAGACAGTCATAAACAGGTTTTACTATGTTCTAACAACAATTCCATTTATTAATATTGAATCCTACTTCTCGGAAATTCACCTCTCAAGCTATCGTCCTATCGTGACCAATAGTGGGCTATTAAGATTCTTATTCATAACATTATTTTGACATCCTACCTTCTGAGGCTGACTAGTTCCAGGGTCGTGTTCTCATCAACCACAAGTGTGTACTTCATAGAGTCATAGGCCAGTCCTTCGTCTACACTTGGCTGCTTTGGAGACAGGTCTTTCTCACAAGGTGGGAGATCACGGGCTGGGCAGGGATGATCCGGCACACAGGAATCAACAGGCGGTGACCTGTCCAGCTGCAAATCACTATCCCTGTGAGACTGCCTACTCAAGTCATCCAAGAACGGGTAAGAGTACTCGTGTTCATCTTCTTCATCATTGTCCGTGGAGTAGGTGAGGCTGAAGCAACGGTTGGTCTGAGCGGTGGGTATGTCCAGTGTCAGGCTGTGTTTGACCTCCGTGATGCGTTCAAGAGAGGCTGAGGAGCGATTACTTGTCCTGGGATCAGTCTCCCTCCCTGTGTCTTTGTCGCTGATGATGCTATCAGTAAGGCTCGGCGAGTCAAGGTCCTTCCTTCCCTCTAGCATCATTAAGTCATTATCGGGCTCTTTCTCTTCCTCTGGTCTCTTAGTGTTTTTGAATGATTTATCCGTAAAGTTCTTCACTTTGGTGGTACATGAGGAGTAATTGGTGGTTTCTCTTGAATTTTCTACACAGTGATCCAGTGGGGCAATTGTGTCCCCGGTAGTGTTGCTCATATAGAGGCAAGAGTTCATCCCTACACCTTTATTTGTAGTCTCCACCCTAGTTCTCTCAATTTTTCTCAACAGCTCACCATCTGTCTCTTCATCCTCTAATCTATTAATTCCTGATTTCTTCCCTGGGTCATCCTCAGAAAAACTATCTCCATCACCAATGTCGGAGGACGGTGAAATGGTATCTGACACAGAAACCTCTCTTTTGAAGCAGTCTTCAGGACAGCTGATGGGGTATGAGCCTTCTGAGATCATCCTGTTGACCAGGTTGCTAAGCAACCAGGGTGAGTCAGAGTTCTCACTCAGGTCATCTTCGCTTTCTGACTCAGAATCCCCCTCGCTAGTTTCATCATAATCATCTGCGGTGGGCATTACCCGGGGGCCCAATGGTAGGTAGAAGGAGCGTTTGAAGCTCTCAAGGCTGTGATCCGGTTCAATCTGGAGCACCATCTGTCTGGAGAGACTGTCCTCACACTGCTGGGCTGGAGGAAGAGTCTCATCTGGGTCGGCTTGGTGCTCGCAAGACAGATCGTTGTCTCCATTCTGCAAGCCCATCAGAAATTGTCCGTCATCGTAGCATTCAGGAGGCAAAATAGGAGAGTCCACAGGGGATGGAGTGCCAATGGTTGGGGAAGGTAAAGGGGATGGAGAGGGCAGAGGAGACCCTTCTTTGAATGGGTCAGGTTGACCCAGAAAGAGAGATGCTTTCAGCCCCACAATTCCACTGTCCTGCTCTAACTCTGTATCCGGGTCCAGTTCCTGGTCTGATGTTGGTGAGCTGGCCTCCTCGATGGAGTTGGTGAGGTGAGAAGAGCGCCCACTGCTGCTCTCACTAGTAAGGTCAAGCTCTGTTTCTGAGATGGAGGAGATCATATTGGAGACCACAGGACCTCCACCGGCAAATTCTATGTCCACTTCTCCATCAAGCTCAGAGTCAGAACCCGGGGAGCTCAGTTCCTTGTCCTGGTCTGAGGTTACATAACCTTGCTGGTTCATGTCAGCAATCCCTGGGTCTGACGATGGAGAGGTTGAATCATTGGCTGCTGCTAATGGCGCCGCCATTGGCTGAGAATCAGAGATTTTAAGTCGGTCAAAAGCATCTGAGTGACCAGAGGATACATAGCTGGAGAAGGAAGCAGGATCAAAGGGTTCAATAGACGGGAACTCAATGTATGACGACTGATTCTCCTTGCACACCATGTCGTATGTCTCCTTGTGCATAAACTCAACTTCAAAGTCTTTATCTAGTTCGTCTTCTGACAAGGGGGTGTCAGCGCCGTCTGTGGCTCCCAAGGGTGCAGTGGATGACAAGCAGTGACTGGTTCCATCCGGATCGAGATCGTTCCCCGCCTCCATGCCAGACTCACTGGTAATTGTGTACGTGTCTGTGGCAAGCCGGTTTGAGTGTTTGTGACTGTGGCCATTGTTGAGGTCATGGTCCACCTCTGTGTCCGAACACTGGGAGTGCTCATCTACAGATGGTACTCTAGTGGTCTGGATTAAAGGGTCGGTTTTTGGTTGGATATTGTCACCAGGGCAAGGACGGGACTTGAGTTGACCAAATGAGCCTGCGGAAACAGTAGAAAACAATAACTACATTAGCCTGACAATATTAGATGGAGTGTGGGATTATGCAGTAGGTGGTGTGGTGAGATTATATGGAGAGGGATTTGATTGATTAGTTAGTCTGTTGAACGGATTAACATGGATGTAGATGGAATGACGTCTAAATTAGCTAGGCAGGCCTTTTTATTTTGTTACCGTATTCAAGCCTCTCCCGCCTGTTGCCCTCCATGTCACACAAGAGGGGCCTGTGAGGGGAAAGGGGGTTCCCACCCTCCCCTGCTTGTTTTTCTGGAGTACCTTGACTCTGTGAACCTGGTGGCTGGACTACTGAAGAGGCTGGGCATTGTCCTGTCACATGGTTGCCCTCCTCCAAGCACGAGTGGGTTGGAGTTGTGCGTCCTGGGAACATAATAGAAATTTGTAAGACTTCTTTGTAACCCTTGTTTATAGTATAATTCATAGTAGATACAGTGGAACCTTGGTTAGCGTTGACAATTCTTAGCATACAATATGGTATGTGTTGTGTAGCGTTGTTAATACACAGAGTGAGTCCAACTGTGTTCTTAATGTTCTTAAATTAGCTAGCTAAATAAAATGACAACCGGAACCAGATAGTAAAAATGTTAACATAAAACGCGTTTTTATAGTTTTACATGCAGATAAATGACAAATGAAAGGGATAAATGAACACTTCAGGTTACTTTTGCCTTTACTGAAGACGTGACCGTTCCCATAAACATGACATGATAGGGATATCAACCACAACAGTTTTCAGTCTGGAATCAGAAATCGGGTCTTTAATAAAGGTATAAGTAACGTTCATGTTTGTTTGTTTTTTAAATCATTTTCATTCATAAATTATATGAAATTGTTATTCATTTCAAATTATTTTCGCCATAAAAACTATAAATGTAAAACTATAAAAACGTGTTTTGTGTTGACATTTTTGTCTTCCTGGAGCAGATTAATAGAATTTACAGTTAACAGTCAGATCTTCTGGGACAAATGAATGATGCTAACCATTTATTGTTTATGTACATGTATATGTGAATGAAAAGTGTAGCGTAAGGTTTTTGCATTGGTTATTGTGTATTTTTTTCAAATTGCTTATTTTTAAATTGTACACAGTATATAATTTAATAATTTATTTCTATTCATATAAATTGAGGTTTACTGCAATTGGCTGACAACCATTCCAGAGTGTACCCCGTCTCTCGCCCAAAGTCAGCTGGGATACCCCCACAACCTTAGTGAGGATAAGCGGTATAGAAAATGGATGAATGGGTAAATTGAGGTTTATATATTTATATTCATTTTTCATAATGAATACGAATTGATTTCACATTTCTATTAGAAAGATTATTATTTAACTTGACACTGGCAAAAAAAAAAAACAATCACAAAAAAAATCTCACCTTGTAAAGATGGGTTACGCAATGAGTCCTGCCAGCTTCCTTTCTTTGGCGACAGACTGCTGTTGTTGTTCAAAGAATCCTAATGACAAAAATGCACATTCATGTTTTCAATATACCTTACATATACATTACATAGGGTGCATACACTGAAAACAAGCTTGCCTACCTGCGACACAGCTGCCGTGAGGTTCAGCGTTGTGGGTCTGCTCTTTAGGGTGCCCAGAGTCGGCGAGGGTGGAGGGGAAGCCGAGGGAGACGGGGGTGCATCGGGATCGTCCTCTTCCTCCTCCTCTTCATCATCCTCATCTTCATCATCATCATCAATCATTTCAAACTCCTGGAAGTCGTCCTGGAAAGAGCACACTGGGTGGTGCATGTCATTCTTCTCCAGAATTAGGGAGTCCTAGGAGAGAGTGGATGGTAAAGTTAATATACTTTATGATTGCGATGCTTATTGAAGTACCTTCATCTGATTGTATCCACTTTTAAGAAAGCCATCCCATCAACTGTATACTTCATTTTTTTTCCTTCAGCCTGCATAACAAAAGCACTTTAGCGTGCAACTCTGGAACAGATCAGTCTGTGTAGTGTGCTACGCGGCTGAAGCTGAACAATGAAGAAAAGAAAACGTGGGTGAAATAATACAAAGAGCCAGGAGGGTCGATGACATGAGAAGAGTGAATCAATCTGACATCACTCAGGTTTCACATGCTTTACTGGAAAGCAATGCACTAACTGAACAGACTACATTGCAGTGTATTTGTGTGGAGTCTTTATACAGTATTTACTTTAATGTTGACTTTCTGTAGGTTTAATGGACAGGTGTGCTATGATTGCTGGACATTACACCAGAAAAGATGCAGTGTGTTTCCATTGGATTACTTGTCCATATTGCACATAAGATGCCAGATCATCATACTCATGGGTGGGGTCCACTTCATAGATGTCGTCTCTATATTGTCCATCTGAGTCTCTATTTTTAAGACGACATACACAAGGAGGAGTGATTCATCTGGCTCTGACTCTGCAGGACACAGCACTTTCTCTGCCTTTCACTGCATGTTGTCTTTTTAATGGACCAATCAATGCATACCCTCTCACATTACAATCCTGCTGACGTCGGGTTTATCTATGCTTTACACTCAATCACAGCCACAAGATTTTGTGCACAAATCCCTAGTTTGAGCTGGTGTTAGTGTGCTAATCATCTTCAAGTGTCACATCCTCTGTCGTTGCAATGAAACCCATCATAAGGATATGTGATCTCTATTTCAACATCCCTCATCTGCATTGGGAATGCGCCGGTGATCCAGATAATAGTAAGAATAAGAATAATCTTTGAACTATAAATAAGAACAGTGAGGCTGCAAGAATATCACATCAATAACACTCTCCACACCACACCCCAAGCTGAGAGAGAGAGGGCCACATGACTGCGCTGCCATTATAAGCCAAGCCTTCCTGGCGGTTGAACACTACAGATTCACCATAACTGACATGGCTGGCGCAAAACGACTCATCCACAGTCAAGCTGATGCATAATTTGACGGTTTAACATATTTCTATATTGACTAGGGATGCTCCAATCAGGGTTTTATGCTGCCAATTCCAATAATGATGATCAACCAATACCGATCACATGGATTAACTGTACATTTTTCAGGTTACTTATGAAGAGTGCTATTGGGCTGGGCTTCCATCTAATTGGGAACAGTTAAGACAATTCCAAGGTCACCCGACTGCCGAATATTATTTAATTGTTTCCTATAGGAAAAAGTGTTTTTCAAAAATGTAAACAAATGGGTGTCCATTGTGTACCACCACTATAAAGGCCAGTGAGGTGCAAACACATCATTATTAACCAATGTTCTGCTTTCATCATTCATAAAACAGTATTTATTGTTTGTGTGTTGCTGTGAGTGCCTTTCACAGCTGCAGATTAAGACCTGAGCCTCCTGTGACGAAGTGTAATTCATCATGAAGGATCGGGATTGGGGTCAGAGGATAAGCCCATCGTCTAGATTGGCTCTACTCTCTCCAATAAAACACAAACAAACTGCCCAATGTGATCACATCCTCATCATCCATTGCAGAGTCAGCGCATGAATGAGCTGCAGGGTTTTAAGTGACGGTGAAAAAATCCAATCTGAAATGTCATGTGTATGACATTTCCTGTCTCACCTTTGTTTCCACCAACACAAATTGCCCTTGCACACATTGAGGGGATGCTGTGTATGTCACATCTACCTACTGTCAGCAGGATGAACCATTTGGGCTATGTTGCATTCCAAATTTGGGGCATTCAGCATCCCTGCTTATGTGTCTGATGTGTAGGACTGCATATTGTATTGCAGATAGAGGCTTATATTTCCTGGATGATGTTTATAACGATGTATGATGCATGAAGTATACTCAAGCTTTTGAAGTAACAATGGCCCAGATAATTCTTCTTCTAGTCTCACCTCGACAGGGGAGAGAGGCGGGATGAAGAAAGAGTCAAAGGGGACGAAATGAGGAGATAAGGAGGAGGAGGATATGATGGGTAAAGAGGATAAAGATTGAGGGAGTCAAAGAGGGGAAGAAAGGAAAGGGAGGATTGTCGGAAGGAAAAAAGGTAGCTGAAGGAGGACAGATGAGGGGGGGTTGTTAAGAAGGAGAGGAAAGGAAAGAAACAATCGGAGGGAGGCAAGGTGAGAAGGAGACAGCGACAAAGGGGAAAAGATAGATGAATGGGGAGATAAGAAGAAGGAACGAGACATGGGGGAAGATTATAGAAGGAAAAGGCTAAGGTAAAAAGAGAGCAAAGAAGAAAGGTAATATGAGCAATAAGGGTGAATGGAAGGATGGAGAAATTGACAAAGAAGGTAAAGACAGAGAGTGGCGTCCTTCACTAGAAGCTACTGTAAAACGCCAGTGGTCAGCTGCCCTCTGCTGCAGTCATGGCTCTCAGCCACAAACATAAAACATTTACATCCACGAAGAGAGACACAGAGGGAGCGAGCATGAGGAGGATAGTTCTCAGAAATGGGCTAATTATGGCCAAGCTCAATTTGAACATGGGACGATGCATCTAATGACTCAATTATATGCACATACACTTCCTCATAACACCACCATTAAGAGCACTTACAACTTGTGCATGCCAATAATTCAGAAGGTGTTCGATACAGCGCTATACAGAATGCATAATCATTAGTATTTCATCTATAATAATTGAACACCTACATCAGGATCTCTTGGTGCTAATACAAAAAACATAAACACTGCATACCTCATTTTGTTTTCACAGCAATTGTGAACACGTGTGTGTAATAATATATAGTATAGTGTTTCTGAGGCAAAAAAAATACAAATTCCAGCAGCTGTTTGTCTAAAAAAAATCACAATCTCAATTCTACAAGAAAATCGTGATTCACATCGTTTTAGACTCATGCATCCTTAACCCCAACTATATTATGTTCACAATTTCAAGACCCCTAAAGAAGAAAGTGAGTGCCTTACCTTTTCATAAGGATCCGAGTCATAATTTAGTCCGATCCCGCAGTCGTCTGTGATTTCCGAGAGATCTTCATCATCAAACTCCTCCAAGCTTATGTCATGGGCTGGCCTACAAACACAGCAGACAAAGTATAAGACGAGTCACTCCGTCTTAATTATACAGTACATTTGCAATGTGCTGCTTTAATCTGAATACTGTAGCAGGGAATTTCTCATCAATTTATGCCCACACACTCTGGAGACCAACTCTTACGCCTACCTCCTCCATCTTCTCACAAAGCACTCATGCAATGCAACATGTAATACTTCACCATATTCAGCTCAGTAGATGGCACTGTTTTACTTTCTTTTCTAATAAGTGTTTTATATTTAATATAGAGCAGTGAACCTATTGCAAAAAAAAATGTGTATAAATGAAACCGTCTCATAATACCTTGGTGCATGGCGACACAGCAGGGCAACTTGTTCTAATACAGGGGTTAACTATTCCAGGACTTCCCAGTAGGGTTGTGAGCGATAGGAGCAGATGGACAGATTGAAAAGTGAGAAATACGGATCCATCCCTAGCACCCTATTCGATCAATAAGTATCAGCGAAATATAAATAGATTAATTGATCGTAGAGTATCGCAGTGTGTCTCAAAGTCTCCGTACCTTGTTGAAGATGAGAATGGAAGTGAGACCTGAAATAAGTTTGGGATTTCTCAAAACACTCAGTTTCAAAAGGCGTGGTGAAACTGCCACTTTGTGATGTCACAGAGAGCAGGACTTCCTTATATGGGCGTGTCTGTAAGCCAGATAAGCGCTCTGCTCTCCCCCAAGTTCTGCTCCTCTGTCTACATGTTAGCAAAGTCACAATTGTTTACAATTCCTACCAGTCCCACCATCAGGCACAAGTGGGTGGAGATTTTAATCTGTCAATGGCATTTCACACTGGACTGTTTGGTGAACATGGGCCAGAATGCAGCTGGACTACCCAACGCCTTTCCAAAGTTACTTGGTCGCATGGACTGTGTTTGTGTGAGACATGGAGCAAAGGCGCTTAGCCATTTAGCCGTTTCCCACCACAATTAGTGACCACATTTGGTTACCGATGCTGTAGAAAACGCTAAAATGCTACACCTACTTACTATTGAGAAAAGTCTCGAAGTAACCTCTTTTCTTAACTGTCCAGTTTCTACTTCCGAATCAGATTTGGGATCCAACACTTATGGCTGTATGTTTTTAAAAAGATAAATTGCCGTTTATTATCAACTCCTATACCGTTTGTCAACTTCGATAGTTAGCGGCACAAACCGGAAGTCTTTCTATGAACGCGGGAGTGTGACCAACCACAGCGGAGTGGGTGTGCCTGGAGACAGGCTGTGGGTGGAATAAATTAAAACAGACTGTTTTCGCTGGAACCACGAAATCCAAAAAAATACAGCTGAATAGGTGCAGATTCTGGAAGAACTATAAACTTTTCTGTGCTAGTTATTGTGTGTAGCTGCTCTATAGGAGTCCTCACTTCAAAGGGCCGAAAAATGAGCACAATAGGTAACCTTTAAGACTTTCTGTGTTATATTGATCCCATCAAACTAAAAGATGTTCATTCAGTAAGTCAGTGTAAAAAAATAAACACATTTGACATGTGATTCTGTTGTTGGTAGTCTTTTGACTTTATTTTTGCCAGTGCCTTAGAGCTGATTGGTGATATGATGTGGTCTATAAAAAATACTACAAGTACGGCACTTTTAAAGAATTGGCTTCCTTATTTTATAATGTGGAATTAATGTCTCCATCAATAAAAGTAACCATAGAATTGTATTGAATTGTATTGTATCGTGCTATATCTTAATTGTATTGTTCGTACAATGTGCATATAGATTCTCTACCACGAACAACTGTACAAACCTACTTCCCAGCTGTCCCGAAGGCAGCGCAAAGAAACTGAGCAAATCTTTTGATCTACTTTGCTCCATATTTTGGGGCATAGCCGTTGCTACATTGCTGTTTTATAATGACTCCTGGATGTTTTTGCTTGTTCACTGCAGTTTTCTTTCTTTGCAAATTTTCCACAAACAGCACTACTTTTAGCCAACGTATGTACAGTAAAAGCTGTACAAGATAGAAACATAACATGAGCCCAAACAAGAGTTGATGACCTTGCATTCCCAAGTCAAGTTTATAAACTGCGTCATGTGTAATGACCCATGTCTCCCTCTTTGTGTCATTAGCCTTTAAGTCATTATCTGCAGCAAGCATTCATTTCCAAAGCAGCTGCCTTGCAATGTGTCAGAAGAAAAAATGCTGCATTGCAGTGCTTCTAATAGGGAAAAAAAAGGACACTCCACGCACTGTGCATGGATGCAAGCTTACATCGTACATAATGTCACCGCTCCCATGGAAAAAATTGGGGCATCCTGATGCACCTTAAAGTTATCTGATTTTATGACGTCACGGTAATCGGAGCGTGTGACTGACAGATAAGATTGTAAGAAGAAGAAGATGTCTGTACAACAAACTGAATCAAGGACGAGAATAGTCATTGTCATAGCGACCTTGCCTCACCTCACCTCACCTAAGCTTTCATGGCAGCATTTATAATCAAAGTTGTGCAAACTCTGCTAAATAAGTACTCTGCCAAAAAAAAAGGAATGTTCTATGGTAGTAAATGCCCAAATGACGTAAACATCAAAATCAACATTGACCTCCTGCACTCACAGAACTCTCACATGTTAGTCATACAACATTTTTATTAAAGGGCTGGCGACACGATGATACATGCTTCTTTTATGTCCCGCACTTAACACCATGTTTGTCAGCCAGACCACCTGCTATGAAAGCATTGCAACACCTTCTAAGTACTTCCATGTACATGGATGGATGGACTCAAGCTCTGCCAACCCGTGGGCGTCTATTCGGGCTCTCCAGTACGCACAAAACAAAATGTCTCAACTGTCAATGGTGAATGCTTGAAGATGTGGCAGATCATAGCAATTCCCCAGACACAGTATGACATAATATGCTTTCTGGTGGCTGAGCGAACTCGAATCAAGTCGACAAAGGGCAGTAAGGGAGACACATCAGCTTGATTTCATCATCGTTTCTTTCAGTTTTAATAGCATTGTCTTCAACAATTTGGAGGTTTTTTTAAATTAATTAACTAATTAATGACCACTGTTTCATGGTTGACTTTAGACTACAGTATTATCAGTCAAAAACTACTGAAAGACAAGTTATATGTAGTATTCTGGCTACTAGGCGTAGTAGTAATGTTACATTGCTGAGACATGACATTAGATTTGATTACCTTCACACCGCATGGAGTCAGCCAAGGCAGATCCAGCATAATGAAAGAAAGTTCTCCCACTCCATGTGGAAGTGGTACGTTTTTAGCCTCTTACTTTGTCCTTCTTTCTCACTACATTTGAAACACATTCTTAAGTTTAGAATAAATATATTTTTTATTTTTTGGGTGTTTAATAGTGCTTAATTTGTCCTTTCTTATTGTTTTTTTAGAGCCATACTGACCCCTTCAGCAAGTCTGCAGCTATGGATGTTCATCTTGTTACATTGTAGCTCGGGTCTTGCTACATTGTTTACGCACAGGAGTAGATGCTAGCGTTGAGCACCCCTTTGCTACACCGAGCGACTGGACATCCCTGCGGAAATACGAAGGAGGAGAGGCTGCATAGCGGGAGTGAACAGCAGAGAAAACGGAATAAAGGTTGTCGGATGAAGACGGTATCAACCATGTTTACTGTCTGTCGTCATGGGGAACGTGAAATGGAAGCGCTAACGGTGCTAACCCGGCTACAGAGAGACTACCGTCTCAGCATGATTGCAATGAAAATGGAAAATTATACATTTTCTATACTTATTTAAAAAAGAAAATATACTATTTTATTTCAGGGGCTGTTTTTCTATAAGATTGAACACATATTTGGATTTGACTTTAAAATATTGGGATATACTATATAGTATCTTGATATTCAACCTAACATAAGTTTTGCTTCATATCATCCAGCCCTTTCTCATATACATCAGAACAGTCATTTTGAGCTTCCTGCACAGACCATCATCATAGAAAACACATAAAGACATGCATATGATGCCACTTTCAAGTTAAAGGTGATCATTCCACATTTGCTCAAATCTGCCAGTTGATCCTGACAGCAGTGTCAAAAGTCCACTATCACCAATGAGCATGATTATAGCACAAGCTCAAAGGCGAGGACGTGAACCACTATCACAAAAGGAATTGTTTGGTTGTTGGTTGTTTGGTCTCTTATGAAGTCTGTCTCTGCAGGTAATTTCCCGTCTTCTCTATTGATCCTATTAAGTGACGTGTTTGGGCGCCATTTTGTTTTTCTTCCCAACTGCTTAACATTGTTATCTTGCCTTTCTGGTGACAAGATTGTGCACCGCTCCACCTTCATTGTAAGACGTATGAGTCAGTCCACCTCCACTTTGTTATTATCACTTTTAATAGTGAGTCCACAGATTGTACTCTGTTCTCTGCAAAAACATCACATCTCATGTATTCCCCTAAATGAAGTGTGACACGTTGCATACAAAGTCACATAAGTCAGCACATCAGTGTTTCCTTGATGCAGGCCACATTGCTGCAGAGGCACACCCTGATCTGCTGCTACCATACAGGCTATTTTTCATCTAGCATTTCCTCCCCCATGTGCTCTGCTTCTATTCATCTAATTTGTAGGCATTTTTATTTAATCTCTTGTTGATGCCATTACTGAAAATACACCAGTCAATTAGAATGCTGCACAAATAAGGAAAGTCATGTCTGTTTATTACACAATACAAAATACACATAGTTTTTTCTCACATCTTTCATGAGCCGAACAACTTTTTAAGGACACAAAAGGCCTATTCATCTCAGATATTGTCACTGTATCTATCTGTATTAGTCAGTAGACCATCTTTGCCAAATAATCCATCAACTTTGGAGAAAAGTTGCATCATGAGAACAGGGCTGCTATGAATGACGGGCTGCACGGCGGTCGAGTGGTTAGCGGGCAGACCTCACAGCAAGGAGACCCAAGTTCAATCCCGCCCGAGGACTCTGGTTTCCTCCCACATTCCAAAAATATACTAGGTTAATTGGTGACTCCAAATTGTCAAAATTGTCCATAGGTATGAATGTGAGTGTGAATGGTTGTTTGTCTATATGTGCCCTGTGATTGGCTGGCGACCAGTCCAGGGTGTACCCTGCCACTCGCCCGAAGACAGCTGGGATAGGCTCCAGCACCCCCACAACCCTTGTGAAGATAAGCGGTAGAAAACGAATGAATGAATGGAAGTGGTAGTTAATGCAATGCATTAATGGAAGCGCACATTAAGTGTTTTAGGCACACCTTGCAACCAATGAAATGGCATGTGACTGCTTTTTAAACAGTTAAACAGCTGCTTAACTTAGAGTCACCAATTAACATGCATGCTTTTGGAACAACAAGGGGAGAACACGCTAACCAACATGCCCAAGCAGAGAATCAAACCCAGGTCTTCCCGATCTCCTCTCTGTGTAGCCAACATGCTAACCACTCGTCCACAGTGCAGCGATCAACAAAAGGGAAGCAGGTGAACAGGAGTGAGCTCCATCTCCAAATTGTGTCACAGAGGCCGTTTGTGGAACATGGTTCAATGCAGAAATAAAATAAACATAATCTCAGCGAAGGGGAAAAAAGAGAGCAAAAAGCTATAATGTAGCTACAAAAAGCTAAAATGTTGATACTAACAGCTACACGCATAAAAACTACTAATTATAAAACACAAAGATGTGTCATTAATTGTGTATATATGTATAATGTCCAGTATGTATATGTTATTATACAGTAAATAGTTTTATTGTAAATGTCAAAGAACAGACATATATAAACAAAGACACATAAATAAGGGAAAAGGAGTGAGCTGTATTATTATTATTTATCATTATGATGATACAGTTGGTTTATTTGGTCTAAAAAATGTCTACAATAATATCTTTGAGCGTCAATTTGTGGGACAATAAACCTTTCAAAACACACTTGTATTGTTTTGTGAAGTTTGTTTGTCCAGTCATATTTTTTCATTGTGCTTTTTTCTTAAAATGAATGCTAAAATAAAAATAAATAAATATTTTTGTCTTGTCTCGTCTTACATACCCAATCCTGTGCATGGTCTTGTCTCGTGACACCCCAATAAATCAATAATACTCCATTTGAAAGGTGGCACTCTGCTCAACTGTGACGTCATGTTTGAAGAGTCAAGGACATTCGTTTATTTTGTGAGTCATTTAGGCAAGATTAATTTCACGCCACAAATATACACACCTACACACGCAGGCACACATTTCAACCTTCTGTTATGGCCTATCCAAACTGTGTAACGACGATGGAGATAAAATTCAAGAAAAGATAATATCTATATTTTTTAGCTTAACCTCAATAGGAAAATAAGCCATCCAACTAAAAATTCCAAAAAAGAAGAGTAATTTTCAGGTTGGTTTTTTTTTTTGCCATGAAAGCTACATATTTGAAAATGTAGCTTCCATAGCTCAAGACCAACAACTTTAGAATGCAATAAATCTCTGATTGTATTTTTTGACAACACTGATATACTGAAGCTAATAATAACAAAAATGCTTCTTACCATAAAAGCGACTTCTGATGCTGCATGGTTTTGCATCGCATTCCATATCTTTCTTTCTTTTCGCCATCTTTGTCAAAAGGGTTTGCTGTGCAGAATTAGCTATGTCTGACTATTTGATTAAAGTAGATTACCGCATTATCCAGTAATAATCAAGTTTTGGTGTCTGACTCGAAAAATATAGGAAGGACGTCTGGCATTGACACTGGATACCCGCTTGGATGGAAAAATTAAAATGCATAGGTACTGTAAGTTTTATATTTCGAATGCTATTTTTAACACTGTGACTTCTGTTTAGTTTAAAATGTCAACAATATTATAAAATTGAAAAAAATTAAGTTTAAGTTAAGAAATGTCTGAGAGCCAGCTCCGCTCATCAAAAAAGCCAAGCCAGAGGTTCCCTATCCCTGCCCTATAACAAAAACATA
This sequence comes from Doryrhamphus excisus, assembly GCF_030265055.1. NCBI lineage: Eukaryota > Metazoa > Chordata > Actinopteri > Syngnathiformes > Syngnathidae > Doryrhamphus > Doryrhamphus excisus. The sequence continues at coordinate 12,057,366 of NC_080471.1, forward strand.
ATTGTGGTATGCTACAGTTTATAAAAATGTCTACTTCAGGGTATACTAGGGTGTACTTAACCCATACGTAAGGCGCACGGTATTATCAGGTGCATGCTAAAACATGCGGTCTACAAAACAAAAGGGCAACAGAAACAGTGAGTTTAACTTTATTCTACTGTTTACAATACACTCACCATATTTTTAAATTAATCTTCTCCCACAAATCCACTGTGCGCCTGTCAGCCAATTTACCACTGCGCAGGCTCCGCTTCGTCTGTGCCAAGAATATACCAGATTGGAGCTGGCGAGCTTTCAGCGCACCTTTGACGCACTGTTTTGTCACAAAATTATCACTGCACCAAGCTGAAAATGTGGACACCTCCCCTGGTGCGCCGTGCATAAACGTGCTTCCTGTTTTCACTTAGAACCTGCACTTCATGATTACATTAGAATGGTGATGATATCCTCATCGAGACCGAGTCACGCATGCAACCACACTAGCATGCTAAACGAAGGTCGCGCCAAGCTTCGCCAGTGTTTATCACCATTTCAACCTGTTTAGTTGTTGAGGAGACGGTTCAGTGATTACATTAAGAACCGTCCGCCGAGTAAATACTTCCCCACACAAACGTTCATTATCCTCACATTGATAGCATTTCATTCAGCTTATGTATCAAAGTCCGCCACAGCACACAACTCAGCTTGTTTACGTTTATCATTTATACTGGTATAAGTCATTTTCTTATCATTGGAAGAATCTATATAATCGGTATTTTAAAAATATCGCCCAACCTAGTGTTATATAAAGCAGATTGCACAGCATGTTTTTGTCTTCATTTGTCAAGAGACACATCAGAAGGTAGAACTAGAAATGTATCTTGCTTTATGTTGCACATACTAAAACGTTCTGTCTAAGGTTAGGTTTGACACATGTGAGGATCTGCGACAATGGCGTTATTACTGACGGGATTGAAGAGCAGCATGGACTGATTTCATTGTACTCCGAGGTCACTGGTCACCATGCAAAAAGCCAGTAGCATTGATTGCCTGAGATAAAGCTGTGGCGTGTAACTAAATCCCTCAAAAGCGCACAATGCGGATATCAAATCCTTTGGGATGCTTCTTGCTAATGTAATTGCATGCTTGCGTATGAGATGTAGAATTTGGATGATCGGTTGACATTTTGGTTTCTTTTCTGCAGTTCTTCATCTGTGATTCAAGCGTCTATTTTGCTGTTGTAAATATAGACATATTTATCCCCCAAGGTCAAATGTAAGGTGTTTAGGGAGCATATTTAAATCAATATGAGCAGAATCAATATGCACATATGCAAATAAATCACTGTATGTTATCACTTTGAGAGGTAATATTTCACAGTGAACTATAAGATAATGACATCAAGACCTATTTTTTTTCAGCGTCATTTACAGACGGAAGAGTGCATACCTAGCGCCTAATTTTGCTACAAATGCTTGTTTGCAGTCAGCATTTTTTTCTTGAGGATTGGAGCACACATCTTGTGCAAGACACAGCCATCCCAAGGTGAGGGGACATCGTAAGTGTTGTCGCTGTATCTATGCTGCTGTTGTTGACTGTTAACTACCATAAGTATGTGTATCAATGTGTCAAGAAAAGAGGTTTGGGTAATATTTTAAATCATCAAAATACAGCAAGATACTGCCACTATTACATGTTATCATCAGTGTACGTGTTGTGCATGATCAGAGCATGTATATCAAACCATGCAATGTTGTTAGAGGGTTTTTTGTTTAGATTCATAGTAGAAATAGGTGTACCCCAATGACAGCATCTTAAGTTTGCTGAAATGAACTTGTTTTCTTGCATTATAATGCACAGAAAAGGGAAAGAAATATGCGTTCATGTTTCACATAAGGATTGTGAATGATGGGCAAAATTCCAAAGAAAGTTCAGTTCCCCTTTAACTTCGACAGCCTTAATTTATAAGCAACAGTATGTTTAATATTTTGCTTGTAAATGTGCACATGCGTCACACTGAGTGCTGTTTATATTTGGCAATCTTATATATTAAAAATAACTCTTGTTTGTCTCGTTATACTTTTTACCATTTTCAACAAAGAAAACTGTAGTAATGATGAAATATAATGAAATATAAGCTGACTTCTGAACCAATGCAGACAAAAAAAGGGTGAAAATTTGCCCAAAAATGCACCCCAACAGTGTTGCCTGTGCTGTTATTTTTCTGACATACACACCAAATGGTGGCACTGGTATGAAAGCGCGCAGACCTCACAGCTAGGAGACCAGGGTTCAGCCATCTCTGTGTGGAGTTTGCATGTTCTCCCCGTGGATGCGTGGGTTTTTTCCGGGTACTCCGGTTTCCTCCCACATTCCAAAAACATGCTAGGTTAATTGGCGACTCCAAATTGTCCATAGGTATGAATGTGAGTGTGAATGGTTGTTTGTCTATATGTGCCCTGTGATTGGCTGGCGACCAGTCCAGGGTGTACCCCGCCTCTTGCCCAGAAACAGCTGGGATAGGCTCCAGCACCCCTGCGGGCCCTCGTGAGGATAAGCGGTAGAAAATGAATGAATGAATGAATGGTTGGTTATCAAACAAAAGGCAGTTTTGGTCCCCTGTAGTTTTTACCACATGTCAAGTATTAGCATACTAGGCCCAAGCTGACAAAAACCAGTCGCCCCCCCCCCACACACACACATTTGAAATTAAAATTTGGTCCATTCGGCCGCGTGGTGCGGTGTGGAGCAGCTAACATTAGCCCTGTGCTGCTGTTTGCTGTCACTTCTCATCGCTCTCTTCTTACCTCTCAGACAGTCCATCCAATAAGTAAATAAGGTTTGAACATATGGGAACATATGGACTGGGTTTAGGGTGGGGTGGGGGTTGTTTTACGGGGTTTAGTGTATGTACAGCGGCCTAGAATTTGGTGCTGCGCCTTTGCATAGGGTGTCCTGTATTGTTGAATTATTGAAATGCCTCTCAAAAAATGAACATTATGACCTTTGTATGACTTGGGACTTTTATTTGGATCTCATTAGATTTTGCTAACGGTATGTACAATTTGTAAGCAACTTTAAAAGCCCCTGGGAACCTTAAAGGACCCTTTCCTGATATTGCTAAGACAGACCTCATTTGTGGTCAAGTGTTGTGGAAACGTTCTCCATGCCCTATACATACACTGATGCTGCAAGCATCAGACTCACAGGCTGCACTTGCAGCTACAAAGATGAAGAGGTTATGCTTTGTGTGCCACAGCATCATATGACAGAATTAAATCACCTCTTAGCATCAGCCTGTATGGGTGCCAGTCAAGATCTGGGCGTGGGCCTCTTTGACACTGAGGATGCGCAAGGCACAACAGCAGCACTAACAACACCATCTATTCCAGGCATTTATTTCCATTCAAAACCAGTAGAGCACATCCGCTCTCCAATCCAAACATGCTATTCCTAGCAGTAGCGGTAGCAGCAACAGGCCTGCTTGTTTTTTTTGTTTTTTTGTATTATTTACATTTTTTTTAATTAGGAATACCGACATATATACCGCGTATTTTATGTTATGTCCACGCTAATGATTCGCAATTACGTCCCCCAACACCTACAATAGCAGCTCTTACCTGCAGCCTGGAGGGGAGAGGGAGTGGAAAGTGGAGAGGGAAAACATCTCAGCCCGGTCCGCCATCTTCTCCGCCGCCAAATGACTCAGAGTCACTGCAGACAATCACGGAGGGGAAGAGCAGTCCATTCACGGCAAGGACGGCGCAGTGGATGTTGTTGGGTGTTTTTTTTTCTCCCTCCCCCCCACACACACACGCACGGAATTTTTGATCGTGGACCAGCACCACCTCTCCACGCTGGCCAGATCAGACAAGCCTGTCAAGCACCATCGAGTCCTGCAGACGGAGGAGGGTGGCTGTCTCGGTTCAGATCATCTGAAGAGAGACAAGAAAAAAAAAATAATTTAGTCGCCCAAAATGTCCAACGGGGTATCCCTAGACGAGGATGCTGCGTGTGACATACAACAGAAGCTGGCAGGCAGCAGTGCGGAGACAGAGCGAGGGAGGATAGCGTCATTTATCCCGAGTGGGATGCAGGAAAGGGGAGGAGAGGGATGCTCCACCGCCAGTGACGTCACCAAAAAGACTCCATTCTACCACTAGCTAACAATTGTCAAAAAAGATGTGATATTAAATTAGTTCAGAAAATTTACATAACATTACAGAACAAAAATTGCAGAAATCGTTTCATTTTTACTAATTTTACTCATTTTTACTTTTAAGTGTAGGAGAGTGAACGAGTGTGGAAATGGCAGTTTGCAAAAAAGTAAGATATATTATTCTTAATTCTTTTTTCATATCGTTACCGCTTTATTACTATGAAGAAGTGACAATTTAAAGTGTGATTGTTCAAATTTTAAAAACAAAATTAAGCATGCAATGTCATGGTAAAGCAAGTGGCGCTGGATTGTAGGAATGAGCCTGCTATTTTTGAGTAAGAATAATATAACACTGTATATATGGAAAATAGCACTACTTGCTTTCTGTTTGCTATGCAGATGATGACACCAGCGTTTCAACAAACAATTGCAATTTTATTTCCATCAAATGGAAAGATTTACAATTTCTGACGTGGAAAAAAAAAGAGACGCTGTGCCTTTTATTACATATTCATATCATTACAAAGCGGCAATGCAAAATAAGTGACAATTTCAAAGTTTTTCTCTTTCTGACACTTAAACTTTAATTTAATTTTTTTCCTTTCTTTTTGTTTCAACTGAGGTAATAGCAAAAAGACTTGCACAATAACATAGTCACTCATGAGCAAATGCGAATGTTTATTTCGATTGCCATGGAAGGATGTTGAGTTTATTGCTGCTCTCCGATGGCGATGGGACCCAGCGTGACAGCACCTTTCCAGACTGTCTCTTCTGAGAAAAAAAGATGGAAGACATGTACCTCATATCAATCATAACAAGATCTCTAAAGAAATTACATACCATCTGTCAATGAACGGCCCTTCCTCGTACCACCGCCACTGACCCAGGAACTGCCGATTTGTTTGCCAGTGGTCCAGGAACCACCCACTTGTTTGCCACCACCAGGGATCCAGGGAAGACTCCCTTGTTTGATGACGGTTGAGCCACCGCCGCCAGTGCCACCACCTCCAGTGCTACCGCCACCAGTGCTACCGCCACCAGTGCTACCACCACCAGTGGTCCAGGATCCACCCCCTTGTTGGCCACCACCAGGGGTCCAGGATCCACCCCCTTGTTGGCCACCACCAGGGGTCCAGGATCCACCCCCTTGTTGGCCACCACCAGTGGTCCAGGATCCACCCCCATGTTGACCACCACCAGTGGTCCAGGATCCACCCCCTTGTTGGCCACCACCAGTGGTCCAGGAACCGCCCACTTGTTTTTTGCCTCCACCGTTCACTACGCCAGGAGATCCGTATCCACCAGCGTCACAGGAATTGCATGCTGCATCCACTCCGCTAGCCTCCTTCCAACTGGTCGGGCAAGGGTGACACAAGCAGTGAGTACCAGATGTACTCAGTATATGTCCTTCTCTTACTTATCATCACTCACCCGTCCATGAAAGAGCAGGCCCTGTGGTCAGAATCAATGATGCGGCTTGTAGACGTGGCTCTCATGTGGCAAGTAATGTAGAGCTGTAAGGAATAGATGAGAGTCATTTCAGTCGGGTTCAACACAGCGTTCAGTTCAATCTGAGAGGGGCTCACCAGTCCACTTTCAGCACCCTGGAACCTAAAGGCCTCTAACATGAACCGAAGCTTGTTCTCGTCTGTGCGTGGCATGAATTTAGAGTCCGAGCTCGTGATCCATGCATCAACTAAACATCTGCAGGCAAGACAGTCGGAGTCAAGACTCGTGTTAGACAGTGTGAACTGTGCCTTCAACTTGTACTGTAAATGAATATAGACAATCGTAATTTACAATGTATAAGCTGCACCGGTGTATGTAAGCCATACCCACAAAATTTGGAGGGAAAACCAGATTTGTTCTTATGCGCGTTAAGCAAATATATATTTAGTGTACAGTGTCACACATAAAGATTGCATGAACTTGTAATAAAATAATGTTTTTTCCCCCAAAACAGTACAAAATAGCATTAAACAGTGCAAATCAAGTGGAAATTTAATTCCAACATAAGTGTAACCACACGCTCCATGTAAGGCTGTATGTTTCATTCAGCACATGCGTGTGTAATCATCAATCATCATACAAGGCTGATGAAGCCCACTCACTTCAATTGCAAGATGGACGTAGAGGCTTCCTATGGCATTATGTTTTTGTCATGGAACCCTTAAGGGACACAAATTTCTTTGCATCCACCGATTTGAAACACCAAAGAAACTGATGATATATTATTTATCTGTATTGTACAGACTGAATTTGAAACTGAAACCAGAAAAATGCAACAAAATGGAAAGAGTCCAGAGTCATATTGCATTTTGAGTACTGTAAATTTGTTTGTAGGTCTGCATCGAAAGCCTCTCACGCCCCTCCTGACAGGTCCTATACACATTTAATATATCTGTATTTCTGTTCATTTATGTCAGCGGATATGACACGTATGCTCGTGTTGTTGTGGTTGCAACCCGCCATTAAACAAAAAGAAGAGGAATAAGATGCCCATGGCGCTACGTACATTACCATGGGTAAAGTTTACATGAGGTCACAATTGCTGGATATTACACATTATTTCTGATGGATTTATCCTCTGGACTTCATAGGAACCACAGTACAGTGGCACCATTGTCTCGTCATAGTGCTTGGATTCGCCTGGGTCAAGGTACGTCTGCCGTTACATTTCCTTTTGTAATTGATGTTGCTCATTCAATTGTTTGCAACGGTAGCTACAGAGTTAGCAAACCCAGAGAATGGTGGCTTTGCATCATGTTTTGGTTGTTTGCTGCACTTTTTGTGCCTTTATAATGGACTATGTTGGTAAAGTTATCGTAATGACATATTTAAACGATTAGTAGTAGTTCTGAACTATAGGCAATGTCAGGCAATTACAACATGACCACAGTGGTACAGAAAATGGATGGATGGAATATTATATTACGTTTAAAAATGACAAATCTGTACAGGCAATATACTTCTTTCTCTTTGGGCTTTTTTTTCAGGGGTCGCCACAGCAAATCAATCTCCTCCATCCAACCCTGTCTTCTGCATCTGTCTCTCTCACACCAACTACCCTCATGTCCTCCTTCACTACATCCATAAACTTCCTCTTTGGTCTTCCTCTACGCCTCCTACCTGGTAGCTCTAACCGTAGAATCCTTCTATCAATATATTCACTATGTCTCCTCTGGACATGTCCCAACCGTCTCAGTCTGGCCTCTCTGACTTTATCTCTGACTTGTTCCGGATCCTACCCATCCTGGTCACTCCCAATGAGAACCTCAGCACCCGCATCTCTGCTACATCCAGTACTGCTTCCTGTCTTTTCCTCGCTAATCTTCATCCATCTCCTCTCCAGGGCAAACCTCCACTCTTCTAGCATCTCCTCCACCTGTTCCCTACTCTCACTACAAATCACAAAGTAATCTGCAAAAATCATAGTCCATGGAGATTCTTGTCTAAGCTCATCTGTCAGCCTGTCCATCACCATAGCAAACAAGAAGGGGCTCAGAACTGATCCCTGATGCAGTCCCACCTCCACCTTGAACTCTATTGTCACACCTACAGCACATCTTACCACTGTCTTACAGTACCCCTACATGTCCTGCACCACTTTAACATACTTCTCTGTCACTCCACTGCCACTCCATTCCTAAGGCATCTTCTCACCACCTAAGATTCAATTGAACAACTCAGTACAGGCAATATACTGTACTGTGATATGTTTTTTTTTAAAAAAAATCATGTCTCGGCCTTGCAGTGTCTTTTTCAAAACACTGTTAAAGTGAGATTATTACAGCAATGGTAATACGCCAAAAATTCACATAGGAATTGTAGTAAATCGATCTTCAAATGAAACTATCATACAAAAATCAGCGCCATGTCTGTTGCAGTCCCTAACAGAGGATGCTGAGGTCCAGAATGTGTTTGGTAGATTTAATTACACTCAGCTTTGACAGCAATGAAGCAGTATATGGAACTGAAACCAGGATGCCGAAATTATGTTATGGATATGGTAGGTGTGTGGAATAAGGTAGTATAATATAGCATGATTTAGCGGCCAACAAAACAACACACACCCTATACATATGCCCATGTGGCCAGTGCCCCTCTGTACCAATGTCTGCTACAATGTTGTACCACTTACTCTATATACTCTATGTTTAATTCCATCAATCTTTTTTTGTTTTTCGTAAAAAAATAAATTATTTTACAAGGTCCATATTGAAGTACATCTTGAATTAAATTATTTTATCAATAAGGCACAATCTAAGGGAAAACCGCACATTTTGGTCATTTTGTCCATCCACTATACTTATGTGAGACATGAACACATACATATGTCTTTCACTTTTCTGTGCGATCTAAAGACATAAATACAGATAAAAAGAGCCACATCATTACTGAAAGTATGGGACATACTTATTCCTCCAATAAAGTCATCTGAAAAAGTCTCCAAAAACCACCACACAAAAAGCACCACGCATCGCTCATCTCCGTGGTTGTGGTGGATGCATGCCAGATCGCCCCTCCTGCCCCTCCCCTGTGTTTAATGTAACTGTCAGGAACAGATGATGTGTCCCACGTGGTAGCTTATGTAGTGAATGACATGCATGGTGGCCTCTGATGCACATTCCAGTTCGGCACATTTAAAGGCACTGAGAGGCGTTTATTTGATTGGTTAAGATTACACTCGGCTCTCTGACGCCTTCTCTCCTCCCTCTTTGCCACTTTGCCACGGTGGGAGGGATGGAGGTGTGGGTGCGCGGCGCTGCGCCAGACTGCGCTGCTCATAAAATTTGCAACGTGCGCTGGCCCACACCTGCCCTGCACCACGCCTGGTCTACAAAATTAGAGTCCATACCGTGATGTGTATATTAACCAAGCTGCAGCGACACATTTCTAATATTGTTTCGCCAATCAAACTTAATTACTGGTGTATTGACACTTAGTCAAGAACACACCGGCTAGCTACTAATCGACTAGCCTTGCAACAGACGCACTACATATTGACTACATATTGTATCCAGAACCACTGCTGCTGTGTTTTTATTTCTCTGCTTGGAAAAGTCAACATGAGGTGCAGGCGTTCATTTCTATGACGTTACTACATGAAATCAATGCGCCGAGCAAAGAAGTTCCGGTAATGCTTAGCCTTTGTAAGGGGCATAGGTGTATCTCATTATGTGCACTACTGAGCTGTCATTTTGTATCTGTTTTATATTTTTAAAACGCACAGAAAAGAGAAAAACATATGTGTTCATGTCTCATATAAGGATTGTGGATGATTCCAAAAAAAGTCTAGTTTTCCTTCCTTCCTTCATCAGTGAAAAAAACATTTTTAAAACAAAAACATTACAGCAACCACAACACTAACATCTAAAATACTACCTGGCCTACAGCAAACTTTATTATTGTGTTGGAATGCATTTTGCCACTGAGATTTATCTGCCTACACTGACTGGCATAAGGACTTCGGGAAAAATGTGCTATAAATATAAAGTTATTGTAAGTATTCTGGTTATTATCCACAAACCTCCCTTACCCATTCTCAATGAAGGCATATCTGGGGCTGGAATTAATTTCCGGTGTCAGCGTAGCCACGCAGTTGTCCACATAAACACGGAGGGGCACGTGATAGTACTGCTTGACAGTGGCCTCGACAAAAATCATGTCCCCCAGATAGTACTCATAGCGGGGCCTCTCATGCATCCAGTCGCCTGCGCAGCAAATCGGGTTTGGAGACAGATTAGAATACATTTTAACATATGAACAAAGGATAATGGACAGATAGACTTACTGGTCATGAGGGTCAGACTGAAGTACAAGAACTCCTCTGCAACCTTGACAGAAGAGAACGGGACCCAGTGTGGGTCGAGAGGTAGGCTGCTCACGTTGTGATGCCTATATGTTTGATAATTAGGACACAAAGAAAAGCGGGAAAGTCAAATGCCGAAACTTGATACTTGGGCATTGTTCCAAAAAAAATCCATTACATTTTGGTGCAGGTCCAGACATTGGTAGGGTTTCCTTTTGCAATTTCAGAAATAATGCATGCATTTCAATGAAATCAGGGCATGATGGGGTACAACTGTGGTTTTGCGTGTAGGTGCGCACACCTTGGGTAGTAGCATTCCACAATCACAGCAGCATTGGTAGTCCTTACAACAGGGATGTTGCCCATTGGCTTTGGGTTATACTGAAGACTGAAGGTGTAGATGAGAGAGTCATCCGTCATCTAGGGAACAAATGAAAGTCAAAAAAGAAAACGTATGATTACGCACTCTAACAATGACGTGCTCCATATGACGATGCATTGAGAGTTTGGCACTGGACTTACCTGTAACTTGCTGTTGCAATCATGCAGCTCAGACTCGTAAATCAGCACGTGAGCGGCTGTGTCTTCCCCCACAAGGCCGCAGTTTCCTAGAGTGAGGTCATCGGGATTGATGAACTGGCCGATTCCAAAGAGGTCCTTCTTGACCTCCACGTGTGCGTCCTTCTCCCGGCAGTCTACAGCAACAGTCGCAGCAGGGACAGGGTGCCGAAGCTCAAAGGGAACATCAGTCTTGGGCTCAGGCTGAGGCTCTTCAGGGTACATCCAGGTGATTGGCTTTTCAAATGTATTCCTTGTCTGCTGGGGATCCTGGGTCCCCTGTTTGGTGTCCTGTCTCGGACTAAGGTAGCGCTGAGCATTGCACACACTGCAGAGCAAGGCCAGTGCCACTAGGCACACAGCGGTGCACTTGATCACCATGGCTTCACAACAACGAGTGATCTTCACAAGGTGCTGTGAGAATGGAGAAAGGGTTCATCTACTTTTATAAGCAGGACAGCCTGTCTGCTTCTGTTTGCGTCCCACCCCATTTGTTGGACATCTCCTATGTGAGCTGATAAGTGTCAGCCATCATCTCTACTGGGGTTTGTATTAGTAAAACTGTGCCAAGAGTACATGCAGTTCTGTAACACAAGATCAGAATGTGGATTAATGGCTTTACAAGGCAAAAGGGAAAAATTAACAGGTGTAATAACAATAATAAGAAGACATTTGTTTACTAATCAGAAAATCAACTCCAAAAGGCATTGAAAATGGTGAAATAATTTATGACTATGAGTGGACTGACACCACTGTTCACTCATAATTTGAAACAAATTGCTTCAGTTAAAAAAGAAATCAGGATGCTGTTCCACCAATGATGAATTCATACAAGATTTCCTGTATTATAAAAAAAAACGGTATACCGAGAAGACAGCGGTCACCAAAAGGTTTTGTTGACAGTAGGTTAGGGTCACCTGCCCTCAACAGGACATGTCACACTACTTACCTTTTGCCAAAGTACATTTATATAAAAATCAATTGTGGACCCAACCACTACTGACTGATGGATGTTGCAAACCAGAAAAATCAGGCCAGACTCAAAATCACTTTTACATATAAAAAGGAGCACAAACATAAGCTATTTGTGCAAGTGTGTACAAGGATACAGTAAGTATAAATTGACTGATGCACTGTACGTGTACTGTATATCAGTGTGTGTCAGTGATTCACACAGATGGAAAATCATAAGATCTGAATACTGGGATTTTGTCCACTTGCGTATCAGGATTAGTGATGGACATTTGATGAAATTAAACAATTATTCATTCATTTTCTACCGCTTTTTCCTCACGAGGGTTGCGGGGGTGCTGGAGCCTATCCCAGCTGTCTTTGGGCGAGAGGCGGGGTACATCCTGGACTGGTCGCCAGCCAATCACAGGGCACATATAGACAAACAACCATTCACACTCACATTCATACCTATGGACAATTTGGAGTCGCCAATTAACCTAGCATGTTTTTGGAATGTGGGAGGAAACCAGAGTACCAGAGAAAACCCACACATGCACGGGGAGAACATGCAAACTCCACACAGAGATGGCCGAGAGTGGAATTGAACCCTGGTCTCCTAGCTGTGAGGTCTGCGCGCTAACCACTCGACCGCCGTGCCGCCCATTTAACAATCAATTAATCAAAAATTTATTCATTGAAAGATTATTTGTAATGGAATGGGATGGGTTTATGGCATTCCATATTATAAACGCTCTCCTGTAAATTACTTAAAAAAATAATTTTGGTCCACGTGACTTGCCCAAAAATTAATTACACCAAGTATTACATGTTATCATCAATATACTTGTTCTTGCATGATCACATATCAAACGCTGTTGTAGGTTTTTTTTTTGAGGGCTTTGTAGTCGAACTCTGTGTGTCCCAATGACGTGCATTGTTATCTAGCTCATATTAACTTATTTTCTGGCCTTATATTACACTGAAAATTTAAAGAAATTGAATATTCACAGCGAACAATCAACAGTTCCAGCAGTTTAAAAACAATTACATTGGCAAAGCCCATTCATTGCACAATCCTTTAAAATGGCTTTTATTCTCAGTAGCATACCGAAATGCTGTCTTACCTAACTCTGTTCTGACTATAGGAGCTACCATCAGTACGTTTATCTGGCATTTATGCATGTATGTACAGAGGTAAGATGGTAGGATCCAAAGGATACATTTATTGATATTGACAGTTTGAGCCTTGAAGAGACACATTGTTTCTTATTGGAGATTTTAAAATGACAACAACACATAAAGATTATCTATGGAGGCTCCACCGTCAAAGGGAATTTATTCAAAGTCAATCACTGTGTTTGTTTATGAATTATGCTTTGACTATTTGTCCAAACCAGACAACATGCCCCCTTATTTCAGCTAATTAAAACCGACCCTGGTGCAGTAGTATTTTTCCATTTAATGTCTGGCAGAAGGTAGCAAATTAGGCTTCATTGTGCTCTTTGTTTCCATCAATGATGGAACACAATGCACTTAGTGAAGATAAGACTATGTGTTTATTTTGTCAAGATCTGCTGAACACAAGATAGTGTGACCGCGGCAGCGGTGTAGGTCATCCAGACCCTGTGAGGGTTTTTATTGTTTACAATTTTTATGTCATTAACAAGGCCGTGATTTTTCAAGCAGGATTTTAGCATTGTTAGGATAATTGCTTTGCCACATCCCAGCAATTCATCATTTCACTTACACTCGGGTAGGCAGCATGGGTAGAAAACAAATTTGTCAACATGACCCGTGCCGTATAAAAGTCAGAGTGTTGTTGCCACGTTTTCTTACAGCGGCAGAGTGTTCAATGTGAACCGATGGCAATGAAGTTGAACTGTCTCCTCACTGTTGCCCTGTTCATGGGATTTCTGGCCAGGGCTCAAAAGTTCACCGACCAACGGCCTAACAACCCCACCAAGTCCAAACCCTTGACAGACACAGACAAACTCTCTTGTGAGGTGGAGGGGCGTCACAAGATACAGTGCGGCTCAGCAAGCATCTCCTCTTCTGATTGTCGTGACATTAACTGCTGCCATGATGGCCACATGTGCTATTATGGCAAATGTGGTAGGTCTTTTTTCTTCTTTGTATGACTTGACTGCTGCTTCCTGTGTATTGACAATTCAATAAAAATGCTGTCTTCAGTCACTCTCCAGTGCACCAAGGACGGCCAGATGATAGTGGTGGTCGCCAGAGAATCCACCCAGCCCGACATTGACTTGGACTCCATTTCATTCCATGCAAACGAGCCAAGATGCCGTCCAGCTGACACCACTTCAGCTTTTGCCATCTACCAGTTCCCCATTACAGCCTGCGGCACTGTCATCATGGTGAGGCAAACTTTATTACTTTCTTTCTTTCTTTCTTACTTACTTCCTTACTTTACGGTTAGTAAGAAAACCTGTCATGCTGCACACCTACTGTAGGAAGTGGATGGTGTTGTAATCTATGAGAACAGGATGTCATCCACCTATGAAGTCGCTACTGGACTGTATGGCGCAATTACCAGGGACAGTCGATATCAGTATGTGGTTCTCCTATTCCTATACACATTAGCCACTACTTTGGTTGAACACTTGACAGAATTTGAGGGAAAATTTAATAGAATTTTTATATTTTAGATATTTATATTAAGAATTCCCAATGGCAACAAATACTAATTAATCAAACAATTAATAATATGCAATACATCACAAAACTGATTTATTTAAATGGCACTTTTCACAAAGGCCATAAAAGTGCTTGACGAAACAGATGTCAAATACGCATAAGATGCAAAAAAATCTTAAAAATCATTAAAATATGTCATGGGTTAAAATTATTCAATGCTTGGCAAAAAATATAAAAAAGCTTTGCTTCTTCTTGGGCCGCACAGTGGCTGAATGGTTACCATGTTGGCCACACAGTCAGGAGACTGGGAAGACCTCTGTGTGCAATTAGCATCTTCTCTCCCTGCATGTATGGGATTTCTCCGGGGACTCCGGTTTCCTCCCACATTCAAAAACATGCTAGGTTAATTAATTGGTGGCTCCAAATTGTCCATAGGTATGAATGTGAGTGTGAATGGTTGTTTGTCTATATGGGCCCTGTGATTGGCTGGCAACCAGTCCAGGGTGTACCCCGCCTCTCGCCCAAAGACAGCTAAGATAGGCTCCAGCATACCCGCGGCCCTCGTGAGGATAAGCGGTGTAGAAAATGGATGCACGGATGCTTCTTCCTGCTCCTTTTCAGGCATGTATAGCAATGAATTTGTATTGTGTATACGTATGTGATGTATTTCATTGTAATATAGTATGCAATCAATCACAGGTTAAAATTATTAGTCCTGGGTAAAAAGATCATTTTAGCTTTACTTGAAGTGCGTGCAAAAAGAACATTCATTCATTTTCTACCGCTTTTTCCTTACGAGGGTCGCAGGGGTGCTGGAGCCTATCCTAGCTGTCTCCGGGCGAGAGGCGGGGTACACCCTGGACTGGTCGCCAGCCAATCACAGGGCACATATAGACAAACAACCATTCACACTCACATTCATACCAATTAACCTAGCATGTTTTTGGAATGTGGGAGGAAACCGGAGTACCCGGAGAAAACCCACTCATGCACGGGGAGAACATGCACAATCCACACCGAGGGTGGAATTGAACTCTGGTCTCCTAGCTGTGAGACCTGCGTGCTAACCAGGTCAATTTGGTTAGCAATTTGGTTAACAATTTGGAGTGGCCAATTAACCTAGCATGTTTTTGGAATGTGGGAGGAAACCGGAGTACCCGGAGAAAACCCACGCATGCACGGGGAGAACATGCAAACTCCACACAGAGATGGCCGTGGGATTGAACCCTGGTCTCCTAGCTGTGAGGTCTGCGCGCTAACCACTCGACCGCCGTGCAGCCCCAATGTATTTAATTGTAATATTGTATGCAATCAATCACAGGTTAAAATTATTAGTCCTGGGTAAAAATTTTAGCTTTACTTGAAGTGCGTGCAAAAAGAACAAATAGTGTAATTTTACAAATCCAATGCTTCATACTAGTGATCAAAGGCGATCACAATATGTATGGGAGAGTCTTCCTTTGCAAAAATAGTGCAAACAAAGAGATAGGTGGTTAAATTATTATTACCACTCAAAGAGTCAAAACTGAACATTATCTTACAACATTGTATTGATTGCTGGTGTGCCTTATACTGTAGTGTTTATATAAATATATATGTCCTGGTTGGTTCCTCAAAGGGTGCTTTTGCAGTGTAAATATGTGGGCTTCTCCACTGAAGCGCTAGTTGTTGAGGTTGGCCAGGTTCCTCAACCGAATCCAGCTGCAGCTCCTGGGCCCTTAAATGTGGAGCTCCGTCTGGGCAGTGGAGTGTGCACAACCAAGGGCTGTATTGAAGGTATATGTAAAGAACTTTATCATGTTAGTCCCATTGGAAGTGACTTGGATTTCAGCATTTACATTATTTTGTACGCAGAGGATGTGGCCTTTAGGACATTCTATGAGGATATTGACTACCCGCTAGTAAAGGTGCTCACAGAGCCTGTGTATGTTGAGGTCCGAATGATGGATAGGACTGACCCCAACCTAGTCTTGACTCTTGGGCGATGCTGGGCCACTGCTAATCCCATCCCTCACAGCGTGCCTCAGTGGGACTTGCTGGTTGATGGGTAAGAGTAAGTACCACTCGTTTTAATCATCACACAATTTTGTATGTATTTTAAGTTTGATCGCGTCTCTCTCTGATCACAGCTGCCCTTACGTAAATGACAGTTACCAGACCACCCTTGTTCCAATCGGTCCCTCTTCAGGCATCATGTATCCCACCCACCATAGGAGGTTTATCTTCAAGATGTTCACTTTTCTGTCAACTGTGGTGAACAGTTCTGATAAAGATGCAGAGGTTATGAGTCCTCTGAAGCGAAAGGTATGTAATGCAAAAATAAATCCCTTTTCATAGATGCCAAACTCATTTGGCCCCAAGAGACAGGCCATACCACTTGGTGGCTCTAATTACCTTCTGAATTACATCTTTATCATAACACACACTGCCTATAAAACAGATATGGCATCTGTAAAGTTGATTTACGGTCGCATTTAAGCAGAATGTGTTGCTTTAGGCAAGAACAGTAATTCATATTTCTCTAAAAATGCAAATAAAGGCATGTCCTGCTACTGCAGTATTAAACATCTATTTTTTGTCTTCAACCAGGTATACATCCACTGTGAAACAAGTGTATGTCAGCCCTCGTTTGGAAACAACTGTGAACCTATGTGCTTCAGGAAGAGTAAATACTACACAATTTGATGCTATTGAAGTTAAGCTATATTGCAGAGACATATGATTTGTTATTTATGTATTAGTAGACCTCATGACAGCAGATGACATATGTCTTGTATCCCACACAGAGAGGGACCTTGGCAGAGCAACTTTCCAAAAGATCTACAAGCATGACAGCACTGTGGTTAGCAGTTTGGAGATTCAGTATAGGGAGTGGAACTGAAGTATGGCATAACAAATATCTGCTACTTGATATAAGTTTGAAATAAACAACTGAAGTTGTTTAGAGTGTTGTCTGAAATGTCATGAAATATTTATTTTCATTCATGTCAATCACATACAGGAAGCATGCTGAACTCGACGTAGTAGTACTGTTGTTAAAAACGAGTGTAATATAACATGAGCCCAGTTGCATTCATCAAACTTGTCATCAAAAATACCCAATACATACTCAATATACCTCCATGTGTTCTTCATAGCCTTTTTTGTGTAATTCTCTTCGCACAACGGCAGGAGATACACAAATCTGTAAATCAATATAGGTTTATCATTAGTAATTCATGGCAATCGATAAATAGAATACAATACAGAACAGTTATCTAATACTCTCCCTAACCGCAACATTAGGTACACCTGCACAAGACCACAAGATCCATTAAGCAGCTTGACATCAAACATGGTAGCCCACAACATGAACTGATTTTTTGTTTTGGTGAACTAAGCTAAGCAAAACGTGACAAATACATATCAGTTCGGTCCGACAGCACTGCAAGCTACAAGAGGCAATGCTTTAGTTGGCATGACGTGTGCTAACGTGGCTAACTAAGACCAAACGTGTAGGCTATTTAGCAAACATACCACAAAGTATGTATGCATTATTATTGGATGGCGTAGACGACGTCTTTGTTTTTAAACTTGTGTCCGGCTGGTACAGAAGAAACCCCACAAAAAAGGTTACAGACATCATTAACCACTGTAACAAGCTATTGACAAACCGGCTCGTCGCGTGGGATGACGCTGTCGATTAGTGATGACGTCAGAGTCATTGGCGCTTTGTGTTATCTCATATTTCAAACACAAGACCCTCGAACTTGGCTACGGGGGTGACGCTTTTAAACGAGTCGAAGCTGTCAAAAATGAGACATTTTAATGGAAGTTTGTCTTTATAAATGACGCATGCATTTACGAAGACGGAACCAACCAGTTGCTGGATTTTCCGCAGTAAATGTATTTTATTTTTTAAGGCACCATGTTTGAACCCCCCGAGACTCTCCTCAAATATGAGACCCCAGTTTTAATCAGCAAAACCACAGATAAAAAATCGTCAAAGGTGAGTTGACAGGCTAGTTAATAATGGCAACACTTCTTGGAGGGCTTCATAGAACACTGACAATGAGGATATTATATATATAACAACCACAATAGTAGGACATCCATACGATGTAGGTGTTATTTGTATTATTCAATAAAACTATATAAACACATGAAATACAGTGAACCTTATAAGGTGTTTTCACAGGGTGTGGCAGGCCCTCCCTGGGAGAGACATTGCAAGGTTAAGGGGAGGCTTGAGAAAAATAAAGAAAATCCTATTTTTCAAACCTGCTAAGCTAACTTAGGTTAGGTAAAATGAACTGATTTTGATTTCCTGTAGTGAGTCTGGAGTGAGTGGAAGACACCACAAAATATGCAGTAGAAAATGTTATTTAGGCTCAAAGCACCACACTTTGAAGACCGCTGGTTTAAACAATTCTGTTAAAACAAAAAGCCTGTTTAAATATAAACATAAACTATTCACAGGGGGGCCGTCCTTTCAAAGTGAGCTCCCAACCGCATGCAGACTCTCCTGTGCCACCACCCCCGAAAGCCAAATCATCTGCAGCTGAATCCACCAGGCAGCAAAATGAGGACATACTCAACCTCATCTTTCCACCCAGGTACTGCGTAATCCCTGCTTTACATAACGTATCGTGTCTTTCCACGCGTAATACTTATGTTTATATTTCAACCTTTTGTGCTTCAGGGAATGGATGGAGGGAAACCAACTGTGGGTGCAGCAAGTGTCCAGTGCACCGTGCACTCGAGCAGACGTGGTGAACCTTGAAGAACTACTAGACAGGAAGCTGCAGCAACGGCGTGCCATAGAGACGGGAATATGCCCTGTGCGAAGAGAGCTTTATACGCAGTGCTTTGGTAAGGATTAGACTAAGGTTGATGTCCCACCGCATGAGATCTAATGTAAGAGATACAAAAAATATATATATGAAAATGTGGAACACTATGACGCAGCACACTGTATTAACTGCACTGACATGGAATGAATAGGGTGATGAAGTCAATCTAACTATTTTCTGCTTTTGACGCGAGTAGGTCTTCCCACGAAATAGCCGTAACAGTGCTGTTTTCAGCTTCTTGTGCCGTTCTTATTTTGCATAAAGACCACACGCATGAAACAGGGAGACAAAGTCGTCTGAAGCATTTTCTGTTTTTGGAGCTAGTAGTGTTTTCACACAATAATCCTGAAAAGTAGTCGCATTACTGCTGTAACAATATATTCGGCAGTTATCTTACTGTGTCTTTTTCACAAAATCCAACGAGTAGGGGATATTGCTGCAGCTGTGAGCTTTCACACAGCGACATGGATCAGATTAGTTCTGTGATGGACAGCGACAATTGCATTCAACACAATGGGACAGGAGAAGTATACTTCACAACCCTGTTCTGGCACTGCAGAATATCCTCACACATAGACGCACCGTCCCATCTTTTGTTACTGCTTCAATTGTACTTGTACTTGTAATTGTGGAAAATTTCCTGGTTGGCTTCATCCCCTGATTCACTGCTGGTGTCCTTTAGAACAGAACAGCAACGTGTAAAGGCTGTGTAAAAGGGGTGATGTCTTTTCTTGCCTTTAATTAGATACAACTAATGTTCTGGCACTTTCTAATTCATACAGTGCTTTATTGAGTTCTAGCAACACACTCCTGGTCAAAGTTTTAAAACAGCTTGAAAAAGTACAATAATTTACATTTTGCTCTGTTTGATTTTAAGGAGGTTCTAAGGAGAGCTTCAAAATGCAAAAAGGCGAAATGTAAATGAGACAAAAAAAGTGAGCAATTTATTGCTTTTTTTGTATCAGCTGATCAAAGGTTTACGACCAAATCCTGGCAAAAATTTGTATTCAGTGTAATTTTCTGTCAGGTATTCACACTGGCATGATCTCTTGATGGCAAAAGCAAAATAACTTTCTCTTTATGAATGCGATTGAAGACAAGGGGCGATCCTTGGCCCCGCTGAAGGGTGCAAAGTGCAGTCCAATAGCCATCAGACGGCATCTGCACAAGAAGGGTTTTAAGAACAAAAGAACGTCTTCATCTCTTTCAAGGCCACAAAATTTCACATTTTGACTTTATATGAGAGCACCAAATGGAAGGACATTGATGGAAGAATGATTTATTTTCTAATGAAAAAAAATTAACCTTCATGGTCCTGATGGCTTCCAGTGTTACTGGCATGACAAGGAGTTCCCACGTGAGATGTTTTCCATACGGCACAGTGGAAGTGTCAATCCGGGGTGCATTTTCCTTCAATGGAACAACAGAGCTGTGCTGGGGTATCAAACAGTAGCTGTCCATGTGGAGATGTTGCAGGGGGCATCCCTCATGACTGAAGGCCCTTGTTTATGTGGTAACGACTGGCTTTTTCAACAGGAACACTGCAGTTCACAATGCCCGTCTGATAGGCCTGTCACGATGAAAAAAAATTCTGGATGATAATGGTCCTATAAATTATTGGTGACTATTTTTGCTATTAATTATATGGCAAAATAATGAGAGTACATGGTATCAAAGTAATAATTTTTGTCAAGAATATTTTACATTGTAATTGGAATGTCCATCCATCCATCCATTTTCCTCCGCTTATCCGGGTCGCGGGGGCAGCAGTCTTAGTAGGGAAGCCCAGACTTCCCGGTCCCCGGCCACCTCCTCCAGCTCCACCGGGAGGACACCAAGGCGTTCCCAGGCCAGCTGTGAGACATAGTCTCTCCAGCGTGTCCTAGGTCTGACCCGGGGCCTTTTCCCGGCTGGGCATGCCCGGAACACCTCACCAGGGAGGCATCCGGACTAGATGCCCGAGCCACCTCAATTGACTCTTCTCGATGTGAAGGAGAAGCGGCTCTACTCTGAGCCCCTCCCCGATGGCTGAGCTCCTCACCCTATCTCTTAGGGTGAGTCCAGCTACCCTACGGAATTGGGATGTCAAAAATAAATTTAACAAACAATATAATGAATTAAACAAAAATAGAGCAAAAGCTCTCCCTCTTGGAACCGGCCATTTTTTATGATTTTGACTGATTTTTCAAGATGCACATAATATTGTGTTCTTGGGCTATATAGACGAGGTATATGCCAAAAGAATGATTAGTCTCTCATGTTTCATCTGAAAAAAGATGGTTTCTATCTTTTCTCGGTCTTTAGTAAGTAGTAGAACATAGGTACGTTTATTTTTCCAAAGGCTTTTGTGAAAAGATAAATTTCATGGGAGAGATGCAGGCAGAGTTCTGCTAAAATGCACTTCATGCACTTCTTGTGGTCGCTTTTTCGGCTTAAAACTGCATCAAACATGATATCTTCTATTGTGGAGTGGCATCATCACCTCTTTGTGCCTCTTGTGCAAAAAAACGTAAACACTTATACTTATGTCTTTTGGAGTGAGCGGTCGCATTGAAAAAAATGGCTTAAAAATCATTCCTTTTGTTCCTTCATTCATGTTAGCGTATTTCCGGCTCACGAGGCTAACTTGTTGCCAGCACTCTGAGCACTCTGTATTCACTCACTAGTAGGCCCGCCTCCATTAAGAGTGAACCCTCTTATCATCCAGCATAGAGAGACGAGTAGATGAAACACGCATGCATGCACATGTCAATTTATTGAGGCCGGCTTTGTTTTTTTATTGTTCAATTAATAGATTTATCGGTTGTGACAGGCCTTACCGCCTGACAAAGGACTTCTTCCAGAGGAATAACATCACTGTTTTGGACCATCCTGTGTATTCCCCTGATCTAAATGCAATTGAGAAAATTTGGAGATAGATGGCAAGCTTTACAAATATGGACATCAGTTCCAGCTCATGAATACCCACCGTGAAGCCATCTTCACCACCTGGAGCAACATTCCAACTACCCTCCTGGAAACACTGGCATCAAGCATGCACAAACCATTTTTTGAGGTGATTAGCAAGAATGGTGCAGCTAGTCATCATTACTAAACACTTTTATGAAAATTTTATTTCTACTTTAGGGGTGTGTTGGAGGCTTTTTTAAGCCGTGGTCTTACACTTTTGATCAACTGATGAAAAGCTTATTTCTTTAATGGTTGTTTGCAATAAATTGCTAACTCAAACGTTTTTTTTGTCTCACTTCCATTTCTTCTTGTTGCATTTTGAAGATTTTGAAGAAGAATCTCCTTAAGATCTAACAGTTGAAAATGTAAATTGTTGCAATTTTTCAACTGGTCTTAAAATTTAGATCAATCTTGATATTTTGATATATCTGCCCTTTTCTTTTAGATGAGCTGATCAGACAGGTAACCATTAATTGTGCAGAGAGGGGTCACTTGCTGTTGCGGGTCAGAGATGAGATCCAAATGACCATTGCTGCTTACCAGACGTTTTATGAGAGTAGTGTTGTTTTTGGCATGAGGAAAGCTTTGCAGGCTGAACAGGACAAAGTGGATATGGCAAGAAGAGTAAGGATTTAGAATTCTTTCTCAAATAATCACAAGATGCATTGTTCACTGGAATGAATAAAAACCTGGCCTCTTCATTCATAGATTGCCGAGCTGGAGAAGGAGAAACAGGAGCTGGAGAAAGAGTTGCGGGACGAAAAGGCTAAATGTGATGCTATTGAAAAGACAGAAGAAGAAAAACATGAAGTGCAAGAAAAGAAATACACAGAGCAGATTCAGTTCTTGAAGAGAACCAATCAGCAGCTCAAGGTGATGTATTAAAAAACTGAAAACAATAGATTACCTTTATTGCCCATACTAACATTTTTTGTTTGTCCTTTTTAGGCCCAGTTGGAAGGGGTTGTGACGCCAAAGTAACTTATCAAGATGGAGTAACTATGTCACTAGAGAATGTCAAATGTATTTTTTAATGAATGGATATGCGTAATCATTTAAAAATAAATGTTTTCATAAAAGTATTAGCATCATTGAAGTTTCATTCAAAGAAAAAAATCACCTGATTATTTTTCTGGTGTAGCACTTAAAGCTCTAGACATTCTAGCCAGTTCAACAAGTGTGACCCAAAAAGAATGTATTAAAGTATTAGTTTAACAATATGTGTATTATTGTGGTTATTGTCATTTCATGACAAGTGTGTCATGTGATTGTGTACGTGTACTCAATTATATGTACTGCTGGACACAGAAAGAGCAACAGTTTGGCAGATACTTCATGTTCGTGAAATGCCGTTGACAGATGAAAATATTTTTCTCTTGCTGGGAATCACCAACTCCAACCACTTCTGCCTGAGCTTGTCTTAGAAAGATTTCCTGGGAGCCAAAACTGAGCAAAGCAGAGTTGTGGGGAGGACAGTCCTAGAGTATATCTACCCTATAGTGCATGTCCATATGAGGAGGCCCGGCTCCCTGTGATGTCACAGGGAAAAAAACTGTCTGAAACCGAGTGTTCAGCGCCATCCCAAAGTTCTTTCAGGGCTCACTACCAAATGTGCAAACCTCATTATCTGAAACTGTGGCATTGTTTAACACAATAATACAACATTTATAGGGCCGAAAAGTGGAAAAAGCATAATTGGGCCCTTTAAAATACTGCAGGCGTGTCTCTCAGGTTCAGGTAAAAGTGGAGCAATCTTAAGAATGGTATGTTCACGCTTAAAAACACCTACAAACAACAGGCATAATAGTCAAAGCAGATAAAAGGATCACATATGCCTGCATGTCACTTAAGTGTAGCTGCCAAATTGCAAGGAAACCTATATTCTTAACAGCATCTGGAGGTGGGACTTGACCAACGCAGCTAAAATTTAGCCAAAAAGATTTAGGTGACACATTTTATTTCATCCATTTTTTGTACGGCTTATCATCAGTATCTTTAAATAATCTAAGATCTTGCAAAACAAGATGTTTGACATTTTTGTGCAAAGGTGAGCTACGAGTTGCATTAGCATTGAGAGAGCAGCCAATGCAGAGTCCAAATTATTTTTAAAACTAACACAAACCATGGACATGAGATAGCTTTTTTTAATAAAAGTACAGCTTAAGTACCGTTTTCTCAAATAATGAGGCAACAGTGTTTATTGCATTAAAGTAAACACATCAGCTTCCCTGTTGCACTGTTGGCAAATGCATCTTATAGTCCTACTACCAGTGCTTCATTGTGACATGTACAGTGTGACAGTTGCCCTTAGCAGAATGGAGGAAGTACTGCATGAACTAGCACTGGCAATTTTTTACCAATACTCATTAAACACAGCCAAAATTGAATGAACATTTTTTGTGAACTGTTTCTTCGGGAGAATTTTAAACTACTATTTTAAACAATTTGAACAAACAATGCAGAGCGATCGGTGAAGTATGTACTCACGTTTATTATTAAGCATTATTGTGTGAATAATATTTCTGTGTGAACAATAACAGAGTAAATTTCCAGCTCGAAACAATGGGTCTAACTATCAGGACCATTTTACTAGAAAAGTTCCTAGGAATATGCTGTTAATGACGTACAAAGTCACCACCAATCAGCTTGTCGTGTGAACCCGGAACTAAACTGTGATTGGCCGATTGAGAGAGCGCCCCCAGTGTGCTGGCTAAGAGGAGGTGAAGGCTATTTGGATAATGATGCTGCTGCACTAGCATTAGTCACACACATACACACATGCGATTAACACTAAGAAGATATGCTTTTGTCTTCCGGTTAGGCAGCAACTTTATCGGCGAACTGTCAACAGGAACCTCTTACTATCTCAAACCCAAAACACAACCTGTTTCTTTTCTACATTTTACCCGGAAGCTCGCCATGCAGTCGGTTGGGAATGTGAGCGGAGACTCGGACTTGGAAAGAGTCCACACACCAGAACCGAAGCTTTTCACCGACATGCCTCCGACGAGCACCGGTGTTGAGAAAATGCCAACGGGCTACGAATTGCGCCTTCTCGTCCACGAAAGAACCTCAAGAAGCCCTAGTCCTTTGTTGGGGTCCAACTGTGATGACGACTCAGAGGCAGAGTCATTCAAGGGCGGCAGGACTGAGGAAGTGGACCGGGACACGAAGGAGAGGGCGTTTTCTTGGTGTCGAGATTTCCTAGCTGGAGCTTGGAAGACGATCCAACTAGTTGATTTTCAAATTAGCATCGTCAGGTAACTACTAGCTGCCACCTTTCAATAGTAAAGAGAAGCAGGGAGCTACTTCGTGTTTACTTTTGCCTAGTCAAGCTTTTCCCTGTCAGTATTATTATTAGTAATATTAGTAGTAGATCCTGAAATGGGCCTATAATCGGTAGCAACATTGATTTTGATGCACAATTCTTTTCATCAGTGTCAGATTTAAGCCAAAAACACACACAGAATATGTCAGCTTCAGAGTTCATCATTGTACAGGTCAACATGTGATAATGAGGCTGAGCAGTAATTTAATCAGTCAAGCTTTATCTAAATAGCCCTTGTCATGCAATAAGATTCTCACTCGGTGTTTTTGCCATAATAGTCAAGGTAAATAGACACACTTATTAACTTATTTATGCAGATTCTTGTGAAAGCATACTTGATAAACTGTGATGATGGCGTGTGCAAACAGTATACGTGTGCAAATGTTTTCTCTGCTGTAATGTTGTGTTGTTTTGCAGCGGTGGATTGAGTAATCTGCTGTACCTGTGCAGCTTGCCTGAAAATGTGAATACTGTAGGGGAGGAGCCTCGCCAAGTGCTCCTCAGAGTCTATGGTGCCATCCTACAGGTGGATATGGACCAACAGAATCCAGATATAAAGCAGATTATGGAGTTAATTGTTTTTTGTTTTTTTTTTTTGCTACAGGGAGTGGACTCTTTGGTGTTGGAGAGCGTCATGTTCGCCATACTGGCAGAACGTACTTTAGGCCCCAAACTGTACGGCATCTTTCCACAAGGACGCCTGGAGCAGTATTTTCCAGTATGATGCACACCAGCCTGAACACCTGTTTCTTATCAGTGTTTTTATTAGATTAAAGGTCGTTTAGTTGCTGAACAAACGATTCATTCATGACAGGACAGAATTCCATATGTATCTGATGTGTTTTTCCAGAATACCCGCATGCGCACAGACCAACTGTCAGACCCCAATATCTCCACTGAGATTGCCACAAAGATGGCGCGGTTTCACGAAATGGTTATGCCATTTAACAAAGAGCCCACTTGGCTGTTTGGGACCATTAATAAGTACGCCCCCCACCCTCTCTCCCACCACGTAAACTTCTTTTCTAATCAAGTTTATTCTCCGCTTAATGTGTGTGTTGTATTCCATCAGATACATGGATCAAGTGTTGACGTTGAGCTTTACACGCGACGCCCATGTGAAGAAGTACAAAAAGCTGATGAAGCTCAACCTACCAGCTGAGCTCAAGAACCTTCGGTGGGTTGATGGTAATCTTACAGATAACTCAGAAATATACAAACATGCACCAGTACAAGTTTAAAAAAAGTCCTCCCACAATGCATTGTTGTCAGAGCGAAGCATTCAGGACAGAAGCAGCATCCATCAATTTTCTATGCCGCTTGTCCTCCAATAAAAATTTAATGAAATGCATTATGGAAAAACTTTTTAAAATGTTTTTTTATGTTTTTTTCCATTTCTGCACTCTCACTGGTACATGTTTATATATTTCTGATAAACATGTACCAGTGAGTATCAAGTTGCTGGATGATTAGTTTGATGTTCTCTGTGAGATGATCATTGTTGGTCGACACCTAAACCTTATTAAAAAAGAAAAAATCCCGACCATAAAGAGGTAAATATCCCAATTGTTAAGTTAGGTGATGATTTGTGACTAGGGTTGGCAAGCTCGTTGTTCCATTGCCATTGTTCTCTGAGGTGAAGCCTCAGGTGTCAGGGATACTGTGTAGAACCAACCAATGTCACTTTTGCTGACTTTGCTCCAATCCTATGTGGGATAGCGCAGTTACTAGTTTAATAAAATTTCTCAGTTGCATGATCGCGACGTTGCTGTTGGTGGAGATATTTTACTGATCAAATAACGCAGGATCACAACATCCGCTTGCAACACCTTCAGTACTGGTTTCGCCTTGTCAGTTTTACAGCATGAGAAACATCTGTCAGGAACAATACCCTGATCAGCATTTTATTATTGATTGTTGTGACTTTGTGTTTGGCAGGTGCCATTTTTTTTCTATATGCCAATATCCTAAACAAATGATTTGTGGGGAAAATTCCATCTTATGGCTTCAAAATACAAATGTTGTCAAAATATATGCTTAGTGTTATATCAAATTTTTTGGTCAAGCGTTGAGATTTCACACTTAGTTTGGCAGCCTTTGAATGCATCTTAGATATGTGCTGTTACTGGCTGAATTCCGATTCCATCTGTACATCTGTCGTCTTAGATTATTCTTTAGTGCTGATTAATTTCTTTCATCTGACATCAAAGGAGAACATCAACATTAGGAGGGGGCAGAGCAAGGCATGTGTTAAAAAAATTTAGTTAAAAAAATAATTACTTAGGTACCAATTACTTGTGGTTGTTCGCACATAAGAAATTCTGTCTTTACTAAGATAATAAGATTGTAGTTTAAAACTGCAGTTTTTGATACTGAAAAGGTTGTAATATTTTGACTTCCTTATTTGCTTCATGACAAGGACAGACATTCGAGACTGCAAACTCCAACCACAAAACATATTGCTAAGACTACCATTAAACCCTAACAATCTGCGCAGCAGTGCATCTGCAGCAGTAAATACTGGCACAAAAATGGCAAAAAAACTCGGTAAAAGTTGGCATAGAACATTATGTTAAGAGATATAATAGTCATACATACAGTGTATATATATAATATTTTCAGACTTAACTGCATGTCTTTTGTTGTCCACAAATGTTTGGTCATCTCAATGTTCTCCTTCTGCCCTCCATAGTGAATTACTGGCAGCGACTCCATCACCTGTGGTATTCTGCCACAATGATGTCCAAGAAGGTAAAAAGGACCTCCTTTCACATGCACTCAAAGTTTAATATGCTTTCCAATTAGGACTTTGAGGGAACATGGCTCATTAGTCTGCAGAATGGTTGTATATTTACTGTTGTGTCTTTGAAGGTAACATTCTGATCCTGCACAAAGGGGATCAAACGTCAACAGACAGATTGATGCTGATCGACTTTGAATACAGCAGCTACAACTACAGGTGATGTTACAGTTTTGTCATAAATTGATAATTTTCAACACATTTAATTTTAGCTTGGGTGAGATTTTTTTTTGTGGGTTTATTTTAGGGGCTTTGATTTTGGGAACCATTTCTGCGAGTGGATGTATGACTACACCTACAACAAGTGGCCTTTCTACAAAGCCACACCAGATGATTACCCCAGCAGAGAGCAACAGGTTGGTACAACATCGACAAAGACAATTAATGGGCGGGATGGAATCTAAATTAAAATAGCTTCACTTCCTAACGTGAGTTTGACATCAACTGGGACTCTTAAATTTGCTAAAATAACGATAACGTTCCACAATTTGCTGAATAGGCTGCCTACTTTACATACCATAAGTGT
The DNA here is from genome assembly GCF_030265055.1 of Doryrhamphus excisus. Taxonomy (NCBI): domain Eukaryota; kingdom Metazoa; phylum Chordata; class Actinopteri; order Syngnathiformes; family Syngnathidae; genus Doryrhamphus; species Doryrhamphus excisus. The sequence continues at coordinate 12,085,918 of NC_080471.1, forward strand.
TATGGCCACACTCGAAAAACATTATTTATGACAATTATCACAATGTCACAATTTAAATAATTTTGATACACAAAATGAGCAGTGGAAATATTACCGTAATTACATTTGAACAATAGGTATTAATTGGATCTGACTGCTACATTTAAATAAATAAATAGTTGAATACAGCTCTTTTCTCATTACATTGTGCAGGTATAGCTAATTTTGTTGTTGTTGTTTATTTCGTCTTTTTCCAGATAACCTTTTTTTTTTTGTTTTTAAACCTTCATCTTACAGTACCCTCTAGTGGAAATTTAAGTGAACTCTTAAAGGAAAACTGCACTTTTGGGGGTGAATTTTGCCCATCATCATCAATCCTTATGTCCTTATGGCATGTCATCGGGAGGTACCTATTTAATAGAGATGGCGAGATGAAGCCCCATGAGGCTTTGAACCATTTCAGTCAACTGGTTCGAGAAGGGGGGTTATTTTTTGAAGCTTCATGTGCACACAAAACCACCTTGGATGCAATTACAATTACAATCAATCAGGCTGTATCCTCATGTGTGATGCATTGAATGCTGATCTGTTTTGGCTCTTGGAAATGGTAATGTTCTACAAACAATTGTATAACCAAATGGCTAATCTACAGTGTGTGGTGTAAAACATCCAGTATATATAAAATGTATATAAAAGGTTTTCTTGTCCATAAATGCTTCCGGTATCATGTGATTATGGCTAGCTTCATCATGGTTTTATGTCACCTGGCATGGCCTCAGTGAAAGTACTTGTGTAACTAAGAAGATGTATGCTTGTGCACAATGAACATAAGTCAACCCGGGAAAGTTTGTGTTAGTAATACTGTAATATATTAATATTATAATGTAGTAATATTAACCTTACCATGGATGGGTGAAGGTCCAATTTCATCTTTATGTTCATGAAAGGCACGGTAATGCCTTAACATGGATGACGTGTTGTTATTGTACCCCAACTCCTTGAAACACAATAAGGACCTTTCAATAACATTGAGATTTTTAAATGCAAACGTACCATCTCTTAACCGTGTTGGATTTGGCTGATCAAGTCCAAATGGTCCCACACAGAAGAAATGTTCCGCTTTCTAGCTGGTTCCATATCTTCTCTCTCTCTCAAAACTAACGTAACTGCACCAACCAAACCCTCCAAACCATCGACAAACACTATCCACACGCTTAGCTGACTGACTCTCGCCACAAAACCCCACATTTTAATGTCTAACCCTGAGGGGGTTTATATCGCTGAGTGACAGGCAAACATCGGCAAATTGTGAACTAGTACCCAAATCCGTCATGTGGTACAGCCTGGCAGCGAGGCTTCAGACGTCATCAATTCCGGCCCCTCCACCCAATGAATCAAGCCTCGGTACACGCTTTGCGGAAGCGCCCACTCGATTACTCGACACACGCTTTGAAGCCGTTTGATATACAGCGGTATGAAAACCTTTACATGCTGTGATCATGCAAGAACAAATACATTAATGATAACATGTAATACTTACAGTATCTTGCTATATTTTGACAGGGGTGTCAAACTCAATTGCACAGGGGGCCAAAACTCATTGCCTACTTTAGGTTGTGGGCCAGGAATAGGGTGTAATAGAGGGTGTAATTGAGTTTGACACACGTGATTTAAAATATTACCAAAACTTCTTTCCTAGCTCATTGATTTCACATATTCGCCCAGGAGTTTACACTACTTCTGTCAACAACAGCAGCATAGAAACGTCAACGGCACCGACTCTGTCTTCAGGTACAAAATGCTGACGGCAAACAAGCATCTTGTTGAGACGCGAGGCCTTGTGTTACTCCGCCATATAAATACAGTATTTCGTATTAGCTGCTACAATAACAGTATCGCTGTACCTTGGTTAGTAAATGGAACACTGTTGGTGTTTTTTTGGAACTTTTTTTTGTCTGGGCTTTATCGTCAAAAGAGGTACTTCCCATGATGTGCATTTTTAGCTCACTCATATTAACTTTTTTTCTCACAGTAGAATGCTCAGTAAAGGGAAAGAAATATGTGTTCATGTTTCACATAACCATTGTGAATGATGGGCAAAATTTAAAAACTGCAGTTTTCCTTGAAAGCATTTGTAAATAGTTTGTGTTATTTATAGTAAAGATTATGAAAAAATGTGACTTAATAAAACAAAGCTCCATTCTTAAATGTATTAATGCTTTAAATTGAATTATTATTTTGCAGCTTATTTTCATCAGAAGTTACTTGAATGAGCTGAGAGGAGAAGGCAGTGGCGACAATGTAGACCAAAGGCAGATAGAGGAGGACATGATTATTGAAGCCAATAGGTAATATGTGCTGTCTTATCATTGTTATCAGCACAATGATAGTCATGTATTGATGTTGGGTGTCATAACTCTCGTGCAGGTACGCATTAGCATCACACTTCCTGTGGGGCCTGTGGTCTATCATCCAAGCAAAGCTCTCTAAGATTGAGTTTGGCTACATGGTAGGCATCATTGTCTTGTTTTTAAAGACACTACTTGTCAATCAATGTGGTATAATCAATGTAACTCCTGTCAATATTTCACAGGACTATGCCCAGTCCCGTTTTGATGCCTACTTCAAGCAGAAGAAGCTCTACTCCTAAAAAAAAAACAAAAGAAAAACTTGCACTCATCTGAATATCTCCAACCTGGCCGCTAAAAACTTCCCATATTTGCATTCAGGTGATCCATTGCTAAGTTAAAACAATCCACCGGTAGGGCTGAAAATGGTATCCACAATTTCTTTTTTTTTATGCACTTCACTTCTGTGGACCACTTTTTGATATTAGCAATTGTCTCTTTTGTCAGCATGTAAAGGTTTGTTTAGAATTTCAGCAACTAAAATGGTACTCTTGAGTTCATTGTGGAAGGTATTTTAGTTTTTACATTCGATTCTACCTCACTTGCTTTAACGGCTATTCCGCCCAAAATTCACTAGAGGTACCTTCACCTTCTAGATGAAGGAACACATGGAAGAACTCACAAGTGTAGTAAAATAAACATTTCAGAATTTGGAAGATAGGCTATTCTGAATGAAGGAGTATTTGGGCCACACACTGGGGGGATATTATTGAAGTTTTGCAAGAAAAAAAAATCTACGTATATATATGTATAATAAGTAATATGTAATAATTATTTTCTAAACATATATAGTTAAGTTGGAATTTTACATGGAAATATTACATAATACATGAAGAAGTTGTTTTTTTGAGATAAAGTATTTTGCAATTTGCTGAGAAAAAAGCAAAACTAATAAAATAATAATTCTATAATTTATTAATGATTCTATCAGACTTACTATTGTGCCGGAGAGAGAAATGTCTGCTCAGATATTCTAAGCATAATCATACACCGATGTTAAATGTTTTTGCATATTTATTCTGACTATCTACCTACCATAAATTCATATATGGCAGGCGCAAAATATAAACCTGTGCTCGTCTGGGACTGTTTTAATTTTAGTTGCTGAAATTGCAACTTTATTCTCACAATAACTTTTTAAAATTATACAGTACATATTTACAGCATTTTCTCTCAATATTACAGCTTTATTGTCATAATAGTAGATATTTTTTTCTTGTAATTTTACATATATTGATCCCTTGTGTGGCCCTTGTGTAGCTGTAAAGAATACTGCACAATTTTGTACAGATTATTTAAGATGACTGTATTGAAAGAAATGTAACTGTCCAAATTTGAATAAGAAGACAAAAAACGTACGCTGCTTCGTGAGCCTTGTGTTGCAACTGTGTGGTATTGACATATTTGCTTTAAAATATTTCAACTGATTCTGAGGTTTAGGATCGTATGTTTTCTTTCCTTTTTTTTGTTGTTGTTGCATCTGATCAGCTTTACGTATGATTTGTTGTATTTTTTTCAACAGAAGCACTAGCTTCTTCACAAAGAAGAAACAAAAAATTTAAATTATATCTGGGTTTCAAACATAAAAGGTGTTTTGACTGTGTCATCTGTCATCTAATTTTATGCTAATAAACTACGTCTATATTGCATACAGTTCTTTGGTAATCCCACTGTGTTTAATCACCGACTACTTGTGTCGAGTAAGTTGAGCACACAAGAGGTCATGTTTCATACAAGTCCGTCCCACCTCCAAAAATAGGCAGGCCCAGCTCAAGGGCAGGTGACCGGGAAAAGGAGACTTTATTTTCCCTGTGTTGTCAAACTTTTCTGGGAGTGGATGTGTGCATCTTTAGCCTCGCACGGGTTGCCTTTTAACAATTTTATGCATTTAGCATTTAAACATCACCTGAAATGAATCTTTTGAGGAAATATTTGGGAAAACTGTTAGAGTGGATAAGCACATGGATGAAATATGGTCTCATTAGACTTTGCAGGGTTTTTCCAACAGCCAATGTTTTGACGAGGGGAGCATCTGCCCAATCAACATCTGATGAGTGGAAAACCAACATGGCACTTCGCACGTACAACCTCGGTGATAAAACCATGGTTACAGTCCAGACCAGCACACACACGTTCCGTGTAAGTACCACCAAATCTCCCAAAATGTACAACAATACCTCTTTTATTAATATAAATGTGAAAAACAGGTGGACCTTGGAAGGCTTTCTGACTGTAGCGAGTACTTCCGAGCTTTGTCCCAGTCTGGAATGAGGGAGACAGAGGACTGCCTCGTCCACCTGGACCATGTGTCTTCATCCGTCTTTTATCATCTATTGGAGTTTTGCTTCCATGACACGTTTGAGATCCCGTCGGAGGAGGAGTTAGGCCCATGTATACAGGTACCATGCAAATTTAGTAGGCTTTCATACAAAATGATGTATAGATATCACTGCACGGCGACAGAGTGGTTAGTGCGCAGGCCACACAGCTAGGAGACCTGGGTTCAATTCCACCCCTCGGGCATCTCTGTTTGGAGTTTGTATGTTCTCTGAGTGCATGGGTTTTATCCGGGTACTCCGGTTTCCTCCCACATTCCAAAAACATGCTAGGTTAATTGGTGACACCAAATTGTCCATAGGTATGAATGTGAGTGTGAATGGTTGTTTGTCTATATGTGCCCTGTGACTGGCTGGCGACCAGTCCAGGGTGTACCCCGCCTCTCGCCCTAAGACAGCTGGGATAGGCTCCAGCATGGCCACGATACTCATGAGGATAAGCGGTATAAAATGAATGAAATTAAATATGACATAAAACCACAATATAAAAAGACTCAATTTGACAAAAGCAATACAGAATATGGCAAGCATTTTTCTGAATACAAATGTATTATAATGCCTGATTAACTATCACCATGAAAATAATGTAAATTTCAAATTAGTGTCCCAGCTTTGATTCATGTTGTGTTTGTTGATGTCCCTCGCTCGTCCCTGGAGGTCAGCAGCTACCTCCTGGCTGAGGCCTTCCTCTCTAAGTGCCTGTCTGTCCTGGCGGATGTCCTGCGGCCAGAGAACTGTTTTTCCTACCTGAGCCTGGCTCAAGAGATTTGCTGCTTGGAGCTGAGGTCCACCGTGTTGGCATACCTGAGTAGGAACCTTCTGGAGCTGCCTCATCTCATCAGGTATCATCTCACGACTAAGAGATTGTCTTTGAATAACGCTCACATGTGATTTCTTCAGGAGTCTGACCAATGAGGAGGAGGAGGAGCTTATTCTACTGAGGATGCAGGGGAAGCCACATCTCTGCAGCCTTAGGAAGGAGAACCTAACATCTTGGAATGATCCGGTGACAGAGTATGCGCGATATGTATTCGCCGAGCAAAGGGGAGCGTGGCATCCAATCACAGAGTTCCCCTTCAGAGCTGATAAGTGGTGTTTCACTGCAGTGGTGTTGTACAACTACTTGTACATCATAGGAGGCTACAGGACACTCCTGAGGAAGAGGTGGGAGTTCAAAATGGCCACATTTAGGTATAATCCTTTGACTCAGAAATGGGCCTCCGTTGCTCCACTCATTAAGGTAAGACAGACCAGTAAATTGGATGGGCAGTTTGGTTCCTCTCCTCTCTAAGTACGTTTCTGTGCATTTTGTCCACAGCATAGAAGGCACTTCAGTGCAGTGGCCTGCTGTGGACGTATATATGCAGTAGGCGGCTGGTACTTGGACTCCCTGGTCACGCCAGACTCAAGCACCGCCCTATACACAGCTGTAGAATGTTATAATCCATGGGAGGACACATGGAGGTTTGTATAAGTAGGCAATACTAATGATTATGTTCTATAAGTAGGAATAAAAATGACACTAGAGCAGGGATCTCAAAGTCAATTTACTTGGAGGCCACTGGAGCTAGGGTCTGGGTGAGGCTGGGACGCATCAGGTTTTTAAAAAAAAAACAAAACACTTTTTCAGTATTTTGATCTCAGTCATAGATGATGAGAGAAAAAGCAAAACAGGCAGTGCAAAATCGCGTCAATTGTGTGCGGTGTGCACACAGCTTTAAGCTGTCATTTCTGGGTTCATGAAACCGTATGGCATCCATATCAAACTAGACAGGGGCCTCAAACTAGCATCCTGCGGGCCGCATTTGGGCCGCGGGCCGCGAGTTTGAGACCCCTGCACTAGAGGAATTTATTCACGTTTTCCTGTGAATCACCTTGGATTGCAAATGCTAGATTCCTATCATTGGACTGCAAACAACATCTTGCATAAACCAGGAAGTAGTCTGCAAACCTTTCAACAGATGAACAAATTAAAATGCTGTGCTCCACAATAAGAGCATCGATAGCATTCATTCATTTTCTACCGCTTTTTCCTCACGAGGGTCGCAGTGGGGTGCTGGAGCCTATCCCAGCTGTCTTGGGGCGAGAGGTGGGGTACACCCTGGACTGGTCGCCAGCCAATCACAGGGCACATATAGACAAACAACCATTCACACTCACATTCATACCTATGGACAATTTGGAGTCACCAATTAACCTAGCATGTTTTTGGAATGTGGTCTCTAGCTAGGAGAGACAGCTAGTCTCTCCTCGCTGTGAGGTCTGCACGCTAACCACTGGACTGCCGTGCCGCTCTAGCATCGATAGCAGTACACACAATATTATCAATGTACATTACGTTATGTTTAATAGTTATATTAGCGTTTTATGTTTAGTGTATTGGGTTTATGTTACACTTTATTTTTATTTATTTATTTTTTGCTACATCATCATGTGTTACGTTACATTTTTTTTATTTAGTTGTTTCATTGTTTTGGTTCTATGTTGCATTACATTGCATTTGATGTTGTTTTTGTTTTGTTATTGTACATTGCGTGACGTTTCCTTGTGTTGCATTGCATTACGTTATGCTATGTTGCATTGTGTCAGGTAATGTTATGTTGCATTTTGTTTTGTTTACCACAGTGGTAGTGATAGTAGTTTTTTCTACTACTACTTTTAAACCCAAACAAAGGGAATATGCTTGTTTTACTAGAACGTTAACAAAATGTAGGTATTTTCAACTCCACATTTTGTATTTAAGAATGCACTTCAATATAGTGTTCTCACTTTATTAACCAAAAACCTAAATGGCACATCATTTGGTCACAGGGAGCTACTTGGTACTGCAGACACCGCTTTGGTGACCCCTGATTTACCATATGTTATGTTCCGTTATGTTACATCACTAGTTAAAAAAAGCTTGCTAATGTCAATACTGGGCTTGAAGTATTCTCAGTACTAATGTCATACCTGCGAGTATTGATGTTGGCATACTTGTTTATGTTCCATTTTGCCTTAGGTTTGTCTCATCACTGCCACTCACAGACTTCCAGTTCACCATGTCTTTGTCTCACGACGTGCCCCTGGCCACCAGTCTGGGACACTGTCTTTATGTCTTGGGGAGCATCCAGAGGACAGGAGAGAAATTGTTGCTGCAGTACGACACGAGGCAAGGTACAAGGACTTGTTGTGCGAGTTAAATGTCAGGTGTAGTGTTGATGAGTCCTTGTGTTGTTCCTCCTTTACAGACTCGTGGTCTGAGATGCTTCCTACACTTACCAGAACAGATGCAGATCTTCCAACGCTTTACTTTCTGGGTGCCTCTTCTGAGAAGCTGCTTGTGATTGGTGGCAGCAATTCTCATAACGTGATGACGTCCTTTTGTGTGCGCTCACACAAATGGGGGCAGGTAAAGGCCAACTATAGATGGTTAATGGTCCAAAAATCGCTGCCACCTAAAGTGCACGCTTTCTTGTCCAGGTGCACGAGCTTCGGAAAGCAGCCTTGGCCGGACAGGGGACCATTTTAGGCGGCCAGGTTGTGATGCCCAGTTTAGAACAAAACACTGTAGTGACGATGGATCTAGAAACCCTCAACATCAGAACCTTTCCTCCTCTTCCTATCTCTGTTTGCTATGAAGCGCTCGTTTACCTTCACTTTTGACGACACAGTCTACTGGCTGTTTATGCAATACTCCACTGAACTTTCACCCACTTCAGTAATTTCAACTTTGCTCTAAATTACACTGATGTATATTGTAATATCTCATATTTTACTTTGTCATCTGCTTGAATAAGGCATCTTTGTAATGCAAACATTGTAATTATAATAATTAATAATGTCATATTTTTTTAAACATACTTTATATATTCTGCCTTTTTGTGTTCTGGGTGTGATTTTTTCTCATTTTGTGGACACTTCTTCAATATAATGTCTCAATAATGAGCCCACAACACTGCTATCTTTATCCCTTATGATGGTCGCCAAAGTTGACTGGCTTATACCAAGCATGCAGCCAAGGTTGGTTGGCATGTTTTCATTTTTAGTGTTTAATTTTGCTCGAAGACAGCTGGGATAGGCTCCAGCACCCCTCGCGACCCTCGTTAGGATAAGCGGTAGAAAATGAATGAATTAATTTCACTTCAGTTTTCACTTTTCCTTTCTTTTTCTTTGACACGGCCACCAGATGAGTCTTTCTCATGTTTGGGGAGACATGAAGGGAAAAAGTTAATGTAATGGCCACTTGCTAATCAATTTAAATTTGTGTAATGATCTGAAATATTTAAGTGTAACAAACATGCAAAACAAGAAATTAGGAATGAGGGGCCCCAAACACTTTTCACACTACTATATACTTTATAAATATATGAATAAAATAAGTATATAAACAGCATTAAATCACACAAATCATTACAAAAATCTATTACCGTATTTTCTGCAAGGTGCACTTAAAAATATCGACAGGTGCTTTTTTATCCCGTGTGCCTTATGTCTGCACCATTTTCAATGGGGTACACCCTGGACTGGTCGCCAGCCAATCACAGGGCACATAGACAACAATTCACACTCATTCATAACTATGGACAATTTCCATCCATCCATTTTCTATGCCACTTATGCTCACAAGGGTTGCAGGGTATCCTGGAGCTTATCCCAGCTAACTAGTTTCCCAGGCTTCTTTTTATCAATCTTTTATTTGAATCCCACGGCCCGTTTTGTACACCCTTTCTTTTCATCATAACAAACACTCATGTGCTGATGCACGGATGATGTCATTCCTTTTCCCTCATTGTATGTTTTTTTCATCATCATAGTGCTCATCACACTAGCAATGACCAGTGATGCAGCAGCAGTGCAGCGGATACAGTTACATGGTGACGGCTTTCTTCGTCATTGCACATGAGGTGAGGTTCCTGACTATGTTTGGTGTCCTGTTACATGAGCGAGGGAGTGAGAGAGTGTGAGGCGCTTTGAGTTGTTATCACACACTACCTGAGGAAAGGGAACCACTTCAAGGGCAAAGGGAGCACAAACAAGATCACAGAGGCTGGCAAAAAACAGCAATCCTCCTGCTGAGGGACTGACTATACTGACTGTCATTTGAGCAAAGGTAAAATTCATATTCTGTTTTACTATTTTCTTCCTTGCATTCTGTGTGCATGTGTTTAAAATTTGGGGCAGGGTGTTATAATACATTTCACATTACCTACTAACAGAAGGTTTACGTAGAAGATAGAAACTTATCAGCAATTTGTCCCACTGCAGTGTTTAATGTTTATATTGCCACTAGTGTCTGAGGCCTGCAGCCTTCTGTCTATATCTGGCCACTGAACTTTCACCCACTTTAGTGACACTCCAGTCATATGGCATGGAAAAAAATAGTACAAGTCACCCCCATACTCGCATCAATATAAATATTATTGTTTGAGTCTGCAAAACAAATGCATACCAGAATTAGTGTCGCTCTGCAATAATACAAACATACACAGTGGCTTCATTTAAAAAGGGTTTTTGTGTCTGTGGTTGTTTATACCATAGAATCCAGGCTTCACAAACACTGGACTTTTCATTAGGTACATCTGCACCTTAACAATATGTTATTACGCACCTTTCAGTATGATGTAATGCACTTCTGCACCACAATAATGAACACATTGTTGATAAAATCTTCTCTTTGGAATAACAGTAATTGGCCAAAATGGCCGAGGCCCATCAGGCGGTGGGCTTCCAGTTCACCGTGCGTCCAGACGGCGTGGACCTTAAACTGAGCCAGGAGGTCATCAAAAACATCTACCTGTCTGGAGTTACAGCGTGGAAAAAGAGAGCCATACAGTTCAAGGTAACATGGCTTTAATTAACATGATAAATAATAGATATTAAATACCATTACTGCACAGAACGGTGTGTTGGCTGGAGTCTACCCCGCCAGTCCATCCAGTTGGCTGATCGTGGTCATAGCAATGATGAGTACGTTGTATACTCACATCGACCCTTCTCTTGGAATGATTGACGCCATCAAGGAGAACCTTCCCCTCAGGTTAGACTTCAGACTGCCATTAAATGAGTCACTTAAAAACAGCGTAGACCAGGGTTTCCCAAACTTTTGTGAGTTAATAGTTTGTATAACACGGCACCAATTAAAAGTTTAGACAAAGAAGGTGTGTCCAAAGCTTTGCCTGGTGGTGTTTTTTGGGAAACTCTGGTGTAGTCATACACATTGGGCACATCATTAGGTACATCTGCTGTTTGAAGAAGGTAAGAGTGCAGCTAGAAACGACAATCATCAGCTTAAGCGTTGCTTGCTGCAGTACTCCAGTCTACACTGTTTTTTAGCTGCACTCAGTGTCCTTAACATAACGGATCTCAATACCGCAGTGCAGGTATACCTAATGTTGTGGCCAGACTGTAGAGCATGTGACTGTGCACAATCTGTGTCTTGAACTCTGTGAGAGAAAATGTAACAAGGGCAGTGTTGTGCCTTTTCTGAGTAGAGGCTATATATCAGTGCAGACCCGAGCCGTGCTGAGTGCCATCCTGTTTGCCACCGGACTCTGGCTCTTCCTCATCTACCTGCTGAGATACACCCTCAAAGCTCTGCTCTCCTACCACGGATGGATCTTTGAATCCCACGGCAAAATGAGCACATCCACCAAAGTGTGGCTGGTAGGTGCTGTCCAAACAAAACACATATTTATTCATATTTATTCTGTTTGAATTGTGTCTGCATTCTTTGTTTGTTCACAGAGCCTGGTGAAGATGTTCTCTGGGAGAAGACCACTGTTGTACAGCTTCCAGGCTTCCTTACCAAGACTACCTGTTCCCGATGTGGAAGACACCATTCACAGGGTGCCTACTAATGCAGTCATGGAAAACATTATGAGACCACCCTTCTTTCTCGTTCATTTGAATGCCTGGTGTACCTATATGTACCTTTGTTTGGACTTTTTGGCAGTACAATGCTGTCGTCATTCATGTAAGAGATTTGGGTTTAATCAATGCCAGACGTCAGCTCTTAAATTAAATTCTAATGAGCTATTTTTGTTATCATCAATATATTTTAAGGCACATTTAGATGTACCAGGCATTACAGTAGATCAAGAAAATGAAGAAACTACATTACATACAAAATACTTTATTTACAGTCACATGCGATTTCTATACTTTGATTGATTGCATGTGGGGCACATTTGACAAGAACACCTTTTAATTACATTTTAATTTTGCAAACTTAAGTCATAAAATAAAAAAAATGCTTACATAAAAAAATAAAGTAATAGTATTAAAAATGTAGATTTTTTATGCAAATAAGAATTTTTGCAAGAATAAGGTTAATTATATTACTATGATACACAAACATTTATAATACAACAACAAAAAATATATATATTTCATATCCTATTGCCAGAAAAACGTCCTAATAAATATTTTATGAGAATAAGTCATAATACAGTATTACAAGAAAAATGTCTTACAAGAAAGAAGTCATATTTTTTTCTTAATTTTATGAGAATATTACAAAAAAAAGTTTTACATTTGAAAAAGAAAAAGTCTGATTTCTATGATATAACAAGAAAAAAACATTTTCCAAGAGTAAAATCATATTATTAGAACAGGTCAGAATATATTATACATAATATTGCTAGAAAGTACATACAATACACAATAAATTGGATATAGTTAAAAACAAATTTTGACACAAAAAATATATTTTTTGACCGAGTACTGTAGTATATATTTTTAAGTACTTTTATGACAATTACCAATAACATTAAAGTCGTCATTTTACAACAACAAAGTCAAAAGGACTGAAAAAAATCACAAGAATAATTATTTCCAAGCTCGAATTTGTCTGCAACATCTTTGAGTGTGCAGATTCAGTCAGTCCAGTTCTCCTGCCATCTAGCGGTAGACTGTTGTACAGCTGTAGTCTAATAATGTACTGTTTATTCATATGCCATATTCATGCATATGACAAACATACTGTACAGTCATTTTTCTGTGTGTATGTGTGTGTGTGCAGTATCTTGACTCAGTACGCCCTCTGCTGGATGATGAAAGGTACAAGCAAATGGAGATGTTGGCCGGGGAGTTTAAAGAGTCACAGGCTGCCCAGCTGCAGAGATACTTGATCTTCAAGTCTTGGTGGGCAACAAATTACGTGAGTGGTCTCTGAATAAGAATATATGTTTTTTTATATGTGTAAAAATCCCAATATGTGTTGAATGCTATATTGTGATTCTGTAGGTAAGTGATTGGTGGGAGGAGTACATCTACCTCAGAGGCAGGGGCCCAATCATGGTCAACAGTAACTTTTATATAATGGTAGGATGGCCTTTTTAATTAGTTTATTTTTTGACAAGCACGGTACCTCTTACCCCCATACGTATGATATATGTATCCCATAATGTCTCTGTGACAGGACCTTCTCTACGTGGTCCCGACGCATCGCCAAGCTGCACGGGCAGGTAACGTGGTCCATGCCATGCTGCAGTACAGACGCAAACTGGAGCGGGGTGAACATGCACCGGTAATGCCTGACATACCCTTTTTTTTTTTTAGTACACGTTAATAAACCCTGTTACTACATCTATCTAACGGTTTCATCTTCACTTATCTTGTCAGCTGAGGGCTTTGGGTACGGTTCCTATGTGTTCCATGCAGATGGAGAGGATGTTCAACACCACACGCATCCCTGGCATTGAAACAGGTTCTTTTCTTTGGATGATGTTGATGTTTTTAAATGCACTCCTAAAGTGTGATTGCTGGTACAACACATTCCATCCATCCATTTCTATATAGCTTATCCTCATTAGGGTTGCAGGGACATGCTGGAGCCTAGAATATAATTAGAATAGAATCCACGTGCACCCAAAAAAGACCATAACTTTATGCAGTTATGGTTTGTGCATATTTATTACACTTTTTTTTAATGCTGTCAATTTTTGTTACATAATTACATACCAAATCTTTGTAGAAGAGGTTCAAATGTACCATTGGTCATAAATACATTTACTACTATTTTATACTACTGACCAGTACAAAGGTACCCTTATCCATCTTTTTCCAGACATAGTGCAGCACTTGACTGACAGGAAGCACCTGGTGGTGTACCACAAGGGCAGGTTCTTCCAAGTGTGGCTGTACACAGGAGGACGGCACCTCTTACCCAGTGAACTAGAGACCCAGTTCAACCGGATCCTCAATGACACATCGGAGCCTCAGCCTGGGGAGCTCAAATTAGCAGCGCTCACTGCAGGGAATCGGTCAATAAAAACACTTCAGTACATGCAATGTTTACTTTTATCATGTCTAACGTTGCCATCCTCATTCTAGAGTTCCATGGGCTCAAGCTCGCATCAAATATTTCAGCCAAGGAGTGAACAAAGCCTCCTTGGATGCAGTAGAGTCGGCGGCCTTCTTCTTGGCCCTAGATGAGAAGCCACAAGGTTACGATGCTGCAAGCAGCGACAGTCTTGACGGCTATGCCAAGTCACTGCTTCATGGAAAATGCTATGACAGGTAACATGACACTAGTTGCTATCACTGGACACTTCATTAGATACATTGATGCTCTGTTTTGATGGAGGTTTGGTAATGGTAATGGTTTTATTTCATTTGAACATGCATCAGATTACAATTTAGTGCATCCCATTATCAGTTCACAGTTCCACATGTCCAAAAGGAGTAGGAAGAAGCAAAGCTTATTAAATCCTACCCCTCCATCTGGTACTTTTACTATCAGTAACTGTTACATTTGTTCACTTCCTGCTTTCCATAATACAGTTTCATTCATTCATTCATTTTCTACCGCTTTTTCCTCACGAGGGTCGCGGGGGTGCTGGAGCCTATCCCAGCTGTCTTCGAGCGAGAGGCGGGGTACACCCTGGACTGGTCGCCAGCCAATCACAGGGCACATATAGACAAACAACCATTCACACTCACATTCATTATTTTTCAATTAAATATTATTATTTGTTTTTATTATTTCAATCACCTATTAAGTAAACTGCTAAAATCAAACATTAAGCCAACAAATTAAAAAAAAATTAAATTTCAAATACTTATTTGCACGAACAACGCTGAAAACATTCGGCATATGAGTATGTGGAATGTGATGTATTCTAGTGTAATCTATGCATGTTCAAAATAAACCATAACCAAGCAATTGATGTTACTGATGCAAAATGCCTCCCTGCCATCAAATAATTGCAACATATAGCACCATAGAAGTGATAGAATTGTCTTTACATCCACTTAAAATGATCAGAACATTTTAATAGGTTGATAAATGCTTGTTGTTTTTCTTTTAAAGAATGTTATTTTCTGTGTTGTCCAAGGTGGTTTGACAAATCCTTCACATTGGTTTCTTACCCAAATGGAAAAATGGGAATAAATGCTGAACATTCCTGGGCTGACGCACCAATAGTGGGACACATGTGGGAGGTAATTTATACTTTTACACACGGTTTATTAGAGCATATGTATAAGTTTGTGTGTGTGTGTGTGTGTGTGTGTGTAGTATGTCCTTGCCACAGACTGCTTCCACTTGGGCTACACAGAGGAAGGACATTGTAAAGGAGACATTAACAAAGGCCTTCCTCATCCCACTCGACTACAATGGAACATTCCTAAGGAGGTACTTACTCTACATGAGAAACCGTTAACACTCTACAATAAGGTGCACACAACTACAGTAGTTAATGAGGAACAAAACTATCTGGAATAGGTGCAGATTCTGAAAAATCCACAAAAAGAAAAGTTATTGTGTGTAGCTGCTCTATAGGAGTCCACAAGTCAATACAAAGGGTTGATAAATGAGCCTAATAAGGGGGCAGTCAGTGTGGTTGTACAGTATGTCCCACCTACCTGTAGTCTTGAAGCAATGAAAGTTCTTCTTGCATTAAAAAATTCTACATCATGTCTGCATGTGCCCAAATCCAAACGGAGGCACTACTCACCATGTGCCGATCCCTAAATTTTGCCCATGTTTTTGCACGCAGACAGCATGCACTTACAAGTGCAGCGGGTTGTGACCAAGGCTTAACAAGGTAGTGAGGACATGAGTGTGCGATGCAGGGACACATTTTATTTGTTAGACAGCTGTAGTAGGCGTCTTTTGCACTACTCTGGGACAAATCCGACTAGCTAGGGCATTATTGAGGCTAGAACTGCCATCATACATTGTACCATCAATATGAAACACAATAAGCAATATACTCATACAGCTTAAATAAGCATATATACTATACATTATTGTTTTTTGTCCTTGTCTAGTGCCAAAATGTGATTGAGACATCTTACTTGTCTGCAAAGAAGATTGCCGACGACGTGGACTTCCACGGATATCTGTTTAACGACTTTGGCAAAGGCCTGATCAAAAAGTGCAGAACCAGTCCAGATGCTTTCATCCAATTGGCCCTGCAGCTGGCCCAGTTCAGGGTAGGCCACCGACCATAATATCACATCCTGGCATCACTAAACCACCTTGACACATTGGACTGAATCTTCTGGACAGGACCAAGGAGAGTTCTGTCTGACGTATGAGTCCTCCATGACACGCATGTTCAGAGATGGTCGCACAGAGACTGTGCGCTCCTGCACTTCTGAGGCTGTAGCATTTGTTAAAGCCATGGAGGACAGTAAAGCAACAGTAAGTACAGCATTGGTATATGGATTAAATACTACATATGCAGTAAATAATGATAAATAACACATATAAAGCTATATAGTGTATGAATAACTAAGTATTAATTTTGCTATATTGAAAAATTGCTACCATATGCATTTTGCACATTTGGACCTTAATGAGGTTTTAAGAAGGGGGAGTGAGACAAAAAACATTTAAATAATAAAAAAAAATAATAATTGAGATAGGTTGTTTTTTTTGCATAATCCAAATAACCTTTGGATAATTACAACTGGCAATGAAAGCCAAAATCTGCTCAAAGTTCGCATTTTCTGTCAGGCATTCACACGGTCATGCCCTCCTGATGGCTAAAAATTAAAAAGCTTTCTCTTCTTTCTTTCTCGTCAAGCTGCATAAGCAAGCTGAGGTTGAACGTAGTAAGACAGTCATTCTACATTTGTGGAAAGATTCTGAGCATTATGGAACATAAAGGTCAAGTTGGTAGACCCCAAAAAATTACAACTGCGTTGAGCCAGAGGATCCGATTGGCTGTCCGTCAAGACACAGGGCAGTCCTTGACCCAAATGAAGGCCTGACTGCAGCGCAATGGGAAACGGCATCTGTAGGAAAAGGGTTTCAAAAACAAAAAACTAATTCAAAGACTTTGTCTCCTTCAACGCCACAAAACTGCCCTTATAGACTTTATCTTTCAAACATGAAAATGTGCGGGCTGCATGGTGGACGAGTGGTTAGCACGCAGGTCTCACAGCTAGGAGACCCGAGTTCAATTCCACCCTCGGTGTGGAGTGTGCATGTTCTCCCCGTGCATGAGTGGGTTTTCTCCGGGTACTCCGGTTTCCTCCCACATTCCAAAAACATGCTAGGTTAATTGGTATGAATGTGAGTGTGAATGGTTGTTTGTCTATATGTCCCCTGTGATTGGCTGGCAACCAGTCCAGGGTGTACCCTGCCTCTCGCCTGAAGACAGCTGGGATAGGCTCCAGCACCCCCACGACCCTCGTGAGGATAAGCGATAGAAAATGAATGAATGAATGAACATGAAAGTGTTGTTCACAGTAGTCAGGAAGTAGTTTGGCAGTGTGACCAATCACAGTGGAGTGGACTAAATTAGAAAAGACCGTTTTTGGCGGGAAGCATAAATCCAAGGAAATATAGCTGGAATAGGTGCAGATTCTGGAAGATCTAGAAGGTTTTCTGTGCAGGTTATTGTGTGTAGCTGCTCTATAGGAGTCCACAACTCAATACAAAGGGCTGAAAAAGGAGCATAATATCCTTTAATTGTTGTTTTCAATAAATTACTTTTTCAAACAGTTTTTTGTCACACTCCCCCTTTTTACGTTTGCTTATTGTAGCGCTACTTAAAACCTCATTAAGTTCCAAATTTGCAAAAGGAACACAAATTGTAGCTGTTTTTAAACTGGTCTTAAGGTTTTGATCAGGGTTGTGTTTATGTGTATGTATCTCATTACACATTATGCATTTATTTTTGTTGTCTTGCCTGGTTATTGAAATTGAAATTGCATTGAAACAAATGAACAAGTGTCATCAGGTCACATCATGAGGTCACACTGTGCTGCTGGGCCTGAAGTCACCAAGACCTGCGCTGACATGGACCCTGGACCTCTTTCTAGGGTTGAGCTGACAATGAGGTCCATGTTCTTATGTATGTGTGATGTTCTTATGAAACCAGAACACCCAGAGGCTCGCCCTGTTTCGGAAAGCAGCAGATAAGCATCAGAACATGTACCGTCTGGCCATGACTGGTTCTGGTATTGACCGGCACCTCTTCTGTCTCTACATCTTGTCCAAATATTTAGGTGTGGACTCTCCATTTTTAAAGCAGGTTAGATGCGACCGCCATCTGCAGACAATGGTTTTGATGCGTTGCATTCTGACAATGTCTTTGCTTCAAGGTGCTGTCCGAACCTTGGAAATTGTCCACCAGCCAGACTCCTCAGCAGCAGCTCAACTTGGTCGACATCAATAAATTCCCCAAATACGTTAGTGCTGGAGGTGGATTTGGCCCGGTGAGAGATAATACTTTTATCTTATGTTACTGTATAGCCATAACCTTTGAAATGCACACCAGACCATGGGCTTGAGAGCTCTTCAAGTTTATTTTACCAGACAGTCCAACAGTATCCCCCCCCTGCACACAATAATAATACACAGGAGGTGAGGGAGGGGGGTGGGAGTGTAGAGTTAGGTTTGGAAGAAAGGTAGAGCTGGGTGTCATCCGCGAAGCAGTGGAAGTGAATGTTAAATTTAGGGAAGATATGGCAGAGGGGGAGAAGGTAGGTTATGAAAAGAAGGGGCCCCAGGACAGAGCCCTGGGGCACACCTGAGGTGACTGTGGAGGGGTTGGAGGAGAAAGACAATAGGACTCCTCACCAACAATTCACCCAGCCCCAACCATAATTCCCCAATGAGAGGGTGAGGTAATTTATCTAAAAGGTACCATATTTACACTTACAACACCCTTCTTTTATGTTACAAAAGCCTTTCAATATTACCACACTTAAGTTTCACTTTCTATATACATTTTAAGCACTACATTACATTTAACTACATTTACCCAACAACTACCCAGTTAAACCCCCCCCCTCCTCTAGGTGACACTTGGGAGAGTCCAATCAAGGTGATCAGCCTCTGGCCTGCACTCACATGGGCGAGCCTCCATGCTTGTGCCCCGACCAATCACCTCAAAGAAAGGAGAAACTGATGAGAAATTAGGAACAAAACCATTCATTCATTCATTTTCTACCGCTTTTTCCTCACGAGGGTCACGGGGGTGCTGGAGCCTATCCCAGTTGTCTTGGGGCGAGAGGCGGGGTACACCCTGGACTGGTCGCCAGCCAATCACAGGGCACATATAGACAAACAACCATTCACACTCACATTCATACCTATGGACAATTTGGAGTCACCAATTAACCTAGCATGTTTTTGGAATGTGGGAGGAAATCGGAGTACCCGGAGAAAACCCACGCATGCACGGGGAGAACATGCAAACTCCACACAGAGTTGGCCGAGGGTGGAATTGAACCCTGGGCCTCCTAGCTGTGAGGTCTGCGCGCTAACCACTCGCCCACCGTGCCACCCCGGAACAAAACCAATTACTTCTAAATGAAAAACTAACTAACTAAAGTGGCAATTCAACAACTTAAATGGCAAACAAATATAATAAGTACGAACCAGAATGTATGTGTAAATAACAAAAGCCAGCTATATACACAAATAGAAACATACAACAGTGTGTAGGTGGGGCATACACCTGATCAGTGAGGGACGATTGGCAGCTCCCTCACATATAAATATGTAAACATTGTCACCTTTGTTTCAGGTGGCCGACGACGGCTACGGCGTGTCTTATATCATCGTTGGGGAAAACCTCATCACATTCCACATCTCCAGCAAGTTTTCCAGTCCCGACACGGTAAATCTGCTCCTACAGACATAGTCATATTTAGTACAGTTCTTGAACGGGCATTTTGTGTCATTGGTGCAGGACTCGTGCAGGTTCGGTCAGCACATTCACCAGGCCATGATGGACATCCAAGCACTTTTTAAATCCACTACTGACAAGACCACAGCAGAGGCTGTGCAGCAGCTTCACAATGGGAAGAAGCACATTTAGCAGATGTGATCAACTGGCAAAGATTTCTGCCGACTTTTAACTGCTAATATAAGAGCTGCTCATTCCACTCACATAAGGAAGCAAGGATGCTCCTCTAATTTATTTCTGTGTATATTTTACTTTTCAATGCAATTTTGCCATATGCCCAATGGAACCTTGTAAATAAATCACCCTTTTAGAAATCTCAATTATTACTGCCAGTACCGTCTCCTTTTTCTAATATCCTGCACATTTAATGAGATAACCAAGAGAAGTTGTAAAACCAAACTTAAGTCAAACTACTACCTTTGAAGACGAGACACAATAGAGAAACAACAAGAAGGTATAGTATAGTGGCCTTTTATTGGTATTGCTGGAATAAGCATAGTGTAGTGTATAACGAGGCTGCACGGTATCGAGTGATTAGTGCGCAGGCCACACATCTAGGAGACCCAGGTTCTATTCCCCGCTCAGGCATCTTCTGTGTGGAGTTTGCATGTTCTCCCCATGCATGCATGGGTTTTCTCCGGGTACTCCGGTTTCCTCCCACATTCCAAAAACATGCTAGGTTAATTGGCGACTCCAAATTGTCCATAGGTATGAATGTGAGTGTGAATGGTCTATAGTATGTGCCCTGTGATTGGCTGGTGACCCGCCTCTCGCCGGAAGACAGCTGGGATAGGCTCCAGAATGCCCACGACCCTCGTGAGGATAAGCAGTATAGAAAATAGATGGATGGTAAATAACGAGTTGTGTTTCTAATATTGTGCTGATCAGCCACACCCTTTCTTATGGTGTAGTTCTGGCTCTACGGTTGTCATCACACCTCTTTGAATTTGTTAGATGCTGCTCACTGAAATAATGTCTGCTGAGGTCTTGATTTTTCCACCTTTGAAGCATCATTCAAAAATTACCTGAAATACTGTAATACGGCTCCAATTAAGGCCACCTCTCAATTAGGGATGTAGTTTTTTTATACTTCCAAACATCCAGCAGCTTCATTTGCCTCTGCATGCACTGTAAATGTTGCTGAGAAACCCCTGTATCTTGCATTTGTCGTACTGTTTATAATGAACCAATCAGCAGTATTTTCATTTTTCCATTCATTCCAAATCATGCAAGACAATATATGTTAAATTGGAACATTTATGGCTGAGAATGCATGGGACAAAAGCAGACTTTCTTCAGTCATATATTTGAGTATTTATTGATTCTGGTGGGGCTCAATACAAAAAGTCAAACGAATAATAAAAAAAACCATTCTGGTCAAACTTCAGTTTCTTTCAAGGCATTGGTTACACAGCAAAGAACTAAAACTAGACTTTATAACTGTACAAAGTGGACAAAGAAAAAAAATACAACCTGCTTGCGTTATGAGAGCAATATTACGAGCCAACGGAAGTTCTGAGGATCCAAAATGAATCAAACTGTCGTCATCAATCTCTCACCTTTCAAGCACATGGGGCAAAATAAAAAAAGCAAATAAACTTAAGAGATTATTTTTTTTTTGGCCAATGTTATTATATATTACATGAGGACAGTAAGTGGAGTCCATTGGGTGATACCAATCTGAGCCACCAGGTGATGCTGTTTCTCATGGACACACCAGCGCGGCGCTACCCTGGACTCTAACATGGTTCTGTAGTTGCTTGTGTTAACAAAATGTACTCTAGAAGGATGCAGGAGGATTAGGAAGTTGCACCAGGCGTGGGGTTGACATTCTGGGTGGCTGCTTGCGGCGCCACCTCGATGATCCGTGGCTTGTCGATGATGCGAGCCGTACGATTGCCTTTCTCCACGATGCCGATGATCCACGCTTGGTGGCCTTCGCCATATTTGGGGGATTTGATCTCAGCGCAGAAGCGGGCGGCTTGTTCACGCGGGAGACAAATGAGCAGTCCGCCTAAGAAAAGAAATACGCTAGTTGGTTTTGAAGGTTGTGATCACGGAGACCTTAGTAGGCTTTGCGTACCTGATGTTTCGGGACAAGTGCCGTGCATGAGACCGAACATGTTGCCGCAGGCTTTGGACACGGCGGCCATCTTGGCGAGCACAGGAAGGTTGTGGATAACGAAGGACACCTCGCTCCGCTGTTGTCTTGCCAGCGTCTGCGCGTGGCCGAGAATGCCGAAGCCTGTGATGTCGGTGGCGGCGTGAGCGTTGAAGGTGTGCATCAGGCTGGCCGCTGCACAGGTTAAAAGTATAATTAATTTCAAAATAATACACAATAATTTTCAGTAGAATCTTGATTTTTGCCATTTCTTGGTGGTCCCGGATTATTCATTCATTCATTCATTCATTTTCTACCGCTTTTTCCTCACAAGGGTCGCTGGGGGTGCTGGAGCCTATCCCAGCTGTCTTCGGGCGAGAGGCGGGGTACACCCTGGACTAGTCGCCAGCCAATCACAGGGCACATATAGACAAACAACCATTCACACTCACATTCATACCTATGGACAATTTGGAGTCGGCCAATTAACCTAGCATGTTTTTGGAATGTGGGAGGAAACCGGAATACCCGGAGAAAACCCACGCATGCACACTCGCGACATGCAAACTCCACACAGAGATGGCCGAGGGTGAGGCTCTACTGTGTACCCATTACTGATATATATTTATTAGTATTCAGTATTTATTACCTGTCCTGTTGAGTCTCGCCATGTTCATCATTGCTTCGTGGTACGCCAACTCCACGTCTTCTTGTGTGACCACTAACTTGATCTTATTCCACTTCTCAGGCTAAGAAGCAAACAGCATTAGTGTCAAATGTGATGTGTGCGTGTGTTTGGCTGTGTTCCAACGTACGATATCGAGCCACTGGTGCACTGCGACAGCCACTTGTGTCCCTAACGGCTTGGTCAACACCAGGACGTCTCCTGGCACTGCGTTGTCTGGCCTGTTGCATGCAAAGTGTTGAACTTGAAGTGCTACTTTACTTAACAGCAGTTGTTGATGACTTACATGATAAATTCATTCGGCTGACACACGGTCGTGGCCACTCCCCCCAACACCACCCAGGGATTGAGCACCGTCTGTCCTCCCGTCACAGATGTGCCCGCCTCTTCCGCCGCGTCTTTGAAGCCCTGGATGATCAGCGGCATGACTTTGTCTCTCTCCTGTAAACGACAACGAGATAAGTTAGCATGCGTGTTGCGCAAAAAAACCTCACTTCGCCGCCTCTCACCTTCTCAGACATCTTGTTGCTCACCCCCAGGAGCATCAACATGTTGTCGCATTCCGTCACCCCCATGGCGTACAAGTCGCTGAGGACGTTTGCACATGCAACACGACCCTGCGAAGGCAGAGACATTAAATGCCATAAACTTCAAATTCACTAATTTCTGCTAAATGTTAAAATAAACACATCACAGCATATTATAGCAATCCTAGTGTACAGTGGAACCTGTTTATGGTATGTTTAAAGACATAATTTCTTTGAAAAATCTGTCCGTTGTAGCAATGTCAACTTCCTCATTATCGCCAAGAACAGTATTAACGGGATAGGTCCCATTTTTATACATGAAGTTGTATTACATGCCCATCAGCAGTGTAGTGCATCAACAGTGACTTTCCCCCTACTTTGTCCCGGGTCCAGTTATGGTCAGTTTTTGTTTTAGAAAAAAGTAATTCCGGTAAACTTGGTGGAGTCACTAAAGTATTGTTGAGAACTAAAATATTGTTTTGCTTCTCAAAACAATATGCATTCAAAAGAGTAATACATTTGCATCACAAAACCGTTTTCCTCCAAAAAGTCAGTCTCTCCAAAGCAGGCCTATCTTTATTTATATTTATTTATCTATCACGGTGGAAGAAAGAACTATAGGCATTTAGAAGATAACATCAAAGTGATGTGTAGCATTTTACACTGGTCAGTGGCGACAGTTGGGCTGGGATAGGCTCCAGCAAAATGGATGGCTGGAGTGTACAGATGACCTTAAGGGTGTTATTTCATGTCTAGAGGGTTCTAATAATGTTATTACCATATTCAGAAGGTCATAAACAGGTTTTCTATACTCCAACTACAAATCCAGGGCTTTACTGTATTGTCATTATAAATCGCAAGATCTCAGCAAATCTTGAATATGTTCCCAAACAAAGTCACGTACCCCTTCAGACATCGGACTGGAAGTCATAAACCACACAATGAATCCTCTTTGATAAATTGTTAAATACATTATTTTCGCAAAGAGTAGGAATGATGTCAGTCGTGTGGTTGTGTTTTTTTCTCAAAAGTCAAAAAAGACATTGCAGCTTGCCTTGCACAAGTTTCCCATGGTGGCACAGAACCATGGGAAAAACCACAACAACAAAAAAACAAAAAACCTTAAACTGTATTATGGAAAGCAGGAAGTGACCAAATGTAACAGTTACTGATTGTAAAAGTACCAGATGGAGGGGTAGGATTTAATAAGCTTTGCTTCTTCCTACTCCTTTTGGACATGTGGAACTGTGAACTGATTATGTGATGCACTCAATTGTAATCTGATGCATGTTCAAATGAAATAAAACCATTACCAGTTTAATATGACCAAATTCAAAAAGGATTTTCGCAACACCAAGGCTTCCCGGAACTTCCACGGGATGGCAAAAAGTCATAGCTATAACTGAAAACAGCTAGCCGGTTGGTTGGTAAGGCGGGTTTAAACACCTAATTGAGCACGTCCAGCCTCGCTACGTCGTGTCGGATCATATGCACCAAGAAGTAAATAGGTCAGTTCTTCCTCATACCTAATATTCTTGACTGTAGTTTTCAGTGTAATACAGTATCACTTGATCAAGCCTTTTCTAACAAGTAATAATGTATGATATCGGATCAGACTGAAATCGGTATCGGCCAAAAATCAAGGCTGTGATATCAGGATCAGATCAATTCCTTTCAGGGCACAGTTAATTGTCAATGTAAATATGTTGGTAGACATATCCATACCATCATGTAGGGCTCGTCCACTATAGGGTAGATGTAGTCTGTTGTCTGGACAAGTGAAAGGCCTCCATGTCGAAGCGGGATGACGCAGGTGTCCATTCCGATGCCTTGGAAATGAAAGATTTTTTACAATGAAGTCATGCCATCAAGAACACTCACTGTTACCAGGACTGGTATAACTGGTTGACAAAACTATATATTTGGAATTTTGCATGTTTTTCCACTATTTCTTTCAAGACACCGGCTGCTTTTTAACATGCCGAACTTCTAATAAGTTGCTACAGTGACAAATACCTAATCGAGGCATGACTGCTCCCAGGAACTGTTCATCTTCTTGATAGTGGTTCTCTTGTAGATTCTCTAAAAGCTTCTGTAAAACCTCTTGCGGCACCTGTTGTACACAAACATCACACATCAGCTTCAATGACGTACACAGTAAATGAAGACGTTTAAGTTGCTTGACTGCGACATGTGGAAGAGCCTAACCTTGCAGCCCGTGCCCTTGAGCTCCGCAAAGCGTGTGAGCCGGAAGTTCTTGTCCAGCTCATAGCTTTCGGGATTGAAGGACTCCCTCACGGACATGTCTGAAAAATCTGTGGGCCCTCAAAGACAGAAAGCAATGATGAATTACCCGTTACAATTAGGTACATTAGGTACAATATTAGGTACATCTGTACAGTCCAATACATGGGATATACATTACAGTATTTGCATTCACGGTGTTAAAAAAGCCATTTAGGTACCAATATCTTTATTATACAGTCTCTAAACATTATTCCTTAATGAAGCTTGTGTGATGCACAAGGTGATAAACTGGCATCTGTGCTGATGCAGTACATACATTCAACACTACCAAGGCCGTCCTTCTCTTCTTGGCTGATATGAGCTTATGATACTTTAAATTGCTGGTTAATACTGCATAATTTCTCATGGGCTACTTATAATTACTCACTTGATAGATTACTTACTGTATTTATTTTGAAACACTCACTGAACACTTCTGAAATATATATTATATATATTATATTAAATATTAGCGGCACGGTGGTCTAGGGGTTAGCGCACAGACCTCACAGCTAGGAGACCAGGGTTCAATTCCACCCTCGAGTTTGCATGTTCTCCCCGTGCATGCGTGGGTTTTCTCCGGGTACTCCGGTTTCCTCCCACATTCCAAAAACATGCTAGGTTAATTGGCTACTCCAAATTGTCCATAGGTATGAATGTGAGTGTGAATGGTTGTTTGTCTATGTGTGCCCTGTGATTGGCTGGCGACCAGTCCAGGGTGTACCCCGCCTTACGCCCGAAGACAGCTGGGATAGGCTCCAGCACCCCCCGCGACCCTCGTGAGGAAAAAGCGGTAGAAAATGAATGAATGAATGAATATTAACCCACTCTGTTAACACTTCTACTTCTATGAAACACTCATATTATATCACATACTAATTATGCTGAAGTTCTCTTCTTAAATCACACACTAATATTGTTATAATGCTCTGTTAAATAAAGTTATGGTCCCTCTGCTGTCAAATCTGTAACTGCATTATGCTAACTCAATTGGTACATCACTTCATTTATGAAACATCAATAAAAGCTTTTTTTTAATCTGACATACAAAGAATCCCTTATTCATTCTCTCCACAGTCACACTGATTGTGGTGGTGTAGAGTTGAATCGGGAGGTGTTTCTCATATTTGGCTACCTCTCACAGAATCTTCACATTAGAAACTCTCAGTATGTTGCCACTGCAAACAAGCATTGTAAAAGTAGTTATTTTTGGCATGGCTTTTATATTGTATCTGATGGACTTGTGCAGGCATACCTTTTTTTACAGTCTGACAGCAACAACATACTTCCAAAAAGCACTCAAGTCTTAATAGAAATGTCACGTGAGTCATTACGACAGACTTTAATAAAAATGTCACTGTCTGAGGGTGTGTTCAAGACTCCAAATGTTGTGAAGTTCATTCAACCCTAAAACAATGATATTCACCACAAGGTAGCTTAATATTCAGTGTTCATTCGCACATTTTTAATCATTACAACTTTAATATCCTGTCAGACGTTGCAGCAATTTAATGTGTGATTTTGCAAGTGTTTATATTTGAACGCTAAGACTAGCTAGCTTCAGACCCATGCATGAAGTGCACTGGCTTATGTGACAAGGTGCTGCTAAGGTCTGCAAGCACTCGTAAACATAATTGAATGCAGTGTATGTTACGATTTAAACGCACCACGTAAGTATTGGAACAGGGTGCAAGCTCGCTGCGCATCAAAGTTAAAAAGTTGCCATAGAGCGCCGAACAAAAATGTCGGCGGCGGAAAAAATTAACCCTTTCCTGGCCCGCGCCATGCGACGTGCGCCACAATCAAGAGTTGCTATCAATAAAACTACACCCAGCGTGCTACTTGTGCAACGCTCGCAACGACCCGGTACACCACAAGTGTTTACAATCGTCATATATGCATTTAGAGGACCGAAGCGGGGTTATATTCCAGCAACATTTCCCCTTTAATTGAAGCTTCCAGTTCATCCTTACCAGCTTCAAGTCAGCGCCAGATCCCGACACAAGAGCGGGGACAGCGGCGGCTTGCGTCGGTCCTTCAATTAGGTGTCCTTGGCTGATGCCTGATAGAAAATGGCCTGTATGTTTACTTTACAGACGATTCGTGGAAATGCTTTATATATTTTGTACATAACATCACTTAGAATAATATTCAAAATAATTTAGCTGTAATATATGTTGTTTGAGAATTTATTTGTGATCGAATTGAATTGGGAAATTCACGCGATAGCCACGGGTCCTTTGCGTGTACAGTTGTGGCCTCAACATCCCCTTTAACAAGCTGGTGAGTCTGGCAACTCCTCCGTTACAATGGAGTGTACCTTTAATTGCATGTTTTCCCTCCAATTAAAGCTTGCTTAAAATATACACTTTAATGTCTGCGATCAATAAACATGCGTTTCCCGACTAATTCATATTCGCCAGAAACTATAAAGCATTTATACTGGACCATATCGCAAAATTTGACGTTGTTCTTTAACTAAACTACAAAAAATAACTGTCAAATGTCAAACATTTATTGATAAAGCGATGTGCATTGGAGGAATATAAAAAAATATAAACATCACTTAATAAACAAAATGGCAAACAAATATCAAGTTGGCTATCAAGTACAATCATTAAACGGTAATAATGAACAATGCAAATTTATACAAGACTCAAAAATAATTTAGATCATGTTATCTTGCAATGAATGCAACACTTGAAAAAATTAAAAATGGCACAATCTTGCTACCTATCTTGCGTTGAACAGCAGGGCGGTTCCACAGCCCCAAGGGCCAAACCCCTGTCCAGGAATGACTCCTGACTGGCTCACAAGTTCAGTTCAAAACTTGACAGTAACCAATATTTTTGCAGCACATACAGTACCTAAAAACACCAGGGCATTACTATATAGACTGGCTTTTTTGTAATAGGCCTTCAAAGACAGCAGCGCACTCCTGTCATTTAGAGGATCTTTGTCTAGCACATTTGCAGTATGTAAAGTATTATAAACAGCACAGCACTCCTTGCACATAGATCTTTGACTAGCGTTTTTATTTTTTCCAGTAGATCTACAATTTGTTTTCTGTTTCTTTACACATAGTTGTGCATTCCGTCATATAGAGGACTGGAATTTTTGCAGTACATTAGTTTGTCTTGTGGTTAGTTAACGTTTTTGCAGCAGGTACTGAAAAACAGGAGAGGGCTTGTGTTGTATCGAGGACGGTACTTAAAAACAGCAGAGCGCTCCTGTCAAATAAAGGATCTTTGTCTCACATTTTGCTGTAGGTACTTAAAAACAGGAGTTTGTGTTGTATAGAGGAAGGTACTTAAAAGATCAGAGTATTCTTGTCTTAATGATCTATGACAAATGTTTTTGTTTTTTTGCAGGTGGTCCATGCATACATTTTCTTTGCCGCTTATCCTCATTAGCTGGGTATGCTGGAGCCTATCCCAGCTGTTTTTGAGTGGGAGGCGGGGTACACCCTGGACTGGTTGCCAGCCAGTCACAGGGCACATATAGACAAACAACCATTCACACTCACATTCATACCTATAGACAATTTGGACTCGCCAATTAACAAATTAACATGTTTTTGGAATGTGGGAGGAAACTCCACGCACAGGGAGAACATGCAAACTCCACATAGAGATGTCCAAGCAACTGGGAACCCAGGTCTTCCCGATGTGTGGCCAAAGTATATTTATTTAAAAAAAGTCCAGAGCATTCTGAAAATGTGCCCCCCAGAACAATTATTGAATAACCCTGACTTAAAGTATAATTTGTGCAACAGAAACAAACACTATGACATTTGTAGATCTTGCCTTTGTTTTGTATTCATGGTGTTTTGGATGAAATGATAATGAAGTACAAAGCAGTTGTTGGCGGTGAATGACAACGCATGTAGTAAAGGAATGCAAACAATCGCAGGTCATGGGGGTTGCCCTCCAATCAGCCAGTCAGGTCCATCAGTGGTGTCCCTCCCACACTTGGAGGTATGCTCTTATCACAAGCTATAAGAGAAGATAGAGAAGATATTCTATGAAAGCATAGTCCAGTATAAGCATAAAGAACAAATTATTTTTGACCACGAGGGGGCAACAGAGAGTTGCTAAAATAGTAGTGTAATAATTAGCTGACATTTGGGGAAGCTGCGTGAGAAATGTCACAGCAATGACGTGGATATATGAGCCAAATGAGAGAGTTGGCAACAGCGGATGTTTTTGTGTTGTGACACTACATAGTGTGCATGTTATGCAGGATGGAGATGGTGGAAAGATCATGGTGTAATAGTTATGAATTACATTTGAACCCATACATGATGAGGGTCCATTTAAGACGTCTTCTGCAGCATCTAGGGAGCCAATGGAAAGACAGTTTTATACTCCCGCGACCGCATACGTATATGATACTGCATATTAGTCTACCTCTTTTCAGTCTCCTCCTGGCAAGTTTGATTTGATCTTGAAGGATCTGAACCCAATCCCGTGGCCCGGGGAGCTTCTCTATTCTGTGCTCGTTGCAGTATTTCTCTGTAAACGCTGCACACAGATACAACTGAATTCAAATAGGGACTCAAATGCGGTGAGTTTCAAGTGTTTTATTCATATTAAACCTAAAACCAGACTTTATTTTACTTTATTTTGCACATTAATCATCAGTTTGACACAATCATTATACTCATCTCTAGCCCAAGCTATTATTTTTTGCATTTTGCATTTATTTTTGTTTGGTGTTTATTAATGCAGAGGCCACATTTTGAGGGTATGGGTACAAATGGTATATTAAACATGGTGTCTTTTTGTCTGACACCTACCTTTAATGGCGCCAACAATATTCTGGTCCAGGCCTTTCCTGTTATCATTAAGCCCCCTCTTCCTTTTCCCATTGGGCAAGGAGATAGCTAGGGTTGCATCATCAAAGAAGGCACACACCTAAAAGATATTGTACAGTTAGCGTGAATACAAAAACATCCGTACTTGTCCATCATAGTGACAGTCAAAAACTTTGCACCAGTTTCCTGAACAGGAGGCTTCCAGAGCGTGTGTAGTTGACTAATATGGAGTCTAGTTGAGCCTTGGAGATAAAAACGTCATAATCCTCAGCAAGGCGCACCTCCGACTGAAAGGCAATCAGATGAAACAGTGTGGCAAAAGATGTCACAGAAGCATCATTGCATGTTCTTAAATTACCTGTACTTCAGTGGCCTGAGGTGCCTTCACTTTTGTGTGTTTGTTGATACTTGCTAGGTTACTATGCTGTGGCTGCACACAGATCTCAGTGGAACCAATAGATGAGAGTGAAATTTCCCCACATTCTTCTTTCTTTACGGCTTCTGTGGGTGCAGCAGTCAGCGGTGATACCTCCAAAGGGGAAGCAACAACCCTCTTTGCCACTTTAAAGATTGGCCTCCACTTCCTGGGCCTGTGGTAAGGAGAAGAACCAGGACCAAGGCGAGGTTGACATGGCTGGTCAGATGATACTAGGAAAAAAAGATGTACAGTATTTTCAATACTGCAGTTGCAGTGTTTTGAGTATTATTCGTTCCTCGCTCACCTCTCTGGGCCTGCATTAGCCTCCTCATGGTACGCAGCTCCTGCAGAATGGCCTGCAATGTGCCTTTGCAATTGCACACACAGCAAGGGGCTCCTGATGCAACAAGTACTGGAACTACATCTGTTGGAAAGTCACATGATCTGTCATTTCCCGCTTAAACTTGCAAGATTACAATTGTGTAATTGCCCAAAGTCAGCTGGGATAGGCTCCAGCATACCCTAGTACCCTGTGTTGGGATTTAGTATTTACTGTTTTCCTATGCATTGACTGCTGTGAAAACATCAAAGCTAGTGAATACTTTCCATGAGCATCATCCACTTTAATCATCATATCCTTGCTGGAGTAGCTGCAGGTGGGACCGTGAAGAATTGGAGTGGCTCTGGACAAAGCAGAAGGCGTTACATTCCCAGTGGAGTCGCAGCTGTTCATCCGCCGGTTCTTTGATTGAGCAGAAGAAGCTGCAGGCTCTACGTCGGTCACATCCGGGGATGTTTTTGATACTCTGTCTTGTTCTTTTTCCACGCGCTGATACACTCTGCTGGTCTTGTCGCCTAGAAGCCTCATCATACCAGTGATTTGCTTCTTGATCTCCATGCTGTCATCACCCGGCCAAACTAGAAAGACATAGTGTATGTGCAGTAGATGCAGAAGACTATAGTTTAGCGTGTGCACACATATGCAAATATTCATCCTTTTTCATTCATTCATTCATTTTCTACCGCTTTTTCCTCACGAGGGTCGCGGGGGTGCTGGAGCCTATCCCAGCTGGACAATTTTGGAGTCGCCAATTAACCTAGCATGTTTTTTTGGAATGTGGGAGGAAACCGTAGTACCCGGAGAAAACCCAAGAACATGCAAACTCCACACAGAGATGGCCGAGGGTAGAATTGAACCCTGGTCTCCTAGCTGTGAGGTCTGCGCGCTAACCACTAGACCACCGTGTCGCCTCATCCATTTTCTTTGGAGTCTATCTCAGCTTTAGTCAAGAAGCGGGGTACACCCTAGACTAGTCACCAGTCAATATAATAAAGATTTGTAGATAGATTTAAATGGGAATTTAATTTAAATGGGAACATTACGTGGGTTTTCTCCAGGTACTCCGGTTACCTCCCACATTCCAAAAACATTCCACTCCAAATTGTCCATAGGTATGAATGTGAGTGTGAATGGTGCCCTGTGATTGGCTGGCGACAGCTGGGATAAGCTCCAGCATGCCCGCGACCCTTGTGAGAATAAGCGGGATGCATGGATAATGTGTAATACATACAAATATACAATATAATAAATGATATAATGAAGATAAAAACAATTGAAACATAACTTACCATCTGGCACAGCAGCATCCTGCTCTCCATAGGTGTCTTTACAACTGGAATGAGTCACATGTGAGGGGCCAAACTCTATAATTAAAAACAATATACAATATAACAAACAAATAATAATGTGACATATTGTTGCACAGATTAAGAGTGTGAATGAATGTTAAAATTAGGGCCTGGAGCCCCTCCCTTTCCATGACAAATCCACCACCTGTGGGTGATATGAATGAACTGCATGCTGCAGACCGAAGCTGTGACAAAGCTTATTTTGCGGCCACAATGCGACCAATTAAGGTCTATTTTTACTCGTGTGAATATCTAAGCAATCCCGGGTGCATTTGCATTGCTAAAATAATTTCCAGGATTGTTTACAAGAATCGTGATGGAGGTTTTTTTTTATGCAGGTTCGCCGATGCACAGACGATGTGGACATGGCTTTTGTTCAGCATGCTTACCTTCACCTTTGACGAGTTTAAAGCTCTGTGACTTTCTTCTCCTCTTTCTCTTCTCCTCAGTGTCCATCTTCTTCAGTGGCTGTGCAGGCTGCAGAGATTCGTGCACCAAGTGACTAAAATAATCACTGTCCGTCTGCTTTATTATCAATCGGTTCAGTTCATCATAGGGCTGTGACAGCGGGTCTGTCATCACCGTCATCAGTCTTTTAAAAGCTGCTTTTCTATTACATTCTCATTTTGACACCCTGGTCGAGTCAGCGAATGAATGATTCGATATCTTAACTTGTTTTTCTGTTACATTCGCATGTTGACACCCTGGTCGTGTCAGTGAATTAATGAATTTATATTTAACAGGCGTCGCTTGCCTTTTACGCCCCCACATGGTATCACCCTGTACTGTGCTTTTATGGTTTATGTGTAAAAAAATAGATACACAAAAATGTAAAGATTGTGTGTTTATTGAACCTTCAACCACATATTGTTTCTGTTTTACTGGTGACATTGTTTATTAAATGATGTGATTAATACAAGTATGTATTACTATTTTTAAATCCGATTTAAAGGACGATAAAACAGTATTCATCTCTTATATTTGGGTAATTGTGCTGCAGTCTTACAACTTTATTTTGAAATAGTGACCACAATAACAGGACTCTTATACTGAAAAACCACTAACCTCCTGTTTGACATCCGGGTGAAGTAGCATTGGTGTGCTATGTAGTGAACACTAACCCGGTTACTAGAATGCGGTTATTTGAATGTCCGGATATTGTTTGATATTGTATACTTAAAATGGATATACTCAAAGCTGAGATCACCAGAAAGAGGAAACTCCTCGAAGAGAAGCAACTTGTTGACGTAAGTATTGTCATCTTTGGGGAGTTTTGGTTTGCTAGTTAGCTAGCTTTTTGCTAGCATTGTCTTTTTTTATTAGCTGTAGCCAGCTCTCCGTCTTCTGTCTATCAATGGAGAACAAACATTTATATCGAACTCTTCCTTGGGTTTTTACACTTTAAAAACATCTTTATTTAAAATAATACCGTATTGGCTAGAGGAAGTTAATACATCCAGCTGCGCAGTAGGTCGGTATCAACAAGAAGGCGGCCACAATATTAGGTACACATTTAGTACGAGAATTGTATCAACATTTCTATCTGTAGGCATAGTGATTCTTTACACGCTCACAATTATTGTTCCTTTTTTGTTTCCAGGACTCCAAAAAGTACTTCAAAAGATCCGATCTCGCACGGAAGGAGCAGGAAGACTACTTCCGAAGATGTGGCTATAAGGTTGGTTGCTGTATTTAGCTTTAGCACGCACAAACACATCTCATTTGTTCAATGTTATGTCGCCTTTGCCATTGAGCCACGCGTGGGGAAGGTGACAAGTTCAGGTCTTAAGTCAGTCGTGCATTAGTGTTGTATGTATTTGTCTTCACTTTGCTGTTTCTCCTCAACTTGCCGCCTGCATCTGTAGGTTCAAAGAGAGCCTCCTGACAGTCAGGTATGGGCTTGCAACAGTGAAAGTAACCGACAGGATTGCATGACTTAAAAAGTGTTTTTTTTATGTTTTAATATAGACAGTGTCCGAGTGCTTCTACATTCTTGGCACCTTTTTTTCACCAGCAACAGACTATTGTCTGCTTCTAGTACCCAATAATTGTCGGTGTGTATACTTTAAATACTCAGCCAGAGACACAATGTTAACATTACTGGACTTGTTTCATGGCACAAAGTCTTAAAAAAAAGGTAACAAGGAACAGAAGCCACAAAACCAAATAAGGACACATTCCCAGTGTGCTTTTCAGCATGGGTACTGAATTTAAATGGGAAATATTAGTCTTATAAAACAGTTTTTGACTGCAGCTTTTATTTTATGCTTTCTCTCCCTGTTTTGGTTTCTGCAAAGCCTATGATGTCACACTTTGCAAACACACTGATACCCAAAGGGTCATGTGGAAGGCTTTTTTTGCATTAGATTGTGTTCCTTAATTGTGATAATGATAGGCTGAAAGCATTGATGCATGTGTGTTTTAAAGGCATGATGAGGTACTTTGTTCTGGAAAAAGGCCAAACGTGGCAGTGTAGATGCTATTAAAGGCTGCATTATTAAGGCCTTTGTGTCCATTGATGAGAGTGCTTATTTTTCTACTCGGAGTTACAGGTAAGATATGCATGGGAATCTGTGCTGATTGATTTGTCATTGTGATGAACAACCTCTTGAATTCTGAGGTCACATTTTACATGAGCCTACGAAAGCGTTTTTTGTTAACATCAATCATACCATCTCTATTGCTGTACTAACGTGAGTGTTTCCTTTTTTCCTGAAGATTGACAAAAAGGAGGAGGATGAAGCAGCCACCTCAGCGAATCCAGTGCTGGAGCTGGAACTGTCAGAAGAGAAGCTGCCAATGACACTGTCACGACAGGAGGTGAGGGGTTGCTAGTATAAGAGAGTGTAAGTCTACAAAGTTTCTGCAAAGAATGAAATTGAATACTCCTTAATATGTACATTGAGCAGCTCAGTAAATTGAAGGAAATCATGTTTAATGTCTCATTCATCATTTTAATCAGAAAAGTTAGGGCTAACTTCCCACAGGTTTAACAAGAAGAGTTAAGTCCCTATGCAGGATCCCCGATTCAAGTTGTAAAATCATTTGTGAACAAATGCTATCTTTTTTTGTTAGGTAATCCGGCGACTGAGAGAACGAGGGGAGCCAATCCGACTTTTCGGCGAGTCCGACTATGATGCCTTCCAACGACTGCGGAAGATTGAGATTCTGACTCCAGAAGTAAACAAGGTAGGCATCAGGGCACTTTGGAGTGGCACACATCATGGTCTTTGAATTTAGTGCATTTAAAAACACTTCCGTTAACTCACTTGATATTGTTGCACTGTAATTTACACGGCTTGTGTCATAGGGTTTGAGGAATGACTTGAAGGCTGCCATGGACAAGATTGACCAGCAGTACTTGAATGAAATTGTCGGCGGGACAGAGCCTGGAGAGGTTGACACACAACATGACCTCAAAGTGCATGAAGAGAACACCACCATAGAAGAACTAGAGGTACTGCAAATTGTCATTGAACACCATTAGTTTTACCAGAGACAACCGAGAAAACAGTTGAGCAATATTACCAGTTGTGAGATAAAGAGGGAATCTAGGGGGCTATCCACATGGAAATGTTCTCATGTCAAAACGGTAAAGTATCATTTTAGCCAATGGAAACTGAGTTCTAACTGCCCTGAAACGATTTCCAGAGTGGAAAAATCTGAAAACAGCAACTTGTTTCTGTGTAGACAAACAACCTACTCGCTGACTCATGGGGTTTGATGACAAGCCACCATAAAGGATTATTTCGACTGGCATGATTCACCTCAGTCGATATTACCAGTTATCCTGATATTTTGTTGTCTGAAACTCTACAACAACTTGCGTTGTAAGTTTCGACCAGCTGTGGAAAGCGTAAGACAACTGACTTATGCATGTGTTCTTTCTTCATCTGTAGTTTGGTGTCAAGTGGTTCCGTCTGTGTGTCTCTTCACAGAGCCACACATAGGTGTGCTTTGTGTATTACATCGTTTTTACACAATGGTCCGCTCTCATCTGGATGCAACAATTTACAAATCCAACAGTGTGGATGGGAATTTTTTTTTTTCAACCCGCCAAAAAAGTAACAAACCCATGAAGGTTTCTGTGTGGACATGGGGAAAAAGTTCAAAGACCCTTTCAACAAAGTGGCAACCTTGTCATAACACTTCAACCAAGCAAAGCAATAAGTGTAAGTCAAACATACTCACATGTTTTAGGATGGATCCTTTCTTGTCCATGCAGGCTCTTGGCAAAACTCTGGGCAGAGGAGATGATGATGGAGACCAGGATGTCATCGACAAGTTCCTAAGTGTAAGTGTTCTTTGCGCTATGTCATTAATTACAGCTAGGGCTCTTTGTCAGTGCTCTCACCAACCGTTTATGTTTGATTACAGTTCCTTCTTGGAGTGTGGGCCAAAGATCTGAACAGTCGTGAGGACCACGTGAAGCGCAGCGTTCAGGGAAAATTAGCCAGCGCCACCCACTCTCAGACCGAGTCTTACCTCAAACCTCTCTTCAGGAAGCTTAGGAAGAAGGTAACAAAACAGCCCATCCAGTTATTTCATCTGAAATCTAAAATTCTTGTGCAATAAGATGAATGAATGAACAAAGGTAGCAACTGTAATGATGCCAGAGTGTGGCAATAACCAACCAATGAGTTCCCATTTTTACATTCTCGCTACCCCCCCCCCCCCCCCCCCCAACATTGCGGTGTTTTGACCACCCGTGCTACGCGCAACGTATGTCATGAATCCACTGGGATGTCCCTTCCTGCGATCCAGAACGCGGTTAAGCTCCAAAAGTGTGCTGCTTTGTGGACAGTCATGGTGTGTTGACAGGCTGCAGCAGGCAGCCATGCGCTTCGTTGTACAGCAGAAACAAATGTTTAGGTTTTTTGTTTATTCTTGGCAGCTTGGTAAACTTGCCTGTGTAGTATTTTGACTGTAAAAGCGACCAATGCAGTTCTTATCGGAGGTATGGAGTTATGTTTATTATAGATAGTGGGGGAGGGGGAAGGGTGAAAATAATGTAATCTCCAAAAAGGCAGCGCTGAAATAAAGTTTGGTAACCACTGCACTAAAGGGTGTATTTGCATGTTATCATTGGATTGCTATGATATGTACCATCCATTCAAATTGTGTTGTTTCCTGTTTTACAGAATTTACCAGCTGACATCAAAGAATCAATCACTGACATCATAAAATTTATGCTGGAGAGAGAATATGTCAAGGTCTGTTTTATTCCATATTAGCCTCTTCTTTATTATACACCCAACTCTACATGGTCTTAAATATGTTGGTCTTGTTTTCTTTGTCCAGGCAAATGATGCATACTTACAGATGGCTATTGGAAACGCCCCCTGGCCCATTGGTGTGACTATGGTTGGTATCCACGCCCGTACAGGGAGAGAGAAGATCTTCTCCAAGCACGTGGCCCATGTTCTCAATGATGAAACGCAGAGAAAATATATTCAGGTGAGACAAATGAATGGTGTCACATTACATAGATGTCATTGACCACTTGTGATGGCACATTTTCATTCTTCTTCCCCAGGGGCTAAAGAGGCTGATGACCATCTGCCAAAAACACTTTACCACAGATCCATCCAAGTGTGTTGAGTACAATGCTCTTTAAAGTGAACAAAGTCTACTGCATATGAAACATTGTGGACTGCAAACCAACTACATTATCTACAGTAATAATTGCTGGAGAAATGACTCTTGGATTAGATTTAGAGACGTTTATCTTCGGATTCATCAAGCCCTGATGCTTATTATTGCGCATAAGCACATGCTTTTCTCATGTCTTTTCTATGTTCATTCATAGCCAGCAGAGGTATTTTCTTTTAATGACAGATTATTTGTCCTTCAGGAAAAAAACATGTCTAACTCAAACGCTGAATTGACATGATGTGGTCTTGTAGAAGATTCTGTAGTGTAAGTTTTATTACACCTGGTAACCACGGCAGAGTCAACTGTGTGCATGAGAGTGTTTATTTTGTGCTTAAGATAATTTAGTACGAAATCAACTAAACGTTTCATAGTAATAATTGAACTGTTCTTTTCCTCCAATATATGCGTCTTGCGCATATATAGCTGCAACAGTTTAGTGTGGAAACAGAATTAATCCAGTAGTAAACACAATCACAAAATTGTGACACAAAAGTGCTACATTTGGCGGGAATTTACAAGCAATTTTATTTTAAAATTAAACTTTTTTTTTTCCTACGTATATCATGTCACATCTTTTTTCCCACTTACAAAAATAAATATGTACTGGAACTTTTGCTGCTGTCTTTATACTTTAGTCTTTAGCCAGCAGCAAAACTGCTGTATCTCCTTTG
Organism: Doryrhamphus excisus; assembly: GCF_030265055.1. Classification (NCBI taxonomy): domain Eukaryota; kingdom Metazoa; phylum Chordata; class Actinopteri; order Syngnathiformes; family Syngnathidae; genus Doryrhamphus; species Doryrhamphus excisus. Next base: position 12,124,623 of record NC_080471.1, read on the forward strand.
CAAATGTACTAAAAGATTCTTCAGTTTAATATTTTGTCACTTTGTGAGAAAAAATAATATTGAGTGTGTGTTCCCCTGAATGGTAATCCCAAGCATCAGTGACGCAATACATCATGCGATATTCCTGATTACAGATGGAAACCTTCCAGGACTTTGCTGAGATGCTATCATCCAGCGTCACACACTGTCTGACCTCATTACACAGAGTGTGTAACCATGGCGATCTTGTGTTCCGAGTTTTCTTGTCTGCTGCATGAACACACGTCATTGCATTTTCAGGTTTTGTGCTGTATCTGCGTCATTCTGACTCCAGCAGGCTCAGCTGGACAAGGTGACAGGCTAAATAACCAGTGTCGGATTTTCAGCTTGACGTCCAAGCTGCCACTAGACGATTTATTGTAACAGCAGGAATGTTGAAATGTTTGTACTCGGGCG